>NC_037342.1:64412450-65037450 GCF_002263795.3 Bos taurus | reverse complement strand
CGGAGCCCAGGGGAAGCAGGCAGAGCCAGCGGTGCCTTCCCAGTGTCCATGACACTTCTCTGAATCCTTCAGGCCTCGCTGGCCTCCAGAAACAACACGGCCATGGCCGTCTCCCAGAGCCAAAGAAAATAACACAGGGGTTGAGGTGAGGAGCGGGGAGGGGCCTGGAGACTTGGCGAACACTCTCCATGGAAAGAAAGAAAGTGTGTCCTCCAAGGGCAGCGCCCAGATAGATACCCCCCCGCGGGGTTCAGCTCAGGACTGGGGCGGAAGAATTGCAAGGTTCATAAAAGTCTCATGGGAATACCAGGGAGGGGGAGGCCCCGGGTTTACTCCAGCCAGAACTCAGCACATGGAAACACAGCCCAGATGGGAAAAGGCCCCCAGATTTTCCGAGGAGATCCTGGAGCCCCACCCCACGACTGATAGGGGTCCCTCCTCATCCAGCAACGTCAACCTCTGCCATCCTGGCCAGATATCAACTCTGATTAAAAACTTAAATTTAAATAAACCTAAAATCTGGGATCCTTTGCTGTAGTGCTTACACCCAGACAAACATCTCGAACATAAAATACAAAAACATAAAATACAAAAAAAGAAAAAAAAAACTATTAAGGGACTAAAAATAACTGCAGGCATGCATACTTGGGGCAAATGGCTGAAAGTGAAAGTTGTTCAATCCTGTCTGACTCTTTGTGACCCCATGGACTGCAGCCCAAGCCCACCAGGCTCCTCTGTCCATGGAATTTTTCAGGCAAGAAAGAGTGTGTAGCCATTCCCTTCTCCAGGGGATCTTCCCGGCCCAGGGATCAAAGCTGTGTCTCCTGCATTGTAGGCAGATGCTTTACTGCCTGAGCCACCAGGGAAGCCCTAAATGATGAACAATAAAATACAAAAAGCCCTAAAATACAAAAAGGCCCAAACCCAACCACCACTTCTGAGGCACCGGAGCAGAAGCAGGGAACCGCGTGTGATTCCTGGGCTCAGCGCCTCCAAGGGGATGGGCAGACCACCTAAACCACCCCTCCAGCCTGACCCACCAATTCACGCCCTCCCTCACCCTACTTGAGAAACCAGGTTAACCCTTCCCCAGCATCTAGCAGGGACACCTGTTTCTTGCTCTCATTCCCTCGTGCTGCAGCACAAGTCATAAGCCTTGCCTGAATTCCTGGTCTGGTCTCTTATCAATTTCTATTGATTAAAGAGTCCAAGGACCCGAATCTATAACAAACCTAGTGTTCAAGTTTGATCTCAGTCCACTTCAAGGTAGGAAAAGAGATTTCTGGAAGGGCTCTGAGTTAGAGGGAGCCTCAGTTTCTTCCTATTACCCATGTGGGAGGATTTGAGGACGCAAAGGTGGTGTAGGTCAGGGCACATAGCAGCCTGACCAACACAAATGGATGCTTAGGGGCAGAGAGGCCATCTCCTGCTAGATATTAGAATTGCCACAGTTCATTTGGTGATAGTGGCAGCAAATTCAGCATTTAAAGAGAGAATCATAACAGCCTCGCTGCCATTTACTGTGGGGTCTAACTGATGAGAGATACTCTGTCATCCACACAGCCTGAGCCAGTCACCTCTTCCTGGCTCTGCCTGCTGCTTTCTCCTCAGCCCTCTCCTCTCTGGCTCTCCGCTGGCGTCCAATTCTCCTTCCATATTTCATCTCTTCTCTGTACTGACCTCTGAACACCAGCATGATAGAATGGGAAGAGCACTGGCTTTCGAGTTCAGACTGGAGTTCGTATCCCAACTCTGCCCACCACTGGCTGTGGGACCTTCAGCAGGTCCTCTGTGAACCTCAGATTCCTCCTGGGGGACAGGAACCAAACCTCCTATTCATGATGAATCCTTAGCTCACAACTTGTTGTTTCACACATAGTAGGTGTTCAGGGATAATCTTTGTTGTTGTTAAGTTGCTAAGTCATGTCCATTTCTTGGCAACCCCATGGACTGCAGCACACCAGGCTTCCCTGTCCTTCACTGTCTCCTGGAGTTAACTCAAGCTCTTATCCATTGAGTCAATGATGCCATCCTACCAGCTCATTCTCTGTCAACTGCCTTCTGCTCCTGCCCTCTTTCCCAGCATCAGGGTCTTTTCCAATGAGTCGGCTATTCACATCAGGTAACCAAAGTATTGGAGTTTCAGCTTCAGCATCAGTCCTTCCAATGAATATTCAGGGTTGATTTCCTTTAGGATTGACCAGTTTGATCTCCTTGCTGTTCAAGTGACTCTCAAGAGTCTTCTCCAGCACCACAGTTCAAAAATATCAATTCTTTGGTACTCAGTCTTCTTTATGGTCCAACTCTCACATCTGTACATGACTACTGGATAACCACCATTGCTTTGACTATATGGACCTTTGTCATCAAAGGTGCTTAATGATAATAATAGCACTAAAAATCTTCTAGACTGTTTTCTAAGTACTTTTATATATATTAACTCATTTAATCCACAGAACAACCCTATGATGTAGGGGCTATCATTATGCCCATTTTACTGATGAGAAAACTGAAGCTTTTTGAATGAATGAACAAGTACCATGGTAATTGCAAGATTTGTCAAAGTGCCTGATCAAGGACCTGGTCCCTCAGCTCTTCCACACCTGATCCATCAACCTTTTAGTTTCTCCTGGCATTGGGACAGTCTGTTGAGCACCCATCTCTGCCCCTGGGTCAGCACAACCACCTCTCAGTCTCTTGGACAGGATGGTGCCCACCTCTGTCTGGGGGCATAGGGAGCTTCAGTGAAGGAGTGAAGGGGATCTGACCTTGGGATAGAAATTCCTCAAAACACCGCCAAAACACAAGAACGGCAATACAACCAACACTTCCTCCTCCCCCATCCCCTAGAGAAGCCTGCTCCGGTGATCCATGGTCTGCCAAACACTTGGGCAACATCTCAGCAACCCAAGATGGCCAGAGACAATATACAAACCAGTAGCTAGTGTGGGGCAGCTGTCCATAAAAGCAGAGGGAATCAAATCCGCTTCAAATGGTGCCTGGAACACCACAGGTATTGAATAAATATTGATCAATAATTTTCTCTGTGCCATGTAGTCTATATACATTAACCACAAACTCCAGAACAGCCCTGTGAGTGGAGCATATTATCCCCATTTTGCATATAAGGAAACTGAGGTTTAAATATCTGTGGACCTTGCCCAAGTAGAAAGCCATGGAACCAGGATTAAAACCCAGGCTTATCAGGCTCTAAAGTCTATACTCTTGATGTCATGTTGTTTGAAACCAAATACCTGAAGGGACTTTTTCTTTCCTTCTCCTATAGTGACCCCCCTTCAAGGTACTCCCAAGCCATAATCAGGTTTCTTATTCCTCTCATTCCCTCATTCCCTATAAGTCTACACACAGGATGCCTCTGGTTTTCACTGCAGGATAGAAAGTTACTAGGGTCCCAGAAAAACACCCCAGGACTGGAGGCCCTGTTGACTCACTGGACAGAGGATGAGGATGTTAACAAAATCAGAGCCTCCTCCGGGGGGCTTCTAATCCTCTCCCAGCTGTCATCTCTCACTTGCATCTCTTCTTGGTGCAGCTTGCGACTCCTACTGGACATCCGTCCACCCCGAATACTGGACGAAGCGCCACGTCTGGGAATGGCTCCAGTTCTGCTGTGACCAGTACAAGCTGGACGCCAACTGCATCTCTTTCTGCCATTTCAACATCAGTGGCCTGCAGCTGTGCGGCATGACACAGGAGGAGTTCATGGAGGCGGCCGGCGTCTGTGGGGAGTATCTGTACTTTATCCTCCAGAGCATCCGCTCACAAGGTCAGTGTCCAGAGCGTGGGGCCTCAAGGACAGGGGCGAGGGATTGGGACCAAATGACCTCTGAGGTCCTGCCCCACCATAGGACTCACGTGGCGATATTTTATTAACTACAACTGTTAACCCAGATCCTCTACTAACCAGACCTTTCCATACCTAGAAGTTCTAGCACGCTAGAATCAGAGATTGGAGGAAAAGCAGAGTGAGTACCAAGGAAGTAAGTTGAGTCCATTTTTAAAAAAATGAGAAAGAAAGAAAAAGAAAACTAAAACATCTTCAGGGATTGTCCAGGAACCAGGCCGATACAAAATATTATGTTCATAAAGATTGGTAGCCATGAAAAGTGGACAGAAAGAGACTTGGCTTGACCTTTCATTAAGCAGCAGAAGAAAATTAACTAGACTCTTTACCTTCCCTATTTCCAGGCAGGCTCAACTAATTGCAATTTCATCACATTCCTAATGGTCAAGGATCAATTGGCCGCAAGGTGGCGATAGTATCTTTATTTAACACATGCTAAGTCACTTCAGTGGTGTCCGACTCTGTGCGACCCCATAGACGGCAGCCCACCAGGCTCCCCCGTCCCTGGGATTCTCCAGGCAAGAACACTAGAGTGGGTTGCCATTTCCTTCTCCAGTGCATGAAAGTGAAAAGTGAAAGTGAAGTCGCTCAGTCGTATCCGACTCTTAGCGACCCCATGGACTGCGGCCTACCTGGCTCCTCCATCCATGGGATTTTCCAGGCAAGAGTACTGGAGTGGGGTGCCATTGCCATAACATGCCCTGAAAGGGGGTCTTCCCTACTAGCTCAGTTGATAAAGAATCTGCCTGCAATGAGGGAGACCCCAGCTCGATTCTTGGGTAGGGAAGATCCCCTGGAGAAAGGATAGATTACCCACTCCAGTATTCTTGGGCTTCCCTTGTGGCTCAGCTGGTAAAGAATCCACCTGCAGTGTGGGAGACCCCGGTTCGATTCCTGGGTCGGGAAGATCCCCTGGAGAAGGGAAAGGCTACCCACTACAGTATCCTGGCCTGGAGAATTCCGTGGACAGTATAGTCCATGGGATCACAATGAGTCGGACATGACTGAGCAACTTTCATTTCATGCCCTGAAAGGGGCTTCCCAGGTGATGCTAGTGGTAAAGAAGACTCTTGCCTATACAGGAGACATAAGAGAGGGGAGTTCAGTCCTTGGGTTGGGAAGATCCCCTGGAGGAGGTCATGGCAATCCACTCCAGTACTCTTGCCTGGAGAATCCCATGGAGAGAGGAGCCTGGTGGGCTATCCATGGGGCTGCACAGAGTCAAACATGACTGAAGAGACTTAGCATGCACACACATGCCCTGAAAGAGTAGAATGTATATGGACAGATTTTTTAAATCCGGAAAGGTTTTTTGAGAACATATAATTCTATTTTCCCATATCACAGATAAAGGGACTGAGGACCCAAGTGGTTAAGTAACTTCTCCAAGGTCACACAGAAAACAAGGCTGATTCGTGGAAAGTCAGTACAAAGCAAGGGCTTCGAGATCAAAAAGACCTTTGTTCCTACCCTGGCTCTAATACGTCAGAGCCACAGGACCTCTGGCACAGGGTTAAACCTCTGTGAATCTCCATTGTCTCACCTCTAGGGTGGGGTAATGATACACACATCCTCAGCCTTCTTGACAGGATTCAGTGAAACATTACCTGGCATAAGCAGATAAGGAAGCAAATACAGTGAATGACACCTGCTTTTGTCATAATGAATATAACCAAGAAGAAAACATAATTTAATAAATAAAGGAAACATATTTCAGCTCCATTTAAGGAGACATTTCTAAAAGCACCTTCTTTGGTTTCATGTATGGCCAGGTCCCTTCACTGTTCACTGAAACTGTAACAGCATTGTTAATTGGTTATACTCCAATACAAAATGTTCTTGGCGTTAAAAAAAAATCAAATTAAAAAAAAATAAAAAGGCTGTTTCAAAGTTATCATAGGTAGGAGGCTCCCCATCACTGGAGGTAATCAAACAACCTAATGGTCCCTTGCTTGATGGAGGTGCTGTGACAGGGATTCCTATTTGGGGAGAAACCCAAAGAGGACCTTCCAGCTCTGAGATTCTTTGCCCCCACCCTGATCTTCCCCATCAGGAGTGCCTAAGGGCACAAAAGCCCAGGACGGGGGCCCTCAGGCACTGCTTGGCTTCTGCCCTAGGAACCATGGCCTCTTGAGGGCAAGGAAGGGCCAAACAGGCCTGCCGTCCCTTGATTTCCAGTCCGTACGTGACTATTGCCAGTGCCAGTGACCTACCAGGGTCAGTGGTCCGCACAGAATGGGCTTCCAGGAAACAAGGCAAGTCTGAGCAAATCACAGAGGCTCAGGGAGGAGGTAGGCTCCATTCGGAACCCTTCCAAGGGAACAGCCTTGCACAAGATTGCCAGGACCACAGAGAAGAGTAGCCCATCTAGGAGAAGATGCAGCTTGGCACTGCCAGCCTCAGTCAAAGGTCAAGTCAATCACGTTTGTCTTCAGGCCCCTGCAGGTCCTGTGCTGGGATCTCCCCTCTGGGGCCCTTCTGTTCCAGGCAATTGTTACATCAAAACATATCTGTCCCTGGTCCCATCACCTCAAGGTCTGTGCAAAATGGATAAGTGAAAAACCAGCTGGTTTTTAAACAGGCCACAGGTTGCCTCTTTTATTCTAAAGGATCCTAGGAGCCACAAAGCCACCCCCCATGATGGTCTTTCAGGCAGTCTGCAGGCCAGGACGGTTATCGTGTTGAGCAGTGAGATTACCCCATCAGCCTGCTCAGTTCTTAGATCTCTATTCACTGTTGCTTGGGTGGGAGTGTGTAAAGTGTATTGAAATGCAGGTACTGTGACCAAAGTTTCCAGTGTCCCAATCTGCCCAGGACATAGTGTCTTCACCTGTTATCCTGTTTTTTATCCTCAAAAAAGTCCTTGTTTGGTCTATAAGTTATATGTTAAACTGGTTATTACCTAGGTTAGGCCTTGCATGTGTATATGCGTGCTAAGTCACTTCAGTCGTGTCTGACTCTGTGCAACCCTGTAGACTGTAGCCTGCCAGGTTCCTCTGTCCATGGGATTCTCCAGGCAAGAATACAGGAGTGGGTTGCATGCTCTCCACCAGAGCATCTTCCCGACCCAGGTTTCGAACTCACATCTCATGTCTCCTGCATTGGCAGGCAGGTTCCTTACCTCTAGCACCACCCGAGAAGGCTGGTTTAGGCCTTATATGACCCCACAGATTGGGGCTCTGACAGAAAAGGACACAGACCAAGTTTTGGCAGGGAGAGGAGTCAAAGGGGGTCTCTATGCCCAGTGTGTGGTCTGGCTCCACAGGTACTGCAGTGGGATTTAAGGGCCCAGAATCAGAGGGACCCTGGCCCTGAGCGCGGGGTCGGTGGGAAGGGAGGAGGAAGGAGGCAGCTCCCCAGCACAGGACAGGAAGATCCCCCGGCAACCCCGCCTGTTCTTGGGAAGAAGGAACAGTGTATGGCTGACCAGAACCAGTCATTCTGAGAACCAGCGGCCCTAGGAGTCAGCAGTCACAGCTATGCCCTGTTCCTGTCTTCTCAGTAAACGGAAACTGGCCCTCACGTTGGACGCCACGTTAGAAAATGGATGTCCTCTGGCCTATGGTGCTGCGTGAAAATGTGATCTGAAAGTCCTGATCCAGTCCCAACCTCACCCCCCTCCTTCAGAGGAGAACAGCAGTCTCCAGACCCCTCTTTGAATCCTCACGTCGGGTTTCTTAAGGCCTCCTGTGTCCATTCTCATGTCCATTGTAGACCAGCATGTCACACGTGTTCAAATCCCCGAGGGATCAGAGGTCACATCCCAGATCATAGACGGCGCCAACAGGGTGGTCAGGGTGGTTTTGTCACGTGTTGCCGGGAAGGAACACAAGCCTGGAGGCTGGGTGACTGGCAAGTCTGCACAAGGGTCGATGACTCAGACCAGTGCAGAGCTCAGGCCTCCCGACCCCAAGCCAGGACTCGCTCCCAATAGCCACTCAAAACATTCTAGAAGCTGCTGGGAGGCCTGGCCCAGGACTCTCCCGGGGTGACCTTTAAAAACAAAGAGGTTGCGGGATTCCCTGGTGGTCCAGTAGTTAGGACTCAGCGCTTTCACTGCTGGGGCCCTGATTTGATCCCTGGTTGGTGAACTAAGACTGCATAAGCTGTGCAGTGGCCAAAAAAGTACCAGGAGGTTGTATCTCTCAGGAGTGGCTTTGGGGTGGCCCTGTAAGGGCCAGGTGGTCTCCAAGTTTCCTTGTGAAATAAAACTACCCCGCAGAGGATAAAATCACTCCCCTTCTCCCCAGCACCTCCCCTTCTGGCCTGGCCACAGAAACCAGGGTTGTATACCATGGTTAATGGATTTCTTTTTCTTTCCCAGGTTACTCCTTTTTTAATGATCCTGATGAGACCAAGGCCACCCTCAAAGACTGTAAGTAACCAAGTTCACGCTGCTGTGCCATGGCTGTTGTAGCGCACAGGGGCTCAATGGTTCTTGTAGGACTTCACTCAAAGGCTGATAACCTGAAACGATGGGAGACGAAGAGAAGATGGCAGGAGCAACATGGTGGAGCATGGGGCTTGGGTCTGTGGCTTCTTTATCCTCCCCCAGACTCAATTTCTTTGTCTATAAAATGGTCAGACCCTCGCTGGGTCATGATGAGTTCAAGTAACAGTGCATATAAAGTGCCTAACCTATGCCAGCAGCCTAGTTGCTCCAAATACTGGTACCCATTAGCAGTAAAAAATCATAATTACAAATTACCAACCATTAGAGGCCTTGTGGTTGATAATGTCTAAAAATCAGAGCTCATTAAGCAGATCACATTTATAATTATAAGGCAATGGAGGATCTCAGATGGCCTTGTTGACTGAAAATTAACCCTCGTGGTTTTACTTCTGCAGATGGAGAAGGTTTAGGAAAGGGAACTTTGGAGCCTTCATTTTTTAAAGCTGATGATGATTGCTCTTGGTTACTGAGACCCTCTCAAAGGTCCTGGCCTGGGGGCCTGACCAACCAGGACAAAGTGGCATCCATCTGGGGGTTCAAGCAATGTTCCCATCCATCTTCAATAACTGTAAGATTAAATTCATAGCTACGGTGGCCGTTTGTGAAACCCTTACTACGTGCCCAGCATGCTGCCAGGCCAAATATTCTATGTACATTGTTAGTTCAGTTCAGTTCAGTCTCAGTTGTGTCTGACTCTGCAACGCCATGGACTGCAGCACACCAGGCTTCCCTGTCCATCGCCAACTCCCGGGGCTTGCTCAGATTCATGTCCATCGAGTCGGTGATGCCATCCAATCATCTCATCTTCTCGTCCCCTTCTCCTCCCGCCTTCAGTCTTTCCCAGCATCAGGGTCTTTTCCAGTGAGTCAGTTCTTCCCATCAGGTGGCCAAAGTACTGGAGCTTCAGCTTCAGCACCAGTCCTTCCAATGAATATTCAGGACTGACTTCCTTTAGGATTGACTGGTTTGATCTCCTTGCAGTCCAAGAGACTCTCAAGAGTCTTCTCCAACACCACAATCCTCATATATAACTTCACTGTGTATTTTTATTTTTTAATTTTTATTGGAGTATAGTAGCTTTACAGTGCTCTGTTAGTTTCTGCTGTACCACAAAGTGAATCCTCTATATAATCCTCTATATAAAAAAATCCCCTCTTTTATTTTGGATTTCCTTCCCATTTAGGTCACCACAGAGCACTGAGTAGGGTTCCCTGAGCTATACAATGCCTTCTCATTAGTTATTTATTTTATACTCAGTATCAATAGTGTGTGTATGTCAATCCCCAAATCCCAATTCATCCCATCCCCCGCTCTCCTCCTTTGGTGTCCATATGTTTGAGCTCTACATCTGTGTCTCTACTTCTGTTTTGCAAAAAAGATCATCTATACTAGTTTTCTAGATTCTACACGTATGTGTTAATATATGATATTTGTTTTCCTCTTTCTGACTTATTTCACTCTGTGTGATGATCTCTTGGTCCATCCACATCTCTACCAGTGAGTAACTTCAGTAGATAGTAGCATTATCCCCATTTGCTACTATGGAAACTGGCGGTGCTGGAACTCACAAGTCACAAGTCATTGCGGAACTGAGCTTCCGACTCATCTCCTCAAGGTCTATGCTCTTAAACGCTGCGCTCCGCACCACATGCCCACAGGTGCACACACATGCACGCACGCGTGCCCCCAGACCCTTGTGCTCACTCTGCTGTCCACTCAGTTGAGACCTCGGACTCAGAATTCCTCTGAGTCTGGGCCCAGCGCCACAATGATTCAGAGAACAAGGGATTTTTGACTTACACCCAACAAGCTAGGAAACCGTCAGAAGGGGCCTAAGGGACGCACCCCAGCCCTTCTCCACTTGTTCTCTCCTCTCCCCGGCCCTGCCCCACCTCTGCCTCAGAAGAGCCAGTGAACCAAGCCTGCAGGGCTAGCCTCGCTGCCGGGCACCTCCTGCGTTGGCCCGAGATGCAGCTCTGTGACTGGACTGCTGGCCTTCGGGGACGTGTGCGTGACAAGCTCAGTGTAGACACTACCCCTCCAGTCTCTATCCCAGCTTCTGGAGGACAGTGAGCGTGATTTCAGTCAACGACGGGGAACATATCCTCTGGCCACACTTTACCAGTCTCCAGTTTCAAGGCAAACAAACCTCTCCAAATCCCACAGACAGCAGAGAGCCTGGGCCCTGTTCCCATTGGCCCGTGTCAGGCACAGCCCCGCCACGGAGACACATTCAAGATGAAGGTCAGTGTGAGGCAGGGAGAGCAACCCTCAGACTCTGCGGACCTCTGCAGAGAAGCTTGGGGTGGGGCGGGGTTCACTGTGATGCTACCACCACTGCCGCCTTGGGGAGCTTTGGACGTGGGAACTTCCCTCAACGTGGCCACACAGTGATGGCTTCAGCCCCTCTATCCCCACCCCCAGCCCCACCCCCGAGCCAAGCGGGGCCTCCAGCCTAGTTTACCCTTGACTACCATCAAATCCACTGCTGAGAAGTAGGAATGGATAGAGCAGGACTGTTTATCTCTGGCAAGACCCACAGGTGGAAACGCCCACCATCCCACCCACCTCGCCTCTTGCTGATCAATCCTGTGTCCATCCCATCCAGCCACATAGCTTCTGTCCAAAGCACGTGGAAGAAATCTTAAGAATTAAAAAGGTGACTCTCTTCCACCTGTTCTTGCCATTTGGGCATTTCAGTGAAAGCTGTTGTCCAATCCCCAGTTTATAGTTCACCTTTGTTTATCTTGACCGCTCCATTTGTTTTCTCTCTTCCTGAAAGATTAAATTAAAACAAAGGCCATGCCTGCTCTGTAGGCAACGCCACAGAGCATGGCACCGGATCTGAGAGGAGGGCGAAACCCTTTCTCCATCTTGATCAACTGACCATCAACGCTGCTCACCTCCGTTGACCTCTCTCCACCTGGCAGCATCTCCACTGTCAGCTGATCTCTCCTGAGCGTTGGTTGAGGTTTGGCCTGTGTGCTCAGGCCTGTTTTCCCACAATGATATGATCCTAGGCTATAACGTAGGAAATAGCAGAGGGGAGGCCAAAGGGACCCTGAACACTGAAGTCACGTGTTCATGTCATTGTTCGTTTCAGTGAACCATGCACAGCAGTTACTTGAGCTGAGGGCTCCAATGCCAGAAAATTAGATGTGATCTCAGCTCCGCCGTTAGACAGGCTCCCCAAACGTCTCCAGGGCTCGCTCCTTCCTGTTCAGCTGTCTTCTTGTCCAAGAGCTTTCTTTGTTGGCTCCTGTTATGATCGCAGTGTCGCTCAGCCCCTTCACCACTGCCTCGATCCTTTCACACTACTACAGCATCTTTCTCCACCGCGTTTATCACCAATATGGGTTTGTTCACTGGCTGTTCCCTCCCACTTGGGTCTAAGTCCCTTGAGAGGAGAGACTGGGACCTGTTTCGTGTGGTCCCTCAGGAGCCTGTGAGTGAGGGACCTCCAGTGAGACACCTCTGTCTTCTTATATGTAAGTGGGGAGAGTAAGAAACATGCATCATAAGGGTGGATGAGATTGGGTGACCACCTAGCCACAGCAGACGTTCAACACATTTCAATGACTATTCATTAAGTATCTGTTGAACAGATACTTGCCATGAGAGACACACTGAAGCAGTAGTTGTGAACAGCCGCTTTGGAACAGAACTGCTTTAGGTCCAAGTCCTCGCTCCACCTTCCTTGGTGAAACCCTTAAACTCTCTGGGCTTCAGTTGCTCCTCAGTAAAGGGAAAAAGCAATAATACCTCAAGGGATCTTGGCAAAAATGAAATGAGATGCTGTCTGTGAAGCCCTCACCAAGCACTTGGCATTTAGTAAGCACTCATCTGCTTGCAATGCAGGCACCCAGGTTCGATCCCTGGGTCAGGAAGATCCCCTAGAGAAGGGAATTGCAACCCACTCCAGTATTCTTGCCTGGCAAACCTCGTGGACAGAGGAGCCTAGCGGGCTACAGTTCATGGGGTCACAAAGAGTCGGACACGACTGAGCGACTAACACTTTCCACTTTGAATGAATATCAGCTGTCAGTTCAGGTGACCAACAGCCGACGTGGACCTTTGCAGTAGAGGGATAGTGGGTCCGGTGCTGGACACTGAGGAATGCACAGGTGTTGTGGGACAGAGAAGGGTGGGCTCCAAGAAGCCTTCCTGAAGAGTTTTGTGAGAACGGAGTCGGTTGGGTGGAAGTGGGAGGCAGGGAGCCTGTGCAAAGGCCCTGAGGCGGGAGAGAGTCGAGCCCTGTTGGGACCATCTGACCCAAGAGGAGGGAAGGAGTTGAGGAGCAGCAAGAGATAAACCTGGAGAACCAGGTGGAGGTCTGGGTGTGAAAGGCCTGGCTGACATGGCAGCCTCTGCCTGGGAGACCACAGGGCACCATTGCAGGCTGTCACCCCGCGGAATGACAAGACCCATGGGCATTGAGGCCAGCCACCCTGGGCAGTGGTGCGGTGCACGGGGCACCATTCCCTCCTAGGACAGCATACTTTGTCATTCAGGACTTGTAGCATCGCCTCCTTACAGCAGGGATGGTGAGAACAGTGCAGTACAGTACATGGCTGTGCCACAGCATTTATTGAGCACCTACTGTATGCCCCACACTGTGCTAGGTTCTGGGGATACACATGGGAACACAAATCCCTGCCCTCTAGTAGGGAGAGTCAGCCAGTGAAGAAAATAAATACATAATATGTTCCATGGCGACATATACGGCGGCAAAAAATAGAACTAGGACATGGAGTGTTGAGTAGGGTGAGTGTGTACACTTCCGGCTCAGCCGTCAGAGAGGGCCTCCCCGAAACGGTGACTTTGAGCAAAGATGGAGGTGAGAGCCTAAGCCCCTGGACGCCCCAGGGAAGAGCACTCAGGGCCAAGGGAGCAAGTGCCCCAAGGCAGGAGGTGCCTGTGAGTTTCAGAAGGAGCTGGGAGGCCACTGTGGCTGGAGTGGAGGGAGCAGGTGATGTAGGAATTGGGAGGGGTGGTCTGCTGCCACCTTTTAGATTTGAATCATATACACTTTGTAGGTTTTTTAAAATTTTTTATTTTATTTTTGTGGCTCAAACAATTTATTATTTACACACAAACAGGCAGTTTGGGCAGAGCTCTGCATGGGAGGCTTGCACATCATGCAAGGCGTCCAAGTCCTGCGTTTGAGGAGGGGGAGGGGAGGCCCCGGAGAAGGGAGGTAGGGATGGGAGGGGGAAGGGAGGTGAGAGGGGAGGGGCGGAGGATCCTCTTCCAAGACTCCACTTTCAGGGCTGGCCACTGGACCCAGCTGTGACCTGGTCTGTGACGTCTTCCTGCCAGCCTTGGGAGTCTCAGGGCGTGAATTCTGGGCTCCGTTCGTGGCCCATATTGGAGGTGTGGGGACCGCAGACTCTACCTGTTGACAGGAGAAGGACCACCCCCTGCTAGAAGCCTCTGTGGACATTTAGCTGTGGCTTCTAAATGGAAGGCCAGATTTTTTTATTTTATATTGGAGTATAGTTGATAAACAATGTTGTGTTCAGCAAAGTGACTCAGTTATACCTATGCATGTATCTCTTCTTTTTCAAATTCTTTTCCCATTTGGCTGTTACATAATTATGAAACTATACCCCTGTCTCAGACTGCTGCAGCCTGAGTTCTAATCTAACCCTGCATTGATTTCATGCTTTGCTTTCTGCTCTTCATAAGCTGTAGTCCCTTTGCTTTTCCCTGTGTCCTTTCTGGTCTGTTCTCCACACTAGCCGGAGGGATCTTCTTAACGTGTGGATCTTGTCAAAGTCTTCCGTCTTCACTTGTTGAATAAAATCCCTCGCCATTCTCAGGTGCCCACGTGACTTGTCAGCAGCTAGCTGCCCCCGAGGCAACACCTCCCACCCTCCCTAGCACCCGGAGGTCCCCTGGGCTTTGCACTGCTGCTCCTTCCCTCTGAAACCCTCTCCCACCTCCTGACGTTAGCATGAATGTGTTCCTCTAGGAGACCCGCTCTGCCCACCCCATCTAGATGCAGCAGGAGCTTTCGCCTGCCTCCATTCTCTAATGCCTCCTTCCTTCGTAACACTTACAACAGGGGCGATTCGTGTTTCACTTGTATTTTCCTCACCCTGTAGTCCTCAGCCTCTACCTGAGCGAGGACCAAGTCTGCCTTGTCTCCAGCTTTCTGTTTCCAGCTCAGAACCTGGAATCTGACACACAGTTGGGCCCCAGTGTTGAATACAAATTCTCCTGAAACCTACTAATTATCCCCAGAACAGCCGGCACCAGTTGTCTCCTGCCACGAAGGTGTCCAATTAATAGCTGCTCATTTGGTGTGACTTGAGGTCTGAATGTGGCCTCTAGATTTCTTCCTGCAGCTGTCAATCACTCTGTTGCAGATGCTGATTCCAGTTGCTTGAAAACAAGTGGCATCAAAAGTCAAGACTGTCACAGTCATAGTCGAACAAGTAAGTATGCTGATGTCGTTTGTCGTTGCTAATTTCTTGAAACCATTCATGAGACAACACCATCTACTTCAATAAGCTTTGAGACCCAGTGTTTGAACAGGACTAGTTATTTCCTGAACAACACAGCAGAGAAACTGATGATTACTTTTGTAAGTGTTATCAAATTTTTCTTTTCCCTTGGAAATGGTAATAGGAGAATTTAAGTAAATGTTTTAGCCAGATTGAATTTGGGTTTTTTTCTCCTGGTCTACTGTGGATTCTTCTCTCAAAGGTACTCAGGATAATAGCAATTCTGTTAGCTTTCCCAGCACTGAGACAGATCTACAGGGTCAATCCTGCTGGGCTTGGGTCTAACCGTTTAACACGTATTAAATCATGATCCTCTAACCTGTGCTATGAGAGAGGTACTCTTACTAACCCATTTGAGAGAGACAATGACTAGAGAGATTTGGTTACAGAGCAAGAAGAGGTAAATCAGGACCCAAACCCAGGCTCCAGAGTCAGTTTTAACGATGATACAATGGAACAACAGAAATACCAGTTTCTCATGAAAAACACACCTGTAGGATTAGTCCAGCCAGATGGTTGTAGCTATGGGGCCTCAGAAGAACCATACTGCTTGTCAGAAAGAAGAATCAAAGCATCATTCGACTGTCACATCGTTAATTCCATAAGAACTGGTCAGGAGTTCCATAGAGCGGGGAAGCTTCATGAACCAGTGTCGCTGGTTGCCGTAAATTTGGTGTCTCTGTGGGTGTTTTGTAACTGTTTTAGCAGAAGAGAACATTTCACAGCTCTGTAAGGCTCCAAGTAGAGTGTTCGGTCATAATTTTGAGACTAACTCCATGCAGGAGCAGTTCTCATGGTTTCATAAGAAGTTGTATGACTTGAAACTTTTTAATTTTTCACTTTTCTTTGCTTCCCTAAAGGCCTCCAGAGTTCTCATCTATGGGAATTTGTGCGAGATCTGCTTCTATCTCCTGAGGAAAACTGCGGCATTCTGGAATGGGAAGATAGGGAACAAGGTATTTTTCGGGTGGTTAAATCAGAAGCCCTGGCGAAGATGTGGGGACAAAGGAAGAAAAATGACAGAATGACGTACGAAAAGCTGAGCAGAGCTCTGAGGTAGGTGAACAGCATGAAATGCCGTGAGTCTGCCAGCACAGTTATATTAAATGGTCAGCCATAGAAAACTGGGCTTCCCAGGGGCACTAGTGTTAAAGAACCTGCTTGCCGACGTAGGTGACGTAAGAGATGCAGGTTCGATCCTGGGGTCGGGAAGATCCCCTGGAGGAGGGCATGGCAACCCATCCCAGTATTCTTGCCTGGAGAATCCCATGGACAGAGGAGGCTACAGCCCAGCGGGTTGCAGAAGAGTCAGACACGACTGAAGCAACAGCACACACATAGAAAATTACAGGGCTCTTTTTACTTGATAACCAAAAGGTCATGAGACTACACTTTGGGACTTAGTTTCAGGTGAGATTAGGGTTTGTAAACTGACACGTCATCCTTGCCCTTCTTGGCAGTGTTCCCAGGGGATCACTCTGAGGCCATCACACACACACACACACATTTTGAACTGCATGTGGTGAGGTTCAGTCTTCAAGATGTCTGGGAAAGGTTTAAGTGTAAGTTGATAAGAGGGTGTGAAAATACCAGGGCAACCACAGGCTGGCCCCGTCAGCTGAGAGGAACGAGGGGAGAGCTCGTGTTCTGTCGCTTTCCCGGGGTGTGAACCCTCCCTGTGCTTCTCTTCTGCTGTCTTTGCAGGTACTACTATAAAACCGGAATTTTGGAACGGGTTGACCGAAGATTAGTGTACAAATTTGGAAAAAATGCACATGGGTGGCAGGAAGACAAGCTATGATCTGCTCCATCATCCAGCTCATGTAATGGATTTCTGTCTTTTCAAACAATAGATTGCAATAGACATTGGAAAGTCCTTTAAAAAAAAAAAAAAAAAAAAAAACACCTGCCAACGTGCTGATAAAATTTCTCCACATCTCAGCTTACGTTTGGACTCAGAGTTGTTGTTGTCTGTTTGGGGGTAATGGCCGCAACCCTTAAGCTATTTTTTTTTTAACCCAAGGGGAGGAGGGAATGACCTTTTGTGGTACCCTGATCGAACATCACTTCCCTAGTGAAGAGTTGCAGAACCACAATGCCCAGTGTCATCGGTGCTGCTCAGAGAAAAAGGATCCAATTCTGCTATTTAGAGGATCATCTGGTGGTCCCACTCCAAAGGCTCCGAAGTTTTCACATCGGTAACTGTGGCAGCTCACAAAGCAAAAAAAAAAAAAAAAGTGATTAGTTTGCAGTTCACATAGTAGGAGGGGGTCAGATGTGATAAGATAAACAGACAGATTTTAAATCGTTAAAGTCAAATTCCATAGTAAAGTTTCTTAACTGGTAAAGGAGCTAAGCCATCAAGCTGATACATAATTGGATTTAGCATAGTAAACTTTCTTAACCAGAATATCTTTTTAGCCGCTCAGCAAAACCCCCATGGCCATCTATCTGGGCTAACACACTTAAAATTAGGCACATTCTTAATTCTTGCTGAATTTGTTCCCCCTCTTCTCCAGGGTAGGGAGCATCAGATGTGCAAAGGGTTAATCCACAGACGTTTGCATCAGTTTCCAAACCACTACTGTTTCCATGGCTCAAGCTGTCAACACAATAAAATCATAATTCACCAATTCTGTCTGTGAGCAAGACATTAAACCTTTACAGAGCCAGGAATTTCCTGACGGCTCTGTAATAGGCAATTAAACTATGAGTCTCTCCCTTTGTTTTCCTACCTGATGGGTACGCAAGCTCTAAAACGCATATTTCCTTGACAAAAATAGTGACGATGGATTTACACCAGTGAATATTCGTTCACGGGTTAAAGTCTGCACTGATGTTTTCTCATCAGTCACTGGTAGGTGAACCATTAGTGACTCCAGCTAGGTGGACTGTCCCCAGGACCCCTTCCCCAGAGCAGGAAGCTTCATGTGATGAGGCACTGAACCGCAAGATAGACTGAGGGCCTCCATCTTAGAGTTTCACGTCAAAAGTCACTTGTTTTTAAAAAATGTGAATGACTGTTAAATAATCTATTTTTTGGATTCATGTGTTTCCCAGGTGGATACAGTTTATAAACAATGTGAATAAAATATTTAACATGTTACACTGTCTCTGGATTGTTCAGTTTAGCAAGGCTGACTCAGGAAACATTGCTCAGACGCTAAGTTGTGTTCAACTCTTTGTGACCCCATGAACTGCAGCACGCCCTGCTTCCCTGTCCTTCACCATCTCCCGGAATTTGCTCAAACTCATGTCCATTGAGTTGGTGATACCATCCAACCATTTCATCCTCTGTCACCCCCTTCTCCTCTTGCCCTCAATCCTTCCCAGCATCAGGGTCTTTTCTAATGAGTTGACTATTTGCATCAGTTGGCCAAAGTATTGAAGTTTCAGCTTCAGCATCAGTCCATCCAATGAATATCCAGGGTTGATTTCCTTTAGGATTGACTGGTTTGATCTCCTTGCTGTCCAAGGGGCTCTCAAGAGTCTTTTCCAGCACCACAGTCCAAAAGCATCAATTCTTCGGTGCTCAGCCTTCTTTATGGTTCAACGGTTCAACTCTCACATCCATACATGTCTGCTGGAAAAACCAGAACTTTGACTATATGGACCTTGGATGACCCTTCTATTAATATTTCCTACCATTTAGGAGATGGAGATTCCTAGAGAGTCCCAAAGATGTAAGAGATATAGGGGAGTGATCTACCCCACCACCTTTCCTTCTGAAGACAGAGTTCTCACAAGATGGAGTGCATGGACCAGTGGGGCCTACAGGTATGTTTTTGTTTGGTTTGCAAACAAACACACATTTTTATGGCTTGTGTATGAGGTGGTGTTTTGTTTTTTCCTGTGAATTAGTTGCCTTATTTGAAAATCAGGAGATGTACAGGCAAATCCAGATCACCACTTTGTTTTTAAAAGTCAGATCTGGCATCACTAGTCTCTCAGTGCTGTGGCAGGAATTTCCTGGACTGGGTGGAAGAGCATTTGGTCACTTCTTGCTGCCTCATACCTTGAACTTTGTTTGTACCCTGTTGTGTTTAGTTCGAGGTGGTGGTTTGTTTTTTTTTTTTTTTTTCAATACAATTTTTAAAGGTTACATTCCATTTACAGTTATTACAAAATGCTGACTATATTCCCCATGTTGTACGATACATCCGTGTACCCTACTTTACACTCAGGAGCTTGTGCTTCCCATTCCTCCACCTCTATTTTGCCCCCTCCCCGACTGGCACCCACTAGTCTGTTCTCTCGCTCTGTAAGTCTGCTTCTTATTATATTCACTAGTTGGTCGCATTATTTAGATTCCACAAGCAAGTGATATCATACAGTGTTTGTCATTCTCTGACTTATTTCACTAAGCATAATGACCTCCAGGGCCATCCATGTTGCTGCTAATGGCAAAATTTCATTCTTTTTGTGGCTGAGTAATATTCCATTTTATATATATGCACCACATCTTTATCCAATCTTCTTTCCATGGATGCTTAGCTTGCTTCCATATGTTGGCAAACAATGCTGCTTTCAACACTGAGGCGCATGCATCTTTTCGAGCCAGTGTTTTTGCTTTTTCAGATATATAGGTAGCAGTGGAATTGCTGGGTCACATGGTGGTTTTCTTATTTTTTGTTTTGTTTTTTTGAGAAGCCTCCATACTATTTTCCATGATGGCTGCACCAATTCACTTTTTTTTTTTTTTTCATATAACCAGAATGGTTTTACATTTTGAAATTGGGACCCCTGTCCAAGCCAGGTGAAGAGGGAAGTACCATGTTGATGCACTGGATCAAATCTCACAGTCCAGTTGAAAGAAGAGACTGTCCAGGAAATTGGCAATTATCTAACGAGAGGGGAGCTGGGAGCTTTCAGGCTGTCAGCTTGGCAGTGAAAAAGCAGAACCAAGCAGCTCTGGGGAATGGCAGGGACTGAGGTCGGGGCCGGGCAGGCAGCAGTGGACTGTACACTCACCACCTAAGAGATGTTGTCCCCCGCCGGAGGTGGGCGTCAGGCAATTCAAAGAACAAAAAAATGAATCCCTCTGCTACTCAAAAAGTTTTCCTTCTGTAAAACCATTAAACTAGCTCTGTCTCTGTATGAGTTTCCAAGGCTACCCGAAAGAAGTTACCAAATTCGGTGACTTAAAACCACAGAAATTCATTCTATAACAATTCTGGGGGATGAGTCCAAAATTAAGGCATCAGCAGGGCGACGCAACCTCCATAAGGTCTAAGGAAGACCCCTTCCTTGCCCCTTCCAGCTTCTAGAGTCTCGAGTGGTTCCTTCACTTGTGGTTGTAAAAATTCAATCTCTGCCTCCAGCTACATAGGAATTGCCCATTCTCCTCTCCTTCAGTCTCTTAAAAGCTGACCTTGGAGTTTAGGACCCAGTCCAGGATGACCTCACCTGGCCATGCCATGCATGCGCGCTCAGTCGAGTCTGACTCTTTGTGACCCCATGGACAGTAGCCCCCCAGGCTCCTCTGTCCATGGGATTCTCCAGGCAAGAATACTGGAGTGCGTTGCCATTTCCTTCTCCAAGGGATCTTCCTGACCCAGGAATCGAACCCACATAAGAGGAGTCTCTTACGTCTCCTGCATTGTAGGCAGATTCTTTACGCTGTGCCACCTGGGAAGCCAGATCTCATCTGGAGATATTTGCAAAAACTTTTTCTCCAAATAAAGTCACCTTCCCAGGTTCCAGAGGTTAGGATATGGATATAGTATTTTAGACCATCATTCAATCCTCTATACTCCTTAAAATGTGAGTTTTACTTAAACATAGATTTTCATAATATAATTCATTCCAGATCAGAAAACACAAGGATTATTTAAAATACCACGTTTAAACAAACAATAAAAAAGCAAAACAACAAAAATTAAAATGACAATGCAAAAATCACTTATCAAACAGCCAAATGATAGAATAAGTATTTCTTTTGTAAAAAAAAAAAAAAAAAGAAAGAAAGAAAAAGACCACAGTAGAGCTTTCGACATGTGAGTGATTAAAATTCTCAAAAACTCAAAAGTATACAGAACTTTTTGAGTTCACATCTATTAACCTTTCACATCTTTAAAAGCTCTGATGAGAATTTTAAAGCCTTCAGTGTGCCCTGTAGGATCATTTAAAATAGAATCTGGCCCTTTGCCTTTATCATGAAATAAGAGGCAAAGAAATGGCCAAGAAGCTTGCCCACTGTTTTTCTTTCAGAAAAGCAAGTGCTAAGAAATTTTGAAAACTTATTTCTGTAGCAGGGATTACAAAGTAGAGTCATGCCCTTTTACCTGGGGAAGGGAAAAAATTAATGTGCTTTAAACTAAAATTCTGACATTGAATTTGAAAGCAACAAGATGATTCTTCAATGTTTCCCTAAGTCCAGACCGACCCTCCTTTTAGAACAGTAAATAACAGAACCAATACAATATTGTAAAGTTTAAAAATAAAATTTAAAAAAAAAAGAAAGAAAAACTAAAACATAAAAAAATAAATAAATAAAAGAAAAAAAAATAAAGAACATTGTATTAGAAAAAATAAAAAAATAAAATACCAGTAGATTTTTAGAGAGTGGTGTGCTAGAAGGTAAGTGAAAATGTCTTTTAAGGAGGTAAGAATGTGAGAAACGAAGAGACATGTCCACACAAAAATACACACACAAATGTTCATAGCAGCATTATTCATAGTAGCCAAAAAAGTGTAAACCACCCAAATGTCTGTCAACTGATGAATGGATCACTAAAAAACAGCTTATCCATACAACGGGATATTATTTAGCAACAGAAGGCAATGAAGTACAGATACCTGATAAAACATGTAAGAATCTTGATAACATTATACTAAGTCAAAGAAGCCAGTCAATGAAGATCACATGTTGTTATGATTCCATTTAGATAAAATGTGCAATGTAGGCAAATCTATAGACAGATCCCTAATGGCCAAGGGTTACTGGGCAGGATTAAATTGGGCGGGGGCAGGGGGGCTGGTGCATGACTGCTAATGAGTACAGAGATTTTTAGGGGGTGACAGAGATGTTCTGAAATTGTGGTGTTGACTGTACAACTCCGTGCATATGCTAAAAACCATTGAATCATACACTTCAAATGGATGGATTTTATGGTATGTGAAGTCTATCATCAAAAAACAGCTGGTTTCTTTTTTGAAAGAAAGTGTCAATGATCAACTGTGTCAAACACTGCCGAAAGGCCACGTTAAGGTAAGGACGAGAATGGACTTTGAGCTTTGGGCTTGTGTGTGTACGTGTGTGTGTGGCAAAAACATACATAAAATTGACCATTTTTTAACTGCTTTTAAGTATACAGTTCAGTGGCAAATATATTCACGCTGTTATGTTACCATCACCACCATCCACCTCCAGAACTTTCTCATCTTCCAAATGAAACTCTATACCTGTTAAATAAGAATTCCCCACTCCCCCTCCCCCAGCCCTTGGCAACCACCATTCTACTTTGTCTTTGTGTATTTCACTGCTCTAGGTACCTCATATAAGTGGAATCATACCATACTTGCCCATCTGTATCAGACTTACTTCACTTAGCATGTCTTCAAGATTCAGTCATGTTGCAGCATGTGTCAGAATTTCCTTCCTTCCTAAGGCTGAATAATATTCCATTATCTGGATATACATCTTGTTTATCCATTCACCTATTAATGAACCCTGAAGTTGTTTCACCTTTTGACTTTGATGAATAATGCTTCACACGGCACACATCTCTTCAAGTCCCTGCTTCCACCCCTTTTGGGGATATACCCAGAAGTGGGACTCCTTGATGGGGGACCACTGGATTTTAGTGGCATGGAAGTCACTGGTGACCTTAACAAGGGCAGTCTGCTTGTAGGTTCAAAGAAAGGACAGAGAGAGTGAAGATAGCAAGTAAAGGCAGTTCTTAAAAGACATTTTTTCAATAAAAGGGAGCAGAATAAAGGGAACAATAACAATAAATATCATTAACACTGCTGTATGTTATATATGAAAGCTGTTGAGAGTAAATCCTAAGAGCTCTCCTCATGAGAAAAAAATTTTTTTTTCTATTTCTTTAGTGTTGTATCTATATGAGATGACGAATGTTAACTAAAATTATTAGGTTGGTGCAAACGTAACTGTGGTTTCGTACTGTGATTTTTAAATCATTATAATCAGCCTCAAACACATCTTTATTAATCAAAATAGGAACCACTACAATCAACACATTTTTGCCAATAAGAAATGTTTGCTTCTTCCTGTAATGTAAAAATCCATGCTACAGGATTCAACAAACTCTTGGAAAACATTTTCTGCATCCTGCTGGCTACGGAAGCATTTTCCCTGCAAAAAGTTGTCCCTGCAAAATGGAGATTTCACTGCATCTCATCAATTTGCTGAGCATACTCAGATGTAATGGTTTTGCTGGGATTCAGAAAGCTGTAGTGGATCAGTCCAGCAGCAGACCACCAGTGACCTTTTTTTTTGGTACAAGTTTGGCTTTGGGATGTGGCTTCCCTGGTGGCTCAGAGGTTAAAGCGTCTGCCTGCAATGCGGGAGACCTGGGTTCAATCCCTGGGTCGGGAAGATCCCCTGGAGAAGGAAATGGCAACCCACTCCAGTATTCTTGCCTGGAGAATCCCATGGAGGGAGGAGCCTGGTGGGCTACAGTCCACGGGGTCGCAAAGAGTCAGACACGACTGAGGGACTTAACTTTCACTTTTCACTTGGCTTTGGGAAGTGATTTAAAGCTGCTTCCTGGTCCAACCACTGAGCTGGTTGTTTGTCACTGGCTGTCATATAAATTCCACTTTTTGCCACGTCACAGTCCGATCCAGGAATGGTCTGTTGTTGCGAAGAATAATAGAAGATGACACTTCAAAATGACGATTTTTTTTTTCAGTCACTTCATGAGGCGCCCTCTTATTAATTAGGCTTTTTTACCTTTCTAATTTGCTTCAATGCTGAACAACCACAGCATGGCTGACGTTGAGTTCTTCAGCAACTTCTCGGGTAGTTGTAAGAGGATCAGCTTCGATGATCCTTCCAATTGGTCGCTGTCAACTTCTGATGGCTGGCCGCTACAATCATCTTCAAAGCTCTCATCTCCTTTGCAAAACTTTGCAAAACCACTACTGCACTGTACTTCGCTAGCAGTTCCTGGGTCAAGCGCATTACTCATCTTACAAGCTGTCTCTGCTGCTTTACAACCCATTTTGAATTCAAATAAGAAAATAGCTCAAATTTGCTTTTTGCCTAACATTATTTCCATAGTCTAATGTAAATATAAGGAAAAGGAGAACATCAAGGCTGTATATTGTCACCCTGCTTATTTAACTTATATGCAGAGTACATCATGAGAAACACTGGGCTGGAAGAAGCACAAGCTGGAATCAAGATTGCCGGGAGAAATATCAATAACCTCAGATATGCAGATAACCGGAGAAGGCAACGGCACCCCACTCTAGTACTCCTGCCTGGAAAATCCCATGGACAGAGGAGCCTGGTAGGCTGCAGTCCATGGGGTCGCTGAGGGTCGGACACGACTGAGCGACTTCACTTTCACTTTTCACTTTCATGCATTGGAGAAGGAAATGGCAACCCACTCCAGTGTTCTTGCCTGGAGAATCCCAGGGATGGGGGAGCCTGGTGGGCTGCCATCTATGGGGTCACACAGAGTCGGACACTGAAGTGACTTAGCAGCAGCATGCAGATGACACCAACCTTATAGCAGAAAGTGACGAGGAACTAAAAAGCCTCTTGATGAAAGTAAAAGTGGAGAGTGAAAAAGTTGGCTTAAAGCTCAACATTCAGAAGACGAAGATCATGGCATCTGGTCCCATCACTTCATGGGAAATAGATGGGGAAACAGTGGAAACAGTGTCAGACTTTATTTTTGGGGGGCTCCAAAATCACTGCAGATAGTGACTGCAGCCATGAAATTAAAAGATGCTTACTCCTTGGAAGAAAAGTTATGACTAACCTAGATAGCATATTGAAAAGCAGAGACATTACTTTGCCAACAAAGGTCTGTCTAGTCAAGGCTATGGTTTTTCCTGTGGTCATGTATGGATGTGAGAGTTGGACTGTGAAGAAAGCTGAGCACCAAAGAATTGATGCTTTTGAACTGTGGTCTTGGAGAAGACTCTTGAGAGTCCCTTGGACTGCAAGGAGATCCAACCAGTCCATTCTAAAAGAGATCGGGCCTGGGTGTTCTTTGGAAGGAATGATGCTAAAGCTGAAACTCCAGTACTTTGGCCACCTCATGCGAAGAGTTGACTCACTGGAAAAGACTCTGATGCTGGGAGGGATTGGGGTCAGGAGGAGAAGGGGATGCCAGAGGATGAGATGGCTAGATGGCATCACTGACTCGATGGACATGAGTCTGAGTGAACTCCAGGAGTTTGTGATGGACAGGGAGGCCTGGCGTGCTGTGATTCATGGGGTTGCAAAGAGTCAGACACGAATGAGAGACTGAACTGAAGTGAATGTAAATATAAAATAAACAGCAAGTAATAAATCATTATCAAAAAACATAAATGAGAAATGCACATTAAAAAGTTGTATAACATAATCACATTTAGAATGTATCCCAAAATCAAACAGCAAATTTCAACAATGCAAAAACCAGTTACATTTGCACTAATGTAATATTATTATTTTGACCTCACCACACAGTGTATGGAATCTTAGTTTCCCAACCAAGGATCAAACCTGGGCCCGTGACTAGAGCACCAAGTGCTAACCACTGGACTGCCCAATTAAACTTATTGTGATAACCATTTCAGGATTTATGTGAGTTGAATCATTATACTGTACACGTAAAATTTATACAGTGCTGTGTGCCAATTACATATCGATAAAACTGGAAAGAAAAAAAGGGAAAAATAAAATTCAAAGAAGTTAAAACTCATAATCAGATAAAAAGAAGCAAGCTAATGAACAAGAGATCTAAGTAACTTTCAAAACTGGGAAATTTGCTGTTTTCCCAATAGAATAAAGTTCTGGTCCCTTGTATCTCAGAAGCTGTGTATAAAGGCTATTGGTTTAAACAAATAATATACTATCCTTGTGAAACCAGTATTTTCAATTTTAAGGGTAAGTATCTGATAACAGGGGGCTTTCCTAGTGGCTCAGCAGTAAAGAATCTGCCTGCCAATGCAGGAGACACAGATTCAATTCCTGGGTCAGGAAGATCCCCTGGAGAAGGAAATGGCAACCCATTCCAGTATTCTTGCCTGGGAAATCCCATGGACAGAGGAACCTGACTGGCTACAGTCCATGGGGTCGCAAAAGAGTTGGACATGGCTAAGCAATTAAACAACAACAATCTAATAACATGATATTCAGATTAAGAATCTTGAGACATTTCAAGTTACATATGGAGACTAAAGAAATCAAACACCAGTCTTCTATTTTTATTTACAGATTATTTTATTGGAAAAAGGAAAGCAATTACAAATCAGTCTACTGCAAAATCAGTGCTGTATTAGGATAAATGTAATTGCAAGTTTTAAAAAACCTGATTAATTCAAAGCAGGAATAAACATCAAGCCATGATGGTGCTGAAGTTATTTTCAAAAGACAGCAATGTGTTCTTCCTCATGGGAACTGAGAAAAATTTAAATTTCTCAGTAAATTATCTTTATCTTTTCTTCTTATATAATTACAGTGATATTTTTAAAAAATAGGTCATGAGATGATATGTAAACATAAATGTCACTAAGACTTTTTCTGGTCAAATAAAATCATATTTCTGCTAGAAACTTTCATTCTAGTCATTTTAAGTGAATAATCAGCTGTCAAAAGCAAATACATGTTTCTTTTAAATGATTGTTAAGCTTTAACCTTCATTCACCCACAGGAAAGTAGGATTAAAAGCCATTATTACATCATTTGCTATAGAAATCTGGATTATCATTTTACAGACACAAACTTGCATTTGCATGTCTAGTGCAGGAGAATCTTCCATCCAGCGATCCGTGGGTACAGGTGTGAACACCATGCTCTGCTTCACAAGCGGACGGCAACGTGGTGCAGGGCCAGGCCTCCGACCCTCAGAGATTAGCTTTCTCCCTTGCAGACAAGTGAGACCCATGCTGCACATAGGTGTGAACTGCGTTCTGTTTCAAAAGGGCAAGAGCAGCAGGTTAATTAACTCACTTGGGCAGAGACTCAGTACGTATTTCTGCTTTCATCTATGCTCAAATGAAAATAACAATGCAGAATTTGTCCACCTTAGATTGTCTTATAACCATATGTGCTAAGTCGCTTCAGTTGTGTCCAGCTCTTTGCGACCCTATGGACTATAGCCCCTGTGGAGGAGGAAATGACAACCCACTCCAGTACCCTTGCCTGGAGAATCCCATGGACAGAGGAGCCTGGTGGGGTTGCAAAGAGTTGGACGTCTCACTCTCTCTCTCTCTCTCTCTCTCTCTCTCTCTCTCACACACACACACACACACACACACCCCAGAGTCTTACATGGCCCAGGGCATCACACACCCACACACACACACACCCCCACACATCCCAGAGTCTTATATGGCCCAGGGCTTAAATGAAGAGGTTGCGCTTTCCAGGTGAGATCTTTAAATCTCAACTGAGATTGTGAACAGCTGCTTAAGAAACTGAATAGCTGTCCCTGAGGAGAATCACTGAAGAGAAAACCCACTGTGCCTATCCATGACACACACCCTCTGCCACAGCTGGGCTGCTCTGGGCTCACCTTAGGTTTCTCCTCATTGTATTTGTCCAAAAGAGCCTGGATGCGGGAGCCATATTCAGGATGGACATCGCTGAAGTTCTTAACCTGAAACCAAATGAAGACCATGAGAGCATCACCCTAGGCCCCTACCGTGCCAGTCCCTAGTGTCTGCTCCACGGGATTTCCTCCAGAGGGGAGGAGGGACACGTCCACAGGAGGCAGAGACACAGCATTTAACAACAGGGAGCAGGACTCAGGTCCTGGGTGTATACTGGCTGAGCAACCCTGGATAAGTCATTCGCCTGAGCTTCAATACCCACTCCTCATGGAATAGGTGCGACAATCAAATCTCCCTCATAGAGTTCAATATTCACTCCCATAAAAACAAATGAGTCGATTAAATCAACCTTGCAGAGTATTGTGAGAAAAATGCATTAGAAGGTGAGCTCCACTTACAGCTGGTAAAGAGCTGACCTCGGAGGAATGCAAGCTACAGTGATTTGTATTAAGAAACGGGCCCCAACACTGCCTGAATTTACAGTTAGCATATACCCCATGGGTAAAATAGATAGCTGGTGGGAAGCTGCTGTCCAGCAGGGGGGGCTTAGCTCGGTGGTGACCTAGACGGGTAGGATGGGGGCGGGGGTTGGGTTGAAGGGCCCAAGAAGGAGGGGATATATGTATACACATACTTGATTCACCTTGTTGTACAGCAGAAAGTAACGCAACGTTGTAGAGCAATTACACACCAATTAAAAAATAAAGTGAGGTGTACAAACACTGGCCTGTGTTGGGCAACTCTGCACACTTCTAGAAGGAATTCCTGACCAGGGGCCGATCCCCAGCAGACAGCAAGAGGTAGGACATCAAGAACCCACGGAGGCCAGGCAGCTTTAGCGTACGTAAGAGGAGAAGGCCAAGAGTTTGGGCCCAATTCTCTGCTTACAAACAGTCTCACTCATTTTTCTAAGAAAGATGAGAAAAAACCCACCCCACCTCTCTCACAGAGCAACAGTCAGGCTCTCTGCCTGAGTAAACAGCAAGAAGTACTAGTGTCCAGGGAATCAAAGGGTTATCTTTCATATACACACTCATCAAACACAGTTTATAGAGCTCTGCCTGCAGAGAAAGCGCGCAGCCTGCAAAGTACTTATCTCCAGACCTTAGAACATACTCCAGACAGCTGCCCTTATGAACAGAGAAGCAGCAGTCAAGAGATAAGACAGGGGCAGCGGTTCCTAAATTTATGAGAGGCTGACCCTGGGGCAGCCAGGAAACCAACAGTGAGCAAACAGCACAACGAGCGACCATCAGAAATGCCCTGGGACACCTTTGCTTAAAAGGTCAGCCTGAGCTTTGGAAGCAGCTCAGTTTTTACCCCAGAAAACAGCATGTTTCTATTTGCTTCTGAAGGCAGATTGGGTATCATAATGTCGAGTAGTCAGGCAGACTTCAAACCACAAAGACGTAATCTGTATTTCTTATCATCTAAAGTCTAAGCAAAATTGTGGCAGGACCCACATTTTCATACTGGATATTACTCTCTTAACATGGAACTTGGCTACAGTCAGATTGAATAGCATTAGGAGACGATTTGCCTTAAACTAAATTATTACACACTGGACAAAGAGTAAAGGACTGATGGATATAGTGTATCTACTGGAGGTAAGCCATAGAAAGAAAAGAATCAGAGGTTGATTGGGGATTCATACTCATTTTTTTTTTAAGTTTGCTTAACTCAAGTAAAATAGAAATGACACTTCTTTTGAAGGTCTTTCTCCCACAGCTGCACTCTCCCATCCTGCCAGCAGGTGTCACTGTTCGGCTTACAAAGTATCACTCACCGCTTTCTTCTGGATAAAAAGCTGTGCGTCTTTCAGATGGCCCGCAATGTTCTCACACAGGCGTTTCCTCTGCTCCTCATTCAGCACTTTCAAATAGAAAGTCCGCACCTGCTCATTGAAAACAGAAGGCAGGGAATCAGATAACTATTTTATCACGAACAAAACTGACCCAAACCCCACTTTTGAAATGAAGACACAAGATTTCTCATTGCTGTAAGAATGAAAAAAGGCTTTGCAATTTAAGAATAATTTATAGATGAAACTGTCACGTGTTGAGTTCCTCACTTTTTGTTTTAAGTCAAACAGGAAGATAACGGGGACTTCGCTGGCCATCCAGTGGTTAAGACGCCACGCTTCCAATGTGGGAAGCATGGGTTCAATCCCTGGTCAGGGAACTGAGACCCCCACATACCACTGGGGGCATAAGCAAAAAAAAAAAAAGGAAGATAATAGCTCATAACTTCTTTTTAACAATGTCTTTTGTGGTCACTGCTTACAAATCTCTTATAAATAAAAGGCAGTGTAGCCTACAATTAAAAATGCCACCACACCTTACTACTGACAAGTGCAGAATGTGCCATCATCAAATGCAAGCTTAGCACAAGACAACCTTTGCTCAGTTCACCCAGAACCAGAGAGCACACACCCTAGCTCATTAATTAGGCTCTTAGCTACTCGGAAGCCAAGATTTCTTAGAGAAGACAGATGTTAATAGTGGTATTTTGCTTACAGCACTGAGTTTACTTCTAAAATGAATATCAAAAGGTTAAAATTAAAAAGTAAGAGCAAAGTAATACACATATGAGTCCTAACAGCCTCTGCTTATTTCTGAAATCAGCCATTTCTCAGGTATCGCTCTGACTCTATGCAACATTTCATTCATTCATTCGTTGAGCAAATATTTATTACTCACATACCTATAATGCACCAGACCCTATTCTATGTACTGTTCTGATGCTGCTGCTGCTGCTGCTGCTGCTAAGTCGCTTCAGTCATGTCCGACTCCGACTCTGTGCGACCCCATAGACGGCAGCCCACCAGGCACCCCCCGTCCCTGGGATTCTCCAGGCAAGAACACTGGAGTGGGTTGCCATTTCCTTCTCCAATGTATGAAAGTGAAAAGTGAAAGTGAAGTTGCTCAGTCGTAAAACATCAAATTACCCAAGGTAGCAAATTTATAAAATATCAAAACTTTACAGTTTTTATAAGTTATCAAATATCAGAATATAATACTACTTTTAAAATTTGAGCAAACTTTAAATCTGATATTAAAGTTTAAAAATCTTTATACTTTGAGGTATTAACATAATCATAATCCAATCAAAGTACTGCATGTGGGAAGATCTAAATAGACATTTCTTTAAAGAAGATATACAGATGGCCAAAAGACATGAAAAAAATGCTGAACATTGCTAATTATTAGAGAAATACAAATCAAAACTACAATGAGGTATCACCCCACTCCAGTCTGAATGGCCATATCATAAACTCTAGTGGCTCAGACAGTAAAGAATCTGCCTGCAACACGGGAGACCCGGGTTCGATCCCTGGGCCGAGAAGATCCCCTGGAGTAGCAAATGGCAACCCACTCCAGTATTCCTGCCCGGAGAATCCCATGGACAAAGGAGCCTGGTGGTCTGTAGCCTGTGGGGTTGCAGAGTCGGACATGACTGAGCGACTAAGCGCAGCACAGCACATGCCTGGCTAACAACCACCAATCACACACAGCTCGGCTGCTCACTACAGGAGGGCACGGACTCCACAAATGGGACAGCGGTTCCATTTTATCACCAGATGAGGATGCTGAGCTAATCTACCCACTCCAACACGTTAACCACAGACCTTTAAGAGCAGGACCAAATTCCTATTCACGAAAAAGTGACATTTTTAATAGTCTATACAAAGTGAGAGAAGAATTCTTTTTTTCTTTTTAAGTGTAATATGTCTGCAGTAAGGGTACCAAATGTTAAGTGTGAAGTTCACGGTGATTTTTCAGGGGACACTCGTGTCACAACCACCCAGATCAAGAGAGAAACATCACTCACATCTCAGAAATGCCCCTACCATACCCCTCCTCCCAGTCCCCTTTCTCCAACTGACCCCCCAATTGTTTTTACTTCTATTATTATAAATGTCTTTCTTTACTTCTCTTGGAAATGTACACAAATGGAATCATGTGGTCTATATTCTCCTTCTATTGTTCAATTTCATATTTGTAAGATTCATCTGTGTTACTGCTTGTTGGGATACTTCATTAGTTTTCAATGCTGTACACTGTGGGAATATTGGAGAAGGCGATGGGAACCCACTCCAATACTCTTGCCTGGAAAATCCCCATGGGAGCCTGGTGGGCTGCAGTCCATGGGGTCGCTAAGAGTTGGACACAACTGAGCGACTTCACTTTCACTGTTCACTTTCACGCCTTGGAGAAGGAAATGTCAACCCACTCCAGTGTTCTTGCCTGGAGAATCCCAGGGACGGGGGAGCCTGGTGGGCTGCCATCTATGGGGTCGCACAGTGTCAGACACGACTGAAGCGACTTAGCAGCAGCAGCAGTGGGAATATACTACGGTTTATTTATCCAAGCTTTTGTTGATGAACACTTGGATGATATGAAGAAACTGTTGTACCTGTCTTCTGCTGCTCACATGTACACGTTTCTATGTGGAATCTATGCTTAAGAGTGCACTTACTAGTCAAAAGGCACGTACATGTTTAGCTTCGGTGGATACTGACAACCAGGTCTCCAAAACACCTGAACCAATTTACACTTATGTGAGAGCTGTTTCTCATTTTACAAACACTTGCTACACAGTCTTTTTAAGTCTCGTCATTCCCGTGCATTTGTAGAAGTGCCTCTTTTCAGTTTTATTTTGTATATTCCTGATGGCTAGTGAAATACATGACCTTTCGTATGTTTTCCAGTCATTTGGATACTTCTTTTACAAAGTGCCTATTCGAGTCTTTTGCCCGTTTTTTTCATATTCATTTGTCTGAGTTTTTCTTACTGCTGTGTGGGAGTTCTTTATACATACTCTATGTGTGTTGTTTGTTATTTAGAGGAAAGCAAACCGTGGCTTGTGTTCTCAGGCTCTGAATGGTTTCTCATCATGAAGGGGAGTTCTTTTTCTCTCTGTCTTCATGACTGAGTCTTAATAACATCTACTGCTCTACCAGTTCAGTAATCCTCTCTTATGTTTAATCACCTTTTTAAACTCATTTACTAAATGCTTAAGTTGTTCATTTTCCAGCTCAGTATGTCCATTCAATTTTTTAAATTTTATTGGCCACACTGCACAGCTTGAGGGATCTTAGTTCCCCAACCAGGGACACCCCCCTGCAGTAGAAACGCAGTCTTAACTACTGGACTGCTAGGCATGTTCTCTCAATTCTTTTTTTATAGATTAAAGTTCTTAATAATGCTCCATGCTGTCATCTCTTTTCTATTTTCCTAAAAATATTATTTGCAGTTATTTTAAAACCTGTATCTGACAATTTCACTATCTGGATCTCCAGTAGGTTTGCTTCTATTGCCAATTTTGTTTTGTTTTTTCCTCCCTCTTGATTTTTCAGATATAAGGGCTTAAGTGTTGGGTATGCCTGATAATTTAGTACTTACTAAATGCTGGATATTTGCATATGAAAAATAAAGAGATAATCTGAGACTCTATTTTCAACTCCATCTAATATGGGAACTGAGTTATGAATAAAGATGTTGTCCCTGAATTCAATTTGAGACATATTAGACACTTTAAATGGAGAAGGCAATGGCACCCCACTCCATGGAAAATCCCATGGATGGAGGAGCCTGGTAGGCTTCAGTCCATGGGGTCGCTAAGAGTCAGACACGACTGAGTGACTTCACTTTGAGTTTTCACTTTCATGCACTGGAGGAGGAAATGGCAACCCACTCCAGTGTTCTTGCCTGGAGAATCCCATGGACAGAGGAGCCTGGTGGGCTGCCGTCTATGGGGTCGCACAGAGTCGGACATGACTGAAGCGACTTAGCAGCAGCAGCAGCAGACACTTTAAAAGGGGAATATATGCAGACATTGAGAAGAATGACCAAGCAACTCTCACAGAAGACAAAGGAGCCATTACCTGAGTGACATTGTCATCGTTGGCACTGTTGAAGCGCTGTACATCCCCAGAGAAGTGGGTCCTGTGTTCCAGGGCAGAAGGCTGATGCTCGGGAGCACTAAAGCTATTGGGGTAGTAATTTGGAGCCCCACCTTTAAAGGAAAACCACATACATTCACTTGGGGAGATGAAAAATGAAGTAAGTCTACAAATAGTCAACGAAATAAAAAATAAATTCAAGGGACAATGATATATGTGTGCACACACGCGCATGTGTGCAGATGCCATATGCACATATTATTTTTAACTCCCCATATTTAGCTATAAACAGCACCCAGATTCTTAAAGAATACTGTCATCTGCTCGCATGTCTGTCTCCCTCTGCGTCTTACAGGAGAGATCTCAAGTTCCCTTTGAACACTCAGATGGTCCCATCTCTACAATCTTCTCATGCTTACCAGGACAAATATATTTATATAAGTTTGGTTTGGCCCCCATAGAAGATGACACCCAAAGACACATTTCAAATTGGAGGGTTTCAGTTGGGCCTGGGTGCAGTTCAAACATGCAATCATGGGATTCCTGGGAGCTCAAAGTTCTAGCTCTGCTCTTTCAGTCACCAGACACATGGACTGAGCCCTGAGACACTCACTGACTGCTGCGGGGTGGTGTAGCGGTCAGTGCTGGATCCTGAATCCGGCATTTTTGACTTTTCCATTCCAGCACATACTAGATTGCCATCACGGGACTCTACTTCACTATTTCTTAAAGGTGTTTAAGATGCTTGGGGTTTCTTTCCTTTATTGACTACGACTTTATTTAATTCTATTGGGCTGGCCAAAAAAACCCAAACGAACTTTTTGGCCAACCAACCCAACAGCTTCACTTTTGCTTCTCTCTACAGATACATTTTTTAAATATTTTTTTAACTTTGATATTTCTAATATGTCACCACTGATTTCTCTGGACTTAGGAAAAATAATGACAAATGCAATCAAAACATGTATTAAGACTTCTGGAATAAATTTTGAGGCTTTTTTTTTTCCTTTTGGCATGTTCATTTTCCCAACTATGCTCTGCCTCAGCTGATGTATACAGAAGCTTGTGTTATCTGAGTACATGCTGCCTAAACAGAAAGGATGGCTTGAAAAAACATAACAAGTGGTCTGAACAAACCAATCTGGATTTAGAATTTTACCCAGGTCCCTGCTGGAATAGACAATCCTGGGTGGATACATCACACTGTACATCACACTGACAAAGGAACCAAAAGCTTGTAGGAAGACAGGGGCCCCATACTCCTATGGAGTCCAGTTACCAGCCCAAGAAATTCATTCCAGGTCAGCCACGTCCATGTGAAAAGCAAAGTTCTCCATAACAAGCCATCACAGTGATTTTCTGTACTAAGAATTAGTTCTTTGAAATGTACCAGTTGGAGTAACTTTAAAATTTTATTTCCAAATAAGCTCTGACCTTTACTCAAAGTTGGAGTTGTCCTCAAGTCACTGACTACTGGGAAAGATTAAGCTTTTTCACCAAACTGCAAGGGAACAGGTCAAACTTTCTACTTTTAAAATTAGGCAAGAGGGGTGTCAAAGTAGTTTTTTCACACATACGCCACCATAATAGTAAACAAGAATGGTAAACACAAAGCAATTACTTATTAATGACATCCCAAAATATATAATGAACCACTTTAATACAGCCGGGCTTCCCTGACAGCTCAGTTAGTAAAGAATCTGCCTGCAATGCAAGAGACTCCAGTTCGAGTCCTGGGTCGGGAAGATCCACTGGAAAAGGGATAGGCAACCCATTCCAGTATTCTCGGGCTTCCCTTGTGATTTAGCTGGTAAAGAATCCACCTGCAATGCGGGAGACCTGGGTTCGATCCCTGGGTTGGGAAGATTCCCCTGGAGAAGAGAAAAGCTACCCATTCCAGTATTCTGGCCTGGAGCATTCCACGGACTGCACAGTCCACGGGGATGCAAAGAGTAGGACACAACTGCACAACTTTCACTTAATACAGCCAGTCTCAACAACAAAAGAATCAAGGACTATTAATGAAAAACAGTAACTTTAGTATAAAAACACAGAAGACAGATAGAGGAGTACCGGTTACTTTGGGCAATTATACACCAACACGTCAAGCCTCAGAGAGCAGAAATACTGCAACCACCCAATACACGCAGTTAGTGAGCATATTAACTTGTTGAATACTTGGAAGAGGCTTAATGATAATAATCGTAACAAGATGCAAGGCACAAAATTATATATATATAAGCTAATCTTAAATGTGTAACAAATATTCACAGGAGAGACTGGCAAGAAATACAGCAAAATCAATGTCAGTAATAAAATTAATTAAAAAAAAAAAAAACCTGCTCCCTAAGTTGGATGATATCCTGCAGTAGCCAGGGTGAAAGATCTTTCTCCCTGCCTTTCACTGTGAGATGGACAGAAAGTAAAATCTGAGGTGGGAACTCTCAATAAAACATATAAAATAGATAAAGGTAAGAAGAGTCCTCAGGCAGCTGAAACCTTCATTGCTGGGCAAGAAATACGTGGTGGGCACAAGCAGCCATATGGGGCTTCCACAGAGCAGGAGGTCCCTGGGGCAGCCTGAAAACCCGTGGGCTGATGGGGCGCCCCAACCCCTGCCCAGCAGTGCCCCCCGGCACCCTCAGAGCGAGCCACCTTCTGAGGCTTACCCTGATTGTCCATCATGCACATGGGGCCGTCACGCTGGTAGTTGGCCACTCGAGCACGGTAGGGACAGTTCACAGGTATCTGGAGATAGTTGGGTCCCAGGCGGTGGCGGTGAGTGTCAGGATAGGCAAAAAGGCGGCCCTGCAGTTATAAGGGAACAGACATTGACAATGTGCAGTAAGAGACAAGAGAGAAACAGCCCGTGAACTTCACTGGCAAGCGCTGAACACAGAGCACCACAGAGCCCTGACTGTCCGCCCAGTAAAGACCAAAGTTTCTTCTCTCTCACCAAATGAGCGCTCCCTAACTGAATGGGCCTTAATCTTCCACATCATGCAGCCAAAGAGCCACAAATCTTCACATCTCTTCTAGATCTTAATTCCTTTTTTTCTCAAATAACAAGTTAGTGCCCAGGCTTGAATTCCTTCTTATTCCTGGGACTTCCCTGGCAACCCAGGGGTTAAGACTCCAATGCAAGGGGGACACGTGTGACCCCTCATTGGGGAACTAGGATCCCACATAGTAAGTGGTGCAGCCAAAATATAAAAAAAAAAAAATAAGAAATAAAAATGATTTCTGTTTCCAAGGACACATTACATTGCAAAACAAACTTGCTAGAACCCGACTAACTGGAGTCATGAACTAATTCCATTCCTCCCCACTCTCTCACTCCAGGGGAGGGGTCAACCATTTGCTCTTAACAAAAAGAAGCAGATCTCTACAAAACCAACTATATGGGAAATTATTAAAAAAAAAAAAAAAAACACCTTTTGTGTTGCAGCCTGGTTTATGTCAGATACACTTTGAGCTCTGAGACTTTCTAGATATTAACAAAGTACTACACAAAGAAAGCCATGGTATAGGACGATGGCCCTACGATGACACAAGGCCCTGAATCAAGATTAAACTAAATCACATATTTACCAAGGCAGGAGATTGTGCAATTTCTTTCAATTAGTGTTGAAACAAAAACCTTGATGATTAACTCCATATAAATCTTAGTATCCAATTATTTAAATATTCTCATTATTCAAAGCTCTACTCACAAGCAGTTTTCTTTAATTGACTTTATTATTGGCCTTGAATCTGAAAGAATATTCATGCGTGCGTGCGTGCTAAGTCACTTTAGTCATGTGTGACTCTTTGCAACCCCATGGACTGTAGCCTGCCAGGCTCCTCTGTCCATGGAATTCTCTAGGCAAGAAAACGAGTGGGTACCCATTCCCTTCTCCACGGGATCTTCCCAACCCAGGCCTCGAACCTAGGTCCTCCCGCATTACAGGCAGATTCTTTATCATCTGAGCCACCAGGGAAGCCTGAAAGAATATTCTTATATCACTAATTCTACGGGCCAGCCAAAACACAAATCAAGTTGAATAGGGCAACTGATGTGATTATTTTGTTCAAATCACTCAGGCCAACATGCTTAGTCCAGTCTTGCTCTTCTGTCCATAATCTGCTCTTGGCTGAGTGACTCTACCTCCCATAATCATGAGTCTAAAGTAATATTCAGGGACTTCCCCAGCAGTCTAGTGGGTAAGACTTCATCTTCCAATGCAGAGGATGCAGGTTTGAACCCTGGGCAGGGAGCTAATAAGATCTGATATGCCTCTCGACCAAAAAAAACAAAACATAATGCAGAAGCAACACTGTAACAAATTCAATAAAGACTTTAAAAATGGTCCACATCAAGAAAATCTTTAAAAATATTAAAAATAGAGTAATATTCAGATGACCGGCCATGCAACCATGAACAAAAGCACCTACAGTTTGGAGCTGGTCGCCTCCTTCTGCCCAAAATGGACTAAGCTGTGCTCTAACCATACCAATAGGACGGAAGGTACAGCTGGCCACCAGCAGCCCCTGGATGGAGCCTCATCATATTGTTCTGATTTGGGGTCACCTTGTATTTATAAGGCGTCCCCACCCCACCTGCAGGTAGAGACCTTCCAAGTTAAGGCCCAGAAATGCAGACAGCAAGGTCACACCCTGACCCCACCTGAATGAAGGCCTTACCCAGGGCCCTGTGCCCAAGCTCCTTACCCAGGGCCCTGTGCCCGACCTCCCTGCTGGGCCGGGGCACAGCTCTCCCACTCCAGCAGTCGACTTCTCCACTCCTGATAAACTGTGAATCTCGGGAGGGAAGAAGGGCTGCCCCTGCATCACCAGGCACTCAGGGGACAGTCTCTGGGACTCACGTTACACTACTGAGTGCTTTTCACCATGGTCCAGTTTACACTTTGTATCCCCAAGTTTTAAAATTTAATAACGTGTTGCCTTTCCACATTATTGTTGAAAACACTGTCCATTAGCGTTCAACTACTACCACCTGGTCATGCGTTAGTTCCCATCAGAGTAATTTCCAAGCCCTCCTCACTGGCTCTCCTTTTCCAAGCCATCCTTCCAACAACGTCACCCTAAACATTCCTGCCAAAAGACTCTTCCTAAGACCCCATGCAGATTCTATTACTTACCTACTCAAAAAACCTTGGACAGTTCCTCAATGCTCATCAAAAGGCTACCCAAGTACAATGGTTCTTCCCTGCTGTATGGCCTCCTGCTATAGCAGCCACGGCAGTCTATCAGTAGACAGGTATTCAACCCACAGCAGTCAAATTAAATTAAAAATTAATAGACATTTATTTTCTATAAAAGGTTCAAATGTTCCCAATGTCAGAGCAAAAAAATCGTTATTTTAAAAAAACAAAGGAAACTTAGTTCACCTCCATGGACGGCGATACCTGAACTGGAATTGGACGCTTACATAAGAAATAGCTGTCAGTCACTGTGGTCTGACCTAGGGTAAAAACTTTAACCTTTGTACCATGATCATAGTCTAAGAACACAAAAGATTGACTTACTCAATAATTATTAAGCCAGTTATTTCCCCATTAATTTCTGATCCAGATAAGAATTTTTCACTCTTTGTACTCTTGAAAAAACATACTGGAAAGAGGTGAAAAAATACTGAATGCCTAGGAACATTACCAGAGAAGGCAATGGCAACCCATTCCAGTACTCTCGCCTGGAAAATCCCATGGACGGAGGAGCCTGGTAGGCTGCAGTTCATGGGGTCGCTAAGAGTCGGACACGACTGAAGTGACTTAGCAGCAGCAGCAGCAACATTACCAAAACAAACAGTAAAACCCACTGCCTTTAATCAATGGAAACATAAACTGAGCTTGTAAAAATCACCTCTGGGTCTCTTTTTACACATGCCATCATTTTCTCTTTACATGAAAGAGAAAATGAATACAGTTATGCTGATCAAATGTTATAATCAATTAATGGTATTCCCCATCCTTGATTAGAGACTGAAAAAGAATATCCCACAAATACCTAAGGTATTTCTCCTATAACTTCTTTTAAATTAAGAGCCTAAATATCAAAGTTACCATATTGAGGGACTCACTATGAAATTTGTTTTATCCTGTAACGCTCATTTAAGGATGTTTCATTCAGTCCCACAGGACTAAAGACCCAAACCAAGGTTTAAGTGATGTCCTAGTTAATTCTTCATATAAAGATCAAGCCAAATTACACTCTGTTTGTGTGTGTGTGTGTGTGTGTGTGCGCATGCACACGTGCAAGGGCACACAGGCATGTACACACACTCCTGCCTCAGAACCTCTCGATCAACTGGGTTTACCTGGAGCATTTTGTCAGGGCTGGGCTCGATGCCGGGCGGCATGTTGCTTGGGTCAAAAGCCAACTGTTCAACCTCAGCAAAGTAATTAACTGGGTTCCGGTTTAAGACCAATTTACCAACTGGAATAAGAGGATAGTCGCCGTGAGGCCAAACCTAAAAATAATGTCATATTCACAATTACCAGACAACCAACAGAAGGAAATTACTCATAAAAATATCAGCTTTCAAATACACTGAAGCCAATGATAGTAAGTGAAAATAACATTTTTGAATCTAATAAAATGGTAAGAACTTAAGGTGAGGGCATGGGTTGAATCTTTTGCAACAGCAAACAGGAGTAAATATTGACATTTTCCCTGGGCAAAAGTACATCATCTCATCAAAATTTGTTCCCTGCTAACAACAATATATCAGGCCACCCAGACGAACTCAGTAAAGTTATCAAACAGGAACTGGAAGGGAGATGCTGGTGAGCCCTCATTCACAGGCTAGGAAACTCTTAGGTGGCTCCAACTGTTTTGTACACGACTTATAAATGCTTGACTACAATTTTTTTTTAATTAGGTGTGAAGACACTTTAAAAAGAAAACAACTTAGTTGTTAACTGACTCACCTTGGTAAGATCAAATGGATTAAATGGAAAAATTTCTGCCTCACTAAATGTCATGACCTGGATGTATAAAGTCCAGGAGGGGTAGTTGCCTGTGGCAATGGCATTGAAAAGATCGCGGAGGCCATAGTCAGGATCTTCGTGGGCAAGTCTTGCTGCATCTTCAACAGAAAGGTTTTTGATGCCCTGATCAGTCTACAGGAGAAAACAAAGAAGCTCAACCTGAAACTTACTGGCAAAGTTATCAAACTTCAATCAGTAATTCATTGAGGGATTGTGAGTGACACTATCCAAAGACTGGATTTTCCTGTAACAGTAACTCCCCTCTTCAAATCTGACACAAGTATGAATTTATCAGTAAGAAATTCTGTTTGCTTATCCTGATTCTTTTCAATCTCCAGGGAATCTGTCTACACATTTTATATTTAAAATTAGTCTTTCTTTCTCTTTATGGATTCCACATTATTTGAATTTTTTAAACTGTTGACATAGAGTTCACTTTCAATTTTTCGCTCATCTAGAAAATGCTACATTAGTGTCTTCAGAAAAGCCAAAACAATTTTTGCTATAAAGTATACATAACATATAATTTATCATTTTAACCGTTTTCAAGTGTTCAAGTCAGTGGATTTTTCTGAGCACATATTGTAAAATGGACTTGCTGAGTCATATGGTAATTCTATGGTTAATTTCTTGAGGAATTTCAAAAGTGTTTTCCAGAGTGGCTACTATTTGAATGTTTATACTCATGCTATTTCCAATCAGAAAAAAAAATCAAAATATATTTTTAAAGTAAGCAAATAGTTAATAAAATTAAAGGACTTTCCTCCTTTTTTAGCATGAAATAATTTTTTAAATTCCCTGTCTTATAATATCTCAAGTCAACTACTGAGATTGTGCTCAGCTAGTATTCCTCCACCCCAACTCTCTTCCTTTTTTAACTTTTTTTTAAAGAAATCATAGACTCACGGTTTATAGAGCTGAAAAGAAATTCGGTATAGCTACTCAAGCAGTTCACCAACTATGAGCAACCAAAAGTACTGGGTTGGCCATAAAGTTCATTCAAGTTTTTCCATAAGATGAACCCAACTGAACTTTTTGGTCAACCCAATAGTATTAATATTCTGACTTTCAAACAAGCCATTAAAACCCAAAGACGTTAAGTCACTTTCACCAAAGCTCCTATTATCATCCCATCCTGCTCTTCAATAGAGTTCCCACCACTATTTTATTTTGAAAGAGCCCAAATAAGTCAGGCACCACATAAATATTTCCTTCACAAAAGTCACCTCTAGAAGGCTGGCCGATGTCTAGCACAGAAATCCCAGCTCTCTCTAGCCAGTGGCAAGATTTTTTTCAGCCTGTTAGATCTTCAGAATTAGAATATGGAAGTCACCATCTGCAGATCACCCAGCAAATACACTAAATTGTACAATATTATTGCAATACCTTTCTGATTTTAACTGAAGCCCCTGGGTTTAGAAAGGTATGACCTTAGGTTAGAATAATCCAGACTGATGAGTCTATTAGATCCCACGCTACCTCAGAGCCCTTGGCTGAACAGACCCGTAAGCATCCCAATCTTTCCAGGGCCACTGACAGCTGGCACTATTTCACCATGACTAAACTGGAGTTCAGAGAACCTTTAATAACGTGCCAAGAGACAATTATCTAGAAGAGGGAAGATGGGAGTTCAGATTGTTCTAACTACAAAGCCATGACCACACTAGTTGTCCCAGATACAATCACTTAGTCTTGCTCTAAGTGACACTACACTTCTTCTTTTGGCAATTACAAGCCAGTGGGTCAACTGTTTCCTGTAACTGTTCCTTGCCAAAGGTTATAGATCCAAGTCATAGATATAAACAGGGGTAACAGTTTTCCTGTTTGATACACCCACCTAAGTTGTTCAGATAATGCTTCAAATAGGACAGAAGAAAATAGGTCCTTGGGATACCATTAAGTGGGAGCCTGTATACGTCATGAGTCCACTTCTGTCTCTGCTTATTTTAGCAGCAGTATTTGGAAACAAGTTCTTAAGCAACCAGAGGTTTTTTAAATAACCCTCTAGAGTTCTCTGGCAATGTTACTTATTCTAACCAATGCCAAAGTCATACTAAAAGAACCCATGAGAACACCTCAATTAAAAGATTCTCAAAATGTTCCCCAAAAGTAACTGATCTGATTGTATGAGAGGAAATGAAAAAAAAAAAGAAATTTTAGGCTGGAGGAGCAGCAGCGGCCAGGTGACCCAGCATACCTCCCCAGCTCCCACTGCTGCCATGAGGAAGGTCAGCTCAGAAGTTGGGGGAGGTGGGGAGAATGAGGAGCCCAAAAAGAGAGCTGCAAGGCTGTCAGCTAAACCTGCTCCACAAAAGTGGAAATAAAGCCCCAAAAGGCAGCAGAAAAGGATAAATCTTCAGACAAAAACGTGCCAACAAAAGGCTAACGGGGAGGAGCAAAAGGAAAACAGGACAAAGTCGCTAACCAAGGGACTAAAGATGATCACCTGCAGAAAACAGAGAGAGCCCGGCCTCTGATGAAGCAGCAGAGAGAGAAGCCAAGTCTGATCAGTATCACACACCCAGTGCTATCAGTGGTCCCTGTCTCCCTTCTTGTACAATCCAGAGGGATGTTTTTTTAATCAACTATTTGGTAAATCCAAGTTTCTTAGTAGCTTTAGAAACAGTTTTAAGAAGGAGGGAATCTTGGGACTTCCCTGGTGGTCCAGTAATTAAAAATTCACCTCGCAATGCAGGGGATGTGGGTTCAACCCTTGATCAGGGAACTAATATCCCACATGCCGTGGGGCAACTAAGTCCATCTGCCACCACAAAGACCCAGCACAGCCAAAGAAGTAAATAAATATTTAAAAAAAAAAAAAGAAGGAAAGTATCCCACCTTATCCAATTTTTTAAGTGTAAATGCTTTTTTTTTTTTAAATAAGATCATTTGCTGGTTGGTTATTTTTTGGTACAACCATAAAGTAGTGGGGTACTGAATATGGGAGGCTTTGATTGTCTTGGGTGTCAGCTTAACAACTCCATAAATGAGGATAGCTTTTCTATCCTATAAAACAAAGCATATTACATAGCACTTTGGAATTAGTTGCACACTTAATGTCTTGAACACTTTAAGTCACTTCTCCTATGTTGTTTTTGGTACACCTGTTCCCTAAATAAAGCAAACCACTGCTTGATGTTGGCTCTCCTTGTCAGAACCTTATGCACCCCGTAACATCTTTGGTTGTGGAAGTCCAGTCTTCCTAGTAACTTTGTTAACATGCTATGAATGACTGAAAATTCAAGTATGTAGTATATATGATATTAAATTGTGAATTAGTGGGACTTTTGATATAACAGCATATTAACATTTGAAGATATTGATACTTGATATACCATCAAGGAAAATTTGCCTCCAAATTTTAAGCTAGAAAATCACTGAAATGTTTAGAAAAGAATCACAACTACATGATTTTTTTAGATTTTTGGTACATATGTTACAATTGTGTACAACTTGAAATGTCTGTATACTGATCCTCAAAACAACCAATAAAAACCTCAATTATGAAAGAAAGAAACAATTTTTGTTTCCTGAAATTTATAACTGATTTTTTAATGTGTGGTGATCATAATAAATCCTTAAAAAAATAGATGGATGAATTTAAAAGCGAGGAGAAATATTTTTGGAAAGATAGCATCAGATGTTGAAAATGAGAATGAGATTGCTATTACAAACAAGAATGTCCCAATTCTGTCTTAAAGCCCTCCTGGACCCCAAAAGTATCTGTACTCAGAACAGTGTACTCAGGGCTACGGAAGGCAGAGCAAACGTGTGACTGTTTGCTAACACCTGACTCTAAACTCCAACAAAGAACTCTAGGCTAAACCAGGTAGGAATTTCCTTTTACCAAGCCGGGAGGCCTCTATAATCTCTTTATCTTTGATCTAAAACCTTAGATCTTCCTTCTCCAGGGGAAAAAAATATGTATCAATTTGCACCTGCCAGCACCAGAAATGCCGAGAGCCAGCACAAAATGAGCACTTGCCCGAATATTTATGGCAGAGTTCCCAGGGTCCAGAAAGAAAAAGCTTGACTACTGATAGCAGCTGTGTGCTATCAGCCACATGAAGAGACCAAAGAGAGACTACTTTGTTCTAACTGGGCCTCAGGCAGTGGCCAATAAGATAATCAGGGTCCTAATCAACCAGATAGATACTTGTCATTCTTGGGGGTGGAGGTAAGGGAAAGGTGGAAAAGGCCAGGCCTTGATCCTTGCCCAATCCTCAGGAGAAGTAAGGAGACGTGGGTAGTAGGAGCCTTCCACCCACTCTGCCAAAGGTGACCTATACCTTATAATGGAATTTGCAATAAACTGCCTCTCCATTTGCATTAACCAGCTTGAAAGTATGCGATCCATATCCATTCATGTGCCTGTGTCCATCTGGAATCCCTCGATCACTGAACAGGAAGGAAACCTAAGGAACAGAAAAATCAAGGGTCAAATTCTTCAGTTTAAATCAAAACATATTTTTAAAACAGTCCTAAGTTGCCAGAAAAATCTCTTAATGACATGGAACATACTAGCCAAGTGCTCACAGGAAGGGTTGCCATTTGAAAAAAATATCAAACGGAAGAATTTCAAAGCAGAAAGATTAAACATAAATCACTAATGTCCGGACTCAAAATTCTATAAAGAAAAGCTAAAACAAATCTGAAAACTAGCCTAACTTGTTCACATTCTAATTTAATAGAAAATTTGATTGGTACTACTTTCCCTTCATTTCCCTAATACAAAGAGCTTGACTTCCTACAAGAAACTTTAATCCTTAATACTGTTCAATATCAATTGATAATGGTTCAGTATCATGTAAAGTCCATGAATGGGGAAAGATGAATAAAATCGTCATTATAAAAGTCTTCAAGGACCAAGAAATCTGAGGAAGGCTCTCCAAAAGAAAGCCAAAAATCAACTCCAATAAAATATCCAAAACTGGAGAAAACTATATGAGGCATAATTAACAGTTCCTTATCAGGTGACACAGTGGAAAAAAGAGGCATTCCCACCTGATGCAGAGACTCAGGACGCAGGCTCCAGAAGTCCCAGACCATGTCCGGATCCTTCAGGTGCGTTTGAGGGTTTCTCTTCTGGCTGTGGATAAAGGATGGAAACTAAATGGAAAAAGAGAGGGAAAAAATCCAAAAATTAAGTTTACAGGACTTATGGTGTCTTCAATTCAGTTCAGTTCAGTCGCTCAGTTGTGTCCGATTCTTTGCGACCCCATGAACCATAGCACGCCAGGCCTATGGTGTCTTAATTCATTGCCTATTATTAGGTTTACAGATTATCATTTTGAACAAGACAATTTAAAAATTTTAAGCTGCAAAACCCTAAAATGAAATTTACCCTCTACACGTTTTTGAGCAGACTGCCTCTTTTTATTCATCTTTCAAGTGCTGCAAGGAAAACTGGATCATTCCCATCAAGTCAGTGCACCCCAAAATGCCAAACTAAGACTAATGATAATTGTTGTAATCTGACCTCATAAAAAGATACTAAATACAGAAAAAAATGTAAAAGGCAATCCAGCCAATCCCAATCGATGTTCTCTTCTTTCTGCTCTTCCCAGGGCTTTTCCTCAAATGCCAATCTATATGGAGTATTTGAAATCAATTTAAATCAACAAATATCTGCAGAGTGTGAAATAATTCATCACCTACCAATAGAGCATCCCTGATGAAGAAAATGGGAGTATTATTTCCAACAAGATCCCAATTACCATCTTCTGTGTAAAATTTCACTGCAAAGCCACGAGGGTCACGAACTGTGTCAGCTGAGCCCGATTCTCCAGCTGGAAGATTCAAACGGGGAAAATGAAGCCTCACAACAGTACTCTGCATCCAGGAAGCCTCAAGTCATAAAAACACTGGGGTCTGCCCTTCCCAAGCTCTAGAAGCATATTAGGTATTTAAGTGCCTGGGTTATTATTTCTACTACCCACCAGCTAATTTAGACTGAAAAAGTAAACAAAGAAATTAGCTGAGAGAAATAAGAAAGTATATATAATAACAGCTGAAAATATTACCCATTTAACATAATAAGATAGCTTTGTTCAAACAGGTAATTAAAATTTAAATTAAAATAAGAGATGATAGCTTTGTTCAAACAGGTAATTAAAAATTGAAGTAAAATAAGGGAAGAGAATAATTATGAAGATTAAGGCAATGAACAAAGAGAATAAGCAAGTTGTCAAAATTATGAGGTTAATATTAAGAAAATGAGTCAAGACAGAAATTTTTATCCTCAATTTCATTTCCTTTTGCATTTCACACAATTATAAAAATGCACAAACACAGACTCATGCAGAGGCAGAATTAATCAGGCATTGTGGTATGCTGAGATGCAATTTGATAGCTCTATCTCTGACTAGCTCTGTAACATGAGAAAAATCACTCTCTCAGAAACAGAAATAACCCCACCATGCAAAGCATTAATACATCTACAGATTATAAGCAGGATCAGTACAACACTAACCATGGGTGACACAGAGTTAACCCTCAATAAAGGGCAGTTGTTCTCATGGCTGTGGAGTAACACTACCACTTCATGTTCCATCTGAGGCAACCGCTCATAGGAAAAACTCAAGAGTCACAGGCGTGAGCTCTGCACAAGCATGATTTCCTAAGACCTCTCAACAAACAGAATTATAAGTAACTTTCTACATGTCTTAAAATAATTTTTCTACTGTAAAATGTTGCTATACTTTGGAGAAGTGCTTGTTTCCTATTGTCTGGTAAGTTTTTTCTGCAAACTAAGCTATAAATGCCTCAGATAAAACACAGAGTTGAGTCAAGCAACACCAGTAATACAAACAGAGCAACTTACCAACAGTGGAGAAGCGAACTGCAATGGGCGTCCTCTTTCCAATATGCTCAAACACCTTCGCCTTGGAGTATCTGGTAATGTCATGTGTGACCTCAAAGTAGCCAAAAGCCCCTAAGGAGGAAGACACAGAAATTGGCATCACAAGACTATCACTCAGGTCACCAGGCCCGCAACAGGTATCTGGGTGACAAGAGAAACCGGTGACTTAGCACTGGCCTTCTGGGAGCTTCCAATGATGGGAGAAGGGGAGATAACCAAACATAAAATGATGAGAGCAAAATGCAAAGCCCTACGTCACTCAGGGCTAAGCTGAGAGCTACAGAGCCAGAGCCAAAGAGAAGTGGAGCCAGAAGGAACTAGTCAGGGTTGCTGGAAGAACACAGGGTCTGAGAGGCCCTTCAGGTACAAGTAGGATCTAGGAGAGAAAGAACAGGGGAGAGAGGAGGAGAAAACACACGGAAAGGCTGAGCACTTAGGAAGCTCGCCACAGAGCCAAACAACCACCTGAACAGCATATCAGAGGCATGACGGAAAAACCCCACAAAAAAGCTGGAGACGATAGAACAGGAAATAAAGAAATTGTGTCCAATACTTTGGCCACCTCATGCGAAGAGTTGAGTCACTGGAAAAGACCCTGATGCTGGGAGGGATTGGGGGCAGGAGGAGAAGGGGACGACAGAGGGTGAGATGGCTGGATGGCATCACCGACTCGACGCACATGAGTTTGGGTGAACTCCGGGAGTTGGCGATGGACAAGGAGACGTGGCGTGCTGTGATTCATGGGGTCGCAAAGAGTCGGACAGGACAGCGACTGAACTGAACTGAAACGGGAGTCCAACAAAACTTCTTCCTTTCTATCAAGCTTTCTTTTCCCTATTGAGTTTTTTTTTTTTTTTTTAAAGATTCACAATATTTAAGTAATTTATTTATTTATCGGCTGTGCCATGCAGCCTGTGAGATCTTGGCTCCCCAACCAGGGACGGAACCCAGACCTCCTGCATTGGAAGCTTGGAGTCCTAACTACTGGACTGCCAGGGAAGTCCCTCCTTTTGAGTTTTTAGCTTTCTTTTAAATACCATCTATATCTTTTGTTTCTGTAATAAAAGCAAGATAAAAGTTTTACAGAAGTTTTGGACAAAAAGGAAAAATCACTACAAAAATCACTACAGCACATTTACAGCACATTTACACAGTCATTGACTTTGCACAGTTAATTCCAGTGTTTATCCAGTTAAGTGCACCATCTTAATCCAGTTATAATTACAGTATGTCTGTGTATTTCCATATTTTTTTGTACTAAGCTGCATAATGGAATAAAAGGAAGATTACTTTTATTTTTAGCAAAATAAAGTATTTTACATGGAAGGTTCAATCCAGGGAAATAACCATCATTTAATTACTGACTCCTCTACTGATGGACAGTTTTGCCTTTCTCCAAGGAATGGAAATCTGGCACTTCTCTTAAAGAACTCTGATCCTTTGAGAAGTAATTTTTAACCCAGGTGTTATTAAACAGTCCTTTCACAGCAAATGAACACAGCTCTCACCTGCTCCTTTGGCGTGCACGACTCTCTCAGGAATTCTCTCCCGGTCAAAGTGAGCCATTTCATCAGTGAAAACCACATCCTGGACGAGAAGGGGCCCTCGGGGCCCTACTGTCAGACTATTGAGTTTGTCTCCTACTGGATTACCACCTCCAGTGGTCAGGACATCAGGTTTCTAAGTGAACACGAGAGGAAAAGAGTGCAAGAGAGTCAATCACGCCTTCAATTTCCACTGACACAGGGCACATCATTTTGCATTTTTACATCTGCTACTCAAACTCTTTTTAAATTTCCTGTGTGAAAAGTACTGAAATGTTACAAAATATGCAGCTGCCTGAAATTTTAATTGGGTCACAGAAATCCTATGAAATGCTGAGCAGGACGATATCTAGATAACTCACCAACTTGCTCCCCCTCTGGTCTAGGTATAGCCACCAGGCTCCACACAGGAAACCCCAGGTAGAGATCCCCCTAAAAGGGATTATATGTCATATGCGTTTAACACTGAATATCCAAACTCATAATGAGAGATGGTCCCCAGGGAAGCTATGCCTCCACCTGCTTTACACAGATTTCCAAATACTTCCTGACCACCAGACATGTCAAGGCGAATGACCCTGTACAGTGCAGTACGCTGCTCTCAAGCAGTACTCAGCCATCTGCAGCATCTCTTCTCAATTCCAAAAGAAGTCACCGGCTTTTGTCATCACCGAAAATAAACAGTTACTGGTAAGATGGATTACAGCATTAATTTTCGAAAGATGCCAAATGTCTATGAGATGAGATAGGTTGTTTCACTGTAATTAAAAATTAGATCCACCCAATTTTCCCATTTCTATTATAGCAGGAGCCCTTCAGCTGTCCCTTCTCTAGGGTGGGAGCAGCATTTTTAAGCCTCTCGTGATCCCGGGCAGCTTCATCTTGCTCTGTGGTCACATTCTGCTTTTGACAGCAGCCAACTGCCTCTCCCACAACCTTCCCCAGTCCTCCCCTGGCTACTAGCAAGTTAGTCAACTTTTCATGTGCAAAACAATAAAAATGGCAGGGGAGGGGGGCCAGTGGTGGGGGGAGAAGAGTATGTGAGAGAACACCAAGCTCGGTGAGAGGAACGGTAAACGGGCCAGAGGGTCATTTCCATCTTTGCATCCCAAATACAGAAAGGCGCTGCTGCTGAGAAACTAACGAGACCACATCCCAAGACTCCTCCTCAGGACCAGGTCAGGGTGATAAAGTCAAGACTAAAACCTACGCCCAGAGGAGGCAGATGCAGAGCCAGCTGGATGAGGGCATGAGCGAGTTGAAGGACTAAAGAATGAGATGGTCTCGCCTCGTGACAATGAATCATGGAATCTTAGTGTGGCAATGCTGGAACGCTGCCGTCACTGGGCCTCCTGCCCACCCAGTGCAGGAATCTCCTCCATGACATCCATCCCCCCAAGAAATGAAACCTGGGTTTGTAGGTCAGTAACATTCAGCCTCTCTTCTAGTTCCCTGGTCTAATAGATCAACTGTCCTCTCTTTTAACACCTTTCCAAGCCAATGGATATGCAATATGTCTTTAAAACAAGTGTGGCAGGAAAAGATTCAACAGTCAGCAAGACAGAATGGAGGTCATGGTCAAAGATCAGGGAGGAAAAGACTCCTGACTTCAGGCGGTGTTTAGGGCAACATCAAATAAGAGATACTGAATTTAAACAAAGACAGAGAGTAATCACTAGATGAAAAGAAGGACACAGTATATTCACTGAGATGGTGAAAATTAACAGAGTTAATGCAATGAAGCTTTACTAAATAAAGTAAGTGAAGGTGGAGCTGGGAAATGGACCATCAAAAGCAAAATTTTAAAAGTCATTTCTGAAAAAAAGCCAGTTCCATGCAGTAAGCATTGCAATTAACCCCAGAATAGATACAATTTGTTTTGATTTTTGTTTAAATCAAACTTCCAGCATTCTCAAACATTTAGAATAATTTTGAACCTGATGCTAGGAAAGATTAAAGGCAGGAGGAGAAAGGGAGGACAGAGGATGAGATGGTTGGACGGCATCGCCGACCTGATGGACATGAGTTTGAGCAAGCTCCGGGAGTTGGTGATGGACAGGGAAGCCTGGCATGCTGCAGTCCGTGGGGCCGCAAAGACTTGGACATGACTGAGTGACTAAACTGAAGTAGAAAGCAGTGAAAACCAGCCCTCCTGGGCTACAAGCAATGACAAAAATGTCCCAGAACAGCAAGACCTGGAAGATGGTACCTGTTTAAACGAGTACAGTCAGATGAAGCCACTCCCTGCATGTGCTGAGAAGGCAGAGGTGATGACAAGGGAGGGGAGTGGTAAAGAAGGGAGAAAAAATGAAAAGCCTACCAAAGGCAGAGGCAGCAACTGTCTGGCAGTGGTGATGAGAGCAACAAGTCAGCGGACTTCAGCCAGAGGCCGGGAAAGACGGGGCAGGAGGGAAAAATAAGTGGGAGCTTGTCTGTCGGTCAAGGACGTAAGAAGCAGCCACAGTGCACCTGGGTCTCATTAGTTCAACAGCCCCATGGCGGACCCCTCTGCAGGCTGGATGGCAGGCGTGGGGTGGCGGGGGAGTGGATTTAGCACTAGGGCCCCCCAGGTGACTCATTTCAAGTCACTCATTCACTGTCCTCCCGGTCCCCACATACCAGAGCCCGGCAGGATGTATCCCTGTGACCTGCACACACAAGGGTAGAGGTCTGCCCCCTCAGAGGAGGGTAGACAGAGGGCTCCTGAGGACAGCGAGTGCCAGTAAAACCAGAATATAACCACACCCTGGAGCCCGTGCCCCTGTTTTTCACCAGCAGCAAACAAAAGAAACAGCATCCCCAACATCCCGTGACGCAAGCTCTGGGCTTTCTCTAGGGATATGATGGAGGACGGTTACCACTGGTCCAAAGCTAATCAGAAAGGACAAACACACAGATTCAGCACAGCTGATGGAACGGTACCTAGTTTCTCATTTCCTTTTGTAAATACCATTTCTCGAGCACTTGCCATATGCAAGGCTTTTTTTTCTAGCTATCTTCTTTCAAGCCTCTCCACAACCAGTGAGAGGAATATCATTACTTGTTTAGTGGTCGATGCCACATGCTCAGAGTATTTAAGTAACTTTATGCAGATTTCTGTGTGGCAGCACATAGGAAAGTATGGAAGGGCAAAGATATGTCTGCCAACTTGCTGGTTATAGGGGTTTTGTTTTTTAAATTTTTTGGCCACTCCACGTGACATGTGGCATCTCAGTTCCCCAACAGGGACTGAACCTGTGTCCCCTGCACTGGAAGCGAGGAGTCTTAACCACTGGACGGCCAGGGAAGGGCCTGTTTTAACTCAGTGAAAGACCACTTACAACTAGAGTATTTTTGAGGACAGAAGAGCTCTTCTGTTGATAGGCAATTCTGAGAGCTCCTGCTCTGGAAAAGCAGCATCAGTTACCTGTTAATATGTTTAACATCTTTCTGGCTGCCAATTCCTCATGACAACCGTACATGCTTCTCCCGGACCACTCTTCCTGCCGCACCCATGCCACCCCACAAGCTGGGCCAAGGGCATCTTCCTGGGCCCACAGAACAGATAATCTCATTGCCTTAGTGCCTTGTGGTTTTTTCTCTCGAGACAGTATACTCTTTCTGCATCTAGAGCCCTGCCACAAGTGCACAACCACGGCTGAGGATTCAACAAGGGAATGAATTAAACTGTGGACCGATATGAAATGGCCAAGAAAGATTATTTCGCAAAAGGAGGAGGAGGTAACAATAGCCCATGCCTCTCCCTGCACTTCCCTCCAAAAAGCAAAAGGGAAATATCTGAATTTATAGCTTCAAATTCTTTTCTTTTTTTTTTAGGTGATGCTGGGTTTTCATTGCTGTGCAGGGCCTTTCTCTAGCTGTGGCAAGTGGGGACGACTCTCTAGTTGTGGTACGCAGGCTCCTCATTGCTTTGGCTTCTCTAGGGGCAGAGAAAGGTCTCGGCGTTCAGACTTCAGGAGTTGTGGCACACAGGCTTATTTGCCTCGTCGCACGTAGAATCTTCCCAGATGAGGGGTGGAAGCCACGTCCCCTGTATTGGCAGGTGGATTCCTAACCACTGGACCACCAGGGAAGTCCTGTAACTTCAAATTCTGATGAAAAACCGTGAAACAAACTTGTCATAAAAATTGCTGCAGCAATTGGCAAGAAGTATTTTGGCCTGGTTTAAAGGCTAACACCATGATTAGAAAGAGAGGCTCGAGATCAAAGTAAAATTCCACTTTGGCTTTGCTGTTTGTATTTTTTGGCTCAAACTAAGACAGGGATGAAGAAATTTTCCTGGGAGCAGTCAAGATGGCTTTCTCTGGTGAAATATTTTGTCAACATAGTTGCCACTGGTAAGTGCCCTCTGCTCACAGAATTTCCAAGAACTCGCTATCGTAGGCTTCTTTTTTTAAACTGAAAAAGAGGGTCATACAAACTGTCCCCAGCTTTCAATCCCAATAGAGTCATAATGTCAGCTTTATATTCTCAGAGATCAGTACAGAATATACCTAGCGTCTTCTAGCATATCAGTGCCTACAACACACCGCGTTCAGAAAACCAAAGACTGCCTTGGTCCTCGAGTTTCTCGGTGGGGGGTTAGAATGACAGTGAGGTGGTGTTCCGGGCCTCCTGCCCTGATGCAAGGAAGCGGGGAAACTTCCCCTGGTGGGGCAGTTTGGGAAAGGGACCCAGGCCTACACAGGGCCCACGCTCTTCCCTTTGGAAGCCAGTGGCCACAGTAGCATCTACTCCTCTGGTGGTCTCCAGAGTCGCCTAAACACAAGGCGTAAATAAATTCAAATCAGGGAAACGGCCTCAGCAGGCCCTCTTTGCCCAAACTCCTAAGCCACATTCTCCAGTTAAGCCTCAGCTTATAATGAAGACGATGCCTGCATCTCCTGTCATCCCACTGATTCTTTCTTCCTCTCTCTGTTTAGGTGTGAAAGGCCTTACTAGACACACTCAAGCTTCAGAACAACAAATATCAGCTTGCTCTGCGGGCACTGTTCTACACTCTACTCAGGTTATCACATTTAGTCCACCTCTCCAAGGTAAGGACTGTGAAAATCTCCACTATAGAGAAGAGGAAACTGAGGCGTGGAGAAGTTATACAACCGGCTCAAGGCTACCCACCTAAAATGGGGCAGAAGCAGAGTTTGAACCCAAGCAGACTGGCTCAAGGACCCAAAAGCACACACTATAGTGCTTCTCAGAACAGCACAGCTTACATCTCCTGCACATATTCTACAGGCTGGGTAACTGACATGTGTTGGTTTACACACGTTTTATATAAATTAATTCTCACAGCAATACTGCAAGGTAAGGAGAATTGTTATCCCATTTTCGATATGAGAAACGAAAGGGGAGGGAGGTGAGGTAATCTGCCCAGCGGTCAAGCCTCAAGTTGAACCCTGTTTGATTGTAAAGCCTGACCCTTCACAGGTTACTAAATCACTGTAAACTTCATTTAAAACCACCCTAAGGAAGAGACAAATGGACTTAAGAGACATATCAATCAATGCCATGTGTGAACCTTATTTGCATCTAGATTTGAACAAAGTGTTAAAAAAAGAAAGACAATGTCAGGGTTCCTCAAGACCTCCCCCGCGTGATTCTCTAGAACTCACAGAACTCAGCATCTAGCCATCCTCAGGCCATCATTTATTACGGCATTTAGATACAAAGCAAAATAAGCAAGGAGAAGCGGCTCCTTAACTCTGCCAGTGGAGCCACACAAGACATGCCTAATGACCCCAGCAAGTCGTGGCAACTCACATGAACTGCTGTTCTGTAGGGGAGCTCTTAGCGGGGAGAGCTGGTGTGACAAAAATTCATTATTGAAGCTGACAGACAAAAGCTTGGAGCTTCATTATACCATCTTTTCTGTTCAGCTCCGGTTTGAAATTTTCCACAATATAAAGTATGGGTTGTTTTTTGTTTTTTTGTTTTTCCATGAAGAATCAAAGAGCAATGTCAAAGAAAAGAAGTAAGGGAGAAGTTGAAACAAGGGACAGAAATAAAGGGCTGCATCATGCATGAGTGGTTACCCTGGGCAGGCTCTGTGTTAAATACTCTTCCTACATCAACACATTCGGTCAAGACAAAGGACAGGCAAGTTCAGCACTGTACTCAAAATATACAACAGACCAACCAGGTGATTAACGCTGGCTTCTTCCTGGTGGTGATTCAGTCACTAAGTTGTCTCTGACTCTTGCAACCCTGCAGACTGCAGCCTATCATGATGGCTGTTCATGGGATTTTCCAAGAACACTGGAGTGGGCAGCCATTCCCTTCTCCAGGGGATCTTCCCAACCCATGGATCGAATCCATGTCTCTTGCATTGCAGGCAGATTTTTTGCTGAGCCACAGGCTCCTGCCCAGAGATTGTCACTAGAAAACGAGAATCCTAACTTCCATGCAGGTCATTCACTCATAAATTCTGAATTCAATAGATGTGCTTTTTTTGCGTCTTAAAACATCGGAAGCATTAGAAAGTGACTCACCTCAATACCACATCACACTGAGGGGGTTCTCTAGCACAAAAATCAGTGTCCTGACAACACTGGGAAACGTTGCTGACTGCCTTAAAGACTAAAAACTATGCTTTCTGGGCTCCAAGTGGTGACTTCATCACCAGGATATACTTCATCTTGTAAGCTGACTTCATGCTTAAGCCACCAGGTGCCTCAGTATACGTCAAGAACCGTTGGTCATTCTAAGTGCAAGAGGCAAGAATGAGTTCCTGTCCTACTTTACTCATTTCTAAGTTATTCTATACCATCCACCTCTAGAAGTGCCATTCAATAAAAAAAAATTGAATAGTATATAATAGAAAAAAATGAAATCCAATAAATGTAAGAAAAAATCAAAATATGTTCTTCATTAAGAACCAAATGGGCCCTGTTGGTACTAAACAAAGTGTACTTAAGTGTCAGTGAGTGACAATAGGCATGTCAACACTGTGCTAACTGCTATGAAATATGGCCTCAGGCTGACAACAATGCCCTGGGCAAGGAACAATAAGGTCTCACCAGCAAGCCAAGAATTGCCCTTCCCTGGTAGCTCAGATGGTAAAGAATCTACCTGCAATGCAGGAGACCTGGGTTTGATCCCTGGGTTAGGAAGATCACCTGGAGAAGGGAATGGCAGCCCACTCCAGTATTCTTGCCTGGAGAATTCCATAGATAGAGCCATGGAGTCGCAAAGAGTCAGACAAGACCGAGCGATTTCACAAACAAGGCCGTTGGTGTCAAAGTGAAGCCTGTGAGGGCAGAGGGAGCAAATGCCTGAAGAAAATTAAAAAGTGATTCCAAGGATCCCAGGGAAGACAACTAGTGGGGGGTTTTTTGTTGTTGTTCTTTTTTGTAGATATTAATCCAACTTTATTAGTAATCACTTTTTTTTTTTTTAAGTAGGTCTGGATGAGCTCTATCAGCTTTTTTTTTTTTTTTTAAACAAAATTTATTGAAACACAGCTGATTTACAGTGTTGTGTTAGTTTCAGGTACATAGCAAAGTGATCCAGACAGATATTTTAGGTTCCTTTCCATTACTCATTATTACAAGATATTGTGTATAGTTCCCTTATGCTGTACGGTAGGTTCTTGGTGGTTATCTGTTTTATTTGTACTAGTGTGTATATGTAACCCCAAACTCCCAATTTATCCCTCCCCCACCACTTTCCCCTTTGTTAACCGCAAATTTGCTTTCTATGTCTGTGAGTCTATTTCTGTTTTATAAATAAGTTCATTTGTATCATTTATTTTTAGATTCTAGTGGACAGTTTTTATTCCAGAAAAAAAAAAAAAAAAAAAGTTGCCTTTAACAAGGAAAATAAATGTCAGACTTCAAGGTCACATGGTTGGACCCCTAAGCACAGACTGATTGAACACACCTCCTTCCTCACCCTAATGGGAAATGTCTGCTTTTCAAACAAGGTTCTTTTGTATTATTTTGTACAAGAGGAAACACGTCCCAGTAGCTGCTCACATTTTTTTTTCTTCTTGGTGAGCTGTCTATATTTCCAGATATGGTGAAAATACACTGCTACTGGTTTTCAATAATCAGCAAACAGAATAATCCTACCGGGAATAAAGCCTTGAAAATACACGGAATGGCTACTGAATAAGAGGTTTTCTCTGTTTTGAAAATGACTTTACTAAATAAGTCTGACAGCACTGAGAATTGCACTAGTCCTTTACTTTTTCAAAAAAAAAGTAGGGAGTAAGAGGAGACAAAGGCTCAAAAAATGAAGGATGACCGATGCACTAAGTAAAAGACTCCTTTACTCTTAGCAGGAGAAACGACAGCAGTCACAGTACTAGAAGGAAAATGAACAAAAAAGATGGTCTCCACAAGAAATGCAAACACACATGCACAAGAAGTTATTCAGTCACCTCTCTCCAGCCCCCGAGTGTCGGCAACGTTACGTCAGTGCAGCTAGTACCAAGTTTACCCTAAAAAATACATAAACCCTCAAAGGTTCTGTCTTGTGACTCACTGACAGGAATGGATGGTCTAAAACCCAACTTCTCTTCCAAGTAATTAGGAATTGTTTAAAAAGGAAAGTCTCGAAATGCTCAAAGTCTCCAGTTTTTAAGGGATCAGAGGCTACTAATTACTTTAAGTTTCCCACAGGAAGAGCCAATGGCATTCTAAGCAATAAAAGTTTCCATCAAGTTTCATTCAGAGGGACTGGAAATAACCTGGAGAACCACCTCCCTCCCCTAAACCTACTTTGAGAGAAAGAAAAAGAGAGATTTTTAAGAAGATCCAAGGCATACCTATGAACGTATTTGATTTGTCACTCTCCTGTTAAATTTCACAAAGGTCCCAATTTACTTGTCAGCAATGAAATATGCCCACAAGGAGAGACGCTCCATAAATTGTTTTCATGCTGGCTGACTCGGTTCCAGAGGAGACACCCAGCACGACATTCAGCATCCGGTTTTTGAGGGAGGAGATGGCAGGGTGCCCTCCAGCAGCAGTTCCACAACTTAAAGTGCTCATAGTCCAGAACAAATATAAACAAAGTGGGTGGTGGAAGGCAAGATACTGATGCAGACCTGCCTGCTTATTTTTTAAAAAAGCACTTGCCAAGCAAATGAAGATTTGAAAAAAAAAAAACAAAAACTATACTTTACTGTCATAAATTTCTAACAGAATATTTTAAAAGTCCAACATACCCTTCTGAAAGAGATTATGCCTGTTTGCCCATCACCACATCAGAAGAAAATGGCCAGAGATATTGTCACCACATTGAAAGTATGTTTGGACACGGTGTAGAAGGGTTGGCGACCTGGGTGTAGAGGGAGACTGTCGCCCAGCCTCGCTCACAGTGGGTGCAGCCATGTGACACGGTTCTAGACAAAGGAATGCAGGCAGAAGTGACATACACCACTTCCAGCCTGGCATCTAAACCTCCCACATACTGTCCTCCACGCTCTTCATCGTCTGTGACTAGACAGTGATGTGGAGGGCAACATTAAGAAACCCTGTGTTGCCACAGGAGCAGCCTCCTGCAGCCTGCAGCCTTGGGGAACTGTGGGCTGCCGAGGACTCACTACCTCCTTCTGCAACCTCAAACCATTTTGGCTAATCACATAAGACAGAAATAAACTTCTTATAGGTTTATGCCATTATACACTTTGGGATGTATTATTACAGCATGTAGCCGACTGTACTTAAAACATGGGCTATGAATCAAGGATAGTAAAACAAACAATCCAATGTTTTAAAGGACAAAAGATTTGAACAAATCCATTAAAGAAATACATATGTGTGTGTTGGTCATATCTGACTCTTTCTGATCCCGTGGACTGTAGCCTGCTAGACTCCTCTGTCCATGAATTCTCCAGGCAAGAATACTGGAGTGGGTTGCCCTTTCCTCCTCCAGGGGATCTTCCTGACCCAGGGATCGAACCCAGGTCTCCTGCATTGTGGGCAGAGTCTTTAGCATCTGAGCCACCAGGGAAGAAATACTGTATACCACTGGTCAAATAGGCACATGAAAAGATGCATCTCTGGTCATCAGAGCAATGCAAATATCACTTCTTATTCACCAGAAAGGCTAAACTTAAAAAGAATGACAATCCCAAAGGATGGCAGGAGGTGGACCAATGTAAATCTCAAACACTGTTGACAGAAGTGTAAAATGGTAAACCACATCAGAAGAAGGCTTAGGAATTTCTCATAAGACATTCACTTACCTTATTCACTTACTCGCCAATTCTATTCACAGGTATTTTTTAAGAGAAATAAAAGCATATGTGCACAAAAAGACTTGTATAAGACTCTTTATAGAAACTTAATTCATAACAGCCACACATTGGGAATAGTCCAGGTGCCCAACAACAGGATAAGCACACGGTGCTCTAATCAGACAATGGTGCTCTAATCAGTAATAGTACTAGTACTAGTACTACTCAGCAATACATGCAATGACAGGAATGAATCCTAAAACATTTTTTTTTTATCTTAAAACATATTTGCTGAATGAAAGCAGTGTTAACACAAGAAGTACCTAAATCAATGGTTAAAAAGCAAAATCATCAGTGGTTGCCTGGAGCAGGACTGCAGGAGAAGCAGGAAAGATGGGAAACAGCATGAGGGAACATTCCAGGGTGATGAGAATCTTCTACATCTTGATAAAAGAACCAGATTCACAGGTGTTTATCAAAAAGCACAGATTGGTGTACTTCATATTTGTATATTTTTGTATATAAATTTTGCCTTAAAAACATAAACAATGAATTCTGGTAATTTGCATCAAGTCTACTGATGTCTACAACATACTCTGAAGTGCCCCTCCAAAACATAGGTTAAGGGATGTATGAAGGGACAGACAGATATGGAATAACATGTTAAAAGAAATTTTTTAAAATGCCGTGGGTATATAGGCATATACTACACTATTTTTCTCATTTTTCTGAATGTTTGAAAATTTTCCAAAGAAAGCATTGGGAAATTACAAAGGGTATGTGACAGATGCAAAATTCCTTTGCGAAGTGGGCAGTCTCCTCATAAAAATAAGCAGTTTCCACTCAGAGCAGCTCAAGTAAGGAAAAACAAGACACCAATGTGACTGCCCATCAGGACAATGTAAACAGTGCACTGAGATGCATGGGCAGAGGAGACAGAAGTATTTCAACTAGGAGTCCCCAGATTATAGATGAGCTTTGCAGGCCAGCTGTTTCTCACATGGGTGACCATGTAGGGCAAGTCACCAGCAAGATCTTAATGATTTAACAACAGTTAATAATTCTCCCAAACAGTGACAAGGCAAGCTAGTCTCAACGGAGTCCTTTCAAAAGAATGAATTTTGTTTTATGAGAATCTCATTTGCCCATATTGTTTCCAATTCACCGAGTATTCATGAACACCTCCATGTGAACCAAGATGCAGCAACCACTGGGTGTACAGAGAATCCTGGCTCTAGGAAGCAGAGTTCTAATCTTGACTCTGCCACTGACTAGCCACTTGTCCTTGACTGATAAGATGCTAAGTCTCTCTGGTTCACTTTGACTAAGAACTCATGAAAAGCCAAATCCCCTAGTAGCACATAATAAGGAACAAAATGAAAAAAGAGATTTTCCAGGCCCTTTAAAGAGAATGGTAGCCTTCTCACAAACAGGGAACTACAAGGTAATCCATGAGCACTCAGCATTAATTCTAGTTCATGAACACTAACCCGGTTTTAAGGAAGAGCACTAAACGAGTACTCTGTCACTACCTAGACGGGTGGCATGAGGTGGAAGGGAGGTTCAGGAGGGAAGGGACATATGTTTGCCTACGGCTGATTCATGTTGATGTATGGTAGAAACCAACACAATATCGTAAAGCAATTAACCTACAATTAAAAATAAATTTTAAAAAGAAGAAAGCGCACTAGACAAGATGAAGAAAGCATGACTCTAGTCCTCTCTCTGCCATTAACCAGCCGCCATGGGAACTGGGCAAGTCCCGAACACTCTCTAGCCCAATTTGACAAAAGAAGACTCAAAACAGAAGTGCTCCCATCCCACCCAACCTGCTCAGAGATGCCCTTGAATGCTCTACATCCTAGGAGTACAGGCCAGGAATGACTGGCCAACCACTATAGGGCTGAATTCCTACTCAGCTGTAAAGCTCTTGTTCAGATGTCACCTGCTTTGAGAAGCCTGCCAACTGGGACATTCACTCCCTTTACATTCAGCAGATAACCTATATTAGTGCCCTGGCCACGTTGGAAGGTAACCATCTATTTACCTGTCTTGTCTCCCAAACTTGACTTAGAGCTTTCAGCCTCACTGGAATTTGTTCCACTTGCCCCAGCGCCGTGCCTAGCACATGCTGGCACTCAAAGCATAGGTGTAAATAAATGCATTAATTAATCACTAAGGTCACTTTTAGCTCTAAAATGCTAGACGATGTTTTTAAGTGCAAAAGAAATCATGGGTGTACAAATCTTTTTATTTAGCTGTTTAATGCTGTATCTGCGCTTCCCTGGAGGCCCAGATGGTAAAGAATCTGCCTGCAACACGGGAGACCTGGGTTACATCCCTGGTTCGGGAAGATCCCCTGGAGAAGGGAATGGCAACCCACTCCAGCATTCTTGCCTGGATAATTCCATGGACAGAACAGTCTGTCTGTGGGCTATAGTTCATGGGGTTACAGAGAGTCGGACACGACTGAGCAGCTAACACACAAACAACGCTTTATGTTCAATGCTGGGGACATGGAGATGATAAAAGTCGTTCCCTGCCCCCAAGACACCCCCCACCCCAAATACGAAAGCTGGTAGTTATTGTTTGAGCCAGGGCAAAGCTAGAGCCTGCTCCCACTTCCCCCGTCACTTCCTTTCTTGCAGCTGCAGCTCTCTGCCTCTTTCCCCATAAGCCTTCACTGCTGCCTCAAACTGCAACCTCTGTCCCAGCTGGCAAAGGCGCAAAAGTGTAAGCCAACCATCCACGACCTACAGCCTACCACAAACCCTGCAGGACCGCTGCCCCCGGGCCCAGAACCCTCTCCCCTCCCGCCCGCGAATGTAACAGCCCAACCAGACCGAAAGGAAGCACACAAACACCCCTAGCCCCCGCGCGATCGGTGGTACAGCCCTCCCTCCCCAGAACCTCCGCGCTGTGGCAGCAGGGGCCGTTACTCGAGAACACCCTGCTTCCTACGCGGACCGTAGGGCCGGCTCGGAGAGCGCAGGGTGTACCTGCGCGGCCCTCTGCTCCTTCCAGTGTTTCATCTGGTCGCTGGCTGGATCCCGGTTGTCCGCCATGATGTCTGAGTGGCGATGCAGAACTTTGCAGGTGGGCCCGGGTCACGCGTCTCCAGCGCCGCAGCTGAAATAGGCGACTTCAGACTCCGCCACTCAGCTCCGCCCCCCTCGTCCCGCCCCCTCGGCAGGACCGTCACCTGATTGGTCGCTTGAACTCCAGGCGGAATGGGATTGGAAGCCAAGTAGGGGCGGGGCTGAGGAGCAGGGACTCCGGGAGAGGAGAGGCTGGGAAGAGATAGGAAAAGGAACGGCACCTCCTCACCTCCGACCTGCAAACGCCCGATTAACTAATTTGGGGTTGGACCCCGCGTACCCAGATGTGACTGTCTCCTCGGCTTATCAGTATCCTTCAGGGTGCCCTGGGAGGTGGCGGTTGGTGGCCTGCCAGTTTTTTTGAGGGAATGCTTAGGCCCTGCTGGGTGGGGCTTTGAACTCTGTTAACATGCTTTCAGCTCTTAAAAAACAGAGAGAAAGAAATCCACTCCTGTATAAAATAAAAAGCTTTTAAAAATAAAAAACAGAAAAGCGAAATATTTGCAAGTTATAAATCTTAATAGTCTAAAATACGTAGGACAAAAACTCAGTCCTTTAGATTCCCTTTTTGGTTTAGAAGTTCCCCTTTTTGAGTGTCTGCTTTGTGCTGGACACTGCTGATTTTTGCCAAACTCTACCACTTAATCTTCACAACAAAAAGAATATAAAGGTCAATGAAGTCTCCCCATCATGACAGAGTATAAACAAGCATGAAGAGGTTGGCTTGCTCCTGATGTAGAATAATTAACTAAGTTAAATAAGATGTCCAAACCCACTATTTATTAACAGAAATGCTGCCTTAGAGTTTAGAAAATGTCTTCCCTAAGACAATGTAACTAATTTTTGAGGTGTTCGAGCAATGCATTTTAATAAGTGAAATAACAATATATTTTGTGATATTCCAGAGAAAATTGCTCAGGAGTTCAGCAGTACAAAAATGGCTTATTCTATGAAAATACCTTCAATTGGTGTTTTACTCTTGTCAAGACATTTAAATTAGGTAAAGTGTGAAAAGAGACTTGGTTATACCCAGCTAGAGAGATTGTCTATAAAGTCTGAGACTCGGCATAATAAAGCTGGGGGAAAATGGTCCTCCCAGACCTCAACAGGGATCTGTACTCCTACAACTTCTCATCCTGAGGCCATGTTATAGATCTTTTCTTCCTCTGTGTGAACCTCCCACTCATAGGGCATCAACATTTGTTCTTCGGATCTTGCCTTCCTCTAGTCGTTTCCATCCTCTTGTGGTCAGGAGTTGCCTTATTCCAGATAGGCTGCCATTCTTTTCTTTTACTTCCGGTTCATATCACTTTTTATACTTGAGCTTGGTCTTGGAAATGTTCGCATACTCTTGGGGAGTCCAGTTCAGTCACATTTGTATGAAAAAAGGATTTTTGTGGTTAGAACTGGTAATCTAACCACTGTCTATAACATTATTTGCATGGGAATAAGTCTTTCAAGCTTAAATTAAGTAGAAGGAGCTAGGGAGGGCCACCAAAAATTTATTGCCAAGTCACGTTATGATCATTGGACCTATTAAAAGACCCTAAGGAAGAAAAGAAAACACAGTACCCATAGAGAACTTTCAGGTGTTTATGTACATGATTTATGGAATGATGTACATGATTCCTCCAGTGGTCTTATCTCCTGTACCTGCTGATTTATGTGTCTCCTTGTTAAAGGCCCTTTGTTTCCTGGGCCTCAGCTGCTTAGTGGTAGGACTTTTCTTTTTCTTTTGGCTGCACCACATGGCCTTAGCTCCCTAACCAGGGACAGTGTCTTAAAGTGGTAGGACTTTTGATTCTTTCTCGTTTTCACTGGGAATTGGATCAAATGCAATCTCTCTCCAGGGCATCACTTTGCTCATCTGCTTCTCTTGAAAAATAGGCATTTTGATTGTTTGTTTGCTACTCCAGATTTACTCTCCATCCTTCTTGACTCTAATCTGTACTCCAGAAATTTTGATTTTTATCATCCGCTTGGCCCCACAATACCCGGCCTTCTTATTGAGTTCAGCCAATGGTGGGCTGGCGTGAGATCAGAGTTTAGGCAGAAAGAGGGACCAAGTTATTCGTTAGATTAGCACCAAAGTTGGATTTACCACAAAGTTAATGAAGCTTAATTTTAGAGTTCCTCACCTACACATGTTCCTTCCAGACTTTTGGGAGGAGTCCTCACAAAGTGCTTATGTGCACTTTTGTGAGTCTTCATAAAATGAGTGAGGTATTTAACCACAATTGATATAACCATCATCTTTTCGAATCCAAATTCCCCTTCACCACCTTACCTTTCTTACCACGTGTCATTGGAGTGACTGTGGTTATTTTTGGCATCCTGCTAAGGAGACATTGAGTTGGAGATTATTTACTTGAGTTTAGTGAAATACAGTTGACTTGCAGTCTCTTCCGTGTGTAGTTAGTAATTGTTCATAAAGTTTCACAAGCTAGAGTATGGCAGACTTATGTCTGACTCTGATACCAAGTATCTCTGTAGCCTTTCCTCTGTTTGGCGAGCATCACTGAGCCTTTGATTTCTCTTTCTAATGCACAGAAACCCATGCTCAGCCTCTTGCCAACATCTGACCCTCTTTTCTCACCTCGCCTATAAAACTCCAGCACTTTGTTGTCTTGTCACTTGGTTTTATCTCCCATCACTGCCTTACCTGTCCTCACTCCACTAAGCTAAGGTTCTTTTTTTTTTTTTGGCCTTCCTGCATGGCTTTCAGGATCTTAGTCCCCTGACCAGGGATTGAACCCAGGCTGCGGCAATGAAAGTGTGGAATCCTAACTACTCGATCACCAGGGAATATCCTATAATTCATCAATTTTAAATGGCATTATCAGTAGTAAGGTATAAAGTCAAAATGAAAGTTTTCTAAACTATAAATAACAAACACAAATTTTTGGAAAACTATGCTAGAAGGAAGATTGAATTACCTTTCTATTCTCTCTATTGAAAATTTTTACCTCTTTTGGTGATCAAAAAGTATGCACTCAAAATGAAAAAAAAAGTATTTTAGAGATATGTCAGGCTGTTAATAAAGTATTATGCTTTGGAAGGGGGGGATTTTGTAATGTTTTTATGGTACTTTTTTGATTATTCAAGTTTGTAAGTTGTGATTTTTTTTACCATTGTAAACAAAGATTGATTTTTATACTTAAGTGTGTTTTCTTTTCCTTATAGAGATAGTGAAAATTATACATATAAGCTTCGAATCCCACAAAATTGGGATCCACTCTTAGCAAGCTCACTGCCTGCCTACCCTGCCATGATTCCTTGATTTCTTGGAAACAGCCATGTCCTACAGCTATAGGTATAATTGGTTCCAAAAACCACTCTTTTTCTTTGCCTCTTCAGAAGCAAGAGTGGCACACAGGCTGCTTGCAGTCACAGATGCTTCCCCCTTTTTATATACTCCTTTCATGAAAATTTCCACAATTGTCCCTTCAGAGTGTGCTGTTTTTTTCAGGGGTTCTGACTGATACAACTCATAAAAAGCAAAACAATGTGATGCATTTTATCTTATTTTATTTTTAAATTTTTTTTTATTCAAGCACAGTTGATTTACAATGCTGTATTACTTTCAGGTGTACAGAAAAGTAATGTAAATAATTGATATATATATGAGTGATATATCACTCAGTCATGTCCAGCTCTTTGCGACCCCATGGACTGTAGCCTGCCAGGCTCCTCCATCCATGGCATTTTCCAGGCAAGAGTACTGGAGTGGGTTGTCATTTCCTTCTCCCAGGGATCTTCCCCACCCAGGGATCGAACCCTGGTCTCCCAAGTTGCGGGAAGGCTCCTTACCATCTGAGCCACCAGGGAAGTCCTTTATATATATGTGTGTGTGTGTGTGTGTGTATGTGTGTATATATATATATATATATATATATATATATATATCCTTTTTCAGGTTCTTTTCCCATATAGGTTATTACAAAATATTGAGTATACTTCCCTGTGCTATACAGTAGGTCTTTATTGGTTTTCTGTTTTATATATAGTAGTGTATGACTATTAATCCCAACCTTCTAATTTATCCCTCCCCATCCCTTTCCCCTTTCCCCTTTGGTAGCCATCAGTTTGTTTTCTATGTGAGTCTACTTCTGTTTTGTAAATAAATTCATTGGAATCATTTTGTTTTAGATTCCCCATATAAACACTATCATATGATATTTGTCTTTGTCTGGCTTATTTAAATGTGATTCAATTTAAAGGACACTTTCTGAAAAAAAAGAAAAGGATACTTTCTGGAGACATTACAGTCCTGTATTGCTCAATACTTATTCAACCAGCATGGTGTCCAGCTTTTGACCTTAGCACCCATTTACATGTTTAAAAATTACTGAGGACTCCAAAGAGCTTTCTTTTGTTAATGTTGGAAATATATATGTGTATATGATTAGAAATTATAACTGATAAATTTTAAATATTTAAATATTATTTTAAAATAAAAACAATAAGCCCAATATATGTTAACATAAATGACATATTGTTGTAAAAAATAACCATATTTTCAAAAAATTAGAATATGTTTTACATTTTTGCAAATACTTTAATGTCTGGTATAGAAGACAAGTGGATTCTCATATCTGCTTTTACATGCCATCTGATGCAATATCAGATTACGTAAATTTTGGAGTACTCCCCTGTACACCCATGAGAAAATGACAGTGAAAAAGGCAAATGACATCTTAGTATTATTAAGATCATTTCAACCTCATTGACCCCCTGACAGGGCCCTCAAGGATCAACAGAAATTTCTGGACCACATATTGAGAATTACTGGTAAAGAAAAATGGACTCTTATTTGGAAATCAAAATCCTTGGGTTTTATTTCTGACATCTCCTAGCATTGTGGTCTGCAGTAAATCAGTATTTAACTTTTTTAGAATATGGTTTCCACGTCTACTAAGTGAAACATCCAAACAGAAAAACCAAGATTATTACTAATATCAAGATTCTTCAATTTGTGACTTGTTTATGAAAAGAAATAATAGCTGTCTTCGAGTCACTTCAGAAGATAGCTAATGAGATGTCAGTAAGGTCCAGGTTAATACTCATGGAAGCCAAGTTCCATGGTGTTGAACCTCACTTCTGAAGGCACATATCAGGAAAATAAAGAAGGAAAAAAATTATAATATGTCTAATTATGACTTACTTTTTGATAAAACAGTAAGTATATTGGAACTCTCAATCTCAATGCTGCCAAACATCATTTAAGATAGGGTGTGATTATGAGGTAAGCTTCTTGGGAAAATTACAGCAATAGCTTCCAACTTCCATTGGCTAGGAACTGAAAGAATTGCAAATATGTGACCAACCTCAAAGATATTTGACATGAATGTTTTAAGCTCTAAAACAGAAAATTGTGGACAAAACAGTATTATTAAATACTGATGGCAGAAGTTCTCATATTTTTGAGAACTGAGTTTAGGAAAACAACCCCTCCACTGCTTACTGGCTGAGCTGAACTAAGGGCAGCGTTGGCTTTTGTAACTCTCCCCACCCTTTCTGGAGCATGACCAGCCCATTGGGCAGCTTTATTATAGAACATCAAGTTAAACGGGCTCACTGGGGGGTGGAGCCGAGGCGGCACTTTGTCAGCCTGAGAGTAGCGTGGACCAAGGACACATCCCTGCCTTTCCTTAATTCTTCCTGGGCCTTGGTCTTATATCTGACCCCCCACCCCCGCCCCCGCCAACCCCGAAACTGCCACTGGCATGCAGGTGGTGATGGCAGTAGGAGCCAGGGGGAAGGAGCAAGAAAGAGTGTCAGAATGCACTGGAGAAGTCAGTTATTGTTAGGAGGGGCAACTTTAATACAATAGACATCTGTTCCATTGAAAAAAGACCTTTGTTTAATGTCTGGAGCTTGTGGTATAAGTCATAAAATGATCTAACCTGTAGATGGTAGGCTGGAATATTAACATCCTCATCCCTTACACGAATGAAAGCTGTCACTGAAGAATTTAGTCCCCTTTGTAGTTCCCCCAAATGTGCACCAATTATTAATTTTTAGATTTACAGCTTTAGAACTGTCAGTAGAGCTAGCTCTGAATTGAAAATAAAAATCTGCCTGCTGGTAAGCCCTCAGCTGTTTAACACTCAACAGGTTTTTATTGGGTATCAATAAAACCTACACAGGCTCTGGGGTTCAGTAATCTATAAATTATCATGGTCCCTGCCCTTTGGACCGACCCTATCTTCTAATCTTTCTCAAGTTAACAAGATCACAGTTTCAGGAATTAGTTAACCCACTGTTCTGAAAAGACAACTGGCTGAGTTGGAAGGAATTATCCAACCTCTCAGTTCAGTTCAGTTCAGCCACTCAGTCGTGTCTGACTCCTTGCGACCCCATGAATCACAGCACGCCAGGCCTCCCTGTCCATCACCAACTCCCGGAGTTCACTCAAACTCATGTGCATCGAGTCGGTGATGCCATCCAGCCATCTCATCCTCTGTCGACCCCTTCTCCTCCTGCCCCCTCCCATCATCATAGTCTTTTCCAATGAGTCAACTCTTCACATGAAGTGGCCAAAGTCCTGGAGTTTCAGCTTTAGCATCATTCCTTCCAAAGAACACCCAGGCCTGATCTTCAGAATGGACTGGTTGGATCTCCTTGCAGTCCAAGGGACTCTCAAGAGTCTTCTCCAACACCATAGTGCAAAAGCATCAATTCTTGAGTGCTCAGCTTTCTTCACAGTCCAACTCTCACATCCATACATGACCACTGTTAAACCCATAGCCTTGACTAGATGGACCTTTGTTGAAAAAGTAATGTCTCTGCTTTTGAATATGCTATCTAGGTTGGTCATAACTTTCCTTCCAATGAGTAAGCGTCTTTTAATTTCATGGCTGCAATCACCATCTGCAGTGATTTTGGAGCCCCCCAAAATAAAGTCTGACACTGTTTCCACTGTTTCCCCATCTATTTCCCATGAAGTGATGGGACCAGATGCCATGATCTTCGTTTTCTGAATGTTGAGCTTTAAGCCAACTTTTTCACTCTCCTCTTTCACTTTCATCAAGAGGCTTTTTAGTCCCTCTTCACTTTCTGCCATAAGGGTGGTATCATCTGCATATCTGAGGTTAGTGATATTTCTCCCGGCAATCTTGATTCCAGCTTGTGCTTCTTCCAGCCCAGTGTTTCTCATGATGTACTCTGCATATAAGTTAAATAAGCAGGGTGACAATCCAACCTCTACACATTAGCAATTTTAAAATAAGGGGTTAAAATCCAAAACGCATAAGGAATCCTACCACTCAATAGCAAAAAACAAACAAACAAAACCCTAATAAGCAAATTTAAAAATGGGCAAAGGACCTGAATAGACATTTTTTTTTTCTCCCCAAAGAAAACTTACAAATAGCAAACAGGTATACAAAGAGATGGCTTCCCTGGTGGCTCAGTGGTGAAGAATCCACCTGCCAATGCAGGATACTGGGGATCAATCCCTGGATCAGGAAGATCCCCTGGAGAAGGAAACGACAACCCACTCCAGTATTCTTGCCTGGGAAATCCCATGGACAGAGGAGCTTTGCACGCTACAGTCCATGTGGTTGCAAGAGTCAGACACGACTTAGTGACTAAACAACAACAATATAAAGAGGTCCTCCACATCCCTAATCATCAGGGAAGTGAACATCAAAACCACAAAGAGATATCACTTAGTACCTTTAAAGATGGCCATCAAAAAGAGAGGAGACGGTACATGTTGGAGAGGATGTAGAGAAAAGGGACCCCCTGTACTCTATTAGTGGGAATGTAAATTGGTATCGCCATTATGGAAAACAATATGGAGGTTCCTCAAAATATTAAATCTAGAACTCTCATATTATTCAGCAATCCCACTTCTAGGTATACATCCAAAGGAACTGAAATTAGTACCGCCAAGAGATATCTGCAGTCTCACATTTATTGTAGCATTATTTACAACAGTCGAGATACGGAAATTACCTAAATATCTGTTGACAGATGAGTAGATAAAGAAAATATGGTGTGCGCACACACACACACAATAGAATATTATCAGCTCTTTATAAACACACACATATACACATGCAAAGGGAAATCCTGCTGTTCCCAACAACAAGGATGAACCTGGGGAACACTGTGCTAAATGAAACAAGTCAGACACAGAAAGACAAAAACTGTATGATCTCACTGACATGGAAAAACTGTATGAGCTCACTGACATGTGGCATCTGAAAAAGTCAAACTCGTAGAACCGGAACATAGCATGGGGTTGCCAGGGGCTGGGGGGTGGAGGAGGTGAGGAAATGTTGGTCAAAGGATCCAAACTTCATTATAAGATGATTAAATTCTGGAGATCTAGTGTGCATTGTGATGACAGCTAATAATACTGTTAATACACTTGAAGTTTGCTGTAAGAGTAGACCTTCAGTATTCTCATCACGCACGAGAAATGGCAACTATGTGAGGTGATGTGATTAGCTTGAGTGTGGTGCTCATTTCACAACATACACATACATTAAATCATATTAAATCAGCACTGTGTACACCCTACATATATGCAATTGTTATTTGCCAATTATACCTCAACAGGCTGGAAAAAATAAATAACTGAGGTCCTCATGGATTATTATATCTGTGTATCCGGCATTCAAAACTAGCTAGAAACAAGGACTGGAACCCAGCGCTACGCACTCCAGATTTTTCCTTTTGGGTGATGTGTACTTTTCTTCCCACTTCCCCACGCACGAAAGAAGCCTAGCTGCACATTTTAGAGTCACACACAGGCAATCAAAGGCCATTGATTCTTGGCCTTATTGCAAAAGCAGTATGTTGTTTGTCCTGTGTGTTTGCCAAATGCTAGAGTACAGTTGTCGCATAAATTTGTCTTTCATGAAACAGTCTCTGTTTTTAAAACCAAAGTTCAACAGAAAGCTGATCACATGAGAAGAATTTCACATATAACCTTGATAGATGATAGATTTAAAATGATAAATATTAAATAATGGCATTAATTTCTGTTATTTTATGTGTTTCAGAGAAGTCCCATCAACATTTACCTTTCATAAACAGGTACTATTCAAGTTGGCATTTCAGATTTCCAAAAAGATGTGGCATAACTTTTGTAATAGATTTTTTTAAAGATGTATTTTTAATGAAACAAGTAATGCAGGAGTACTTTATTGTGTTAAAACATTCAAAACTTACAGAGATAACTAGTTTACAAAGTGACTTACAAGAAAGTATGTAATAGTGATTTTTTTTTTAATATGATAGACTAAGGAAAAGTTGTGAAATGTCAATATATTTAGGAGTGGAAAGGCAGAATGAAGTTTCCTGTTTCTTTTTTCTCCTTTCAGGCATCCAGTGGGTTCAATGTCCTTAGCTTAGTGTACCAGCTAGAGTAGTTGACAACTGTCCGTGAGAAAACTGTCAAGTAGTTAATGTTCTAGTTATCACTCAAAAAAATACCTTTGAAAAAGAAGGGAAAACACCATTGATACAAAGTACTGAATGCTCGTGTGGAATCCAGGCAACACTCAGAAAGTGTATTTTGCAGGGGTAAAGCGGTTGGAGGGAGCAAAGAGAGAGAAGTGGGGAGACAGGGAAGAAGCGAAGGGTGAGGGGATCTGGCAGAAGCACAGCACCGGGCGTTACTTCTACCGGCTGTCAAGCCAGTTAGGGTGGAGACTGATTACACTCCTCAGTCAGGGATAAGGAGAACAAGGAGACTGATTACACTCCTCAGTCAGGTAAAGGACAACAAACTTCACTTTTGTCACTTGCCCATGGTCACATGAACCAGAAGTACAAAGCCTGGTCTGATTTTATTCTCCTTATTATGAATCCCACGTGCTGGACTTCCCGGGTGGTCCAGCGGTCATGGCTCCTCGCTTCCACTGCAGGAGGTGTGGGTTCTGTCCCTGGTTGGGGAAGATTCTACATGCCACATGGCATGGCCAAAAAAAAAAAAATTACCCTGGCATTACTGCTCTATCATCGTTCCAGGCGTGGCATAGCTATGTTTAATTCCAACAGCCCCATGAGACACATGCTGTTCTCAATTTCAAAGTGAAGGAATTGCCTCAGACAGGTTAGGCCACTTTGCCCAAGACCCTACAGTAAAAGAGAGAGCGCTGAGTAAACACGTGTGTGCAAACCTCTGCCCTAGTATTTCAGTGTTTCTCGAACAGACCCTCAGAGTCTGTGAACCTGTTTTTAGAGGCCTGAACATCTTCTTCGAGAACTTTAAATTTTTTTTTTAATTTTAAAGATAATATTTAAGATGTAATAGAAGCATATTTTAGATAGCTTCTAGGTTTAGATAGATTGACATCCTTCTTAGGTTCTCTGGCTAATGTATTGACTTAGATGAACAGGAGAAGAACAGACTTAATTTCATACATACAAGAAACCCCCAAATATGAGACTCTTCCCATGCAGCCCGGGAATAGAGGCTTATAGGCCAACTTTGAGCTAAGGAGAGGAGTGTAGGGGTCTGGCACTTGAAAGGGAAGGACAGCAATTCACAGAAAGATGGGAAGAGCAAATGTTTGGTAGACAAACATTTGTTGAATCATGCGATAAGCCTCCCAATGAAAAAATTAGTGTTGCTAATGTCTCTCTCTCTCTCTCTCTCTGGTACAAGCCCTCTATCTAAATTCTCTAATGCAGCAGAGGAAGGGATAAAAGGCTCTTCTTGAGTCTGTTGAGCCTTGATTGTTTAAGACTGGAAATCATCCACATGCCAAAGTGACAATTCGGGGTAGCCTGCCAGAGGCCCCATCAAGTCATGCAGTGACATTTCAGTGCAGGCACTTGTGTTCACATTTATAATCATCATAACCTTCAAAGTCTTGGCAAACGTGGATTTGCCCCTGGATTGGTGTGTCCTCATGTCAAATTACAACTCTCCTTCACTTGTACCGAGAGTTTATTACCAATTATAAGACCATACTTCTATTCTGCAGTGATAATTCCAACTGAAAAACTATTAGAACATTATTTGATATATCAAGACAGTTGCAGCTCTGGATTTTCTATGTAGGAGAGACTTTAATGGCTCTGCTGAGTGCTAAGTTGCTTCAGTCATGTCTGAGTCTTTGCAACCCCGTGGACAATAGCCCGCTAGGCTCCTCTGTCCATGGAATTCTCCAGGCAAGAATACTGGAGGGCTTGTCATGCCTTTCTCCAAGGGATCTTCCTGACCCAGAGATCGAAACTGCATCTCTTACATCTCCTGCATTGGCAGGAAGATTCTGTACCACTAACACCGCCTGGGAAGCCCTTTAATGATTCTAGTGGATTGGCATTAGGAGCAACAAGAGCTGTCCTGAAGCTTTATTGACAAGGGAATGGTTTTCTAAAAAATCAAATTGAGTCCTCTACAGAGCATAGCTCTCTCCAGGGAACTCTTTTAACATTTTCATAAAATGGTCATTTTTCAATTACTATGTAATGTCTTTCACTCCTGCATTTGTTTAAAATAAAGTTCATTTCCCCCTTAGCCTGATGTAATTCCTTTGCTCTAGTAACTTTGTGTCTTTTCTGATTGCTTAATTTAAATGTAAGAAACTCTGGAAATTCTTAACCAGATGCCATGTATATGGTGCTAATCAGAGCTTTGCTCTCAGGAGTTAAACCAGCATTGAGTCTGGACTGCCAAATGACTTAGAAATAGTATAGATTTTAATGGCTAAAATCACAGTTAGCTATGTAGACCTTTTGATTTCAGAGCTATAACATACAAGATTCCCCTTGTTATCCACATTCATTCACCAGACTCTCTGAACCCAGGAACTGAGTTCATTTGGATAGCAAAGATAACTTTGTAAAGAATAAGACATGTCCCCCAAAGTTCTTTGTCCTTAGAAGAAGTCTCACCCATGGAACCAAGAAACAATACTGACCGATGCTATTCATTCCATGAGAAAACAGAGATCAACATTTCCTCCAGTTTCTTTTTGTTTCTCTTTAACTTGTCTTGAAAACAGAGTCATTTGGTCCTGAAGTGAGAGAAGAAACCATTTATACCAATGGCATTTAAAAATAGTATATCCAACTATGGCGGTTGGAGAGTCGGCAGTGAACACACGTCGTCGTCTGTCGGAAAGAACTGGATCCTCGTTTCAGACTACCATCAGAAAAACTAAGTTTGCTGTGTAGTGAGGATCAGATCTGATCCTGATTGCAGAACAGCCCTCAAAAAAAAAAAAAAAAAATAGTATATCTAGAAATGCAATTAAAATTAAGGATGATAGCGGGAAGCCATATACATATTGAGATTCAAAAGGTGAATATTTCTCCAATACAAAGAGGAGATTTTAGCAATTAGGTAAACCTTTAATGGTGAATGATTGCATGAAAAAAAAATTGCAAGCTATGAAGACCTGGTCAATTTGAAGAAGTCTACTCAGCCTTGGGCTCCCCAGGTGTCTCACTGGGAAATAATCCACTTGCCAATGCAGGAGTAATGGGTTTGAGCCCTGAGTTGGGAAGATCACCTGGAGAAGGAAATGGCAACCCACTCCAGTGTTCTTGCCTGGGAAATCCCCCAGACAGAGGAGCCTGGTAGGCTACACAAGCCCGTGGGGTCTCAAAAGAGTCAGACACAACTTAGTGACTAGACGACAACAATTACTTAGCCTTACCTGGTAAAGGGGAAAACAATTAGTATTTAAGAACTTAACTGTCCTCTCTTTCATCTGTAAGATTGTTTGGGGGGAGGCATAACTTGTATCCATGAATTATAAAATACAAATATCTTTATACCATACCCACCCCCTTGCAGAGAGTGACAGGGAAATTAAGTCCAGGGTTTAGCAAAAATATCATCAAGTCCTTAACTAAGTAAAGGGATCCTGAAGCTGAGTTTGGGGGCAAGAGAGTGAGCCGCACGGTAAAGCAAAAGAGATTTTAAGCTGTTGAGATCCAGTAATATGGAGGTCAGAAGGGAAGAGACCTAGAAATCACCAAGGAAATTTTGAAGAACAAGAGAATCTGATTCCGTTTTGTTATAGGCTTGGATAACACTGCTGCATAATCCTCCTTGCCCCTTTCTCCACATCCTCATCATACATTTGATTCCACAAATAACATTTTTTTTTCTCATGGGGGATAATAGGAATCAAGAAAAACACAACTGAGTCACATGCCGGGGTCATAACCAAGAGAGAAGTAACAGCAAAAGGCAGTATTCTCCTTAAACTTGGGCCAGAGGGATCCAGCTTCAGACTCCAAGCCCCATTCTAAAGCAGAGCTAATCCCACTGCGATATGAATGCATCCCCAAATGGGGCTTGTTAGGTTTTCAAGCAAGGCTGAGATTCTACAGTTCCAACAAGCTTCTAGGTAATATTGATGCACCTGGTCTGAGAACCACACCCTCCACCTTCCCAGACCATGCTCCGGTACCCTGCCCAAAGGACCCCAGCCCACGCTTAGGACATGCACAAGCTTTATCGCTGGGTCCATCCTCCTAATGATAGCCCATCTTGCTGCTGTGCATGTCAATAGGACTAAGGTTTGCCCCACAGAGTTGCTATTTGAGGGCCAGCACACAGAACTTAGACATGCTGGAATGTCCATAGCTACACATGAAACCTTTTCATGGTGTGAGATAGTGGAGGAGGGGGCACAGGAACAAAAAAAAAATTGGAGGATGGACAGGGAGCAGAGGGATTCAGTTGGCAGGGTTCAACTCTCCCTACACTGCCAAATTCCAAGGGTGAATCAGAAGTCCAAGAATTCTAAATTGTAATTCCAAATGGCAACCTGAGATTTCCCTGATGGGGAAGATTAAGTGGGTAAGAATCTGCCTGCCAATGCAAGGGACATGAGTTCGATACTGGTCTAGGAAGATTCCACATGCCGCAGAGCCGTTAAGCCTGTGTCCCACAACTCCTGAGCCCACACTCTGGAGGCCCCCCAGCCACAACTGCTGAGCCAGAGTGCTACAACTGCTGAAGCTCGTGCGCCTAGAGCCCGTGCTCGCAACAAGAGACGCCACCACAGTGAGAAGCCCCTGCACTGCAACGAAGAGCAGCCCCTGCTCGCCGCAACTAGAGAAAGCCTGCGTGCAGCCACAAAGACCCAGCACGGCCAAGATAAATGAATAAATTGCAACCTGGCCTTCTGTGTTGTTACGAAGACATATTTGTCAAAGTAGGAGGACAGTATTTTACTTAATAGTTTAGTATTTAATAGTTCATTAAATATGTAGACAACTGCCGTGTGAGCTTTTCTTATTATTTCTGCCCTGCCCTGGGCTTTGCAAATGTTAGGGGCAGGTTCCTGCAAAGGCACAGGCCTCAAGCCAAAACAAGAGTGGTGTGGGAGCTGGATCCAGCGCAATGGAAATTTCATCAGAAAAGTGCCCATCTTGGCAAGGAGGGGCCTTGGGAGGCTTGTGGTAACATCTGGGTTACATTTAAATGTTTGGAAGTTATCACAATATGATAAGGCTGTTCTCAATAAAAAGGTGGGGACCTCATTCCCAGAAGACTTACAAGAACCTTAGAGAACGTGTGAAAAAGGCAAGTAAGACCTTGGCCAGCTTATTTCATCTGTTGAAGTATGGGAGAAGCCAGCGATCACTCAACGAATTAAATAATATCTAAAACATTGAGAGTATTGCAGCATTTTTAGTTTTCCAGCTAACAGAGAAATGGCAAAAGCTAGAGAGAATTACCAAATATATTTCAGTGGTTCTGTACATGAACTTTTCACGTGAAGGGTTACAGTCAGAGTACAAAATTACAGGCACACTTCTATGGACACAGAAAATCACCATGCTAACATTCTTTTCTTCACAAGGCCATAGGAGGTCCTGACCAGTCAAATTCAGAGCATACTTGCTTTTTCTGACTTAAATTATTTTGTGCTGGAGAACAGTTGGTTCACAGAGTTGTTCTAGTTTACGGTGTGCAACAAGTTCATCTATAGAACACGCGTGCTCATAATACCCATCAGATTTCCTTTCCTGTTGGCTAAACTCAGTGTTATTAGAGACCAAGATCAGCAAGTTGGCTAGGGGCAGCGTGAAGTATAAACAGCATGGACCTAGGAATTGGAGATCTCTGGATTTTAGTCTCAACTCTAGACTCTTAGAGCTTGTAGAACCCCGGGAAGCCATTAAGCCTCTCTGTGACTCATCTTTAATTTGATTCTGTAGGCTTCAGCACACATTCTAGGGCATCTCTGAATGCATTCTTTATTTTTCCTCTTACAGTACTGCTCTTGATATTATTTTCTGCCACTGGAAGAACCAACATATCACAAAGAATTAAAGAGGAGACTACACATCAAATCTCATTTTTACTGGTGAGAACACTGAAACTAAATTTCAGAAAGAATGTATATCAGTTAAGGTCACTTAAACAAAAAGGGGGAATTTCCTGACTTGGAATCAGAAAGTCCAGGGCTAGGCAACATTTTCAGGGGCACCTCTTCCCAGGTTCAAATTCAATGAAAGGAAATTGCAGGATGTCTCAATTGCCCACTCAGCTTTCTAGGATCTTCTTTTAATTTTCCAAGAATCCCTTGAGGTAGGTATTATTATTCTGTTTAGTAAATACAAATATCTACTTCATGAAGTTATGACTTTAAAAGAAAACCATGCATTTAAAAAGCCCTCAGGAGAAAAAAAAACCTCAGCACAATCCCTGGCACGGAGTCAGAGCAAGAGATGTCAGCTACTTAATATATATTTACATATTTCATATTTTACTATACATAATAGATTACATATATTCTATTATCTACACTAGTCAGTTTTAAATTTTACTCCAAGGAAATAAAAGGTTGCACAAACAATGGAGTATTTGCCACCAATAATGAGAATTACTGAATGAGGAGCTCATTTCTTGATTTCTTAAAAAGTATTTTGTATATTTATATGTTCCATGCAAGACTTTGCTTGAAAAATGGATTTCACTGCTAAAGATAGATTAAATGACCTCTGACATATTCCAATCCATTAATTTTACTGATGATAAAAATAAGCACAGAGAGATAAAATTCTTAAATTCTCATCTTAGAACATCTTAATATATCTGTTAGGATATATTCAGCTGCACATATGTAACAGAAAATACATGTTAACTGGTCTAAATAATAAAAGGAAACAATCAGTCACATAATAACAGGAAGGCCCATAAATAAGCAGGGCCTATTTCAGGGCTGGTTTGATTCCACAGCTCAGTGGTCAAAAAAAGAGTAAAAAGACCAACACCTCAAAACGAAAAACTATGCACTTGCGAAGTTTGTTCTAGCAAACCTAAACTAACCCAGTTTCCCATCATTCTAGTATAGAGAATAACAGAAGCAATGAGTTGGAGATAGGAAATATAGCAGAATGACGTGTCGTCTATTTTAATTGGAGCCCAGCTATTCTTAATGTAAGACTATTTTGAAGAAAGAAGCAATGTACTGATAACTGGACAGCAATAGAATTTCATTCTCCAATTATAATGGTTATCAAAGCATCTCTGCAGAAGGTGACAACCAGAGACTAGAGAAGGTGGGTCACCCCGGGACACACAGGGATCCCACCACCCTTGGGTGTCCACAAGGCACTAGAGGCTCCAAGGTTTAGCGCTTCACTCAGCAGCATGGAAAGCACAACAAGAACATTTTATGTGACCTCAGGGACCTGTATCCTCATTATGCCATGATTACCAGCCAGACAGCATCCTTAGTGTTTCAACTTCCTTAATGTGAAACTCTGGGATTAGGCAGCCAATGCACAGGCAACCTAAATTCAGAAATGGCCCCATGCTATGCAACAAGTCAAGCTAGTACTAACCCATGTTTCATATAGCTCTCTGGGTGATGTCCATCCTATGTGATGAATTGTGTAACATTCCGCTTGTATGTTCCTCTGGGGTTATGTTAAATTACAAGACATTGTTCATGGATAATGTTTCAAAGTTCTGTAGAAATGAGGTAAAGGGTCTTACATCTAGAAAACTAGATTCAATATCGTTATAATTTAGAGTTAGATGATCAGAGAAACAGTGTTAAGGAATATAAAAAAATCCAAACCTGGAGATAAATATATATGAGTTCCAATCTCAGCTCTGTCCCTTCAACTGTGTCACTTGGGCTACATTTTATAAATGTAATATTTGGACTTGCTTCCTAGGGTTGTTGTGAGAATTATAGAAGCAATTTATCTGTAGCACTTACATGATGCCTAGCACTTAATAAATTAGATTACGTAAGCCAAATAAAATCATCAAATTAAGATGTAGCAGGGTACTGGTAGCAGTAAAGATCTAGGTTATTGAAGGAGACATCCTTTTATGCTAATTCTGGTAGCCATCCAGTTTTCCTCTGAGGAATCCCCTATATCCTGCCCTTGCCCCCATCCACTTGCTTCAGGATAACTTGATGTCATCCCAGCTGCAGGACTGGACTCATGACTAAAACCTAAGCAATCAGGTCACTGTATTCCACTGGCTTAGTAATGGCTTTAGGGATGGGAACATGACCCAGTCACGTATAATGACAGTTTTGCTGGGAAAGCGGAAAGAAAGAAGCCTAACCTTATTCTGGTAGGTCTTAAGCTTGAAGAAGATGCCTTGTATCTTTTGGCAGTCGTCTTGCCCCAGATAAGGGGGTGGGGCATGGGAAGCAGGGGAGCCAGTACAGAGGAAAGCACACACAGTGGCAGCAAGAAACAGAGGCCGAATGACATAAGTGGATGCCTAAATTCACCTCTGCTGAAATTATCATTAAATCAAACAATAAGTTCCCTTGTTGGCTTACACTACTTTTGCAATCAAAAGAGCCTAAACTGATATACCCGGAGATACATATTTTAAGATATTTATATTAGGAAATAGACTGGCAACTCATCCCGATGGCACTAGTGGTAAAGAACCCGCCTGCCAATGCAGGAGACACGAGGGACGCAGGTTCAATCCCTGGGTCAGGAAGATTCCCTGGAGGAGGGCATAGCAACCCACTCCAGTGTTCTTGCCTGGAAAATCCCATGGACAGAGGAGCTTGGCGGGCTACAGTTCACAGTGTCTCAAAGAGTCAGACACAACTAAAGCAACTTAGTATACACACACCATATAAATGAATTAGAGGGGGGAAGGCATAAGATCATTTCCATGGATGCAACAAAAGGAGAGACTTGATAAAATTCAATATCCATTGATGATTTTTAAAAAATAATAACAAGGGATGCTTTAAAATAGGAATAGAAGAAATCTTCCTTATTCAGATAAAAGGTATTGGGGGGAAGAAGGCAAATAATTAACTGAGTGAATCAGTTAAATCTTTCCTCTGGAGGTTGCAAAGACAAAGACATTTCCAATCATAGCCTTTGCTTAACTTTGTTGGGTATGCTGGAGGCCCTAGATTGTGCAATAAAGGAAGAAAGGAAATACAAGATACAGCAATTGAAAAAAGAAGGGAAAACATGTCATTTTCAGATTATACAATAATGGAAAAAATCCAAAAGAATCTATTCATACATTATTAGGGCAGTAGGAGATCTTAGCAAAGTTCCTAGGATACAAAGTCCATACAGAAAAATCAATAGCATTTTCATACTCCCCCAAAAATTAGAAAATGAAATTTGAAAAGTGATACTACAGACAACAGCATTAATAATATTGAGTACCTAGAAATAAATTGTTTTTAAAAGACATAAGAGACTTCTATCAGATCAGATCAGTCACTCAGTCGTGTCCGACTCTTTGCGACCCCATGAATCGCAGCACGCCAGGCCTCCCTGTCCATCACCAACTCCCGGAGTTCACCCAGACTCACGTCCATCGAGTCAGTGATGCCATCCAGCCATCTCATCCTCTGGTGTCCCCTTCTCCTCCTGCCCCCAGTCCCTCCCAGCATCAGAGTCTTTTCCAATGAGTCAACTCTTCGCATGAGGTGGCCAAAGTACTGGAGTTTCAGCTTTAGCATCATTCCTTCCAAAGAAATCCCAGGACTGATCTCCTTCAGAATGGACTGGTTGGATCTCCTTGCAGTCCAAGGGACTCTCAAGGGTCTTCAACACCACAGTTCAAAAGCATCAATTCTTCGGCGCTCAGCCTTCTTCACAGTCCAACTCTCACATCCATACATGACCACAGGAAAAACAGACTTCTATAGGCAAAATGATAAAATAATATTGAGATACATTGAAGAAAGTCTGATTAAATGAGGAGTTATACCATATTCATTAACCAAAACTTTCAATGGAATTTGGGCAGTTTCTTTTGTGTTGTTTTGTTTTTAGAACTTGACAAGCTAATTTTAAAACATATGTGATGATGCAAAGGGCCAAAAATCCCTAAGACATTCTTAAATAAGAAAAATGACCAAGGATTTATTTCAACAGATATCAAGATATCAAAGCTATGATAATTAAAACAGTGTGGAATTGATACAGTCATAGACAAAGAAACCAATAGATAAGAAAAGGATATCCTAAAAAAAAATAGCACCCACATATATGTGGAACTTGATTAGACAGAAATGGCAATACAGGGCACGGAAAAAGGACTGTGTTTTTTAATAATGATGCTGAGACACTTAACTATATATGGGGGAAAAATGAAATTGAAAAATACTGACTTCATTGGTAAACAGGAAAATGCAGTTTAAAAATCACAAGGAGATACTACTCCATACTCATCAGGATGGCTGAAATGCAAACATCCGAAGTACCAAGTGCTGGAGGGGAGTGAAGTAACAGATGTTTTCCTACACTGTTTGTGGGAGCATGAATTGGTTCAATTACCTTGGAAAACAGGTTGGAATGATCCATTAAAGGCAAACAAATGCACACCCTATGACCCAAACATTCAATTCCACTCCAGGAACGTGTCCATGTTCTCAAGCATCCAGCAACAGTAGAAGAGATGGGGTTTTTTTCAAGTGTGATGTATTTTTACAATGGAAAGTTGTCATTGTTCAGTCACTCAGTTGTGTCCGACTCTTTGCAACCCCATGGACTGCAGCATGCCATCCTTCACTATCTCCCTATATAGCAAGGAGAATGAACAAGCATTAGCTATCTACCACACAAGCGGGTGTTCAAAATAGTCAAGAAGCCAGACAACAAAAACACATGCTGTAAAATTACATTTTAAAGTTGAAACTAGGCAAAACCCAAAATGTATTGTTTAGAAAGTTTACAAAGGTTGTAAAATTATAAGGAAAAGCAAGGGTGGAATAAAAGAAGTATGATGGAGAAAGAGCCTCTGGGGACTCTGGGGACTGTCAATATTCTGTTGGTGCCATTCAGCAGGACTTTCTGGGATGACAGAAATTCTCTACATCTGAGCTGGCCAATACCATAGCCTTTAGTCATGTGTTGCTATCCAGCACTTGAAACGTGGCTAGTGTAACCGAAGAGCTGAATTTTAATTTTATTTCATTTTAGAATCTAAAACTATTTCATTTAAAATTTAAATAGCTACTTGGGGGAGAATGGGTACATGTATATGTATGGCTGAAACTACCACAACATTGTTAAAATTGGCTTTGTGTGCATGTTTGTGTGTGTTAGTTGCTCAGTCATGTCTGACTCTGCAACCCCATGGACTGTAGCCCACCAGGCTCCTCTGTACATGGGATTCTCCAGGCAAGAATACTGGAGTGGGTTGCTATTTCCTTCTACAGTTGGAGTGGATAGCCATTCCCTTCTCCAAGGGATCTTTCCTACCCAGGGATTAAACCCAGGTCTTCTGCATTCCAGGCAGATTCTTTACCATCTGAGTCAACAGGGAAGCTCTGATTGGCTATACCCCAATACAAAATAAAAAGTTAAAAAATGGCAAGCCCCTAAAAATAAAATAAACTTTAAATAGTTACAAGCTGTCAGTAGTCACTGTATTGGATCAAGTTTTCGTTGGAAAACAGAGGGTTTACTCAAAACAGCATAATTTGAAGAGGGCTCATTTAAAAGACGATAATTACAAAGGGGCAGGTGTAGGGAAGCACAGGAGATGCTTTCTCAACTGGAGTTAGTGGCAGCTACGCTGTTAGCACCATGGGCTGAAGGGACAGAAAATTAAGTAGAGTCTACCAATTTAAAAGGAGTGGAAAGACACAGCCAGCCTGAGATGATCTCCTATTAAGAGCCAAAGGAATAGAGGCCCAACTCCCAGTGTCTCTCCAAAAGGTTTCCTGCCGTGGCTTCCCCTCGGGCAGACCCAAGAGACAGCCAAGAAAGCCAAATTGCTCACTGGTAACACAGGTCAGCCTCCAGGCAAACAGCAGATAGAAAGTGGATCTGTGGGGATAAACAGAAGATCTCCACCAGGTGGCTCTTTTAAAAAAACAAACAAACAACTTTTTATTTTTTACTGGAGTATAGTTGATTAACAATGTGGTGATAGTTTCAGGTGGACAGAAAAGGGACTCAACCATCCATATACATCATCCATTCTCCCCCAAACTCCCCTCCCATCCAAGCTGCCAGATACCACTGAGCAGAGTTCTATGTGCTATACAATAGGTCTTTGTTGGTTATCCATTTTAAATATAGCAGTGAGCACCTATCCATCCCAAACTATCTCGTCCTCCCATCCTTCCCCCTCAGCAACCATAAGTTCATTCTCTAAGTCTGTTCAGCACCTCAATCTTGACCTGTTTGCTTCGTTATTATTTATTACACTGTACCTTTATTTTATTTATTTATTTAGGCTATGCTTGTGGGATCTTTGCTCCTCGACCAGAGGTTGAACCCAGCCCTCGGCAGTGAAAGCTCAGAGTTCTAACATGCTATATTTTTTTTTCTGGTATGGGACTACAGTTTACCAAAAAAATAAAAAGAGGAAGAGAAGGAGGTGGGGAGGGGAAGAAATGAGGAAAGATAAAAGAAAGATGAGTAAGAAAGAAAAGAACCAGGCCTGACCAGCTAGCACCTGTTATGCACTGGATTTAACTAAACTGAAAAATAGTAATCAAATATCTGAGTAAATTCACTTTATCAAATATTTTTATCAAATCAGTAAAACAGCAGAATTTTTAAAGCTGTGTATAATATTTCTGAACCCATGATGAGCTTCGATCTTTAAACATTAATATCTTTCTGTTTAAAGTAACCGCAAATTAAATAGACATGTAACATGCCCAGAAATGTTGTGGACAAACCCCACAACTGTGTGGAATTTTTATTTTGTTTGTCTTCCTACAATAGTGGGACTGCTCTTCAAGGTTCTGGGTAAAACTAGAGCTGTGAAATGGAACTGCGGTTTGTTTTTAAAGATGTGTGGATCAGTTAGGAATGCTTTGGCTGACAGAGAAAGACAACTGGTTAACTGTAGTTTAACACATAGAGATTGTGTTTCACACATTTAGACAAAAGTCTGGACTTGAGCAGCTGCTGGTGACGGTTCAATGACTCAGTCATTTCTGGACTGGCATCTTCTGACCTTTTCCTTCCCATCACAAATGAGAAAAAAAAGCTCCAGGTATCAAGTTGAAGGTACTTGTTGAGGGGTGAGAGGAGGCTTTGGAGCACACAAACATTAACCTTTTGCTTTTATCATAAATGCAAAATCTGGGACTTCCCTGGTGGCCCAGTGGTTAAGAATCTGCCTTGCAATGCAGGGGACGTGGGTTCAATCCCTAGCTGGACAACCAAAGATCCCACAAGACCCAATAAAGATCTGCACTCAAAGAGAACTTGAAAGAAAGAAAAGAAAAATCTTTCCAAACCCCCAACAGACTACCACCTACAACTTACTGGCTAGCACTGTGCTGCCTGGCCACCCCTGGAGGGAAGAGGTTGGGAACAGGAGTTTTTCGCTTTTGCAAACTTTATAGGGAAGCTGACGGGGATGAGGGAACCGGAAACAGCTGTTAGCTCAGCCTGCTGAACTCTTAACGCCTGAATTATGTCTCCTGCAATGTCCAAAATACCTACCATGAAAATGAGAAGTCTTTGGTTGCAGGAATAATTTCTAGAAGGCCTGTGTATGTACATGTTGCCTGGAAGGGTGACATATCATCAACACATTATGTCCCTTATCCTATTAGCAATAATTTGTTTCTGAAGATTTGCTAGGAGTTGCTGAGTATGCCACCAAGTGCTAAAAGACTAGGGAAAGTAGGCTTTATCATAGGAGAAATCTATCAGGAAAACTCTCGACACTGAGAGTGAATCTTTTGTATCAATAATCAGGAGTAGGCACTACACCTAACCAGTGTGGCAAATACGGCAAGAGGCAGTGAGAGAGAAAGTTTACCCATTGTTCCTTGCCTAGAGTCATTCTCAAAGTTAATTTCTAAAAGCAAGGCAGATCCTCTCCAGTATGTGCTCCTTCCAAGCTGCCAAGAATCAATGAGACATGAAAAACAGACATCATTAAGGTATGTCAGAAGAGAGACAGACACAGACCGAGATGTGTTCCCTGGTGGTAGGGTGTTCATTAGGAGGACAGACTCCAGAGTTAGGCTCGCAGGGACCAGATCCTAGCTCTAGTAGCTCTGTGACTTAATCATAGGGTGTTCAGGAGGATTAAACAGTTAATACATGTAACTTTCTTGAAATCATGCATTGTGTATAGTAAGTGCTATATAAGAGCTGGCTTCAAAAAATAAAAATAAACCCTTTCTCCTTTGATCTTATTTGTATGATGCTTTAATATATGTATATTTTTTTCTAAAGTCTTTTCTTTTTTTCTTATAAGAGCAACAGAGGTTTACTTCAAAAAACTTAGAAAAGAGGAAAAAAAAAAGAGAAAATTTTGAGTCAGTAATCTCCCTCCTTCAGAGAAAACCATTACCAATTATATTTGATCCACTTGTATATTTTCACTTATAAAAATTAAGTCTGCTTTGCATACTGCCTTGTAATATGACTTATTTTTAAAATGTAATAACATATTAGAAACATTTTTCCATACCTAGAAATACATTTGTACAGCATCTAGTATCTTTTTAGTTGTCACGAGTTATTCTTAACAGAATGTTAATGGGTGTTCCATGATTATTATCCTTACCAGTTCTCTGCTACTGGGCATTGATACAGTTTGCTTTGTTGATTTTCCCTGTTATAGATGACGCTCTGTTGAACATCCTTACAGCTACTTTTTTGTGCACATCCATGATAATTTCTGTAGGATAAATCCTCAGAAGTGAAATAGCCATGTCAAAGTTATGCTTATTTGTAAGGCTTTTGATGGGTATGCTTTGGTTATCTCCAGAAAAAAATGCATCCAAGTATATTTTCATTTCCTTACCCTTGTGGGGAGGTGTCAGTGCATAGTGAAGCGTGTGGGATCTTACTTCCCTAACCAGGGATGGAACCTGCACGCCCTGCAGAGGAAGCTCTGAGGCTTAACCACTGGACCACCAGGGAAGTCCCTCCTCTCCTTACCCTTGAAAGCACTGAGTATTATTATTGTTTGGTTTGCCATTTTCCAGGAATACTTTCTAAGATCCCCAAACCTGATATTCTTTGATGTAGTACCCACAACACATATGTGTGATTTCTATGAATTGTTTACCTTTAGCCCATGGCCCCTGACCCTTTCTGTTCACTTTGCCTCGAGGACTTCTGTGGTGGGCTAGATTTTTGCCTTGGTGATATTTACAGTTCTTTATGTCAAGCTCTGATTTGTTTGTTTGGGAATAGAGCTCCCACATATTTTTGATCATCATCTAAGTGTGAGAACCACTGCTTTTTTCAATGTTTAATATAAATAAATACACTGACTACATTCCTAGGTTAAAGCAAGACAGATGGTGTGATCATCAACACTGTGTCTTGGAACTAAAACTGAAATCTTTCAGCACTCTTCAGTGTGCTGTTTACTCAATTATTCAACATTTACTCATCACATAATAGACTCCTGACCTATGTGCTAGGCATACAGTGATAAATAATAATCCCAGCTCTCGAGAAGCTTGGGCTGAAGCAGAGGCAGATAGGCAAACAAACAATGGGATGTGAAATATGCTGTTGAAACATATTCATTACATCTCAGCAGGGCACAAATTGCCATGTGGGGAAAACTGAACATTCTATAACTTTTGGTTCATCTATTTACTTCCATAATACTTCCTAGAGTTTTGCCTTGCACTTTTTTAAAAACATCTTTTGGCCACACTACAAGCATGTGGAATCTTAATAATAGCGCCCCATCCAGGGACCAAGTCTGTGCCTCTTGCACTGGCAGCTCGGAGTCTTAACTCCTGGACTGCCAGGGAAGTTCAGGCCCTGTACCTTCATTTTATGGCTAGATGGCATCACTGACTCGATGGACGTGAGCCTCAGTGAACTCCGGGAGTTGGTGATGGACAGGGAGGCCTGGCGTGCTGCGATTCAAGGGGTCGAAAGAGTCGGACACGACTGAGCGACTGATCTGATCTGATCTGATTGCTTTCATTGTAACAAAGTAATACATACTGATTTTGGAAGGATCAAATAATATAGACAAGGCCCTAACCCAAAAAGATACTTTGAAACTGTAATTTCATCTACCTTTTTTTTTTTTTTTTAGCCACAAAGCTTGTGGAATCTTAGTTCCCTGACCACGGTTAGAACCTAGGCCCTGGCAGTGAAAGCCCCAAGTCCTAACCACTGGGCTGCCAGGGAATTCCCAAACTTGAGTGTTCTAGGTTGCTTTCTGTTCTTTTTAAACAAAAGTAGGATCAAACCATTATAGTCTACCTTTTTCATTGAATGTATGGTAAACATATTTCAAGATAAAAGATATATTTCTACAGCACTATTTTAAATGGCTCCATATTGTACTATATGGATAGTCTATTATTTTAGCAATCTGCTTCTGTTAGACATTTATAGTGTTTCTATCTTTTCACAATCACAACACACCTCATCCGTAAGATGGTTGGAGGGCATCACCAGCTCGATGGACATGAGTTTGAGTAAGCTCCAGGAGTTGGTGCTGGACAGGGAAGCCTGGTGTGCTGCAGTCCATGGGGTTGCAAAGAGTTAGGCACGACTGAGTGACTGAACTGACTGAACAATACTATGATGAATTTTTTTGTTGCTAAGTATCTGTGCTCACTCCTATTTCCTCAGCACAAACTTAAGAAGTCAAGTCACGTAATATTTGAAATGCTTCACCTGTAGTCACATTTAGAGACAAACGGCCACATTAGATATCTCCCAGCTCAGTTGCTTTTTGCCCTCTTGGATTTTAGTCCTAGCTGCTGTAAATTAAACACGATCAAAGAGGCATGTACCATGGGTCAAAGTTCAGTGGCACTTACTGCTGCAGCAGGCTGGAGGGCATCATGTCGCTACAAAACATAGGAAGATGATTAGTTCTGAATGTAATGTTTTCCTGAAGCCTGATTGGCAAGTTGCCTAGGATAACTTGAAGGCTACCGCCCCATTTGTTTGGGTTTCTTTTTTCCCAAGATATCTTTTTTCTGATGTTAGTGTTTGTATCTCAAACTACCTAAGTGCACCCTTGGCAAGATTCTGCCTGGGCTACATTTAACTGTGGCTTGCCAAAACCATGGGTATATTTCCTGCTGTAAACTTGTACACGATCTTGGTCCACTCCAAGCTGACTGTCAGCATGTTAACTTTGCTCAAATAAAGAGCAGCTTGCTCTCTGGGGCATCATCTTTTTATTAAAAGAAAATGAGAAGCAGAATAATGAGGTGGGAGATTCCTTCATTGAGAAGCATTGAGCCAGGAACTCTGTAGTGGGCACTATGTGGGCATGAGGGTGAAGTGAAGTGAAGGGAAGTGAGAGTAGCTCAGTCACGTCCAACTCTTTGTGACCCCATGGACTATACAGTCCACAGAATTCTCCAGGCTACAGTACTGGAGAGGGTAGCCGTTCCCTTCTCCAGGGGATCTTCCCAACCCAGGAACTGAACCCAGGTCTCCCACATTGCAGGAAGATTCTTTACCAATTGAGCCCCCAGGGTATGAGGGTAGGATGATTCCAACACAGCTTATCTGGCTCTTCTAGTTTCCAGGGTATCTGAGGTATTACTAGATGTAACACAAGACCCCAGTTATAAACTGTGAGAAACAACCGAGGAGTCAGATTACAGAGAACTAAAAGACATGATCCCCAAGATTATACTCCAAGAGTTCCACTGGGTCCCCCTAAGCCACCAGTTTCCAGACTAAGTCTGAACAAGAGCAAATTGTATTCCCTCTCCAACACTCCAAAAAGGCAGATAAATTTCAACTGCACTGCATTCTGGAAAAGGCAAACCTGTGGAGATGATAAAAAAAAATTAGTGGCTGCTAGGGACTGGGGAAGGAGAATAAAGAATGAATAGGTGGAGAACAGAGAAATTTCAGGGCAGTGAAACTATTCTGTATAATACTAAAGTGGTGCATGTATGTCATTATACATTTGTCCAAACCCACAGAATGTACACCACCAAGAGTGAACTTGGATGTAAACTATGAACTCTGGGGGATGATGCTGTGTCAGTGTTGTTGCTGTTCAGTCACTCAGTCATGTCCAACTCTTTGTGACTACAGCACGCCACGCTCCCCTGTCCTTCACCATCTCCCAGAGCTTGCTCAAACTCATGTCCATTGAGTTGGTGATGCCACCCAACCAACTCATTCTCTGTTGTCTCCTTCTCCTCCTGCCTTCAGTCTTTCCCAGCATCAGGGCCTTTTCAAATGAGTCGGCTCTTTGCATCAGGTGGCCAAAGTATTGAAGCTTCAGCATCAGTCCTTCCAAGGAGTATTCAGGGTTGATTTCCCTTAGGATTGACTTGTTGGATCTTCTGGCAGTCCAAGGGACTCTCAAGAGTCTTCTCCAGCACCACAGTTCAAAAGCATCAATTCTTCAGCACTCAGCCTTCTTTCCAATAGCTGTGTATGGATGTGAGAGTTGGACCATCAAGAAGGCTGAGCAAGGAAGAACTCATGTGTAAGTTCATTAATTGTAACATATATGCCTCTGGGGTGTGGGACATTGATAATGGGGAAGGAAGGCTGTGTATGCACAGGGGCAGGGAGTCTGCAGGAAACCTCTGTACCTTCCTGTCAGTTCTGCTGTGAACCTAAAACACCTCTTAAAAAAAATTCTAAAAAGCAAAAGTGGATGATCGCAAAAACAGAGTCCCTAATCAAAATTATGAAATCAATTGTGCCTACAGAAATTTGGAAAGGTTGTAACAGATTTTTATATGAGTGGAAGAGTCGAATGATGTTGACTCTTGTTATTAAACTGCCAGAATGGATGCTAAAACAGTCACAATCTGAGTCATCACTTTATAAATTGTCACTTCAACAATGAGGAAGAATAAGGAATATTGATTCTATCTCATCTGCTCCCTGTAAGTGCAGATTTTTTGCGGGGTTGTAAGGTAATCGGAAAAGCTATTTCACTAAATTGTTTTTCAATTGTTAACTAAGAGTTTGTGGTAACTCATCCCAGTCACTGGCCTAAATGATGTTTCTTGTTACAATCCTGGTTTCTTTCTAGCTAATCCATCCTATCTTGAATCTTCCTTGCCTGAGAGAGAAAGAGTGTTTTAAATGTCCTACACTGTAGCATTTTGTAACTATTTACAAATCCTTTGCCATACAGTCTTAACAAGCAAAATGTGTTACAAGGAGACAGAACTTTCTGGTTTTGAGCAATGTGTGTTACATAATTCAGTATAACTCAACTGAGTTTAATGCAACAAATATTTATTGAGTGCCTATTCTGGGTTTAAACTTTGCTCTTGGGTGGAAAGGAAAGGGTTTGGAGTGAGAGATATAAATCAGAGTTCTTTATTTCCAGAAATAGGCAATGTAGTTGGAAAGAAAAGACATACACCCATGAAACAATTCAATCACATTATTGGGCATACATGATAAGTGCCATTCATCAATCTGTTCCAAAAAAAATGTTGAATGTTTTCCATGTGACTAAGTAGTTACCCTGCTTATTTAACTTATATGCAGAGTACATCATGAGAAATGCTGGGCTGGAAGAAGCACAAGCTGGAATCAAGATTGCCGGGAGAAATATCAATAACCTCAGATACGCAGATGACACCACCCTTATGGCAGAAAGTGAAGAGGAACTAAAAGGCCTCTTGATGAAAGTGAAAGAGGAGAGTGAAAAAGTTGGCTTAAAGCTCAACATTCAGAAAACGAAGATCATGGCATCTGGTCCCATCACTTCATGGGAAATAGATGGGGAAACAGTGGAAACAGTGTCAGACTTTATTTTTCTGGGCTCCAAAATCACTGCAGATGGTGACTGCAGCCATGAAATTCAAAGACGCTTACTCCTTGGAAGATAAGTTATGACCAACCTAGATAGCATATTCAAAAGCAGAGACATTACTTTGCCAACAAAGGTCTGTCTAGTCAAGGCTATGGTTTTTCCAGTGGTCATGTATGGATGTGAGAGTTGGACTGTGAAGAAAGCTGAGCGCCAAAGAATTGATCCTTTTGAACTGTGGTGTTGGAGAAGACTCTTGAGAGTCCCTTGAACTGCAAGGAGATCCAACCAGTCCATTCTGAAGGAGACCAGCCCTGGGATTTCTTTGGAGGGAATGATGCTGAGGCTGAAACTCCAGTACTTTGGCCACCTCATGCGAAGAGTTGACTCATTGGAAAATACTCTGATGCTGGGAGGGATTGGGGGCAGGAGGAGAAGGGGACGACAGAGGATGAGATGGCTGGATGGCATCACTGATTCGATGGACGTGAGTCTGAGTGAACTCTAGGAGTTGGTGATGGACAGGGAGGCCTGGCGTGCTGTGATTCATGGGGTTGCAAAGAGTCGGACACGACTGAGTGACTGAACTGAATTGAAGTATTTACTGGGGATACACAGTTAAATGAAATAATCTCTGCCTTCAAGGTGCTGATAATAAAATGGGAAAACCGGACGAGTAAATAAGAGCTGCACTGCTTAGAGGAGAGATGGTTGCAGCAGAAATGGGATCAAAGAGTGTGTGGGGTCTGGAAAGTGATGGAAAGCTTCATGGAGGACATCTTCCTCAAGATGGAGGACATGGTTCCAGGAGACCCCACTAAAAGGCACTGGGGATCTGTGGAGAAATGGCTGAGCCAGGCCTGGAGCAGGGAAAGTATGAGGTGAGCCTGGGGGTGAGGGTATCAGGTCTGTTCATTAGCTACCTCCAACAAAGTATTGGGTTGGCCAAAAAGTTCATTCTGGTTTTTCTATAAGATGTAAAACCTGAATGGACTTTTTGGCCAACCCAATACACTGTTTTAAGAACAGTCACGTATGAGACAGGTAAGAGCGCTACGTGGGAAATTAAAATAGGCTAGACTACCAGGGACAGTTTCATGGAGAAGCGGGGAGTAGGGACTCTGGTGAAAGATTTAGGTGGGAAAGTTCCTCGCAGTGTTGTCTGTACAGCAAACAGACAAGGAGAAACACAGAAAAGAAGAAAAGAAAGAAGGAAGGAAGGAAGGAAGGGAAAAGACAAGAGGGAGGGAGGGAAGAAAGGGGAAAAGAAAGGAGAAAAAAAGAAAAAATGAGAAAGGAAAAAAGAAAGGAGGAAGGAATGAAGAAAGAAATAACACAATAAAAAGCCTCAAAAAAGAAAAAACACAATAGAAAGCCTTAATAAAGGGCTAGCTGAAGAAAGTAAGGCACACCATGCAATGGATGTTATTCAGTCATTTTAAAAGACTGCAGTAAAATGCACGACTAAGTTGTAAAGATGACCATGATATTTTGTAGAACTTACTTATTACATAAGCCCCTTTCTGTGAAAAGAGAAAAAGTAGTGAGTGTGCGTAGAGAGGTGTGTGTGTTAAGCTTAAGGAAAAATTCTGAATGTCCAACAGTTAAGAGGCATGAGCTGGAAAGAATAAACAAAGGACTTCCACTTCCTACTTTGTAAACTTTACGTGATGGTTTTACAGTTGTTACTTTCATTTTATTTTTCTAAATACAAATTTTGCATATAGAAAAATATGTTAATATTTAAAAAGGCACTATCCTAAATTGCTAATATAAACTTTTAAGGCATCTTGCTTCTAGCTTTGCTTGGGGTGGTGATGACTTAAAAACCAAAACCCATGCACAGGAAAAATAATTACTAGAGAGTTGCTCCCTTCAATATCCTATTGATAAATGTTTGGGTGTATTGGCTTTATTTCAGAAATTAAGAAAACAGAGTAACAGTAATTGTTCATCCTGATACCATGGAGATTTTCACATCGGAGGGGAAGCTAGTACCTAGTCAAGTGTACTCTGAACCCCATAACCTAAGGAGAGCCCACATATGAACGTGTCTTTTTGGCATCAGAGATGTATTTTGTGACCCCAGGGGATATTTCTCAACGTGAAACTAGCAAGACTCATAAGAATGGTCCCGTTAGCACAGGGGATAAGAATCTGCCTGCCAGGGCAGGGGATACGCACGTTCAGTCCCTAGTCCGGGAAGATTCCACATGCGGAGGAGCAGCTAAGCCCGTATGCCACAGCTGCAGAGCTCTGGAGCCTGTGCTGCCAACAAGAGAAGCCACGACCAGGAGAAGCCTGCCCATCACAACTAGGGAGCGGCCCCTGCTCTCCACAACTAGAGAAAGCCTTTGTGCAGCAGTGAAGACCCAGTGTAGCCAAAACTAAATAAAGAAATAAATGGAGCAGCGTGAACATGTGAAAAAAAGAGTGGTCCCTTTAGTGCTGTCCAAAACCACTGTGTCAGCCCAGCAAAGACTTAGATGAACATTACTCAGTGTCATGACACTTGAGATTTGCTTAAAAAATATTGGAGATGGGGAAGTAGGTGACAGTGTAAACAAGGCTGATCATAAATTGATAATTATTAAAGTTGGATAATGAGTACATGGGGGTTCATTATAAAATTGTATTTTTAGTATATTTGGGATTTTCAATAATGAAAAGGTTCTTTAAAGTGTTTAAAGAAGATCACTCAAGTAGAGGTCACAAATCTTGGTTATTAATCTTGGTTATTCATCAGGTTTTTGATCCTGATTTGTTGACCAAATTGAGGCAAGAAATTTTATGTGCTTCAGGGTTCATCTATAATACAGGGGTCATCCCTAAAATCCAATAACCTCTTCAATTCTACATTGGTTTCTTACTTTGGTTCAGAGTGCTTTTAAAGAGGACTCAAAAAGGGGATTCCCTGGCTGTGATTAGGCAATTTCACTGTCAAGGCCTGGGTTCAATCTCTGGTTGGGGAACTAAGATCCTGCAAGTTGAGCAGTGAGGCCAAAAAATAAATAAAACAGACTAAAATAGAGGCTCAATTTTTAACCCTTTGGTGTTAAGATATATTCCCATAATATTTGTAGCCTTAATTGTCTTCAAATGAATTCAGCATTAAAAAGCCTAAGGAGACCACAGTCTGAACTCTGAAAATCATTTATTCCAGTCCCACTTACAAATCAGCTATCCCTGGGCTTGGAGTTGCCCTTTCTTAAGGGCAGACAGAGACATCTTCAAACTTTGGAAGAAATTCATCAGTAGGAATAGCTGTTTGGTCCCAGATCTACCCACTCAGGAGATTTTAAACTTAAAAAAATAAAATTAAGATCCAGTTCATGATTAAAGAACTAGACTTTTTAAGTGAAAGCTTTTACCAAAATGAACGAGAGTGCCACCTGCTGGGAACAGGAGAACTTCCTAAAATGTATTGAAGAGTGTTTCCTGGGCCCCACCCTGTTTGAATCACCTGAGAGCCACTGGTTAAAATGGAATGTTCCTAGACTCTAGACCTGTTGTATCAGAGTCCCTGAAGGTGGGGCTCAAACTTTTATATTTTATACAAGAGACAGATGCCTTAGTTCCCAAACTTGCCTGATAAGAATCATCTGGGAATGCTTGTTTAAAATACTTTCACCTGAATCACACTCCAGGCTTATGGAATCAGGACACGCAAAACAGGCCCTGATAAGAATCATCTGGGGAGGGAGGGTGAGAGCAATAGGTGGGGGAGATTAGGCGGTACAAGCATCCAGTTACAAAATAAAGGAGTCAAGGGGGTGACATGCACAACATGGAGAATACAGTCGATAATATTGTAATAACTTTGTATGGTGACAGGTGGCAACTAGACTTATCGTGGTGATGGTTTGGTGATGTATAGAAATATTGAGTCACTAGATTGTGAACTCAGGACTAATAGAGTGTTGTGGCAGGTCAATATACTTCAATTCAAATACATACCTACATACACAGTATGGGGAATGGGAAATCACCTGAGAAAGCTCGTTTCAAATCACTCCAGGCTAACTGAATCAGGAACTCCGGGAAAGGTGACTGAGACTTTTAATGTGTAGTAAGAATGCCAGATGAATCTTAAGAGATGAATGTTTAGTAAATATCGCAAATTTAAGCATCATTTTCATACTGTTCATGGGGAAGAAAAGCTATGACCAACCTAGACAGCATTTTAAGAAACAGAGACATTACTTCACCAATAAAGGTCCGTCTAGTCAGAGCTATGGTTTTTCCAGTAGTCATGTATGGATGTGAGAGTTGGACTATAAAGAAAGCTGAGCGCCAAAGAGTTGATGCTTTTGAACTGTGGTGTTGGAGAAGACTCTTGAGAGTCCCTTGGACTGCAAGGAGATCCAACCAGTCCATCCTGAAGGAAATTAATCCTGAATATTCATTGGAAGGAATGATGTTGAAGCTGAAACTCCAGTACTTTGGCTGCCTGATGTGAAGAGCTGACTCATTAGAAAAGACCCTGATGCTGGGAAAGATTGAGGGCAGGAGGAGAAGGGGATGGCAGAGGATGAGATGGTTGGATGGCATCACCGACTCAATGGACATGAGTTTGAGTAAGCTCTGGGAGTTGGTGATGGACAGGGAGGTCTGGAATGCTTCAGTCCATGGGATCTCAAAGAGTCGGACACAACTGAGCGACTGAACTTACTGAAAAGTCCTACTTAACTGTAGATATTTTCCATGCCAAGACAGAAGAGCACGATTGCAGTTCGTTGATAACTGGTGTATAGAACATCCAGATGGGGATTTGGCAACAGTTCCTGGGTTTTCTGTTCTGTAGCTATAATTCAGCCTTGTAGCTTTAAGTTTCAGCCCATCCCTTAAAATTCTTGCCTTTAACATCTTGATGGCTGCGTCTCTAATAACAGCTATCACATCTAAGACACCAGCTGCCGAACAGGCAGAACTCCCTCTTGGAGAGATACCTCCCCGCATCTTGTTTACTTTGTGCACTTCTTACTCGCGCCTGCACCCTCACGCACACCACCTCCTCTCCCCCCGTGGACCAGTGCCCTGGGTTTATATTTACCTTTGGAACAGTACTTGCGTTCAACAGAATCATCAAATTCCAGCTTTGTGCAGGGGTCAGATGAACATCGACCTGTTCTGGGATTTATCTGGATTCGTTCCAAGGGCCTTGCCCTACCACCACTGCCTGAGCAGATACATAAACAATGGAGCTGTCTTTTCTGCTTCAAGTTAAATAAAAAAAGTCCCAGTCACTTTAGAGCAACTCTGTAGGCAGGCTGGAGGTCTCTGCCCAGTTAAGCCCGGGATATACTAGGTCAAAACCATATAAACAGAGTCTTAAAATATTGCATCATGAATAAAGTAGAGGGAGAAACAGAGTGCAGTATTTCCTGAACTTAACCACTGAATCCTTTTTCACAGACCATCTCATGAGGCTCTTCAGCAGAACATGCTTTGGAAAACTGTATTATTTTCCCCTTCCTTAGTCAACTTGGGGTCCTTCATTTCAGATGATCTGTATGTCTCTCTGTTTTTTGTCTATTTTATTTTTTACAAGTAGAACTTTTTATTTGGAAAGTTTGGGCACTATCATGTACAAAAACACACAAACTTTTTCTTAAATTGAAATACAGTTGATTTGTAAAGTTATGTTAGTTTCGGGTGTACAGCGAAGTGATTCATTTATATACACTTACCTATCTATTCTTTTTCAGATCCTTTTCCCTTATAGGTTATACAAAATATTGAATATCCTTCCCCATGATGTGCAATAGGTCCTTGTTGGCTACCTGTTTTATATAGAGTAGTGTGTATGTGTTAATCCCAAACTCCTTATTTACACCTCCCTCACTTCTCCTTTGGTAACCATGTTAGTTTTCTATGTCTGTGGGTCTGTTTCTGTGTTGTCTGTCTGTCTCTTTAGTACTGAGGTCCAGAAAAATGATACCTGTGTCAGGAATGGGCTACCTTGGGTCACAAGAAATGGAAGGGTTACCTCACGGTTTCTACACCATCTGTGATTTTTGAGTAACTGAGTGCTCTGCTTGAAATCCAGCTACCACAAGCTGTTCTGCTAACCATGGCACACTCATCTGTCTACCAGCATCTTTTTCAGCTCTTCTGGCATTCCGTGGGGGTATTTCCTTCCTTGTGGTTGTCCCATTCCTCCTTTAGACGCATCAATCCATGTGGTGAGTCATGAACTGGTAATGGCCCTTGGTGGGTAGCTTTTGAGAAGCACCGCAAAGCTTGTTATGCAGGAGAGTTATTCTCATGCGCCCATTTCTACATGTTGGCCATGTATTTTTTTAATGGCAAGGACCTTGTCTAACGTTAACTTCATGGTTCTTAACTCATGTCCGACTCTTTTGTGACCCTATGGACTGTAGCCCACCAGGCTCCTCTGTCCATGGGGTTTCCCAGGCAAGAACACTGGAGGAGGTTGCCACTTCCTTCTTCAGGGGATCTTCCAAACCCAGGGATTAAACCCAAATTTCCTGCATTGGCAGGCAGATTTTTTTTTTTTTTTTTACCACTGAGCCACCAGGGAAGCCCAAGAGAGTTCTCTCTGTATTTAAATAATATTAACCTCTTCTCTTTCAAGATAAATTCTACCATATTTTATTCCCTTCAGCAAACTCCTGAAGATAATGAAGGACAGGGAAGCCTGGTGTGCTGCAATCCATGGGGTCACAAAGAGCTGGACACAGTGTAGCTACTGAGCAACAACCTTCACATTGTTTTTTTATTTTGTAAGAAATTGTGTAACAAATATGAGAGATTGCCCAAGGTAAAGTTTGCACACTTGATTTCAAACTCTTGCCTTGTATAACTTTTGCACAGGTAATCCCAAATCTGTTTTCGAAGTGCTCACTCCACTGGAAATTCTCCCAATATTTGCTTTGGTTTCATCATGTTCTTTTTAACTTGTCCAGCCACATGACAGTTGTTTTTCTTCAAAGATTATGTTTAGGCCAGGCCTGAGTTAAGAACGTGGGTTTGCTTTCTCTTTTTCTGATATAATTTGCATTCCTAAGATTAAGCACATTACTACCAGATTGCCTTCATTAAACACACACGCATATATAAGAAGCCAAATCCATTCTTTCCTTAGTCTGAAGTTTTGTACTTTATCTGGCTTGCCAACTCCCCGAAAGATGAACTGCAGTCAGTTGGTTCATTTTTCACAGGGTTCCGTGTACTTGTTCTCTATCAGTATCTTTCTTCCTCTTTTTCTTTCTCCTCCATCACATAGATCACAAACACAGACAGGGCTTAGTTTGTATCTCCAGTCCTCAAGAGGACTATAGAACTCCTTGGGGAATATATCAAAGACAAGAGATCTACGGTCTTAATCGTCTGTCCTGGCTTTCTAGCCCCTTTACCAGATGTTTCCAGAAAGATCTTTCTTTTTTGTCTGTGCTGGGTCTTTGCTGCCCTGTGCAGACTTCGTTGCCCCTCAGCATGTGGGATCTTACTTCCCCAACCAGGGATAGAACTCACATCCCCTACATGGGAAGGTAGATTCTTACTCACTGGACCACCAGGGAAGTCTCTCTTTTTTTTAAAGGTGAAAACTACAAAACACATTTCAGTGTGTGTCTCTAAAAGATAAAAACATTTAATAAATATAACCATGCTACCATTACCACATCAAAAAACTAACAATGATTTCATAATAGCAAATATCCAGACAGTGTTCCTGATTTCCAATTGTTTCATAAGGTCAAATGTTTACAAATAAATTCCACACATTGTGATTGGCTGATGTCTTCTAAGTCTCTTTCAGTATACAGGTTTCCTCTCCATCTCTGTTCCTTTTAATTCACTAACGAAACTCAGCTGTTTGTCCAGTAGCATTTCCCACCACTGAATTTTGCTGAACACATCCTTGCAGTGCAATTTAACATCCACAGGATTCTGAAATTTACTAGTAGGCATGCAGTTTCCCTGGTGGCTCAGACTGTTAAGTATCTGCCTGCCATGTAAGAGACCTGGGTTCAATCCCTGGGACAGGAAAATCCCCTGGAGAAGGGTCTGGCTACCCACTCCAGTATTCTTGCCTGCAGAACCTCATAGACAGCCTGGCAGTTACAATCCGTAGGGTAGCAAAGAGTCAGACACGACTGAGCGGCTAACACTTTCACTTTCATGCAGAGTTCTAGAGAATAGCAAGGAGAGATAAGAAGGCCTTCCTAAATGAACAATGCAGAGAAATAGGGGGAAACAACAGAATGGGAAAGAGAGAGATCTCAAGAAAATTGGAGATATAAAGGGAATATTTCATGCAAGGATAGGCACGATAAAAGACAGAAATGGTAAGGACCTAACAGAAGCAGGAGAGATTAAAAAGAGGTGGCAAGAATACACAGGAAAATTATACAAAAAAGGTCTTAATGACCCAGATTACCATGATGGTGTGGTCACTCTCCTAGAGTGAGACATCCTGCAATATGAAATCAAGTGGGCCTTAGAAAGCATTATAACAAACAAAACTAGTGGAGGTGATTGAATTCCAGCTGAGCTATTTAAATCCTAAAAGATGATGCTAGTAAAGTGCTGCACTCAATATGCCAACAAATTTGGAAAATTCAGCAGTGGCCATAGGACTGGAAAAGGTCAGTTTTCATTCCAATTCCAAAGAAAGGCAATGCCAAAGAATGTTCAAACTACTGTACAATTGCACTCATTTCACATGCTAGCAAAGTAATGCTCAAAATCCCACAAGCTAGGCTTCAGCAGTAAATGAACCAAGAACTTTCAGATGTACAAGCTGGATTTAGAAAACAGAAAGGAACCAGAGATCAAATTGCCAGCATTCACTGGATCATAGAGAAAAGCAAGGATATCAAGAAAAATATCTATATGGTTCAACTCTCACATCCGTCCATGAATCCTGGAAAAACCATAGCTTTGGCTATATGGACCTTTGACTGCAAAGTAATGTCTCTGCTTTTTAATATGCTGTCTAGGTTGGCACCCCACTCCAGTACTCTTGCTTGGAAAATCCCATGGATGGAGGAGCCTGGTGGGCTGCAGTCCATGGGGTCACTAAGAGTCGGACACGACTGAGAGACTTCACTTTCACTTTTCACTTTCATGCATTGGAGAAGGAAATGGCAACCCACTCCAGTGTTCTTGCCTGGAGAATCCCAGGGACGGGGGAGCCTGGTGGGCTGCCGTCTATGGGGTCACACAGAGTCGGACACAACTGAAGCGACTTAGCAGCAGCAGCAGGTTTGTCATAGCTTTGACATCTTTTGAACCACAAAGAAGGCTGAGCACCAAAGAAGTGATGTTTTTGAATCGTGGTGTTGGAGAAGACTCTTGAGAGACCCTTGGACAGCAAGGAGATCAAACCAGTCAATCCCAAAGGAAATCAACCCTGAATATTCACTGGAAGGACTGATGCTGAAGTTGAAGCACCAATACTTTGGCCACCTGTTGCAAAGAGCTGACTGATTGGAAAAGACCCTGATGCTGGGAAAGATTGAAGGCAGGAGGAGAGGGGCAGAGAGCATCAGAGGATGAGATGTTAGATGGTATCACTGACTCAGTGGACATGAATCTGAACAAACTCTGGGAGACAGAGAAGTACAGGTGAGTCTGGCATGGCGTATTCCATGTGGTCGCAAACAGTCGGACACAACTTAGCGACTGAACAACAGCAACAAATGTTTTATTCTTTTTACACTTCAAGTCATCAAGTAACTTGAATATATTAAGATAAATCCCATTTGCTCTTTTCCTCCAAGATACATTCCAGATAGTTTCCTAGATAACCTTTCCATTCAGTAAGTTCCTTGTGTCAAATTTCCAGTTAAGTCATATTTATTACTTTTTAAATTAAAAAAATTTTTTGTTTAATTTACAATGTTGTGCTGGTTTCTGCCATTCAACAAGGAGAATCAGCGATAAATAGATATATACATATGTGTGTGTTTTCAGTCGTGACTGACTCTTTGCAATCCCATGGACTATATCCATGGAATTTTCCAGGCAAGAATACTGGAGTGGGTTGCCATTTCCTTCTCCAGGGGATCTTCTCTACCCAGGGATTGAACCCCTGTCTCCTGCATTGGCAGGCAGATACTTTACCACTGAGCCACCTAGGAAGCCCCTTAGCTTCATACAGGTAATGCATATTTGTTGAAAATCTTCTTCACCAACAATGGTGAAATCAAGACCCAAACTACAAAACATGATGGCAACTGATGCTTACAAAAAATAATGCGAACGGTTATGTTTCACAGATTTGTGCAAACGTCTTTCAAATCTCAGTCTGTCCTTTTATCAAAGAGGAGATCGAAGCATCTGTTATTCCTTGTGATTTAATAGTTAAAAAAAAAAAAAAAAAAACACCGCATTCCATTGACAAAAAAGAAAAAGCTTTGCTTCCAAACAGCACTAGTCTTTAAAGTGACTTTTCTCCAACGTAAATATAGAAAATAGCCTTTTTATGGAGCACATTCGGCTTGGTCAGAACCCCTTCCTCCCCAACAACATTTAGATGTCACCTGAGTCTTCGGTGCAAGCGCAGCCTGGGAGGTCTGAATATATACAAATGCCCGCTCCCTCTTTATCCTCCCTCTCCCCCTCTCCATCCCACCCCTCTAGGTCCTCACAGAGTTCCAGGCTGGGCTCCTTGTGTTATATAGCCGCTTCCCAGTTGCTACCTATTTTAGGGTTAACTTTTTATGGAGGCGCACAATAAAATGATTAAAAAGAAAAAAAGAACACCCGATTAAAAAAAAACAAAACTTGGCCGAATTTATTTCCTCTAAATGTCCATTAGAGGGCGACATTTGCTTTACTATTATATGACCTGCCTCTGGAGAAATTTGTATGCAGGTCAGGAAGCAACAGTTAGAACTGGACATGGAACAACAGACTGGTTCCAAATAGGAAAAGGAGTACGTCAAGGCTGTATATTGTCACCCTGCTTATTTAACTTCTATGCAGAATACATCATGAGAAATGCTGGGCTGGAAGAAGCACAAGCTGGAATCAAGATTGCCGGGAGAAATATCAATAACCTCAGATATGCAGATGACACCACCCTTATGGCAGAAAGTGAAGAGGAACTCAAAAGCCTCTTGATGAAGGTGAAAGAGAAGAGTGAAAAAGTTGGCTTAAAACTCAACATTCAGAAAACGAAGATCATGGCATCTGGTCCCATCACTTCATGGGAAATAGATGGGGAAACAGTGGAAACAGTGTCAGACTTTATTTTTCTGGGCTCCAAAATCACTGCAGATGGTGACTGCAGCCATGAAATTCAAAGACGCTTACTCCTTGGAAGGAAAGTTATGACCAACCTAGATAGCATATTCAAAAGCAGAGACATTACTTTGCCAACAAAGGTCCGTCTAGTCAAGGCTATGGTTTTTCCAGTGGTCATGTATGGATGTGAGAGTTGGACTGTGAAGAAAGTTGAGCACCGAAGAACTGATGCTTTTGAACTGTGGTGTTGGAGAAGACTCTTGAGAGTCCCTTGGACTGCAAAGAGATCCAACCAGTCCATTCTGAAGGAGATCAGGCCTAGGTGTTCTTTGGAAGGAATGATGCTAAAGCTGAAACTCCAGTACTTTGGCCACCTCATGCGAAGAGTTGACTCATTGGAAAAGACTCTGATGCTGGGAGGGATTGGGGGCAGGAGGAGAAGGGGACGACAGAGGATGAGATGGCTGGATGGCATCACCGACTCGATGGACGTGAGTCTGAGTGAACTCCGAGAGTTGGTGATGGACAGGGAGGCCTGGCGTGCTTCGATTCATGGGGTCGCAAAGAGTCGGACACGACTGAGCGACTGAACTGAACTGAACTGAATAAGATTTAAATCGTATCAACTTTCTTTTCACATTTTTAATCACATTGAATATCCTTACCTACTTTGACTTCCTATCTCTGTTATAGAAGATGTAGTCATATCTTGTGTCCTCTTTTGATTTGGTCCCTGTGGACTTAACATCGTTCATTAGTATCAATACTTCCAGCCTTGACGCCATTCCCAGTTGTAACCACCAAGCGGCGGTATTGCATAAATAAAGATGCGCTGGAAGGCAAAATTAAGTTAAAACTGCCAAAGCAAAAGGAGTTTCACCAGCAAAGGGCAATTAATTTAAGAAGGAGAGAGAGAAACCAGACATTTCTAGTTCGTATGCAACTCACGGCCCAAGGTCAAAACCCTGTGAGATATAGTACAAAACAGCTATTCAAGAGCGCAGGAGGAGGCTGACCTGGGGGAAATGCTTGCACAATCTCCTCCTTGCTTTTGTGGCTCCACAGGAGGAGGCGTGTCCACGTTCGTGCACGTGTCTGTGAATAGTTACTGGACAGCTGCCGGCCGGGGTGGGACCGGGCATGGATCTGCTGGATACCGCCTCTGGACAAGTGCATGAGACAGGTTTACAACGGTGCTGCTTGGAGGTCAGCTCTCATTTAACACCGGAAGGAAAGCGGGTCCTGAGCCGGGCAGAGAGCTCGCCTGAGGGCACACCGTTAGGAAGAGGAGCGTTCAGCCAGATGTTCCAAGCGCGGGCCACAACTAGGAACGTTTTTCATTTTCGCACACCCATTACGCACGTGTGTAATACCCGCCCCCCGCCGCCCCCGCCCCAGCACACACACTCGGACACTGAAGCACAAGAAGGATCCAACACAGCAAGCGGCGTTGTACAGTTTAACAGGAAATTCACCGACTCTTGCAAATCTGATCAGTTACGGCCTTCTCCCTGGAGTAGTACTCAGACTACTGCGTGTGTAATATTTCAAGTGGCGGGGAGAGGTGAGGGAGGAATCGCAGCCCTCTGGAGGCTGTCCATTTATCAGATGCCAGACTAAGAATTTCTATTCTGATTGGAGCCTAGAAAGCAACGTAAAGAAAACCAGACGAATTTGGGAAGAGAAGCAAACACGGGCAAACTCCTCCCTCCAAATACAACTGGAGTTTCGTCTCGGGAAAGCGGGAGGGGCTTGGCAGAAAGTCTTGAGAGCGAGGTGGGGCGTCTGACTTGGGTCCCCTCCCCCAGGCCTCGGTTCCCTCCTCTAGTCCCAACCCCTCCTGCTTCCCTACCCATACTCGACTCGCTGGCTTTGGTGTTTGGCACCAAAAGGGTTTGAAAAGGAGCTGCGGACGCCCAAAGCCTGGACGGCGGGAAGGTGGCAACGCACAGTGGCTTTTCCTTTACCTCTTTCTTTAATTCGTCAGCTCCTTAGCCTAACGTTTCGATCCCCCCTTTCCCACCCGCCCAGTCGCTCACTCGCCATCTCTTTCCCCCTCCTCCACCGCGCCCTCGGCGGCTTCTCCAGACCCTCCGCCTCCAGCCCCGCCTCTGCCCGCGCTGGGTTTCACCGGCGGCAGAGTGAAATCAGCAAAGTGACCGCCCCTCTGGGAGATCATTGGTGTAGCCCCTGCCCGTCGCGGCCGATGATTGGTGGGCCGCCCGGGTTATTTGCATGCCGGCAGCAGCCCAGTACCCAGCTGTGCAGGCGGCTGGCTCCGCGCAGAAGTTTGCAGAGAGCTTTCTCGCAGGTCGGTCCCGGACTCGCGCAACGCCGGGAGCCGCCTCCCTCGATCGCCGCCGCCCTGTTTTCTCGGGGTCCCTTCTCTGCGGAGAATAGACGCTCTGCTTCAGGAAAGCTGAGGTGGACCAGGCGGGTTGCGGAGGAGGAGCAGCGGAGGATCGTTCCAGTGACAGCTCGGAGTCGGGACGCCGGGAGCGTGGGGCTCTGGCCGCCGCGAATCTCGCCCACCTTCCTGCGGCCGCCGGGTAGGCGGGCGGGCGATGCGGCCGCCGAGCCCCGCGGTGCCGAGAGAAAGGAGGGCGCCCCGGAGAGCCTAGAGCTTGTTTCTGCCCACTTGGGGAAGGGCGCATGGAGTTGTGAGCGCCCCTCGCTCGGCGAGGCCGCCCCGGGCAGGCTCCCCATGGCCGGGACGTACAGCTCGACTTTGAAGACGCTGGAGGACTTGACCTTGGACTCCGGGTATGGGGCCGGGGACTCGTGCCGCTCGCTCAGCCTTTCGTCCTCCAAGTCCAACTCGCAGGCGCTCAACTCTTCGGCGCAGCAACACCGCGGGGCGGCCTGGTGGTGCTACTCCGGCTCCATGAACAGCCGCCACAACAGCTGGGACACGGTGAACACGGTGCTCCCCGAGGACCCCGAAGTGGCCGACCTCTTCTCGCGCTGCCCGCGCCTGCCCGAACTGGAGGAGTTCCCCTGGACCGAGGGAGACGTGGCCCGGGTCCTTCGCAAAGGTGCCGGCGGCCGGCGGCAGCCCCTGTTCTCCGCCGAAGCGGTCAGGCGCCTGGCGGGGCTGCTCCGCCGGGCGCTCATCCGGGTGGCCCGCGAGGCGCAGCGCCTGAGCGTGCTGCACGCCAAGTGCACCCGCTTCGAGGTGCAAAGCGCCGTGCGCCTGGTGCACAGCTGGGCACTGGCCGAGAGCTGCGCGCTGGCCGCGGTCAAGGCCCTGTCCCTATACAGCATGAGCGCGGGCGACGGGCTGCGCCGGGGCAAGTCGGCGCGCTGCGGCCTCACCTTCTCAGTGGGCCGCTTCTTTCGCTGGATGGTGGACACCCGCATCTCCGTGCGAATCCACGAGTACGCGGCCATCTCGCTCACCGCCTGCATGGAGAATCTGGTGGAAGAGATCCGGGCCAGGGTGCTCGCCAGCCAGAGCCCCGACGGCGGAGGGGCCGGAGGCGGGGAGGTGTCCGCTGAGGCCCTGGAGATGGTCATCAACAATGACGCCGAGCTCTGGGGCGTCCTGCAGCCTTATGAGCATCTCATCTGTGGCAAGAACGCCAATGGTAAGCTCGCGGGCTCCGGGCCCGTGGACCGGGCTGGGGGGAAGTCCAACCTGGGCTACGCAGGGGGTGAATTTCCTAGGACCAAGGAGATTCAAGACCTGAGAGAAAGCGTTTGGTCTTTGGGTAGAGGAGTTCATTAAGGAGTCTTTCCCGAGGTGGTTCTTTCGGCGACTGACTTTCGGAGGGCAAAGTAGTGGTTGATCTGATGCTTCCTGTTCTGCGTCGTGTTGTCGCTGTTGGGGGCCATTCACTGATTGAACCTCTTGATGAAGCCATCCCTGAACCTCTCTTGGCGTGAAGCGGACTGCCTTGTGGCCCTCTGCCTTGCTTGATGGGTCTGTAGTTGGCCTCTTTTCCGGACCACTGGGTAGATCAACTACGGTTCGGTCCTAGTTCTGTCGAATACAGTAGCAGCAGCCAGAGGGTCTGGGCTGCAAAGTCTTGGCTAAGTGGGATGGAAGGAGGGGAAGTGGATACCCTGGACCTGGCCCTGCCACCTTGAGCTTTGCTGGGTTGAAGGATGCCTTTCAGGGCCCTCTGGGGGAAGGTGGAGAGGTAGTGGTGGGTTCTTGACTCTGAGCCCAGGGTTATGGAACATGGTGACTTCTGAACCCCCTTCCCAGTAAAGGGAATCACATGCCAGTTCCCAGACCTGATTTTCCAAGCTGTCACCAACCAAGTGAGCAATTAATTAAAACCCTATGTTGTATTAAGTGCATGACCTTCTAGACTTTGCTGAAAGGATGACCCCATAGTCATCAACCGAGCTAGGGGGAAGCGGGGTGGGGGATGGGCAGACAGCACGATGTCAAGTGCCAGAAAGAAACCTTTGGGTAGTTGCCTTTCTCTGAAAGAGGACATAGCTTCAGTGCAAAGAGTGGTAGGGAAGCACTTGACCTTTTCACTGGAAAGGTTACGGTGTGACCTGGGTTCAACAGTAAACTGCCTACCAGACTCCAACTTCAGGAGTCAGCAAACCATCAGTTCTCTAGAATGATACTTTGGCTAAACATCCTTACAGTCTGATCGGAGGGCGATTTTAGGGGCTGCATTCAGTGGCAAGTAAGTGGTACAGAGGAAGAGGCCAGGTGGGTATGGAAAAGGCATAAAGGGAGTCATATTTAAGTGTGGTTTTACATAATTGTAATAGCAAAAATCTTAAATTAGCACTTAACAGTGTGTCAGTCTCTGTTTCTAGCACTTTAATATAAACTTAAGTTTAATATATAAACTTAAGTAATCCCAGCCACCCTATTAGGTAGGTACCTATAGTATTATCCCCATTAGATAGATGGGGAAACTGAGGTACCCAGCAGTCAAGTAATTAACCCAAGCTTACACGGATATTAAGTGACAAGAATTTGAACCCAGGCAGGCTCCAGAGTTCAAGCTTTTAGCCACCGGAGGAGAGGAAGCAGCTTTGTTTTCATTGATCCAATTTCCAAGGGGAGCAGTTGACAACTAAAGACTTCATTTTGAAGACAGTCTGTCGCTACCCACATGGCTGACTTTGACTTTCTTGGGTTTTGTTTTCAATTCTGACACAACTGAAAGGAGATGCCAGGAATGGCAAGAAGAGCACTTGCCTTTTCATTTTCCTCCTCTTAGGTCAGAGTTGAGGTCAGTCCAGAATCTCAGCTGATGATGTCACAGCTGATAATTGTGCTTTGCCCTGCAGGTTTGTGGCATCAGCACAGAGAACACAGGCTCCAGGAGAGGAAGTGGAGGGCAGGGGGATTTCCATACGGTTGTCAGAGCCCAGGGGAAGCAGCCTGAACTTTTGGCTGAGGGGAGGCCCAGTCTGAACTCAAAGAAGGAAGACTCCTAGAAGAAAAAAACAAGGCCTAAGGTGGATAATAGGTGAGAAACAAACAAAACATGCCCTTCACACAGAACTGGTGCCCCTCAGGTTGAGAGGCTTCTCGGTTGTTCTAACTGTGAATTGAAGCTGTTAAGAGCAGCTGCCTCCTCGGGGCCCTCTGAAAATTCAGAATGTGACAAGTGGCTAGAACACAGGTGTCTTCCGTGAACGGGCTTATTTCCTATCTAGGGTCATCACTCCTTGGGATTTTCTTTACAGGGTGGGGTTTTGACCCCGTGATTTGACCTCTTCCCCTCCATCCGACACCCCCAAACAATCTTTCTTAAGCCATGGTAGTTGAGACAGCAGGGCTCTTGTGTGACAGACACACATCTCCAGGATGCCCAGAGCAAGCGTGTCCCTCTGCTCACTTCTCAGTCTCCAGGGAGCTCTCCAGTGAGACAGGTGACTATTTGCTTCCCCTGAGTAATATGGATGCTCATTTTTTATACATGAAAACCTGAGGGTGGCCCCAGGAAACAATAACCAGGCTCATTTATTAAGTCCCTTTAGACAAAGTGAAATGAATGTCTAGTAGAGAGGCAATGAATTACTTATGCCTGAGAGCTGACTTCAGAGGGAAGCACAAACTGCTTAGGAAGGAAGTGGAGAGAACCTAAACCTTTGTTGTACCGAAATAAGCCAAGGCCAGCAAGGTTACCGTCTACACAGCTGAAGTCTAACTGGCAGATGGCCACACATGGGAGAGTTGCTGGCTCACAGTCTTGTCCTGCTGGTCTTCCCTTCAAATTATATATTTATTGTTGTTATGCCTGCTAATTATACGGCAAGGGCACATGCATTTGAGTCAGCTATATAGGGCTCTTAAACTTTTAATGTCTTCCAGCCGGGAATTCAAGAACCCTAATCCATCTAGTCCAATCCATTACTCAGAGTACTGGGCAAATATGGTTTTGCTCAACCCAAGATGGATGATAAAAGTTCTATGGTGTTTATAAAACATGATCTCAGCTTCATAGTGCAGCAGGAGTTATATATCGCTTGCTCATTTGGTATCGATGTGCCTGTTCCCAGGGCAGTGTCATTAAGTGATGCTATCTTCGTGGCTTCCTTAAGAGAGGTAGAAAAACCACTTTAATAGAGTGGTATTTATAAACAGGGAGCTGGCAGAAAATAGAAGCTTCTCTCATCCACACCTCCCTTCTTCCCTCCCTCGCTCATTGTTGTATGTCAGTTTGATGCTGAGCATCGCTTGGGGTTTCTCCCTGGCCATTTTTCTTACTAAATGCTCACGAATGTCCATGGCCTTGGAGAGAATTTCCTTCCATTCAGAGATGCTAGGTTAAATGATAGGGTTTTGATGAGAATATTCCTACTCCAAAGTAGTAACCAGGATGTACATGAAAGGAGCTCCATCATAATGGTAAGGAGCAAAAACTTTGGAATCGCAGTAAGGATTTGAAGCTCACCTCTGCTATTTCTATGAGTGACCTGGGCCATATTTCTTAACCATTCTAAGCCTCAATTTTGTTATCTGTAAAATGGGGGATAATAACAGCACTTAACTCCTCAGGTTGGTGTGAGGACTGGATGATATCATAGATTTAAAGATTGAATCACATAGTAAATGCTTAATAAATAGTTGCGGTTCATTCAACAAATATTTATTGACCACGGACCCTGTCTGCACCACTATTAAAAGTACTGTGGATTAATTGGGGGAGGGGGAGGGTCCTCCTCTCATGAAGTGAACTAATGGAGGAGACAAGGAAAAAGTGAACAAATAGGGAGTTACTTTTAGCAGTAACTGTTATTAACAATCACCAAAAGCAAAGTAATGGGATGGTACGACTGGGACTAATTTAAATGATGGCCAAGGAAGGCCTTTCTGAAATTTCATTAGGAATAGATAATATATCAATACTGCTGCTGTCTAAGGATCTCAAAGGAAAAAAAAAAGTGAGGACCTTTCTGAATTAATTTGCTTATTTATCAGCTGAGGCAAATCCCAACAATCTCATTTGCAGCGGAGAAATGAAAGGGCTGCGTCTAGAAAGCTCTTCTAGTTGTGGGACTCATATAACACCGAGCTTATAGGATGGGTTTCCGTTGTGATAATCAACTCCAGGAGCAAGGGTTAATTGAGCCGCTAGTTGCTGTTTAATCAGTTTCCACACCTGCGTGGTTTGGGGAGGGGGAGCAGCTACCCTCCTTTTTAACTGTTTTATTGAAGCCAAGAGAGCTAGTAAAACTGAAACAAAGCAAGCTTGTGGAAACGCAGACTTTTTTTTCCCTCCCCCTTGAATGCCTGAGAAATGCAGCCCAGCTTTAAGTTGTTAGAAGAACAAAGTGGGGTTGTTCGGCCTCCTCCAGGAGTTTTACCTGCCTCCACACCAGCGGAAGGGCCACCTTTCTGTGAATTTCCCCACACCCAGGGCAGGTTCCTGAGTCGTTTCCTGCGCGTGTCACCCCCATCACTCTGTGGGCTCATGGGCATCCGTGCCTCCCCTGTGCCTCCCACGGGGTCTGGCACAGAGCGACACTCCAGGAGTGGCAGTCGGACAAATGATTGATCCCACCATGCAAAATGTTTAATTCCAGAACTTCATTTGAAATCCTTTGACCCCCTCAGAAGACTCTTCCCAGCTTTCTACCGTGGTTGAGAATTTCAAGTTCTCGGTGAAGAGAGGCAGCATTTTGGAGGGTACCCAAACCATGGGGACATCATTCAATCTTTTGATCCTCTAATCGTGAGCAGGGTTCCCTACACTGTGATGAGTCAGTGTACATAAGGATTTCGGGTCACAGGGGCTTCCTTCAGTGTGCAGTACCCACAAGTGGGGGTTTCACAGCAGCCGTCTAACTGGCCACAGATAGATCCACAGGAAGACTGAGTTCAAAGAGGCACTCAGTTCCCCTAAGAATAGCAATACCAACCCCATCTTGCCTGCAGAGCTGCCCTAGAGGGCAGTCTGTGGATGACTATTGCTCAAAGAGCTTACCCAGGTGGCTCAGTGGTAAAGCACCCACCTGCCAATGCAGGAGACCCAAGTTCAATCCCTGGGTCAGGAAGATCCCCTGGAGAAGGAAATGGCAACCCCATTCAGTATGCTTGCCTGGAGAATCCCATGGACAGAGGAGCCTGGTGGGCTATAGGCTATAGGGTCACAAAGAATCGGGCACGACTGAGTGAGCATAGCACAGCACTGCTCAGAAGAGGTTGCATCTGTGTTGCACCTCATCTGCCTCCAGTCTGAGGATGGCACTAAGGCATTCAACTACCTCCTCATCCAGGAATGCATGGACAATGTCTCAGGTCTGAAATAAGCCAGGGACACTGGGCTGCAAATCCTCAGGCTGGTCCTTATCCCATTTCCCCATCAGTACCTGTCCTTCCCCCAGCTGGGGCTGTGGGCGAGTGCTCTGTCTCTGTTGCCACACTCCTCCAGCTGTAATAACAGGCCTGACCTCTGCACAGCTCAGAAACCTTTTCATCTGGGATCTTGCCCACTGCCTATAAAAACCCATCGAGTGGGATGCTCTTTCACAGGAGGGTCTCTGGGAACACAGGATTCACAGCTTGGTGATGGCCGGCCCAGGGCCAAGCCCCATGTCACTCACGCCCTAGGCCTGTGAAGAGTCCTAGAAACAAAGGTAGAGAGGGACAGGGCAGTATTTGCCCCTCTGCCAGTGGAGGCGAGGGTCAGATTCACAGACTCAGTGGTCCCTATCGTAGCTCTTGCTTGTTAATGGCCTGCTGTGTCCAGGCACTTTACATCCTTTAGGCCAGAGAATCTTCACAACCAAGGTGAAAACCAGGCATCAAGGCCCAAGAATGGATCTCCCTCCAGAGGATGTGTTATGCTGTTTAAACGCTGCTTGCTGGTGGGCCCAGAGTGTCCCTCAGGTGGCATCCATTTTCAGGCGCCTTTATTGCTACTCCTGAGGGGTGGGGAGCTCTGCCGCCCAGTGTCAGCTGCCGAGTGATCAACAAGCTTAGCCGAATGGAAAAGCTGCCGCCTCCATCTTCCAAGAACAGGGAGAGCCAGCTTGGAGGAGGACACCCAGCGGGAAAGAACCCAAAGGGAGCCCATGTTTAGGCCACTGGCCTCAGGACACTCAACTCATTTGCTCTGGAGCCGGCAGAAAGTCTTCTGTGAAGGGGCCTTTGATTTCCTCTGAGTCCCCTACCGTGTTGGGCCGTTGGTGAAGCGTCAGAGCCGGGAGCACAGGGAGAGAAGGAATCGGCGTAGCAAGCGTGGAGATGCTCCGGCTTTGAAGTCTGAGCTGGGTCCCAAATTGCCTTGCCTCTTACCAGGGCCTGGAGCAAGTCACTTCAAGTCCTCGACTATAAAGCGCGGGGCCGGCTCTCATCCACAGGCGGTTATGCCCCGTGAATACTCACTGCTCCCAGGACGTCAGAGCTGACGCTGGGATGAGCGTTGAGAACTTGCCCAGGGTGGGGCGGCCTGGGTGTCATTCCTGGCTCCCTCCCTTGTGAGTTGCATGATCCCAGGCAGGGTCACTGCTATGCTTTGGTTTCTTCCTCCGTAACAGGATTTGGACTGCATCGCCTTTTTTTTTTTTTTTTTTAATTTTGGCCTCACTGAATCTTGGTTGTGGTGCATGGGCTTTTCTCTAGTTGCCACACGTGGGGGTTTCTCTAGTTGTGACACAAGGGCTTTGTTACTGTGCAACATTTGGGATCTTTGTTCCCCAACCAGGGATCAAGCCTGCATACCCTGCCTTGGGAGGCGGATTCTTAACTGCTGGGCCACCAGGGAATCCCTGGACTGGTGTTGCAGGGCTGTCTTGTGCCCTGAAGTATACTTAGCAGCATCCCAGCCCCCACCCGCTAGATGCCAGTAGCATCCTCCCTGCCCCACTCTCCCCACCCCAGCTGGCCAGTTGTGACAATCAAAAATGTCTCTAGACACTGACAGATGTCTGTTAGGGGGTGCGGAATTGCCCCTGGTTGAGAAATACTGCTCTGTAGTAGAGCTGAAAAGAGTATACAACTCGTAGGATGTTTGGGAGGATTTATTAAAGGTCTCTGCAAGGGACTTTGCACTGGGCCTGCACATAAAACAATCATTCTAATCACTGTTACATTTTTTGCAAACTGTATTGCATGCACCCGTCGAGTTCACTTTTTGCAGGAGGGAGCTTTGGTAGTGCAGGGGAGGACCGTGACCCAAATCCCAGGGTGACAAGGATGAGTCACACAGCTTTCCTGGGTGACTAATTGGGAGGAGGAAGTTACCGAATCTGGAAAAGGCACCTTTGCACCCTGCTCGGTTATGCCTCCTCTTGGCCTCAAGTTGAAGCGGGCTGGCAGTGAGAGCCGACCCTCCCTCTGAGCTCGAGGCTGACCCTGCCGGAGGACAGTGATGGCGCAGACTCAAAGCTGCGCTCATTCTGCTGGGGAGTCACTCTGCTGTGTGTCTGAGACCCCGCCTCGTGCAGCTGCTAAGCCCTGAGCCACAGGACAGCAGGTGTTTTGTGTTTGCCGGCCTGTCATGTAAACATACTTTGTGGTCTTCTTGCTTGTTTTAAAAAAGGCCTAAATGGTTTTGCAACTTTGGCGGTAGGCTTGGAGCAGCTTCCCGAATTGGGAGGAGAAGCTTCAGAAACACCACCCGAGTAAGCCTGAGGAATGCCACGCCGGCGTCGTTAATCAGCTGCTTGCCGAGCGCCAGCTACATCCAAGGCCACGGAGACAGATGGGAGGAGGACGGGAATGGATCTTGCCCATCAAGAAGTTTAGAATCTAGTAGAGACGGCAAGGGGCTTCCTGGTGGTCCATATGGTAAAGAATCCTCCTGCAATGCAGGAGACCTGGGTTCGCCCCTTGGGTTGAGAAGATCCCCTGGAGAAGGGTATGTCTACCCACTCCAGTATCCCTGCCTGGGAAATCCCAGGGACAGAGGAGCCTAGCAGGTTACAGTCCATGGGGTCGCAAAGAGTCAGGCATGACGGAGTGACCATGCACACACGCCGGGAAAGCAAAGCATGTCCATGGATCCTTCCAAGGATGTTTAGGGTCCTTACATTCAAATGACAGGTGATGCTAAAGCCACATCTTCCCCCCTGCCCATTAGGGGTGTTTTTCATGAGCCATTTTACTTAATCCTCCCAAGCCACTCTGTAAGACAGATATACTGTCCACCCCATAGATGGGGACCTTGAAGCTTTGGGTGACTGCACAGCTCAAAGGGGAGAGGTGAGCCCTGGCTGGGTGGGAGGGAGGGAGTCGGGGATGCTTTGTGGAGGATGTGGCATGTGGTCAGGGGCACTTGGGCGGGCCGGGCTGTGATGGGGAAGGAGAAGTGGTGCTGAGAGCATGCAGGCTTCCAGGCAGAGGGAACAGTGTGAGCAAAGACCTGGAAGCCAGTGTGTGTGTGTTGGAAAAGTGACCCTCTTTGGCTGGAAGGTTCAGACACATGACGAGGAGGAGCAGGGCAGATAACACAGCAAAGAGGAAAACTTTCCCACATCTTTTATCCAGATGTTCAGGAGCCTGCCAGAGCTCAGGAAAAGAGTTTTCCAAAACTCATTTTTATAATTCAGAAATGGAGTGTGTCTGCTCCCCAGCGCATCGTAACCACAGCCTCAGACCTCCCATTACCCTTCTTGTTGATTGAAAGCTTGACCTCAGAAATGCCCCCCGGCCTCTGTCCTAAGACTACAAGTAAGGAAAGAAGACGTTTACCCCAGCAGACCTGGTTTGAGAGGGCCTGAAGAGCGAGGCTGCCATCAACTTTACTTCCCTCATGCAATTTGACTTCTGACCTGGCATTTCTTGCAAGGCCCTGAATGTAGCATTTCAAGCCAAAGCATTCCCAACAGGGAATGAAGACTGGAGCTGGCATACCTGTTAAATGAGGCTGTTGGCCTGACTCTTGCCAAGGCAGGATTCTCAAACATAGAGGCAGAGAGGGACAGAAAACAGGATAAGAGGGTCCCAGAACTTTAGATTTGTGCTTGGTATGTTCAGCTTCCAGTTTGGAGCATATCATTTTGAAAACAACAGCTCAATTCTGAGAGATTTAGTCACCTTCTCAAGGTGCTGAAGGTGTTTCCAGAGCACTGATAATCAGATTTCAGTCCTGTTAACTGTTTGATATTGTGGAAACCACCTTCGAGCTCAGTGCCACCTGGACTGAACTCCCTAGAGTCCACCTGAATTCCGCTGACAGTAGTGAAATGAGATAGATCATCAATGGCTTAGCCCATAACTCGGGTGTTAGACCTTTTCCTGACCCCAGTGTTACAAAGGAATTTGTCACTTGAAAGAGAAATCTCTTATATATGTATATACACACAATATATATATATATATACACACACACATACAATCATTTATGGTTAATGGTTTTAGTCCATTGTTTTCTAAAATTGAGTTAGGCAAGAGGTTAGGGGTAGGGGGTGGTCAGGTTCATGATGAAAAAATTACATAGGAAAGCTGAATTTGGAAGTACCAGAGGTAGAAGGTTAGGGGTGGGGAGAGATTAAAGAGGACCACAAGGGAGAGTGAAACAGGTCTTTTAGTGCATGAAAATCGTCCCTAAAATTGAGGCAGCGAAGTTTTGTTGAAATTTTTACAGCTTTTCTCCTGTATCTTTTAAGATAGTGAAAGCATTATTTGCAGTGAGAGCTGTTCATGAAGACACGTTTCACAGACCAAGCAAGTGTATATGCACAAGCATTGTGGACCCTCCGGTTCAGAGAGTGAAGGCTGTGGATCCAGAAAATTCTGGGTTGGAGCTTGGCCTCTCCATGACCTGGAGTGAATCACTCCATCTTCTTGGCTCTCTGTTACTTATCTGTGGCCTGAAGAGGTTGGACTAGATTCTCCAAGGGCCCCTCTGTCTCCGACAATGTTTCTAGACCCCACGTGGATATTGTGAAGTCACTTTCCTAAGGTCGAGCCCTGTAATTAGTATCCTTGGGAAAGAAATGGCCCGGGATGAGGCTGGCCAAGCTCTCGAAAAGATGGCCCGGGTAGTAGGACCAGACACCATCCTTTGTATATTAGGATTAACTGTGATTACTCTGCTTAGAGTTTTCTTCCCCCACTTTCCTCAGAAGGTGAGTTCTGTCTACTCTTGGCCAACCCACCCCTCCAGTGTTCAGCAGCTGCGTCCAGGTCCTGGCTGGCCTGCTGGGTGGTGGGATCAGCCCCGAGGTGACTTCATGCAGCCGGTGTCTGCAGCCTGCCTACCCGGCCTCAGATATTTATAGCAGGGAGCAGCTAGGGAAAAAAAATTAAATATGCTACACCCTTCTTTATACTGTGTGGGACAGAGACAGGCATTGTGAGGAATTTAGAAGGCAGGGCAGTATAATCCAGCAAGATATTTTTAAATGCTGTTTGTTGCAGTTGGCAGGGCCGGTTCTTCAAAGGCAGGGAAAGTGAGAGAAAGTGAGGATGACAGGCTGCCAGGAATTCTGAAATTGAGATGGGCAGCTCGGTAGCCCAAGGGGTACAGGTTCTGAACCCCGATTTCCTTCAGTCGCAGAGTTTGAGCAGGGCTTGGGGAGGTCCCCACCAGAGCCGGGTGAGCGGGGCGGCTTGTCCCTCTCCCCACCCCTGGCCCGTCTAACTCTATGAATTCCCAAGTTCAAGGTGAATCAAATGTGCTGGAGAAGCAGAAGTCATGACTGAAAAAAAGTGGCTCCTGTGAAGAGAGAGACCCGGTGCTGCTGCTTTAACTCATTTCAGCAGCCGGGAAAACCACGTTGTACGTGGGGACACCATTTGGAAGCAAGTTGCTCGCAGCTGTTCTCCTGGATGTGCGATCTCTCCAGGATGAGCCAGGCAGGCCAGGGCTGTGTCGGGACCCAGTTCAGTAGCAGGTGAGAGGGCCTCCGGGGTAGAGCTCCCCCTGGAAAGATGACAGAGATGCCCCACCCCCCTGCCACCACCACCTGTCCCACGGATGCTTGTAACTATCCTGGGAGAAGCTGCCGTGGTTTCTACCGTGTTGGTCTTGCAGGACACAGGGTGGTTATGGTGGGAGGGTCTGGGGATTGGGATCCAGGGAGACGCTAAGAGTTCGATTTCGAGTGCGTCAACTTTTTTGTTCAGCATGTATGTATTGAGGATTTCCTGTGTGCAGTGTTAGAACAAATGAATATGAGAGACTCGAAGGAGGGGAGGGTGCAGGCCCAGAGGATCATGAGGAGGAGGAAAGCCTGCTGGAGGAGACCCGGTGAGGCCTGCCAGGCTGGTGAAGACAGCTCTGGGCAGAGGGAGCAGCAAGTGTGGGGTGAGGCCCTGGAGGCCGGCGGGACACGTGACAGGAGCCGGGTATATATGTGTTAAGGAGATGTGATCAGAGACGGGAGGGAGGGAGTGGTCAGCCAGGTAGGGCCTTGGAGGCCACTGCGTGGCACCTTGGCTTCCAATTCTAAGTCTGCTGGGAGCCCCTGGAGGGGCCGAGGCCCAGGAATGACATGGTCTGATGTACATTTTAACAAGATCACGCTCTCTGCCATGTTGGAAATGAACTGGAGCATCAAGCAGGGGTGCAGCATGACTGCTCAGGACCCTTTGGTGGTGATCCAGGTAAGAGGATGGTGGCTTGGGTGTCAGTGGAGGAGGTTATTGATGTATGTTTTGTTTGTTTGTTTAAGATTTTTTTCATGTGGGCCATTTTCAAAGTCTGTATTGAATTTGTTTCGATACTGCTTCTGTTTTACATTTTGGGTTTTTGGCTGCAAGGCAGGCGGGATCCTAGCTCCCTGACCAGGGACTGAACTCACACCGCCTGTACTGGAAGGCGAAGTCTTAACCCTCGGACCTCCAGGGAAGTCCCAGTGGTGCATTTTGAAGTCCGAGCCAGCGGGACTTGCCAATAGCTTGGATGTGAGGCATGAGTGAGGAATCCGTGTGACCCCCCAAGGTGTATGGTCTGAGCAACTGAAAGAGAGAGTGGTCATGGATTGAAAGGGGAGCAGCTCTGTACGGAAGAAGCAGGGCTGAGCCAGAGACCCAGGTGTGGTTTTGGTTGCTTGTCTCAAACTTGATACAGAGAGAGATCAAGCAGGAGGGTGGCCACCTGTCCCCTTGACTGGGAGGAAAGGCCACGGCGAACACCTGTAGTCACTGTGGATTGACTCGCTGCCCTCCTTTGCCTTCCCGGAGGATAGGCACTGCGCAGCAGGGCCGGTTCGGACGTCAGGCAGTGCAGATTTAATTTTCAGTCTTATCATTCTTTGGTTGATGGCCTTAAGAGCCCCCCGAAATTTTGTCTTCTAGCGTCTTCACAGGCAGCCAGCAGCCTTTAATGAAGATCGTCAGATGCATTGTTTCCTGTCATTAGTGTGAGATCTGTTTAATTAGGCCCAGTTGTTCTATGGATTGTTGTGACTTTGAACATGTGTCCTTCTGTTCTGGGAAAGCGAGTTTCCATTTCCAAGCAGCTTTGGATTCCTGGAGGTCAAGTCTGGGTCAGAAATTTAGCCGGAAAGAGAATCACTGGGGGTGATTTGAGAGGGCACAGGGGCCCGGAGGGGTCTCAGAAAGACCTTGGGAGTAACCAGGTGTCGGTGAGATGACTTGACCCCTGCTGCTCAGGTGACATCGGTGGCTAAGAGATGGAATCTGAGAGTCACCGTTGCCTGATAGCCAACTGGTTACTTCATCTCTGAACCTCAGTCTTCCTCTTCTGTTTAATGGTTATACCATGGTTCCTAACTTAGAGTTGTTTCAGGGACTCTTAACCCTGGATTCACACTAGAATCACCTGAAGAGCTTTTAAAAAGAAAAAGTGTGTGTGTGTGTGAAGGCCCCATCTCCAGAAATTCTGATATAAATGGTCTGGAATAGGAACCAGACTGTGTGGGTGGTAGTTCTTGGGAGAGTCTGATGCTCTTTGAGCACTGAGACATTAGCTATTATTCGTGGTAAAACGAAATCATTGTTCTAGAGCATTCGAGTCTGCCCCACCCAGGATGGTGACTTCCCTTCACTTCCCAGCCATGCTGATTTGGCTTGCTCCTCTGGCGGGATCACCAAAACACACCCAAGAGCAGCTTGAGCTGTGAGGTTCTCATGAAAAGAGCATGGTTAGATCTAGAATGGCAGTGGCACCATGTAATGACATTACCCAGCCTGCTGCTGAAAGAGGGAGATTAATTCCATCTTTCAGAGGAGGAAACCAAGGCTCAGGGAATTTCAGTCTCTTGTTCAAAGTCATACAGCTAATGACAGGTAGGAACGATAATAAACGCCGGCAGCCTCACCCCTGATTCCCCACTCAGTCACACCCTGTTGCCTCCCAACCCAGAGAAGCTGAGAAACTCAATGCTCAGCTCCGATCTCCAGCGCATACCTGCTACGTGTTGAGCCTTTACAAAGTCCCAGCCCTTGCCACATGCTTCACGTGTATGGTATTGAGTAGTCTATGATTGCCAGGTGAGGTTTGTAGTCTTCTTAATCTCATTTGGGGCTTCCCTGGTGGCTCAGACGTTAAAGCGTCTGCCTGCAATGCGGGAGACCTGGGTTCGATCCCTGGGTCGGAAAGATCCCCTGGAGAAGGAAATGGCAACCCACTCCAGTATTCTTGCCTGGAGAATCCCATGGACGGAGGAGCCTGGTGGGCTACAGTCCATGGGGTCGCAAAGAGTTGGACACGACTGAGCAACTTCACTTCACTTCACTAATCTCACTTGACAGCTGAAGAGACTGGGGCTCAGAGAGGTCAAGATAGCATAGCTGGCAGATCAGCTGGGCTCAGAGGTCTTCATTCACCAGGCTGCCTCTGTCCTCAGCGGCAGCCTGGGTGGGGGTGAAGCACATGCAGAGATTTCCTGAGCCAAGAAATGAATGGGTTAGTCCAAGAGGGCTAGAGGAAAAGCATCCCTCACGGCTTCCGAAGGACCAAGCCATTTAGGTACCTTAAAATAGCAACGTCGCTCAGAGGGGTGACCAGCCTGACCCGCCTGAGGGCTGTGGTGTAGATACTTGTTTCTCTGGGAGTTTAAAGCCATATTCTGCGAGGCACGGTGCTTCTCTTCTGTTGCTGTGAATGAAATAACCTCTGAGAGATTGTGTGGGTTGCTTAAAATAGTTTCAGAGGAAGAGAGTTTGGAAGCGGTTAGCTTCTTGAGTCTATTTCCTCCTGATTTATGACACCTTAGAGAGTGCTGGGCCTCTTCTTGTTTACCCTCTGGTTTTTTCTTTCTACCATATTTTAGCTCTTGTGTCATCATAAGATGAAAGAATTTGTCACCCAAAAAAGTGACAACCTTTCCTAAGTAATTTAATTAGAGGCTCAATACAGTTGGTTTTTTTTTTTTCTTTTAAAAGGAAAAAAAAAAAAAACGAGACGAGGCCATTGGTTTTCCAATCCATCATTTCTCTCTTCCAGCTGCAGAGGTTCCAAAATCATAGTGATGATGTTTATTCTGGGGCAGGAAGAATTTGTTTTATTCCTTCACACTAAGGTCTGCCCTGGGAAGCGCATGTTTTCTTACAGTCTTCCCAGCATGGGGGCCAAGACACCTGACATACTGAGAGGGAGAGGAATTGCTCTACTCAACACAGCAGCCAGTAGACTTGTGAAGCTATTGAAATTTAATACAATTCAACATGGTTAAAACATCATGCACGTGACATTTCCAGTGATCACCGGTCATGGGAGGCAGGTGGCTATCAGATTGGACAAAGCAGGTATGAACCGTCTCCATCACCGCAGACGTTCCATGGGGCATGTGGCCACCAAGTGAGTCATTGGTTGGTCACTTGGGGCCAGCTGAGTTTTCACAGGTCTCAAAAGTTTTACCATTATCCAGCCTCTCTGAAGCCATCTGTGTGCAGAAACAAGATTCATAGATGTGGAGATTAAGGCCATGGAGTTGTGTGGCTCTAACCTCTAGACCCTTGACCACAGGGTCAGCTTTTATGATTTCCAAGCTGCCTGGCCTGGAGCAAGTTAGCTTCTGAAGTTATCACTGTCCCTTATCAGTGAACTGGTGATCTTAAAGTACCCTGTAGGGGTTTTGTGAGGGTTGAACAAAATTAAAAAGTACACATACAACCCTTAGCAGAATGCTTGACACATGGTAACAACTTACATGTGTTACAAAGTTGTTCATAGGTTTTCTCATTTGAGTCCTCGTCATTTTCAATGACTCAAATGAGTTGTTGACTTCCCTGGTGGCTCAGATGGTAAAGCGTCTGCCTACAGTGCCGGAGACCCGGGTTCAATCCCTGGGTCAGGAAGATCCCCTGGAGAAGGAAATGGCAACCCACTCCAGTATTCTTGCCTGAAAAATCCCATGGACGGAGGAGCCTGGTAGGCTACAGTCCATGGGGTCCCAAAGAGTCGGACAGGACTGAGCTACTTCACTGTTATTTTCAAGACAATGAAACAGGCTTGGGGGAACACTATTGCTACTGGCCCTGCTGGTGCTCCTAGTACCAAGCAGTGGGGCTTGAACTTAGGTCTGCTTTTTCTCCTCCAAGTCTCTTCTTTCCTCCAGGGCTGGTTGGGTAACCCTTTGTCATCAGTCAGAAGAGGTCTCTCTGAACTAGAAGCTCTCATTCAGGACCTGCCTATTCCTTCTACCATTTGAGGTGAGCTCTCTTCAGAGGTGTTTTGCCTAAAGCCCACCCGTCATGTCCACTCAGAGAACTGCCACCAGGTGAGCTCCTTCCAGAGTCTTTGGCTTCTTGGAGGTTGAAGTTTATCCAAGAGATTAAGGCTGTTAGTGCTGTACCTGCCCTGTGGTCCTTTTGTGCTCTTTGCTATATGAGGACTGGGCCTGAGGGAGCCCTCAGTGGAATTCTGGCAGAGGATGACTTTGAAAGGAACATCCCCTATCAAGAGTAGGACCAGGAGAGGCCTCTCTGATGTGAGGAATAGAACGGGTCTGAGAGGATGTTTGCTCACCTCTGAAGCCTGGGTTCAAGCCCTGACTCTACTACTCACTTGCCCAAATCATATAGTGTCGGGACCAGATGTCTTTCCATGACGTACTTTTTACTGCTCCCAGCCCTTTGCTTCGGGGTGATGAGAAAGTCATTCTTGTTTTTCAAAGAAGCCCTGTTAATTATAGTACAGGCCTGTGCATAGCATATTCCCTACAATATAGCCAGTTAGTTAACCTTTCTGCACCTCAGTTTCCGCATCCTTAAAATGGGAACAGTGTAAGAGTTTACCTGGCATGGTGGTGGTGAGGATAAAGCACCTAGCCTGGTGCCTGACACTGTGCGACCTCCAGGTGCCACGGCCAATGCCGCCCATCGCCATCTCTGCCGTCCTCATCCTCGTTGCGTTCCGGGCAGTGGCATTTGGTGTGCTTTCATTTTCAGGGGCTGTTTGCATTTTCTGCTTGAGGGCGTATTAGCTGTCTACTCAGAAGTGGTCTTTAGGTGAATCTTAGCTCTTTGAGTGTCTTAAGTTAAATTTGCATACCATGGGTCTCTTTGTGGTCTTTTTTTCTTTGTATTTTTCTCGCTCCCTTCTTCCCTCCCTCCCTCCCTCCTTTCCTTGTCTGTCTGTCTGTCTTTCAGATGGAAGGGGTAAACAGCATGACTGTGCAATTGTCATTTCAGTACCTCACCTGCTACCCACCAGCCTGCTTCCTTACTGCTGGTGGTATGACCAAGCACCACCAGTCAACCGGTATAATCTGAGAGAACTGGATTATTTCTATAGGATTAATTTGTGGTGTGAAATGCCCAGGGAGTTATGCAACTACCACTCATTTGTCCACATCCAGCATGTGCTAAATCTGCCTCTTGTAACAAAATCCAAATGGCTTGGAACCATATGTGGGGAATCAAGTAATTTTCATCACAGTTGTTACAAGAGATGGGTTTAAAATCAGGGGGATCCAGATGCCACTAGCCATGGTGACATCCCTGCTTTCCTTCTGCTCATGGCTCTACTGGGGGAGGCACCACTCTCAACCGGAAGCTTCTAAGGGAAGGAAGTTGGGGGCCAGGATATTACATCACTGTGTTGACATTTCTTTAACGTGGGCCCCATCGTGGGCCCTCCCAGGCTGACCGAACCCTTGTCCTTTGTGTGGCTTCCAGGCACTGATAGATCACCCCTGGTTAATGGATAACTCAGACTCTTCTTGGCAAATAGTGGCCTTGTTAGTTATCTGTACTGTGATGTCTTCCACTGTCCACTTAGTCACTCATTTGTGTCTGACTCTTTATGATCCCATGGCCTATGGCCATGGAATTCTCCAGGCAAGAATACTGGAGGGGGTTGCCATGCCTCCTCCAGGGGTTCTTCCTGGCTCAGGGACTGAACCTGTATCTCCTGCATTGCAGGCAGATTCTTTACTGCTGAGTCACCAAGAAAAGCCGTCCATTAGCACTGGGGCCCCTCAAACCTCAAAAGAACCCAGTGGAGTGTGTGTGCGTGTGTGTATGTATAGCACGAGTCCACACACGCACCCCTCCTTCCTAAGATGCAGAAACCACGTAAATCAGTCATTTCCAGGCCTGGCTTATTGCTGAAATACTTTAACAATTCACCTGGAACCCACCTTGGATGTATTAAGTAAAAATCTCTAGAAGTGGGACCAGGATGTCTGTGTTTTTAAGATGTGCCTCAGGTGAATCCCGTCTTCTGTCACTTAGACTTGGGTTTTGCCTTCGAGGCTCCTTTAAGAACATGCACTGGGCAAATGGCAACCTGAGCAACAGACTGAGCAGCTAAACAGCAGCAGCAGCAACTGGGCAAAAGCTCCCTTAGAGCTGGCCTGTGAGGCTGGTCTGCGAGGGTCTCCTCTGGGAACAGTGGGATGGAGATGTAGGTCCCTGAGCAGGAGGAGGTGGGGAAGGGTGTTGTGTTGCCTTGGAAAAGAGAGCCAGTGTTTGTGGGATACTATCTTGTTTAATCATTATCAACTGAGCTGTGAGGTGACGGAGATAACACAGGCTGATATTCATCTTAAGCTGATATTTATTTATCTTTGGCTATGAGACAGGACAATTCTAAATGATTTGCATGGATTATCTCATGCAATCCCCACAATAGCCTAAAGGTGTAGGTTCTATTACTTATTTCCACTCTCCAGATAAGGAAAACTGAGGCCTGGAGACACTTTACACGACTTGGGCTTCCCTCTTTGGTAGCTCAGTTGGTAGACTCTGCTGCAGTGCAGGAGTCCACCTGCAATGCAGGAGACCCGAATTCAATTCCTGCATCTGGAAGATCCCCTGGAGAAGGAAATGGCAACACACTTCAGTTTTCTTGCCTGGATGATTCCATGGACAGAGGAGCCTGGTAGGCTGCAGTCCATGGCTACAGTTGCAAAGAGTCGGACATGATTGAGAAACTTTCAATTCACTTCACTTGACTTCCAGGGTCACACACAGCATGTGACAGAACTGGAGGTTGAGGTTAGTGTGACCAGACCTCAGAGCCTATAATTTCCATTTCTGAAAGCTGGCTAGAGTTTTAAACATTAATCCTTAGGTTATTGAGAGTATATCGAATAAGAATCTTATAAGTAGAATGTCAGGTTTTCCATAGGGATTCTCTGTGCCATCTCTTTAAGACCCTGTCCTTTGGCCTTGCTAGCCCTGGTTTTCAGAGGTTGGTCATGAGCCGCCGCCCCCTCCCTGCCCCCCTCCCCCTCCCCCAGCATTTCCTTCTTCCCTTCTTGGCCCCTGCATGCAGCTCTTTGGGGAAAGCGGCCTGGGGTCAGGGCCTGCCTCCATAGACAAGTCAGTCAGGTCTGGGTGTGCCATACTTACCACCCAGATGCAGACTCAGCACAGGCCCCTCTTTGCCAGCATCCTTCCTAGTCACTTGTACTCAGATGGCCATCCTCCTGTCTAGACTGAGAAGCATACAGCTTTGTGATTGAGGGCTTGGATGTACAGCTGGGCTTCGTGGATTCAAATCCTAGATCCACTGCTTCCTTGACAAATTGCTTCACATCTCCTTGCCTCAGTTTACGTGTCTGTAAAATGGAAATAATACTACCTACCCCGTGTGATAGGTGCAGGAATTAAAGGAATTCTACCTTCTAAGATGCCTGAAATCAGTGCCTGGCATGGAAGTGCCCAGTGCAGTGGCCATTATAATGCTGATGGCAGTGACTGTTTGGGGTGAGACGTCTTTGGTGACCCTTTCTATACTGTGATGGGGAGCCCGCTCACCCATGAGCACATGCTGAGCATTATGGTGGAAAGATCAAGGGCTTGGGAGACAAATCTGGGTTTAATCCCAACTAAGCTGATTTTTTTAAAATATGAAGCCCCTCTTCCTGTTTATTTTGCTTTTTAATCTATAAAGTAGAGACTACAGTAGTTGCCTTGTGCTGTTGTAAAGGTGAAATGCAAAAATGTAAGCAAAGCTTCTGACAAGGTGCATGGGCTTAGCTGGCAATGAATGAATAGGGGGAAACTAGGAGCTGAATGAACTGTAGAAATATAATAGGTGAAGATAAAAATTAGCCTCAAAAGATTACATACAGTCTGGTACAAGTTTTACAAAGTTAAATTTTTAAAATGTAGTGGAGAAGTTCATCACAGCTATAATAAATACTGCATAAAGCAGAGGTTGGTGCATGCATACTTAGTCACTTCTGTCATGCCAGACTCTTTGAGACGCTGTGGACTGTGGCCTGCTACATCCTCTGTCCATGGGATTCTCCAGGCAAGAATACTGGAGTGGGTTGCCATTCCCTCCTCCAAGGGATCTACGTGACCCAGAGTGCAAACCTGTGGCTCCTGTGAGCCACCGGGGAAGACCCAAAGGAGGAAGTGAGGAATGGAAAACACAGATGATAGAATGATGGTCACACTGGGTCTAGAGAAGGAAAGGGATGAACTGATGGTAAGGGGGAGGGAAGCAATTGTCAAGGCTCTAGCGTTTGTTTTCGAGGTGAATTCACATTATTGTACCTCACTAAAAATGGTCATGAACCAAGCATTAGGATACATTCAATTTGTGTAACTGAGGCTAAAATAATAGTGGGTTCTCAATAGGTGGTAACTATTGTCATGACCCTGTGAAGCACCTCCTGGCACAGACCACCATTAATACCGCCTGAGATTGCCTGTCATTTGTGCAAAATACCCCGAGAACCATGCTTTTCCGCCTCCAGCCACAGTGGCTTCCACATGGTGACACAGAACAGAGTGGGTATTTAAGCTGCCTTGCTTCTTAGGTTTTTTGGGCCGGTCTTGGACATGAGCTCCCATGTGTGTCTAAAGCAGCTGGACAAAGACAGGTTTGTTTCTGCCCATGCTATGCTAGATACAGAGGCTTTCACTGGAACCACTTGAACACTCATGCTAGCCAGGAGATTTTCTTTCCGAGGGAAGGAAATGTTTGGGTTGGACCTCATGATATTTGCCTTGGTATGATCTGAGACCTCTCTGCTTCCATTGCCACCCCCGAGCATCATGACCTTTGCCTGTGGCTTTTCTTTGCCTGTGGCTCCTTCTCTTAAGGGAAAGGGGAAGCATTGTCGGGGGGGCTTGTGAGATACCCCAGTCATGTGCTTGTAAGTCCCTGGCCTCTGGGCATTAAAGATCCTACGTCTCACCCCTCTCCTCTGAATCCGTGAAAGTGGAGGAGATGAGAGTGTAGGCTTTGGAGGTAAGGACACCTGGCTTCAATGTGGGGATCTTCACTGTGTGATTTGAGATTGAGGCATTCTGTTTTTCTCCCTAGTTTTAAATGGAGGTACATGAAAGGTAGAATCTTGGTGTACAATTTGATGAAATCTTTGCCAGGCACATATCTGTGTGGCCCATTCCAGGTCCAGATCAAGATTCAAAACACTCCCACCCCAGGAGGTGCCTCTGGGACCCTTCCCTGTCAGTTTCCATTCCCTTCCCCGCAAGTATCTATTATTTGGACTTTTGTCGCCATCCATGAGCCTGCCTGTTCTTGAACTTCTGGGGGGCTAGGTACGTTATGAAATCTTTCTGAGCCCGAGCTCAGTCTCTTCATTTTTAAAACTGAAATTGTAGAACTTGTGTTGTTGTTTTGAGTTGAGAGAATCAAATGAGGCAGCATGTGTAAAACCATTAGTGAAACATTTGTAAAACAGTGGACAGTCAGGTAGAGCTGGTGATGGTGGATTATTGTGTGGCTGACTTAAGCCTTTGCCTGTTCCTCACCCAGGGACATAGGCCCTTCCCTGGTCTCACTGCAATTCCCATGCTCCCTCTGCCCTCTGACCCATTACACCCTGGGACTAGCCCCCACCCCTGCAACACACTTCTGAGATTGTGCCCTCTGCGGCTTTCAGCATTTCATAGTAAAGCAAGTCCTTCTTGCTTAATAAGCAGAGGAAATGGGCAAGAAAGGGGAGTTCTGCTGCTTCTGCCTCTTTTTAAAAGAGGGTCTGTTTGCTCTATTAGCAAAATCAACAGAGGTGTTACTGGCAAGGGCTGCACTGGACAGATGTCCTTGGGTCCCCGGACGCCAGGCTCACCCAAGTGCCGGGAGTCAGGGGTCATTGGTGAGGTTTCAGAAGCAAGAGGAAGAGCCACCTCTTCCAGTTCAACCTTTAAAGAGCAAAGCACCCCAAACAATCTATGCTGTGACTACCTGAAATTTGACAATTATAATTTATTTCCTTAGGTCTAGGGTGGGGACATGGAGGGAAGCAGAGGTGTCAAGGTCTGGGGGTGGGGAGTTGCATGTTGTGGGGGTCATACTTTAATGACATATGATTCCATTTGATCTGAATGGTTTTTATTGTGTCATTTCCTCAGGGGAGGTCTTTATGAAGAAGGAGGTAGCACTGTGCAGTTGGTGGGTGCAGTGATGACACAGGAGGCAAAGAGAGCTTTGAGGGCAAATTCCTTGTACTTATGATGTGGTCTAGGGCTCGGTCTGGCCACAGGAACCTGTACACACATTTACAGGATACCTACCTCACATCAAGTGTTGTGTCAGAAGGCAGGTGAAAAGTTACAGTCCCTGCCCTTCAGGGAGAAGCTTTGAGTTGGGTAGAAAGAATTAAAGGGGCATTTGTAACAGTTTGTCATGTGCTATACTTGGAAGACCCTGGCCCCTAATCCGGATCGGGGTGGGGGAGCCACAGGGTTATTGCAGTTCTGGAGGTGGTGTCATTTGCATTGAGATCTGAAAGATAAACAGAAGGTAGCCCTCAAAACGCTTGACTCACATCAGTGCATCCTTGGGACTCTCAGGAAATACATTTCTAAGGATAACTTCTGCCTACCCGATGAATGAGATTTTGTTTTTACTGAACTGTTTGACTCTTTTGCTGGTGGCCAGACCATTGATTTTCTTTTTCCTCTCAGCAATCTTATAGCCCCTCTCTCCTGTGCTATGGAATTTTGAATCCACAGGTATTCTGATTCTGCACAAGATTTTCATTTCCCTTCGAGGCAAGTGAGAAAGTCTGGGTGGGGAGATCCATCTGCAAACTGAAGACTTTATTAGTAAGGTTTTATGAGTAAGAGAGTAACCCTGCCACAGAACCAGATGAGAGATGTGTTTGTTATGGAAGAAGATACCCACTTGGCATCCTTCGAGGGGCCAGTCCTTGCGAACGGAGCCAACACGCCAAATTTCTCCAGTTACCATGGGATCCAGACTTAGACAGGAAATCATGGTAGGGTGGGAAAGAGTCCAAAGTACACACGGCGGGTATACAGGCTGCAGTTAGAAAAGAGAGTCAGAGAACAATCTATCTATTTTCCTGAACGCGTACTGCAAAATCAAATGAGGTTGTTTTTCTAAGACTCCTTACATTTTATGGACCTGATTTTCAAGCTTTAATTTTTTCCACATTAAGCAATACTTAGGTTATTCGCAGTGACTCTTTTGTATGTTCCTAGTGAGCACTTCTTAGGCTTGTTTTGTGTGTGTGTGTGTGTGTGTTTTTTTTTTTTTGAAGCTCCCAAACTGCAAAACAACCAGCGTCCCTTTGGTCTCGGGGGGGAACTTGTTCCTCTAACACCTGAAAGGAATATCTTTCTGGTTTTACCAAGGCTGTCTCTTTTCTGTGAGCAGCCCTGGTAAACCCAGCCCTCACTTGCTTTGTGGGATGTGCCAGTGGAAAATGGGAGGGGTCCTCTGTAAGGAAGCCCTCCTCACGGTTGGGATTCTTGGAAATCAGTGCTGCCAAGACCAGCAACTGAAATTTCTCATTCATAAAGAAGCACATTTTCATCCCGCCCGTGAAGCTGTTAAATCGAAAAATCAGGAAGGGGATCTTGTTCTTTTTGCAGATGTAGTTCTGGAAAAGTTCAGCACAGGCCAGACTGTTTCTAGCCCGGGAACAGTTCCAGGCCTCTAGAGGAACGTTTAACAGGTCGCTATTGATCGCATTTTCCATGAACTGCCCCCACGTGTTTCTTGGGGAGTGTGCTACCCTGTTGACAAAATGACAGAGCGTGCAGTTGGCACCCTCATGCCCCACTGACAGCACGCTCGCTCTCCCTCTCTTTCCTGGATCGGGTATAATTTATCAGTTGAATTCATTTTATTGACTTTATTGCTTTTATCCCACACTGTGACCTTACAACCCATGACTAGTTTAGGAGTGAGGGGACGTGATGATGATAATCCCTAACATGGGTATAGCGCTTAATGGTTTTTACAAAGTACTTCGCAGTCTTTCTCATTTGGTCTTACAGCTATTATAGCTAACACTTATTGAGTCTTTATACCAGGCACATTGCTAAACATTTCACAAACTTTATCTTGTTGTTATTCAGTTGCTAAGTTGTGTCTGACTCTTTGCGACCCCATGGACTGCAGCACACCAGGCTTCCCTGTCCTCCGCTATCTCCTGGAGTTTGCTTAAGTTTGTGTCCACTGAGTCAGTGATGCTATCTAAGCATCACTTTTTGCCTTTGATAGTCTCCAGCATCAGGGTCTTTTCTAATGAATCAGCTCTTCATATCAGGTGGCCAAAGTATTAGAGCTTCAGCTTTAGCATCAGTCCTTCCAAAGAACATTCAGGGTTGATTTCCTTTAGGAGTGACTGGTTTGATCTCCTTGCAGTCCAAGGGACCCTCAAGAGTCTTCTCCACATCACAGTTCAAAAGCATTTTACCTTATTTAATCCTAAAATGACCCTGCATAATAATACTGATTGTTTCCCTTTCACAGATAAAGAAACATCTTACCTGAGATCACTTAGTTAGTTGAGAGTGGACTGGGGATTTGAACCTCAAGCTTCCTGACTTAAAGCCCATGTTGTTAAGTACCAGGTAGCACTGCCTCCCATTCTCCTGGTGTTAGAGGCAGATGGCTTCATTCTCCATAGAAAAGGCTTGTTTGAGATCCTAGAGCCAAAAGCAACCCAGTGGGGACCACAAGTCAGGTTTCCTGAGAGACCAGTGCTTTGTCATTACCCAAGACCTGTTAACCTGAAATATATTATCCAACTGAGACGATCCCATTTCCAAGTCAGCCACCACTTGGTCAGAAATGGCCAGTCCTATATTCATTCTTCAGGGCAGGCAGATGGGAAGGAATTCTGGGAATCCAGTGGATTATGCTTACATTCTAAGTAATTTCACTGATGCTAAGAAGTCACAACGCTGCTACTTATAAGTGCACTTCCATTTAAAATTTCTACATCGGGACTCTGCAGGTTGCAGACACATTTCAAACCGATTAAAGCAAGAAAACATTTGCTGGCTTTTTTGAAAGTTCTGAAGGTAGCGTTGGCCACATGGTTGTGATTCAGGGCCTCAGTGGTGTCTTTGGGACCCTGTTTGCTCTTGCTGGCTGGCTCCTCTGGATTCTGCTCCTGGGTTGGCTCCATTATCCAGTCTCTTTTCTCTTGTGATTATAAACTGTCTGCAGCAGCTTAAGCTTCAAAGCCTAATAGCAAAGGGGACAGGGCAGCTTCCCCAACAGCTCAAACAAAACTGTATGAGCTTTGATTGGCCTGATTTAGGTCACATGCCCACCATTGAGCCAATCACTGTAGTCCTGCTCCATGCTGGGTGCCGCCCCCGCCTCCCCACCCGGTCCAAGAACCATAAGTGGGCTCTAGAGGAGTGCACTGGAGAAGGCAATGGCAACCCACTCCAGTACTCTTGCCTAGAAAATGGACGGAGGAAATGAAAATGCTTCTGCCATGGACGGAGGAGCCTGGTAGGCTGCAAGTCCATGGGGTTGCTAAGAGTCAAACACGACTGAGCGACTTCACTTTCACGCATTGGAGGAGGAAATGGCAACCCACTCCAGCGTTCTTGCCTGGAGAATCCCAGGGACGGCGGGGCCTGGTGGGCTGCCATCTATGGGGTTGCACAGAGTTGGACACGACTGAAGCGACTTAGCAGCAGCAGCAGAGGAGTGAAGAGTGGATGTAGTGGAGATGAGACACTGGGAGACCTGGGGGTACTGCAGGGGGAAGATGAGCAGTGAGATCCGGAGGGAAAAGTATAATGGAAAAAACCAGTTTTAGAGAGAAAGACATCTGCCACTTAAGACTGGGAAGGGTAAATTTTTTATTTGGTGAGTTTCAACAGACCATTAATGAGAATGGGAAGCTTACAAGTAGCTTTTTGTTGCAGCTATTAGGGCAATTATTATTTATTATATCCACCGACTTCAGTATATATTTGTTCTAATGTAACCTTTCCTCTCTGGAAGAAAAGTGCTTCTTTGGAGTACCTCTTAAATATTCAGATTATAGGTTTGGGGGAGAGAGCCATTTAGGTCCTGAATAGCTGGTGACTAGGCTTGTTTCTGTCTTAATGGTATCTTCAAATCATGCCAAATGAGTTGAGTGCCACTTCTCTGCTTCAGTCTGTCTCCAACTTGATGCCACCTTGCTGTGCTTCAAGGTCTAGTGAGAATGTTTGATCTGAGTGGCTTGTTGTCAAGTGTTACAGATGGGTTCATCTCACAGATCCTTGTTTTTAATCAGCTGCAGATGCAAATGGAAGGCGTGATAATATGAGAGACCACATGCTTTCAGGATCCTAGATGGCTTGGTGGCTCACTTGCTTTTCATTTCAGAACTAAACCAGACAAGTAGTAAAGTTGCTCAGTCGTGTCTGACTCTTTGTGACCCCATGGACTGTAGCCTACAGCGCTCCTCCGTCCATGGGATTTTCCAGGCAAGAGTACCAGAGTGAGTTGCCATTTCCTTCTCCAGAGTATCTTCCCAACCCAGGGATTGAACCTGGGTCTCCCACATTGTAGGCAGATGCTTTACCATCTGAGCCACCAGGGAAGACCAGACAAGGAGAGGTGTTATCAAATGTTTCTTTGGAAGTACCTACAGCTAATTGGATCCAGATAGTGGGAATGTTTAGCTGATGAGGGTTCCCTGAGTGCCTGTCCCTTGGCAGGCATCCTGTAACCATCATGGTGGACACAAAAGGAGTGGTCTCTGCCCTGGAGGATTGAATGAGCCTGCTGCAATTCTCTGGGTTATGGGCCCAGCACGCTTCCGCTGCGCAACTCTGCTCCCGCTGCTGCAATTCTAACAGGAACTGTTTATTCAACAGTTACTCTGAGAAGGCCCCATGCTAAGGATTTTGCATACATCATTTCTTTCAATCCTTATAACACCAATAGGAGAGCAGATGCTAAGTCCTTGGTTTGCAGAGGAAGCAACATAGGCTTGGAGAGGTTAAGCCACCAGCCCCAAGTCGCACAGCAAGCAAACTGCAAAGCCAGACTCACACTCCAGCTCTCTCCAGCTGCAAATCACACATCCCTCACCCAGTGCTGTGGACGGAGACTGTCATTGCAGGATTTCTCACAGTCAAAAAACTGAGTTCTCCCCCGATAGCAGATTTCATCACTCGTGAAACTGCAGGCCTGGAAAGACAGAAGATTGCCTCACGACTGAGACCAGTGCCTTTCCAGAAGGAAGATACTGGGTGGGCCTCCTGCCAGCCTGTCTGACTCACGTGACACTTCCATCTGTCTGACTTTTGACTCTGAGCTGCCAGTCCAGCCTTCCTGCAGCCAGGACAGCAAGACCAGTCTGAGTACGAACTAAATCTCTATTTCTGGAATCGGGCGGAATCAGAGTTGTCCAGAGTGGCAGAGGCCCCCGTGATCTTCGGATTTTCACACACTGGTGGATGACACATCTGAGGTCTCAAGCAGTCTGGGGATTGAAGGTGTTAAACAGACTGTGAGGGGTTGGGTCTGGAAGCCAGACGGCAGACAGAGCACACCCTGCCCGTGCAGCAGACTGCCGGGGGCTTGTTGAAACCAACCCTGCCAAGGTCTTGGAAGCAGAAAACATAATCCAGAACCCTTTCTCCTGGGCAGGATCAGTTGAGTTTTGAAGGTTTTTTTTTTCCTTTCTTTTTTTCCCCCTGTCTAGTTTCACTCGGGAGAAATATATCTGGGATGGGGGAAGAGTAGAAGTGAGGGAATTTTTTTGCCCCCCCGTTGTTATCAATAGGGATGCAGAGCCCTGTGAATAGTATGATGCTATAGAGTTGAAAATTTACCGCTAGGAATGAGGGGATAGATAATTCTGGGAATGGGATGACTTTTTCAACAAAGCCACTGACTCCTATCCCTTTCGGCATTGCTTTCTCTCTAAAGGTGGGCTTCCTAGGTGGCTTAGTGGTAAAGAACCCATCTGCCAATGCAGGAGACAAAGAGATTCAATCCCTGGATCGGGAAAATCCCCTGGAGGAGGAAATGGCAACCCACTCCAGGATTCTTGCCTGGAAAATTTCATGGATAGGGGAGCCTGGCGGGCTATAGCCCATGGGGTTGCAAAGAGTCAGACATGACTGAGCACACATGCATGCATCCCTCTAAAGGTAATTGAGTTTGGAAAGGAATCTGGGGCAAGTGAAGATGAGTGAATGTGCCAGAGGCCGCAGAGGCCAGCTGGCGTCTCTGCTCCTGGGTCCTCAGGGGGCTGGGAGTGTCCATTGGGGAGAAGAGGACCTTTCTGCATGCCCCCACCCCATCCTGTAGAAACTTCATCTTCTCTGATGCTTTATATAAAAGCTAGAGCTGTAGTGTCCATCTCTGTCCCTAATAATTGTCTTTGCTCTGGTCTACTTTATCTGGTATTATAGCCACTCCCTTTTGCTCTTGGTACACGTTTGCCTATGTATTTTTCCATACATTTAATATTAATCATTTATATAGTTTACCAAGTGAGTTTCTGGTAAACAGCATAGAGTTGCATATTCTTTTTTTATCTACTCTTATAATCTCTTTCTTAATTGGTGCATTTAGGCTATTTAACATAACTTTTGATATATTTGGATCTAGCTTCTACCATTTTTTGTTCTGTTTTTCCTCTTTGATTGTATTGTGTAGTTTTTTTTTTTTTCTTTTTAATTAGGTGCTCTGAGGTTTAAGAAGTATGTTTTCACAATCAACTTGGAATTAATATTTTCCTACTTCAAGAGTGGTGTGGAATGCTTACCACCATGTAGGTTGCTCCATATAAAATCTGTTTTGGAGGAAACTGTCCTAACCCATCAGACGGTGTAGAGAGAGGAGGCAAACCTGGAAGGAATGAAGTTTGTTTTTATCTCATTCATTCATTCATTTATCCAGCAAGCAACAGAATCTTCTCCCTTCTGGGTTGGGTAGTCTAGTATGTAGTTGGACTAGTATTAACAGTGAGAGTATTAATAATGTTGAAGAAAAAAATAATCAGTCAATCTAAGAAGGAAATGGAAAATGTTACTCAAGCCAAACTGAGGATTAAAACCCTGGAACAGCCTTTCAGAAAGCTTTGAGAACTGTTCTGCCTATTAGAGGTCAAAGCAATTATATAAGTTTTTGAAAGAGGGGAAGGTACATTAAATGACATGTTATTGACAGATTACACAATCCAGATCCACACGTACAGAGTAGTGGGTCATGGCCCCTTACAAAATTAAGAAGGAAGGTTATCTCCTAAAGAGTGGTGACCCTGGATGGGATTAAGAGGCAAGGTTATCTCCTAAGAAGGTCTGGTTAATACAGATGCACAATACATGCTGAAGGGGAGGGAGGAGGCCCAAATAGGCAGTGAAAAATTTTTTCTTGTCTTGCCATAAAATATGAATTTTATTTCATCAGTAGTAATAGCTAGCTTTGAGCACTTACTGTGAGTCATCAGTTCAGTTCAGTTCAGTCGCTCAGTCGTGTCCGACCCCATGACTCGCAGCACGCCAGGCCTCCCTGTCCATTACCAACTCCAGGAGTTCACTCAGACTCACGTCCATCAATTCAGTGATCCCATCCAGCCATCTCATCCTCTGTCATCCCCTTCTCCTCCTGCGTCCAATCCCTCCCAGCATCAGAGTCTTTTCCAATGAGTCAACTCTTCGCATGAGGTGGCCAAAGTACTGGAGTTTCAGCTTTAGCATCATTCCTTCCAAAGAAATCCCAGGGCTAATCTCCTTCAGAATGGACTGGTTGGATCTCCTTGCAGTCCAAGGGACTCTCAAGAGTCTTTTCCAATACCACAGTTCAAAAGCATCAATTCTTCGGCGCTCAGCTTTCTTCACAGTCCAACTCTCACATCCATACATGACCACAGGAAAAACCATAGCCTTGACTAGACAGACCTTTGTTGGCAAAGTAATGTCTCTGCTTTTGAATATGCTATCTAGGTTGGTCATAACTTTCCATCCAAGGAGTAAGCGTCTTTGAATTTCATGGCTGCAGTCACCATCTGCAGTGATTTTGGAGCCCAAAAAAATAAAGTCTGACTCTGTTTCCACTGTTTCCCCATCTATTTCCCATGAAGTGATGGGACTGGATGCCATGATCTTCGTTTTCTGAATGTAACTATTCTAAATAAGTTCTTTACAGGCATTATGTTATATTCCAACCACCATATACTGTCGGTACTATAATTATTTGCATCTTATAAATGAGGAAACTAGGGCATCAAGAGTTTAATTTGCCCAGGGTCACCTAGCCAGTAAATAGCAGATTTTGGACCCATTGGTTTTATCCCATTATCAGAAGGTCTCATGGGGGAAGAACATAGCAGAAGGTATAGGAGCTCCTAATCTGTCTTGAGGATACCATACTCTCCACCATCTTCAGTCCTTCTGCTGGAGCCCACTAATGGTCCACTTCAGAGCATCCTTTTTTTCCAGCCTGGTCCACTTCCCCATCCTCCTGTGAATGCTAAGAGGAGATCTTCTCTTTGCCAGGATGCATGCCCATAATACCAAAGCTCTGAAAATGGACCTTGAATCTGAGGTTAGAGCTATAAGGGTCTCTGACTGTGGCCTAAGCAGTGCACTTTTCAGACATGGAATCCGAGGTGGGAGGTGGTGAAGCGGGCTCACCGCTGGCACACCAGTAGAAGCAGAGCCTGGGCTGGACGTAGGCCTCCTGACTCCAGCTTTTGGTCTTTGTGCCTCCGTGTGCTTTCTTGGCAGGAGGGTGTGGGAAGCCAAAGAGCAGCAGAGCTGGAAATTCTGATCTGTAACTGACAGGGACAGCCAGCGGTCCCCACGGGGAGCCCTTCCCTGCATGCCAAGCCTCAGAAGACTTTGGCAGCTGGGCTCTGCTATTTAATAACCTTCTGGAGGCTGATCCAGTGGTCTGGCAGTATTGCTTACCAAGGCTGAGGTTTAATTGGAGGCTTAGGTTTTGCATTTCCTGAATAGGCAGGAATGGACCCCAGGAAGAACTATTGGAGGGGCAACTCTGTCACACTGGCACCTGCTTTTTAATAGCAAAACCTAGCATGAGAGTGACAAGTAGATACCACTTCATGGGCCACACCTAATCAAAAGATAACCACTTCCTGGAGCCCTTGATGAATCCAGGCTCAGTGAAAAGAAAGTTCAGTTTATTCTTATGAGTATTTGAGTACCTACTCTATGCCTGGTGCTGGTTTGGCACTGGGGAAAGATTATATAAGATCTACAAGGTCACTCTTCTCATGGAGATTGTTCTATATGGAAGAAATAGACAATAACTAATAAATAGACAAGTGGGACGATTTCAAGTAGTGGTAAGAGTGTTGAAACACAGTGACTACAAAATCAGACTAAGATAGAGAAGGAATGCAGAGCTGGTAAAATCAGAAGATGGTAAGTGGACAAAGTCCTGAATCTGAGGAAGAACCAGTACAGTCATCCCTCGGTGTGTGCAGGGGACTGGTTCCAGGATCCCTATGGACACCAGAATCTGAGGATGCTCTGGATGACTGTAATGCCTAATACAATGTAAATGCTATGTAAATAGTTATCAATGTGGCAAATTCAAGTTTCGCTTTTTGGAACTTTCTGGAATTTTTCTTAATATTTTTGATCCATGGATACTGAGGGCTGACTAATGAAAAGATCTGGGCAAAAACATTCTAGGAAGATGGAAGAAAATGCGTAAAGGGTCTCAAGGACGAACAACTTAAAGGCTTGGTAAGCTTTCAGGAGGCAAGCTCAGAGATATCTTTCCTTACTTATGAAATACTTTAAAATTTTTTATTATGAAAAATTTTCAAACATTAAAAAGAGTAGAGGGATTTCCCTGGTGGCTCAGTGGTAAAGAATCTGGCTGCCAGTGCAGGAGACATGGGGTCCCTGATCTCGCATGCGTCAGAGCAACTGTGCCCTAGAGACCTTGCTCTGCAACAAGATAAGCCACCACAGTGAGAAGCCCACTCACCACAACTAGAGAAAGCCCAAAGACCCAGCACAGCCAAAAATAAATTAAAAAAAAGAGTAGAGATGTAAGTAATGAACAACTGTATATCCATCACTCAGATGCAACAGTTACTACCATTTTGTTGCTTTCTTCATTGTTTCCTCTGTTTGTCTCAAATAGGTTAAAGCAAATCCTAGACGTCGTGGTATTTTTATCCCTAAATACGTCAGTATGCATCCTTTTTTTTTTTTTTTTACTGGGTAAAGAAATTTTATTCATTCACTCTAACAGAGTAGGAAATTTATTGGAATATAGATATATTACCTACATAGATATATGATATAATATGAAAGTGAAAGTGTTAGTCACTCAATCGTGTTTGACTCTCTGTGACCCCACAGAGTATAAGTCACCAGGCTCCTCTGTCCATGGAATTCTCCAGGCAAGAATGCTGGAGTGGGCAGCCCTTCCCTTCTCCAGGGGACCTTGCCAACCCAGGGATCAAACCCGGGTCTCCTGCAGTATGCATCCTTTAAAACAAGATTTGTTTATGTGCTAATGTAATTTCTCATGTTTAATTGTCACAATGCCATTGTCATACTAGTAATAATTCCTTCATATAATCTATAGGACCTAGTCCATATTAACATTTACCTGCTTGCCTCGGAAATATCTTAGACGAGTTGATTAGTTTGAATCAGATTCCAAAAATGTTCTTCACATCGTAAATCGTTGTTTATTTAGATGTGTTTTCATGATGAGCACAAAGGGAAAGGTATTTGACATCAGACCTGCAGGAGTGGGATGGTTTTTGCATGTCTTACTGGCTCAATATGTACTTTAAATTGTGAGGAGCCCCAGAGGACCTTGAACTACTGTAGATATTGTTGGATTGTCTCCAAAACCGGCATCAGAAGCCCCTGCTCCATCCTTTGTTCTTGCTAATGGAGCCATGGCTCTGCTCAGGAATGAGAAGCCATGTGCCTTATGAGTCTGGGCCTTTCCTCCTGACCCAGACGTGAGACCTGACTATCTTGACAGCTGTGGCTCTTGTGTCCTTGATAGTGACTGACTGAAGGATGGACCTGTGACCCAGCTCAGGCCGTTGAGGGAAGTCTGCTAGGTGGGGCTTCTGGGAGGACTTTCCTCTCTGAAAGGGGTGACCCGAGTTTGAGGTCATCTTTTCAGACTTCTGGGTGTCATGTGGGGCTGTCTAGAGCAGTGGCAGCAGTCATCCGATGACTGTGCAGGGAAGTTGGAGAAGCCATCATCCTGGGGCCTCCCTGGGGGCTCAGACGGTGCAGGGGAAGTTGGGAGAAGCCATCATCCTGGGGCCTCCCTGGGGGCTCAGACGGTGCAGGGGAAGTTGGAGAAGCCATCATCCTGGGGCCTCCCTGGGGGCTCAGGCGGTAAAGAATCTTCCTGCGATGTGGGGGACCCAGGTTCAATCCTGGGGTCGGGAAGATCCCCTGGAGAAGGGATGGCTACCCTCTCCAATATTCTTGCCTGGAGAATTCCATGGACAGAGGAGCCTGGCAGGCTAGTCCCTGGGGTCACAAAGAGACACACCTGAGTGACTAACAGTTTCTCTTTCACTGTCCTGATGCAAACTGAGGGGTCAAAGGGGGAATAACTTGAGTCCTTGATGACACAACTAACCATCTTGAAGCCACTCTTCCAGGGATGTCTTTTTATGAGACAGTAACACCATTTTTTTGTGCTCAGAAGCATCCTATTCACAGGCATCTTTCTAGAAAAAGAAATATCATCTCCAAAATGTTTGATTTTCTTTGGATCAGAAAAGGGGGATTGACCTTCACACTCTATCTGTACCCTCCTGCTTAAGCCTATTTATTTACTATTTATTTTCAAATTGGTTGATTAATGTTTCCCCCTTTTCTTTGAACTCCTGGCACATGGTGCTCTGTGATTTGTCCAGAAACATTTATGAAGCTTTGACTTATCTGGGAATGGGAAGTGTGTTCCTTCTCTCCTTGCAAAGACTTAACCCAAAGTGAAATATCTTTATATAGTGCAAAGTAAAACTTTATGGAAGATTTTAGCACAGATGGCTGCAAGAAAGATAAAAAAACTGTGTTGGAGATTGGTTAAACTTGCGTGTACCACTTGCTGATAGAGTGAGGTGTCCTCAGGAGATGGCAGGCAACAGTTAGGGCTTGTCCAGAGGAAATAAAGTTAGAATTTGGCAGCGCTCTAATGTGGACACATGGTGCTTGTGGAATAAGTACTTGGTGAAAGGAAGGTGAGTGAATGGGAAAGGCATTCAACTCAGTCTACCAAAAATGACCCCTTGGGTTTCTAGGTTGTACTCTGCTTTACAAAGAAAAGATTCTGCTGTAATGAGGCATGTCCATTCAAGTGACCTGTTGTCATAAATCTCTATATCTGTGCAGAGTTGCAACGGCCCATGGCCTTTCCAGTTGGGGAATCATCCAGGGAAAATTCGTTTCTCATCATCTGCTAGAGCTGCTTTAGTCACTGGGTACATTTCTATCTAAGACTCTGACTTCTGACATGGCTTGTCCAGGAAATGCAAAATATTTAAATGTTAGCTCAAGTCTAACATCCTTAAGAAAGAAAATCTGTTCCTTCATCCAATGAAAACACCAGCGCCTTCCAAAGCTAGAACTATTAATAATTCCTGTTTGGGTCACCTATGCACACACACAGGGAGGCTGAATCAGATCCAACTCTGTTGGTAGAGATCTCCAGGAAGAAGCTAGGTATTAAGGATAAAAATAAAATAAGTAATGTGTTAAAGGCTTTCTATGTTCCAGGTAATGGATTAAATGTTTTATGCCTATTAATTCATTGTAATGTACTTGCTCTGTAAGATCAAGTGTCTCATTTTCCAGATGACAAAACTGAGGCTTGGAGAAGTTAATTAACTTATCACAAGGTGATGAGTGATGGTGAGGGGATTCATGCCCAGGTCCAGCTAACTCCAGAACCCACCTTGTTAACCACTTCCCAAAGATGGCAGCATAGCAACTACTTGGTTTGTGTTGGCCATTCCCTTCTTGCCCAAAGCCCATCTTTGGCTTGGAGCTGTCTCAAATTTAGGTTTTCCCTGCCCTACCTCCTAGACACTGACCAGCCCAGGCGTCACCTGGTCCTGATTGGACCTGCTCCTCTATGACAAGGTTGTAAGAAAGCTCAAATGAGCCTTGGCTGAGGACTCTGTGACTTTCTCCACTTGGCTGTGGAATGACCACCTGATGTCAGTGGGATGGTGAGAAAGACGGCTTGGATCAAGGCTTCCTATCTGCCGGGCCCGGGCAGTAGAGCTACACTGAACTGCCTTGCTCCCTGCTGTGTGCTCCTGGAGCTTGGGGTGATCTCTACTCCGGTGGTGATCTGCTCCTCTGCGAGGCTGACAAGATGTCCCCAGCTTCAGGAGCTTTTGCCGTGCAGTGCTGGTATCTGACTCTGGAATGAGAGCCTGGGAAGAGGTGCCTTTGGCAGCTGAGCTGACTCAAGACTAATAACTGGGGCGGTCCTTTGAAAGGCGTGCCAGCTTCTTTCCTTGGCCACAAGATACTTGGTATTCCTTCATCAAAGCATCTTGTTTCTCTAAACAGTGGGGTTTATGGATTTCTCGAGAAGACCTGAGAGCAGCTTGTTGGATCCTTATCACATTATGGGTCACCTCCCAACTCAGAACACTGAGTTCTGACTCCTCAGCTGGCACTGAATGCAAAATAGTCCCCTGGGCTCTTGGACTCTCTATTTACTTGGTGACTCACAATCCAGAAAAACCACCTTCTTTCGGACTGCCCAGAAATCTAAGTTGGATTTTGATGACTGCTCCGTCCTGTTGTTAGTGGCTGAGACTCAGAGTCATGTCCTGGCCCCACCACCAGCTGACTTGAGTTATCTCTACCAGTCCCTTGACCCCTCAGAGCCTGTGTTTCCTTCTTGGGGAAATGTTGGGGTGTGACTTGTCTAGGTGGTCTCTGGTTACCTTTAAAATCAGAAATTCTTTTTTTTTTTTTTTTTTTTTAATATTTATTTGACTGTGGTGGGTCTTACTTGTGGCTCTCAGGATCTTTGATCTTCCTTCTGGCATGCAAACTCTTGTGGCATGTGGGATCTAGTTCCTGACCAGGAATCAAACCTGGGCCTCCTGCATTGGGAGCACAGAATCTTAGCCACTGGACTATGAGGGAAGTCTCAGTGATTTTTAATTTTGTTGATGAGCTCTTCTTCTTACTAGTCAGGGCTGCGTGTGTCCACCCAGTCAGCACCTCCCCATGGAGCCACCTGTGGCCAAGTGCTGTCCTGGGAAGGAAGAATACAATATAGGGGAGAGGCCACATGTCCCAGCCCCCTTTCCCACAGGAAGACTGTAGTCTCTGGGGTAGACAGGGCTGTGAGCAATGCGGTAATGACTCTGATGACTGTCTGAGCCGAGGGCAGCAGAATCAAAGGGTAGAGTTTCCCTGAGCTAGGCTGTGTCAAGCTGAGCTAGAATAGAAACCAATCTCATGGGTGACACATTTAACCTGCCCAAGATGGATCATGTTTTATGAAACACCTGAAAATCCACTCTGCATAATCGAGGATTCTCCCCTACATTCCTCAGTGCAGTTGCTCCAGCTCTGTTGGTTCTGGAATTGGCTGCTAGTGGCAGAGAAGCAAACAGGCCTTTATGCCTCTCGTGCCTTAAGCACCTCCTGCATAAGAATTCTGGGATTAATGCTGATTGGGCCTGGGTGTTCTGCCCAGATCTTTCTATCCCTTGTGCCTTTCTGAGCTTCCCCCAAAGAAGTCATTAGTGTATCAAGAAACTGTGGAAACTATGTCATAAGCTGCTCACCTATCCTTGGGCCCACTGCCCCATATCGGTCCTTGGTATACCCATCATAGGGGGTTCCCAGGTGGCTCAGTGGATAAAGAATCTGCCTGCAATGCAGGAGACACAGGAGACATGGGTTCAATCCCTGGGTTGGGAAGATCCCCTGGAGACGGGCATAGCAACCCACTCCAGTATTCTTGCCTGGAGAATCCTCATGGACAGAGAATCCTGGCGGGCTACAGTTCATAGGGTTGCAAAGAGTTGGACGTGATGGAGCATGCTGCACATATACCCATCATATGGTCAGATAGGAAAGGCCCAATCCAGCTTTACTTTTGGAAATGTTTTGTGTGTGGTTTTTATTGTTACAGTTTTGCCATATTTGAGCACACAGTGTGTTTGAAGAAACAAAACTACATCTGTGTCTATATATGTATATTCTGAAGCTCACAGATTATCTGTAAAATTGGGTTTTAGCAACCCAGTACCAGTGGAAATAGTAGCTTGGCCTTGCTATTTTCACCACTCTGGCCTAGTGTGTCTGTAGTTGATGAAATATTTGTGGCAAACACATGTTTGCCCTTGGTCACTGACTTAAGCCTGTGGGTTTTAGGGGAGCAAATGAGAAGACTGTAGGAGTTAATCCAAAGAGTATCTTTGCTTCCCAAAAAGGATAAAAGGGAGCAGTTTGCAGCTTTTCGAATACTCATGTGACAAGTGCTCCTGTGAGGGGCAGGGTCTGGGGCTGACCGCAGAACACAGCCTCAAGTTCAGTGCCCTGGGTTGGTTTCACACCCTGCCCCAGGGCTCACCCTTTGGAGGCTGGAAGTCATTTCCATCCTGCTGGGCAGGTAAAACAGAATGCTGGCGACATTTTTAGCCCTGTTCTAACAAGTCCAGCCACTTGGTCCCAGAGTTGGTTCTGATCACGTCAAATTGTAGGATGAAGGAAGATTTTTTTTCCCCCTTCCCTTTGAACTTGAATTGCACGTGTTTACTTAGCAGCTGGACATGGGTTGGTTAGAAATTGCTGTGTAAGCTGGCCTGGGACAAATTATCCTACGCCACTGCGAGTCCCTTCTCTGTAAAGGGGCTGACCTACTCGGGGGTTTGGGGGTTCTGTCTGTGTGTCAGGAACACTGAGATTCTGCCACGAAAGATGGTCTAAACCATGCAGGGTAGCTGCTCCTACCTGGAAAAGAGAAATTGAATTTGAGGACATCTGTGCACTTAAGAACTGAACTCTTGGTGAAGAAAAGTCTCCGGGCCAAGGCCAGCCAGGGAGTCAGGCCCTCACTTGGCTGTGGGAGGGCTGTGATCTGGGGTTTAGGGGAGGAGGATGGAGCAGGAGGGAGCTGGGTGGTGGAAAAGGGGATGAACAGGAACCCAGAACTCAGCTCTGGAATCAGCCTAATTGTTTCCATTCCTCCTTCTGAATTTTGGAGCTGTGTTCCCCAGAGCTTTTTGGAGTTTATTTCAAAATTTCCCAGAGATGCATTTTTGAACCCCAGGGAGCCAAACCCCAGACCCCTCAGGGCCTGGGGTCAGGAAGGGCCCGGACACAGGTGATTTCCGATACTCATTTCTCTCCGTCAGCAGAAACCAGGCAACCCTGAACTGGGTGTGTTTACTCAGTGAAATCCAGCAACCTCAGGCCCCTGGTTTTAATCAGGACACCGCTCGCTTTGTGGTAACCAAGGCTCCTCAGGCCTTGAGGCTCTGGTCCCACTTAGGCTTCCAAATGCCAGGCAGGCTGGTTTTTACAGATAGAGTGTCTGCTGCTCACGTGGCCTCCTGCGAACGCAGACTCTCCAGAAGACAGACTCGCCCAAGTGCAAGCCTCTTCTTAATGTGGAATTTCCAAGTCTTCTGGCCGGGAATTTTCCAGTCTTCCCTTTTTCAAAGGAGGGTAAGATAATACGTGGCGGCCTTTCTGGAGAAGTCATTTGAAGAGATGGGCTGGAACTTGGCAAAATGAACGTTGGGACCATTAGGGGGTTCATTAGCCTTGTAAACTCCATGTCGCCCTCAACTTCTCAGCACCAGCACCAAGAGGCAGGGCCGGCCTCATGGGTATACAGCCTGTGGGGTCTCAGAGGTCATGCACACTCAGCTCAGTGACCTGTCGTTGCTGTCTGAATTCTTGTGAAATACTTAATTTTTGAATGAGGGGGATCCCCATTTTCATTTTGCCCTGGGCCCCACAGGCACGTAGTCAGCCTTGTCAAGAGGGTTCAGGCTTCAAGGGTGGGTATCTGGGATGAAGGCTGGACTCTGCCATTCATCAGCCAGGTGTCTTGCGCTAAGGCAACCCTGATCTCTTTAGCCTCAATTCCCTCCTTTCAAATGAGAACCACCTGGCACCTCTGCCCTAGAGCTGCTGGGGGAGGGAAGAGATTATACCCTGTAGCACTGAGCATGGTGTGTGGCATAGTAGGCCCTGGAAAGCACATATCTGGCCTGCCTTTCTAGTTATTCCTTTCTGCATGCAACAAGTACTATTGAATACATATGCTCTAGACTGAACTGCGAGTCCCTCCACTCCCAGTGCATGTGCTGAAGCCCTAACCCTTAAAATGACTCAATGTGGAGATATGGTCTTGAGAAGGTCATTAAGGTTAAATGAGGCCATGAAGGTGGGGCTCTCATCCAATAGGACTGGTGACCTTATAAGAGGAGGCGGGGGGTGGGGGGGTGAGAGAGAGCTGATGAGAGACAGATACGGAGAATGAATGAGATGGAGGATAAGCGAGACCTGCCACGTGAGGTCACAGCAAGAAGACAGTCATCTGCAAGGCAGGAAGAAAGCGCTCATCAGAAACCAAACCCTGCTGGACTTTGATCCTGGATTTGCCAGCCTGCAGAACTGAGAGGGACTGAATTCTGTTGTCCAAGCCGCCTGATCTGTGGTGTTCTGTTATCGCAGCCCTGGCTGACTAATACAGCACATGTATGCCAGGCACTGGGTCAGACTCATTAAAGAAAACATACATGGCCCTTGCCTTCATCAGGACTGAAGTATAAACTCAGACCCCACCTCCGTCTCTGAACAGATTGCAGAAGTCTCTGTTCTGTCTCAATATTTCCAAGAACAGCTTTGAAGTCTGATGGGACCAGCTGGTCCATGGGACCTCAGGGCATGCGGAACGGCTGTTCATCCAGCCTTCCCTAGCCCTCCAGGGTGCCCTTGCTGAGTTTGGGATGCTAGATATCCAAGAATTAAACAAAGCCATGTGCGTGGGACCATTCCAGGCAGTGTTTTCCACCGTCACTCTGTCGCTGGCGTCAGTCCCCTTTGCTATTGTAGATTCGGGGTCCGCTCTGTTTCTGAGCGTGTTGAGCCATTCATCCTTCCCCTTCTCCCCTTTACCCGCCCTCCCCTGCACTGTGTGGTAACCAGGTCGTGCCCTTGTGATCTGCCCGCAGCTTGGAGGAGAACTTCCTGAGATGGTGCTGGGGGAAGTCCCTCTCCAAGGGCAGCAGGGGTTGCAGTTTTTCCGTAGTGAATCTATAAATTCTTGCTACCCATCCCAAGGGTAATAAGAGTAGTAACAATTGCTAGCAACACTTGATGAATGTTATAGTAAGCAGAGGCACTGTTCTGAGGGAGGGCTTAACACATTTTGCCACAGAGAGTGAAGCCTTACTCTTAAGCCTGTTAAAGAGGAAGAAACAGGTAGATGAGTCCTCTCAGTGGCATTGCTCTCACTTACATGGGATGGCTGATATCATCCTGTGTGTGCGGTACCAGCTCCCCTGTCTCTTTGGGTGTTTGAGACAACTTCTCCAGACATGCACCTGTCAGATGCTGCTGGTCACAATGACGAGCTTGTTTATGAGGGAAAGGAAGGGCCTTGGCTTAACCAGGAAACACTGGCCCCACTGGGGCAAGAGCTGAGTGAGTCTCCCAGTGACCCAGGCTGCCGCTCAGGTGCTGGCTCGCCTTCTGAGCCAGGTGGCCTGCAAGGAGCTACCAGACACTTGAAAGAATGTGGTCAGACCACATCCTCCCCAGGACACAGCTGGTTTGCCCAGGAGCCGGCCAACAGGGCGGTTGTCTGGGAGCCGGCCCTCGGAGCAGCGCCTGTGATGAGCGTCTGGCCGTCCCTGCACTCCTTTCTCTGCCAGCTGCTTGCTCTCCAGAAGCTGAGCTCACTCCACAGAAGGCTCCAGAACCTCTTGAGCAAGAAATGCACACGGGCTCCAATATACATTGCCCCGCTGACAATGACAAGCTGCTATTAACCCTTTTGGTTCCTGGCCCGTTTCCAAATCAAGGGTATAGATTTGACTTGATTGTGCATCTTTCACTAGGAGAGAGTTTTTCTTTTTTTTTTTTTTAAGAACACGGATTTTATAATCACTTAAGCTTGTGTTTGTGGCCCCATTCTGCCACTTGCCTGCCCTGTAATCCAACGCAAGTTCCATACTCTCTCAGAGGCCGTTCCTCCCACAAAATGAAAATAATAAAAGCTATGAGACAGGACTGTCAAGGGGACTGAATGTTACAATGCACGAAACATATACAATAGCTCATGGCCATTGGTAAGTGCTCAGTGTACGTGAGTTGCTGCTGCAGCAAAGCATAGTCTGAGATAAAGGACTATTCTTGGGGAGGCTTATTTTTCTTAAATCAGTTGAGAGAGGAAAGGACAACAATGAGAACTCTGAGGATTGCAAACCACTTGGGAGCAGGGAACGTTTTCGAGTGGTCTTTTTGGTCTAAGGTACTGAACACTGTACTGGAAACAAAAGCTGGAGACTTGGTTCCAATGTAGCAGATACTTGCTCAACCCTGTGCAGGCTGGAGAATCCCATGGACAGAGGAGCCTGGTGGGCTACAGTCCGTGGGGTCGCAAAGAGTCAGACACGCCTGAGCAACTTAGCAAGCATGCATGTGCAGTGTTTGTAGGTCACCACTGTCCCTCGCAGCAACCCCCTGAGGGCAGTCACCACCCCGTTAGAGCTCAGCACTCTTGCCCCATCTGCAGATTTGAACCAGAAGCTTCTGACCCTCAAGTCCGGTGTTTCTCGCTTCCGAGATCCTCTGAAAGTGAGTGGACAGTCCAGGTTCTCCTGGGATACCAGTGCTGAACCAAATAGGGGAGTGTTTACTGTCCGTCTGGATGTGTACTGTCCATTTGAAGATGCCCTTCTGGGCAGACCTACCTTTTGAGTCACTTTCTCTAAATGAACTGACAGAAGTCCTGTCTCAGCACAAGGTAGGGGTTGATTGTCCTTCCTTTATGCTTCCTCTCAAATGAGAAATTACCCTGAGACAGAAAGCTAGTAACTAGGGCTGCACTTGCTGAAGTTAAAGCTCCAGTACTTTGACCACCTGATGCGAAGAACAACTGACTCATTGGAAAAGACTCTGATGCTGGGAAAGATTGAAGGCAAAAGGAGAAGGGGGTGGCAGAGGATGGATGGTTAGATAGCATCACTGACTCAATAGACATGAATTTGAGAAAACTCCAGGAAATAGTGGAGGACAGGGAAGCCTGGAATGCTGCATTCCAGGGGGTCACAAAGAGTCAGACACAACTTAGTGACTGAACAACAGTCACACCACACCTCTCAACACGCCCTAAGTCATGTGTTTAAATAATTGCATCCCACTGGGAAAAAAACTTAAAAAAAATACTCAGCCCTGGAGAATGATGTCAGCTATTACCCTTAGAGAAACATTTTCTGTCCTCAGTTAAAATGTCAGTGGCAGCTCCAGAATTTCTACTTAGGTGAGGTCTCAGCCTTAACTTGGTTTTAGGGTGTGATTGAGGGATCGGTGTGAAGCTTGTGTGCATTGGGAGCCTATAGTTTTCTTTCTTGGTAAATCAGTATGGGTTGGTTTGGAGCTAAGGAGAACCATGAGGACTGAGGCCTTGCCCAAGCCACTCTGAGACTCGCATGATTAAGCTTCGCCTTTGGTATTTTTAGACCTCTCGGCAGCAGATAAATTTGGAAGCACTTGCAGTGTGCCTCTCTGGGTCTGTAGCCTGGAAATACTGTGCTGCTGTCCAGCCTCACTTCACAGGTCTCCACTCTCAGGCACAAGGCAGGCCTTCTGGGGCCTGACAAACCAGGGTGTGCGTGAGGCCTGGCTGGGTCCACTGACCCAGGCTGACAGGCAGAGTTAGGAAACGATTCTTCTCGCAAGACAGGGGTGTGAGATGGGGGTGGGAGCAGCAGCTAGGGAGAGGAGCAGGTTTGGGCCATGTCCAGAGTCGGGTGTCTGTGACATATTTAAGTCAAGCTGTAACTAACAAGTTGAATCTGCAGATCATGCCTGGAAAAGCGTCAGCATTTAGATGAGCCACATTTAAAGGTACTTCTGGAGTCCATCCTGGCTCTCAGCCCTTTCTGTGCTTTATCTCATTTCACTGACGAGCATCAGGCACTCATTGTGCTTATCCCCCTTTTAGTAAAGAGAGTGGAGGCACAGTTCCATGGAGGGAGGTACCTCTCACACCACGTGGTTAGTCAGTCTCCGGGTCAGGCTCACGCTCTTCGACTGTCAGGGGCAATTCAGATTTTGTGAGATCTAAAGTTTATTCCAGTTGAGAAAAAGAATCCAAAATTGCAATACAAGGAGAGACATAAAAGTAAATATTTATTTAGAATGAGAAAAATATTGCAACACACTTTTTTTTTTTTTTGGCCTGGCCACATGCAGCATGTGGAATCTTAAGTTCTCCAGTCAGGGATCAAACCTGTGCCCCCTGCATTGGGAGGGTGGAGTCTCAATTACCAATCCATCAGAAAAGTCCCCCAACACATTTTCAAAAGCTGACATGTGTCACAAAATCAAGAAAAATCATTTTATTAAACTGCATGGCAATTTCAACAATATTTTCCCCCTCCTTTTGGGGAGTTTTGGTCATCTTTGTATATGACAATGAGTAGAATATACTATTGCCTAGACAATCAATGCAATTTACTGTTTTCCATAAGAATATATTAACTATACTTGGAAATGACCGCTTACCAACCACTAAACTCAACTGACTGTCTCCCCAGCTCAGCTTCCCTTCAAGCAGCTCCCAGAAATGCGTTCCTGATGTTCAGGGACGTGTAAAGGAGGGTCAGTTGGAGTGGGGAGACATGGCAGCCCTAACTGATGTAGCTAACCTTATGTTACCTAAGCCCTAATCTTACATTGGTCACAAGTTATGAAAGCACATATTCACGTGAACACATTGCTAGACCCCCCTCAAGGTTTTGGAGGGGACTGCCACAAGCCCGAAGTTGAAACTGCCTCAGCGTTGCAGTGAATCTTCCTCAGCTTGAAATGTCCACCTAGGAGAACATAAGCTAAGCTGAGCTGAGTCACTTCAGTCGTGTCCGACTCTGTGCGACCCCATAGAAGGCAGCCCACCAGGCTCCCCTGTCCCTGGGATTCTCCAGGCAAGAACACTGGAGTGGGTTGCCATTTCCTTCTCCAATGCATGAAAGTGAAAAGTGAAAGTGAAGTCACTCAGTCGTGTCCGACCCTCAGCGACCCCATGGACTGCAGCCTTCCAGGCTCCTCCATCCATGGGATTTTCCAGGCGAGAGTACTGGAGTGGGGTGCCATTGCCTTCTCTGAGGAGACCATAGGGGTGCCCATCATCCAGGGCACAGTCGTGTCTTATAAGTGCCCGAACTTCATCGTTAATAGTAAAACTGCTTAACTCTTGAGGGCCAGAGGCTTTTTAAAGCATTTCACACAGTTTTGTTTTCTTGAACAGACCGAGCAGAGCAGATGTGAGTGTTCTTGATGACTCAAGGTTGTCGTGTAGTATTTTTACAGCCCTGTGCTTGCTGTAAGGGAGTGATTCACTCAGGCACCCCAAGATGTGACCTGGGGTTGACTCCAATACTAAACAGCCCCACGTTCAGTCTTGTTTTACATTTTTTATACTAGCTTTCTCATTTTTCAGCCTTTATAAAGCTGTTAGCTACCATTTCTGGCTGCTGTGAACAAGCTGCGGTCTGAGAAACAAAACCAGCCAGCTTCCTTTCAGTTAATAGACTCTTTTGAATATCTGCTTGTGTCGGGTGATAAGCGGCTGGGAAGTGTACATGTACTGTATACTAATTGTTGTTGTTTAGTTGCTAAGTTGAGTCTGACTCTTTGCAACACCATGGACTGTAGCCCACCAGTCTCCTCTGTGCATGGGATTTCCCAGGCAAGAATACTAAAAAGAGTGGGTTGCCATCTCCTGTTCCTGGGGATCTTTGTGATCCAGGGGTTGAACCTGCACCTCCTGCATTGGCAGGCAGATTCTTTACTGCTGAGCCTCCAGGGAAGGCCACAGGTACTCACAGTGGTTAGTAATAGCATTCATGGATTGCTTGCTGTACACTAGGTGATCTCATCTCATCACATGTGTCCACTCAGGTCATCCTCATAGTCGTCTATGAGGTAGGTGCTGTTATTATCCCCATCCTGCCAGAGAGGACGCTGAGGCACAGAGAAGTAAAGCGACTTGTCCAGGGTCACAGAGCAAAAGGTGCTGGGCTGATATTCAGTCCCCGGCAGGTAGTCTGGCTCCAGAGCCCGTCTTAACCGCAGTGCTCCGTGGCTCAGTGTATAATCTCTTATCTCACAATACCCTTAGAGAAAAGTTTTAGACTGTATTTTAAGAATAAGGAAATGAAAACTCAGAGTAGTGAAGTAACTTTCCTGACAACATCAATTCCAAAAGACCCAGCTTTTTAATTTCACTGTGTTGTACCTCCTAGAGATTCATCTACTGTGGAGCCAGACTTTAGACCCAGAGAGCATGATCTGTGTCCCCAAGGAAATCACACTCTTGAACATATATGAAAGGAAAGAATTGTGGTGTGAGTCTGAAGAGCTTTCTCAGAGCCGTGAATGGGGGTCATGGCATTTCTAGAGTGTAGGCTCAATAGTTATAGCACACAGGTTTAGTTGTCCCGTGGTATGTGGAATCTTCCCAGACCAGGGATCAAACCCATGTCTCCAGCATTGGCAGGCAGATTCTTAACCACTAGATCACCAGGGAAGTCTGGTTATGGCATTTCTGTTGATAGCTTAGACTCTTTTCCATCGTTTCCTGATCATGGCTGGATGCTGGATGGTGAAGACTGCTGAAGAGCTGGGTTCTAGGTACGTGGGGTGTGGAGTTACGCAAGAGTTTTAGGGTGTAGAGGTAATGTGGGTCATGCACATGAGGAGATTAGGGAAGACAGAGGGATAAACTGTGACCTGGGTGAGAGAACAGCATTAGTCATTTCTTGGTCCTGATCTTGTGGGTACTTTAGAGAAATGACCTAGTTGTTTTGAACTTCTGTTGGAGACCCTTTTGAAGCAGAGCGAGCATGGGATGCTGTCACACTGTTCTGGCAGCACCAGGAGGAAGTCTGGGGGATGATACCTGCTGACTCGGGATGTCATTGTAAGAGTTCTTAGGCTACCAAGCTCTGAATAAGTGGATCATTCAGGGCTGCCTATAGGAAAGTCAATCTCACTCTCAGTGGCCCCGTAGAGTCCTGATTAAAGCTTTGTTCTGCTTTTTTCTTTAAGTCCTCTCTCATCTTCTCATGCTATTAACATGTTAGTTGTCATTTATTGCTGTGGCTGGAAAACTAAGCACGCAAGCTGTGAGTCAGTCATGAGGCCCTTCTGAGTGCTCCTATGTGTTGAGCTCATCCAAACTCTCATATAGCGAGATTTCCTAAATATTATAAAGTAGTATTTATTTATGAAAAGGAAAAAAAACAACAACTAAAGGAAACAGTTCACCTTCCAGTCTTGTTTTCCCTGAAGAAGTACTTTTGAACCACATGGCAAAAGGCAGGGACACAAGCAAATGATGGAATGCCTTTTAAAAACAATCTCCCAGATGTGTGCTGGGGTCGGAGGTGCGTTGAGCTTATCCCCGTGTGGGGTCTACAGTGTTGAATAATGAGAAAATTAGTTTAATATCATGCAAATATTTATCCATCGTATGAAAGTTATTTTACTCGCAGTATTGTTGTACTTAGTGCGCTCTGGTACATTATAGAATTATTTTTCCCTCTAATAGTGATTCCAAGTTGTTTCGTTTTATTTAAATGAGATTTTACTGACTCTCAGAAGTAAATATAATTATATTCCAAGTACATATATTTACCTTATAACGTTAATATATCATTAATTATAATTGTATCACAAGTCAACATGATGTAAAAATAAACATTAGATAACATTACTGTGTCAATATGCACTTTCTTGAGAATGGCGGTCTATTTTTTCAGCTGCACTGTGCAGCATGCGGGGATCTTAGTTTCTCAGCCAGGGTTTGAACCCATGCTTCCTGCAGTGGACGTGCAGGTATTAACCACTGGGCCACCAGGGAAGTCCTGGCAGTCTTATACAGAAGAATGTCTCTCATGTTAGGTGATACATGCTAAATTATCAGTAGAGGAAGCCGAGTGTCTTCACCTTTCAAATGGTTCAGCAAAAAAGGAAAAATAAACATGGTAACCTATTAACAACTTGTGAATCTAGGTGAAGGGTATGTGGGTGAAGTAACATTCTAGTCCTTTTGCCCCGTCCTTTAACGGTCTCTGAAGGCAGAAATCATCATGAATGAAATATACTGAGATAGCAGGTCTTTATCATAAGCCTCCTCTTCTTTTACTTCATTCATTTCCGGTGAAGCCTCAAAGCCACCAGAAGAATATTCATTTATGTGACTTGCAAGATTATTTTCTGCCAGGAAGGCAAAAAAAAAACCAAAACAACCAACTGCTCTGTTGACTCACCTTTTCAGTTTGCTGGAAAAGAGGTCCATGTGGTATTACTACTTCAGTGGTGATGCTTTTGTGAGTATCACGTCAAATGTTGCAGGGTGTTCTTTTTTGGAGAGAAGACAGCTAAGTGCGAGACAGATCAGCTTGTCTGATAAAGGCTTCCCCTCTCACATGTTTCAGGAAAACACTGCCATTAACCAATGGCCCCAGAGGTCTCTTGGGTGTGTCGCTGAGTTTAGTGTGGAGACTTAGACATTTTGATTTTAACTTTCAGATGCAAGGAGCTCTTCCAAATCAAGTGCAGCAAAGTCCACGTTTTCTTGAGCCTGAGATGTGTGTTCCGATATGGGTGCTCTGCAGTTAGTCCTAACTCTGCGATGGCACCCCACTCCAGTACTCTTGCCTGGAAAATCCCATGGGCGGAGGAGCCTGGTAGGCTGCAGTCCATGGGGTCGCTAAGAGTCGGATATGACTGAGCAACTTCACTTTCACTTTTCACTTTCACACATTGGAGAAGGAAATGGCAACCCACTCCAGTGTTCTTGCCTGGAGAATCCCAGGGACGGGGAAGCCTGGTGGGCTGCCGTCTTTGGGGTCGCACAGAGTCGGACACGAATGAAGCAACTTAGCAGCAGCAGCAGCAGTAGATGTCTCAGATGCTCTCCCACGAGTCCTAACCTTACTCAGGGGTGAGGCTCTGATGTCAGTGGACACAGCAAAGTTCATTCGTGGCCAACATTTTTCTGCAGAAAATTTTTTCAGTGGCTTGGAATGTATACTACATGCTGCTGCTGCTGCTGCTGCTAAGTCGCTTCAGTTGTGTCCGACTCTGTGCAACCCCATAGACGGCAGCCCACCAGGCTCCCCCATCCATGGGATTTTCCAGGCAAGAGTACTGGAGTGGGGTGCCACTGCCTTCTATGGTATACTACATGAGGCACCTGGAAACTGGACCAACAGGGAGCACAGGTTCATGGTCCTGTCCATGTTCACCCTGGGGCCTACGCCCTTTGAAGGGAAGGGCAGTGCAAACGCCCGTCAACAGAGCCTCTGTGGCCATGTGGTTGGTTAAGAACCCTCTGCAATTGCATTGCTGGGTTCAAATCCTGGCCCCGCCACCTCCGATCTACGTGTCCATGGACAGGTTACTTGACCTCTATGTTGTTTTTTCATCTGTGAAATGGGAGTCATGCCTACCTAATAAGTTATTAGGAAGATTAAATGAACTCACGTATAGGAAGTGCTTGGAGCAGTGCTGGCTCCCCGTTAGATTCATGTAAGTATTTACCACTAGTGTTGTTTCCTTCACGTGTTATATTTGCATTCATGTATGTTAAATGCGTTTAAAGTGCAACTCCACTGAAAAGGATAGAGTGTGCACTGGCGCTAGCAATTGAAAATGAAAGCATTTGATCTCTTCCTCCTCTCGACAGGAAGCTTGCACACCATGCCACTCACATCTTCCTTGCAGTCGATTCCTGTCGCCTTGGATGTAGGGAGGCTGTTTCCAATCCTCTTATCATGGTGACAGTGCTTGACTGGTTGATAGAAAAGGAAGATGGAGTTAAAAAGGAAACGTTTGTAAGCAATCCTTGGTTGACGGTTGGCTGGCTGCGGTTGGGTGCCACTCTGAGGAAACACTCAGCACAGGAAGTGACCTTTGCACCCCTTCCTGTGGCTCTCCCTCTTGACCAATGAAGTGAGTTGACACTGTCATATTCATAAATACCACAGTCCAGTAAGATTGTGGGGAAGGCGAGATGCTAAGTGTGTGGTTTGTCTATTTGGGAAAGACCTGAGAAAGTGTCCTGGGGCCTCTGCCTGAAATCAGAGGACAAGAAAGTTGAGAATGAAACCCATCAGGAATATATCTGCCAGAGACAGGAAATTGAATTGGAGGTGCCTTATCAGATGCCCATCTTAACCCTCAAAGAGAAGCACCAACAACCCAAGATACAGATCCGCAGATAAGGTTCCATTTACGACTGGAGGCTTGATAGCTCCAGACCCCTGGGTAGCTTAGAACCCCCTGGTGAATCTGTAATGTGTCTGGGTAATAAACCAACTGGCAGAAATGTCCCAGCTCTCCTGATTGGGGCTCTGAGTACCAGGCTTCAGTAGGTCTGGTTTCTGAGGGCTGGAGGCTCCATAGCATTAGCTGGTCACAGGGAGCATCTTGCTTTGCTTGCTGCCCCCAGATTTTCACAAGCACTGGCACAAGTTGCTGACAGAAATAGCAGGCAGGCCAAGTTGATTTCAGGCCTTAGTAATCTTTCCGGCTGTAGTCAGCCCCTCTCTGGGGCGTGGAGAATCAGCAGGCCTTCTCACGCCAGAGATGTTTATGCAGGAATGCCTGTTGTCAAGTTTCCCCGGTAGAACGTCCATTGACAGGTTTGAATTTATCTAGGTTTCCGATAGGAAGGTAAGAGTTTAATTTTAGTAAAGTCAGGGAGAGATTTTGTATTTTTGTTATTGTAGTAAAATGTACATAACAAAATTTAGCGTTTTAAACATAAACATTTTCAGGTGTACAGTTTGGTAGCATTAGACTCACTCAATGATGTACAGCTGTGACCACCATCCATTAAAAATTATATTTTTGATGGACGCCTCATGGCATAGGAAAATGCTCCCCAAATGTCCAGAGATGGGAGACAAGAGGGCAGAGACAGGACCCTGTATGCTGTGGTCCACTTCTAGGAAAATATACATGAATGTCTTATGTATGAAACTAGGCCAAAGTGTTATCAGTGATTATCTCAGGATGGTGGAAACACACATAGTTTTTGTTTTCTTCCCTATACTTTCTGCGATTTGCCAAATTTTATGCCCTGAGCATACAAACATGTTGAAATGTTTTCTAATGTTAAGGGTTCTAGCTATACTTTCTGCGATTTGCCAAACTTTATGCTCTGAGCATACAAACATGTTGAAATGTTTTCTAATGTTAAGGGTTCCAGAGTGAGGAGAAACGGAAGACTTCTGAATCCTCAGAGGTGGATCCCTCTTTGGGTTGTAGACAGAGAGAATGGTGCTAAAACATATGTGTGCAACAAAGTTCACAGGCCTTTTCCCCCTTCTCTCCCTTTCAGCTTTGAGGCTAGGCCTTCATGCTCTGCTGGTTGATGTGATTATTCCAATTTAAGCTTGTTTATGCTAACTTTTTTTCCCCTTTAGATTTTTTAAACTTGAAGTACAGTTGATATACAGTGTTATATGTTACAGGTGTGCAACACGGTGATTTTCACAATTTTTAAAGTTATACTCCATTTATAGTTTTTGCAAAATACTGGCTGTACTTCCTACATGGTAAAGTATATCCTTGTAGCTTATTTTATTCTAGCTTTCTGATGGACAGGAAATGTACACAAACCAACTTGAAAAGTTTATGATTCACAGTCATTTCATGCGAACGGAACACACGAGAAAGGCAGAGCAAAGGAACGGAAACAGAAGGGTGGAAAGAAGCACTTAGTCCTCATGGGGCTGTGGCAACCTCTTCTCGTTGGTTACCTTTGTTGAACACCCAGAGTTTGAGCTCATTCCCCACCCCCAATTTTCTTTTGAAAGAAAGGATGAAAAAGCTATGAGGCGATGTATGGGCTCTGATTATGCCCAATTACATTTGGCAAGCCCAAGACCAGAATTAATGGGACCAGATTATTCTTCAGCGCGAGATGCCGTGTTGCCCAGCCTAACGATTTTAGCTCTGGCCATGCCGTAGATGGTCAAACAAATTAATAGCATGCTAATAGGTGCCTTTCAGGCTTCTCGTTTATATTAATGAGTTCCACTCCATCCAATAACCAGTGATTTATAGCTTTGGAACTTGGAGCCTGGCTATAAAGATTGTCTTTTTGTCACTGTTTCTGGGGTGGGGCAGCCAGCCTAACAAGCTAAATGGTAGGGTTTTGTAATTGAATTCTAAAACGCGGAACGCCTGATGCGAGAACATTTCATTCTGATCATGGCTTGGGAAATTGAAAAGCCTTCAGTGTGTCTCCCACCACCCAAAGCTGAATGCAGTCTGATTCGGGTTTCCGTGACTTGTGAAACAAGAGTGTGACATGATTCTTAATGTAGGGGTATTCATGCTGAGCTAGCATGGCAGTTAGATTCAGTGCTCCTCTAAAGAAAACAATGTATTTTTAAGAGCCATACAGGAAACCCCTTCCTTACCTTGGAGGTGCAGGCATCCATCACCTTCAACCCCCATCCCTCCCTGCCCACCCCTCATGAATAAGAGGCAGGGAGCGCTAACTGGGTGCCAGGCACTGCGTGTGCTAAGTCACTTCAGTCATGTCTGACTCTGTGCAACCCTATGGACTGTAGCCCACCAGGCTCCTCTGTCCATGCGATTCTCCAGGCAAGAATACTGGAGTGGATTGCAATTCCTTTCTCCAGGGGATCTCCCTGACCCAGGGATTGAACCCATGTCTCTTATGTCTCCTGCATTGGCAGCTGAGTTCTTTACTACTGATGCCACCCAGGAAGCCCGTTGGGCACTGTACCACCTACTTTATTCTTGTCTCATTTAACCTTTCCAATGACTCTATGAAGTAGGAAGTAATATTATTCCCATTTCACAGAGACAAAGCTGAAACACAGGGGTTAAGTAGCTGACCCCAGATCTTTGAGCTGGTGAGTGGTAGAGCCAGGATGCCAACCTTGGCCATACTCTGCCACCCTGCCCAGATGGCCCTGCTTCTATCTTCCTTCTGATGGAAGAGCCATGCAGAGTGGGAGCCCCAGATGAGCCCACTCTTGACAGGAGGACCTAAAGTAGCTGCTGTCAGTTTGAGCCTGGGAAAAATAATGCCAGTTTCAAATGGAAAGGCCCATCTCCTAGGCTCAGGCAGGGTTCATTTGCTGGCCAAAAACTCCCACCAGGAACAGTGGGCTGGCAGGTCCCTGGTGGACCTGGAGCCTCCCTGGGCTTTGCAGACTCGGCCTTCATTGTTTTCCATGAGGGTTACACGTCAACTTCCCAAACACATGGTCCTTCTAAACCAGGGAACCCAATAATACCCTCAGAGATCTTGGCTCAAACATCACAGGAATATCTTGCTTAAAAGATTTTTTTTGACATCAATTTAGGTTCACTTTCTCTTGTCCATGGCCACTGTCTATAGCCATGTCCTAGAAACAATCTAAAGACAGCTTCTTTTTTATAAGCAATCATCTGGAAATTTAATTGATGTGCCATTCCTGCCCCCTGGTCCAAACCCTTGCCCAATCCAGTCTCTTTACCTACTTTGATTCAAAGTCTTTTAGTTCTTCCTATTTTATAATCACCAGCCATTCCAGAAAAACATCTGCTAAAAAGATTCATCCACTGTAGTGGGAATTAAGTACATATTTTAACTTCAGACAATTTTACTTAATGTTTTCTACATTGCACAGAGCAGAGGATTAATGCAAACGTCCCTGAGAAGCTTCTATGAAACGTTAAGCTGCGTCTTCAATCACTCAAACCTTTCAAGGACCAGAATTTGAAAGAGAGTGAAGAAGCACCAAGAATAAAATTAGAACAAGGATCTTTATTAACTTAAACATTTATGCAGGTCCAGTTGTGTGTAGGAAACTCTATAAACTTTTTTGCTTTGGTGTACCCAAGCCGAATGCTGTGCTTTTTAATGGAAAGACCAGAAACTAAAATGGTTTTTTAAAGTAATTGGTTTAAAAGAGAAAAGAAGTGAGATTCCACACACCCCCAATTATTTTTCTGTAATCTTCTGTATTTTAAAGGTAGAAATTAAGACCTGAGTTTTATGCCAAATGTCCGCCATGAGTGATTGAGTCTGATCGGTAATGTGGTGGTGAAATGTGAGCATGTGTTTTATGATGTATGTTGGGGTGGTTGGTAGCCAGGAGTCCTGGGTTCTGGTTCTATTTCTTACACACCATGTGTGATCTTGGGTAAGTCACTTAGCCTCTCTGAGTCTGAGTGAGATGATAAAAATAGGACAAATTGTCTGTTTACACTCAGCTTGAAAATTCTCTAGCGTGGTTTTATTTTCACACTAAGATATTCTTCTGCTCAACAGCACATGAGAACAAGTTACCAGAATTTGGCCGTCTTTCTTTAACTACTTAAAAGACTGGAGAGAAAGAATAAGCACAAGATACAAAAGCTTCAGAGGGGCGGGGACCTTTAAGGAAAAGCAAATATATTCCTAAATTCACAGAGCATTTGCTGTGTGCCAGATACAAGGGTAACAAGTTGAGATATAAAATGAATGTATACACAAGTGGCTAAAGCTAAATCTTATTTTCCTTAGCTCAATACTTTTACAAAGTGCATTTTTTGTTTGCTTTTTTCTTTTCCTTCCTTTGCATAATATGCCATATACACAAAGCTAAATAGTATATATGAATAATAGCCTAACTTACTAAAAGTCTTCTTCAAACTCATTATGAATGGTGGTAAATTTTTCAAGATCTTTGAGAAAGTTATCCAGAAATCCAGGGCTTAAAAAAAAAAAAAGCTCTTTTCCATCTTGCTGTATGGAAATCTGCATGAATCTGGAGTGCATTACTGTCCCTACAGCCTTCTGAATTCATGGCTATTTCTTTCTTTCACAACCTGTATACACAGAGTTTGGATACAGGTCAGGACTCTCCTTTGTTCCTTATTGTCATTTCCAGACCATTTCTCCCTTATTTTCTCCTGAAAAAGAAAAGAACATCCAGTTTCTTTGAAGCATATAGCACTTCGGGTTATGTCACCTGCTTTCCCTCCTTCAATTCTATTTATGTCTTCAGACCCCACCCCAGCCTCACTGCCTCTCTCTCAACAGTAACTCCGCCTCCTTGTGGGCAGCTTTAACACCCACAAAGGATGCTGGTTCCTTCACTCCCTCACTTCCAACGGTCTTGCCCTTTATCTGACTTCAGTCACCTACTCCCAGGGTCAGACTCAGGGCTTTTTAATGACCAAGAATACCTACAACATCTCTGAAATTATCTTTTCAAGCTTCCTTCCTCTGACCACCGTGTCCTGTCTTTCTAGCCTCAGTCTCTTGGTCCTAACACTCAAGTGATTCCTCCATCCCAGGAGGACCTCCAACCCATATTGACTGCACTATGAACAGCCTTCACCCTTTTTCTCTCCCTACTCACCTGAGATTTCATCATCATAATTACTGCCTTTCCTTTCACTCTATCTTACACTCTCTGGAAAATGCGAACCCTGGTTGAACCCAAATTTGTCTTCTCCATGCCATCACCCAAGCAGCTGAACGTGGCTCAGAAGAACGTGTACACACCATGATGATTAGATTCACGTTAAATTTATGGCCACATACTTCAGCTGAGCCTTCTGCTTTGCTTGGCACACCTACTACATTCCATAGTCAGTTCACTCTTTTATTTTCCCACACCTCCTCTTCTCTCTGAAACTTTAAACACCTACTCTCTTTCATGTTCAACTGCTGACTTTGTTTTATACGTCACTGAGAAAATGGAAGTCATCAGGAGGAAATCTCCTTATTTTTCCTTTGCCAAATTGAAGATCCCCCTGTGTCGGAACCTCTGAACCCCCACACTCTGCCTCGCCTCCAATGGTTGACCTCTCTCTCCTCCTAACTAATGCCAACCCTCCACTTGTACATCAGCGCCCCACCCCCTGTAGCCTATGGAAGAGCTTTGCTTCTGTGGTTCTACCATCTCTGCTGGGTCATTCTCATCAGCAGACAAATACACCATCTTAGATAAGTACCACCTTTAATTTTTTTTCTCTGACCCCTTGCTCACTGTCCTCTTCCATTTCTGTTTTCCAGTGTATAAGGAAACCTCTAGGAAGTGCTGTCTGTACTTAGTCTTGTCAGTTTCTCAGTTCTCATTCTTTGTAGGACCCATAGCAAGCAAGATCAGAGAAGGCGATGGCACCCCACTCCAGTACTCTTGCCTGGAAAATCCCGTGGATGGGGGAACCTGGTAGGCTGCAGTCCATGGGGTCTCGAAGAATCGGACATGACTGAGAGACTTCACTTGCACTTTTCACTTTCATGCATTGGAGAAGGAAATGGCAACCCACTCCAGTGTTCTTGCCTGGAGAATCCCAGGGACGGGGGAGGCTGGTGGGCTGCCGTCTCTGGCGTTGCACAGAGTCGGACACGACTGAAGTGACTTAGCAGCAGCAGCAGCAAGCAAGATTCCGCAGCAGCACCCCACTGGAGTTGCCTTGTTAAGGTATCAGCAACTTCTGCCTTGTCAGACTGTGATCCCTTCTTAGTCCTCATCTTACTGGCTCAGAAGCATCATTTTTTTTTCTTTTAACTTTTATTTTGACAAAATTTCACATGTAGAGAAAACGGCAAGAACAGAATAAAAAATCCCCATACATCCTTCATCCAGATCTCCGGCTGTTAATTAATGTTTTACCACGTTTCCTGTGTCCTTACCTCCGTCCGTCTCACTGTGCATGTGTGTGCACGTACACACGGAGATTTCTCTCCCCACCTTTTGAGGGTGTCTCGGCAACATTTGATACAGCTGGTTACTCGTTCCTTCTTGAAACAGTTCCTTCCCATATGGCCTCTGGGGCCCCACACTCTTGCCTCACAGTCCCTTTCGTGAGTTCTTCCTCCTCCTCCTCCTGAGGGAGCTCTCTGGCACTAAGCCCTGAGACCTGATCCCTGGGGTAATTTCATTTGGTTCTGAGATCTCATTTTATACCTGCAGCCTGGACTGCTTCCCTCACCCCGGACTCTCCTTCTTCCTCCATCAAAGTTCCACGCCCAAAACTGAGGTCCTGATTTCACCTTCCCAGACCCTGCTTCCAGCCCAGGGCCTCCCTGTATCAATGGCACATTCTGGTCTCACTGCCAAAACCCCAGCAGTGATGCCCTATTCTTCTTTCTCATCGCACAGCCAGCCCATCAGCCAGCCTCTTGGCTCTGCCTTCAAAGGATCGTCTGTCTCCCCTGGTCTCTCTCAGCTACACCATGTCTTCTTCCTCCTCCACTGCATCCTCCTGACCTGTCTCCCTGCCCCCACTCTTGCTCCCTGGAAACCAGCTCAGACCATGGCCCTCCACTGGCCACACAGGCTTCTCCTCACACTTTGAATAAAATCCAAAGTCCTTCGGTGACCTCTGTGCCCTTTGTGATCTGGCCCTTGCCTTCCTGGGTGACCCCTTTGTTACCACCCCTCAGGGCTGTGTGTGTGCTGTTACCTTCACTCAAGAGGCCCCATGCCAGGCTCCCCTTCTTGGTGGCAGGTCTTGGCTTCACTGCCACCTGCTCCAGGAAGCCTTCCTTGACCTCCCCTTAAGAGAGCTCCATGCTCTCATCCCTTCCATTCTTCGTCCGCTTAATTTTTCTTCGTTTCAGCAGCTGCTAACTGCCATATGTATTTGCTTATTGTCTATCAGACCCTTGAGGTGGAATGTTGCTCTGTTTACTAGCAAATGCCCTGGCACATAGAAATATTCTGTGTTCCAGAGGAGTGAAGGCAAATGACTGACTGGTCTCTGAGAAGAGTAACGACCAGCGACCCTGGCCTGGTTGCCGTCTTCACAGACCATGACTAAAAATATCCTCAAGGAAACTGGCTGGTTTCAGTCGAGGCTAACGTTTTACCAATGCAGAGTCGGAAAGATCATCTTTGTGCCACAAGACATGTAGATTCTTGCAGCTGTTTTAAAAAGTTTCCAAGTAAGTCTTCACTAAATTATTCCCAGTCCTCTCTCAGAACGCTGTGGCTTTCCCTGCCTTCATTACTGGGGAGGGAGTGGGGTTATTGGATGAACAGAAGGAATCCGGTGGACTTTAGATAAGGCTTCATGCAGATTGAAGTATCTATTTGCTTTAAGGCCTACTTAGATGTGCCTCCCACCTTCCCCAGTTCATTAGATCTAGAAAATATATGGACTGGGGTTGGGACTCAGCAAATTAGTATTTATGGCCTAAGTTTTAGATATATAAATCAGTCGAGCTCAGATTCCTACTGCATTCATTTCAATGTACCTTTTTGTTATATGTGTAAGCCACTCTAAACCTTGGAAAAAACCCAACTCTAGTTACTAGTAGGGATGGTGCTGTGCGGACCATTTTGCCCAACTAAAAGCCCATTTGCATTAAATAATATTAAAAACAATTTTCGAAAGCAGATATAATCAAGATCAGCTAATGAAACAGTCGTCAGTCCCGTGTCCCCCCACAGAGAGCATGGAGCCATCTCTGTCTCAGCCTGTGATCTGACCAAGCGGATGCACCAGTCCTGCAGCCTGTGTGTTCAGCCAACAAAGGAGTCTCCAGCTCTGGCTCCCTCCAGGCTGACAGTGTGCTTACAGACCCCTCACCCGCCAGCGAAAGGCTGGCTGGGAAGCAGAAACTGGTCCACTCGGGATGAAGACATCAAAGCAGATTCTGATCCAATTAGAAAAAGATACTATTGTCCTCTGAATTCCCAAAGTTAGCAGGCTGTTATGAACACTTAGCCCGTTTCCTTGGGGATTGCTGTGGCATTGACTTAGATCCGAAGCTCATTGATATGCACACATCTCAACAGACCCCAGTCTCTGCTGTGTGCAGGGAGCCTGGGAAGCCCGGCACCACAGCTTCCTTTCCACTCGCCAGATCAAGGTTTTCAGAGTTTGTATGGTGGCTGTAAAATGCTGTTTTTCCTCAGTTGGTCTTAGGTGAGTGTTAGTCTCTTGCGTCTTAGAAAGGAGAATATGAACACTTTATTAGAGAAAAAAATTTATAACTGTTTCCATTTATAGCACTTCAGAGAAGGAGCATGGGAAACAGTTTAAGCTGGTAATTTTAGCCATTAGTCCTGACTGTGGAATTCCCGGAGACACTTATCCATCTGTGTTCAAGTCACAATTATTCTGCCCTCTCTGGCACACACTTTTCTTTTGTTCTACTTTTATTTCCCCCTCTGAAGCTTTTCTGAAGGCCGCCTGTCCTTGATGATGTTTAGATGATGTTCATATCTGCCATGTGTGACTGATGAGCTGCTTAAAATATCTTTCTTTGTAATAGGTGGCCACCTATTATAGAGAACTACACTCATAAAGTTTAGAAAGTGTTTTCCTGGGGTAACTTGGGTTCGTATCAATTGCTGAGGTCAGGGAGGAATTGGATATATTCTTGACAAGAGAAAGTTGAGTCTTCTCTGCTCCCAGTCCACTGTGTAACCCCTAACTCCAGCTGCCATCTTGCAAATGCAGATTATGGACCTTAAATGGGACTGAGCAAGGAAGGGTAGCTATTATATTTCCACCCAAATTCAATCTCCCTCTGCAAAGACACATGCCTCGTTCAGTCGTTTCTATACTTTAATCCTCTAATGATTTCACAATCATTTTGTCTATATCTAAATACCACATAACTACATTCTTCTACTCAATATTTCTCTTGAAATCAATTTTTTAAAATCCACCTTTGTTCTAATACTATCCATAACACCGAGTTTTTGATGGGCTTATTGTTTTTTCCTAACACATTAAAATTTTCTGTTTCATGTTAATCCAAGTACCACTAAATTTCTCAGCACTGCAATTGAAGAAGTATTTCTTTAGTATATGAGCTGTTTTTCTGAAATAATGATTTAGATGTTACTTGGGGGAAATCAGAAAGTCTGTGTTTAGACTATACATAGATGATAATCTCCATTCTGATTTCAGAAATGCAGAAACTCAAAACAAGGAGTCATGTGCATAAACACAATATCACTTCAGTTTAGTTCAGTCACTCAGTCGTGTCTGACTCTTTGCAACCCCATGAATTGCAGCACGCCAGGCCTCCCTGTCCATCACCAACTCCTGGAGTTCACTCAAACTCACGTCCATCGAGTCAGTGATCCCATCCAGCCATCTCATCCTCTGTCGTCCCCTTCTCCTCCTGCCCCCAATCCCTCCCAGCATCAGAGTCTTTTCCAATGAGTCAACTCTTCACATGAGGTGGCCAAAGTACTGGAGTTTCAGCCTTAGCGTCATTCCCTCCAAAGAAATCCCAGGGCTGATCTCCTTCAGAATGGACTGATGGATCTCCTTGCGGTCCAAGGGACTCTCAAGAGTCTTCTCCAACACCACAGTTCAAAAGCATCATTTCTTCGGCACTCAGCTTTCTTCACAGTCCAACTCTCACATCCATACATGACCACTGGAAAAACACAATATGGTTCTATACAAAAGTCAGGAATTTGCAGAGCCCTCCCTGAATATAAAAAACAGAGCTTTTAGAAGCATGGTTCAAGAGAGAAGCATTTATATGGGTGTTTTTGGATCTCTCTTGCTCACACTCTGTTTCAAATAAGCATAACTTCAATGGCCAGCACCCTGGCCCAGATATCTCAGATGGAGCCTATTTGCCAACTATTCTAGAGTAGTACATCACCCAGGTAATCCTTATTAATGAATAATCCCATATCCTATCCTTGTTGCTGCTAAGTCACTTCAGTCGTGTCCAACTCTGTGCGACCCCACAGACGGCAGCCCACCAGGCTCCGCTGTCCCTGGGATCCTCCAGGCAAGAACACTGGAGTGGGTTGCCATTTCCTTCTCCAATGCATGAAAATGAAAAGTGAAAGTGAAGTCGCTGAGTCGTGTCCGACTCTTAGCGACCCCATGGACTGCAGCCTACCACCTCCTCCGTCCATGGGATTTTCCAGGCAAGAGTACTGGAGTGGGTTGCCATCGCCTTCTGCGATCCTTAGAACCCTGTTAAACATGACATTCTTTCTTTTTTTTTTTTTTTTAAAGCCTTATCTCTACTTATTTTTGTCTGATAATATCCAATCATTGTTAAAAGGAAAGAAAAAAAAATTAAACCAACCCTGAGGGTACAAATTTGGCAATAAAATGCCAAATTTGTACCCTCAGGGTTGATTTGACTGTGTGGATCACAATAAACTGTGGAAAATTCTTCAAGAGATGGGAATACCAGACCACCTGACCTGCCTCTTGAGAAACCTATATGCAGGTCAGGAAGCTACAGTTAGAACTGGACATGGAACAACAGACTGGTTCCAAATAGGAAAAGGAGTATGTCAAGGCTGTATATTGTCATTCTGCTTATTTAACTTCTATGCAGAGTACATCATGAGAAACTCTGGGCTGGGAGAAGCACAAGCTGGAATCAAGATTGCCAGGAGAAATATCAATAACCTCAGATATGAAAGTGAAAGAGGAGAGTGAAAAAGTTGGCTTAAAGCTCAACATTTAGAAAACTAAGATCATGGCATCTGGTCCCATCACTTCATGGAAATTAGATGGGGAAACAGTGTCAGACTTTATTTTTTTGGGCTCCAAAATCACTGCAGATGGTGACTGCAGCCATGAAATTCAAAGACGCTTACTCCTTGGAAGGAAAGTTATGACCAACCTAGATAGCATATTCAAAAGCAGAGACATTACTTTGCCAACAAAGGTCCGTCTAGTCAAGGCTATGGTTTTTCCTGTGGTCATGTATGGATGTGAGAGTTGGACTGTGAAGAAAGCTGAGTGCCGAAGAAATGATGCTTTTGAACTGTGGTGTTGGAGAAGACTCTTGAGAGTCCCTTGGACCGCAAGGAGATCCATCAGTCCATTCTGAAGGAGATCAGCCCTGGGATTTCTTTGGAGGGAATGACGCTAAGGCTGAAACTCCAGTACTTTGGCCACCTCATGTGAAGAGTTGACTCATTGGAAAAGACTCTGATGCTGGGAGGGATTGGGGGCAGGAGGAGAAGGGGACGACAGAGGATGAGATGGCTGGATGGCATCACCGACTCAATGGACGTGAGTTTGAGTGAACTCCAGGAGTTGGTGATGGACAGGGAGGCCTGGCGTGCTGCAATTCATGGGGTCACAAAGAGTCGGACATGACTGAGCAACTGAACTGAACTGAGGGTACAAATGGGTTCAATGATCCTACCTCCAGGGACTCCCAGACATGAGCAGTATTCATCCTTCTTATCATCTGTAATTGCTTTTTTCATTTTTAATGTTTTTTAAACTGTGGTAAAAACCTAGTGGAGAAGGCAGTGGCACCCCACTCCAGTACTCTCGCCTGGAAAATCCCATGGGTGGAGGAGCCTGGTGGGCTGCAGTCCATGGGGTCGCTAAGAGTCGGACACGACTGAGCGATTTCACTTTCTTGCCTGGAGAATCCCAGGGACGGGGGAGCCTGGTGGGCTGCAGTCTCTGGGGTCGCACAGAGTCAGACACAACTGAAGCGACTTAGCAGCAGCAGCAGCAGCAGCAGCAGCAAAAACCTAGCATTTACCTTCCTAACCAGTTTTAAGTGTTTAATTCAGTAGTGTTAAATATATTCAAATTGTTGTAAAACATATCCCCCAAATTTTTCATCTTGCATATCTGAAACTCTTACGCATTAAACAAGTCCCCTTTGCCCTCCTACCTCCAGCCCTGATACTCTACTTTCTGCTTCTATGAATTTTACTGCTTTAGATACATCATGTAAGTGGAATCACACAGTATTTGTCTTTCTGTAACTAGATCATGTCTCTCAGCACGATGTCCTCAAGGTTCGTCCATGCTGTAGCATGTGACAGAATCCTTCCTTTTTAAGGCTGAATAACGTTCCATGGACATGAGTCTGAGTGAACTCCAGGAGTAGGTGATGGACAGGGAGGCCTGGCGTGCTGCGATTCATGGGGTGGCAAAGAGTTGGACACGACTGAGTAACTGAGCTGAACTGAACCTTCCATTGTATGTATGGACCATAGCTTGTTTATCCATTCATCCATCGATGCACACTGGGTTGCATCAGTCTCTTGGCTATTGAGAATAATGCTGCTGAGAACATGGAAATGCAAATAGTCTCTGCAGACACTGCTTTCAGTTCTTTTGGCTACATACTCAGAAGTAGGATCGCTGGGCCACATGGTTGTTCTGTTTTTAATATTTTGGGGCACCTCCAGGCTGTTTTCCACAGTGGTTGTACCATTATACAGTCCCACCACAGTGTGCAAGGGTTGCAGTTTCCCCACATCCTCTCCAACACTTGCTCTTTTCTGATTTTTGCGTCATAGCCATTCTGATGAGTGTGAGGTGGTGTCGTGTACCCTTCCTGTCTTTATGTGTCTGTGTAGATGCGCCTTTGAAACATAAATGTGATCATAATTGTATGTGCTTTGTCTGTAGAAAATGGCCTCTCTCTCCTGCTATATTTTTGTAGAAACCTATTAACTTACGTAAATATTTTGCGTCAAAGGAATAAAAGAAGCTAAAGCAGAAGACTAGGTTGGATTTTGTTTTGGTTTGTGACCAGGTATTTTTTTAACCACAGTTATAATGGATCCATTTGGAATCACCTTTTAATTCCATTATCATGTATGAAATTTTTTATAATAAAAAAATTTTAACACCCCAATGTTTTTATTAATTCACATTTTTTCTGACTTTAGGAGAACAAAAATTGGAGTGAGCTCGTATCTGCTTGTTTGAGGACTTTTGTTGGTTTACTTACTTGGGGCTTCAGTGGTAAAGAATCCACCTGCCAATGCAGGAGACACAAGAGACGTGGGTTTGATCCCTGGGTCAGGAAGATCGCCTGGAGGAGGAAATGGCAAACCGCTCCAGTATCCTTACCCAGACAATCCCATGGAGGGAAGAGACTGTAGGGCTGTAGTCCATGGCATCACACAGAATTGGACACGACTGAAGCAGCTAAACAGCAACAACAATTGGTTTACTTAGAGAAGTGTTAGCTTGTGAGCTAACATAGAAATTGGTGTTCTGAGAAAGTCCAAGGTAGGAGCTTTGGATATGTAGAATTCAAGACACTAAGAGGAGCATTTGGGGGCCTGTATCAGATTTCCATGGTAGGATCAATACAGCTGATTTGCTGTGATTTAGCAGTTCCATTCAAATGTCTTTTCAGGGCTAGGACATTCATCTCTGTCGATTTGCTTTAATGAAGATGTTGGAAGTGAGGCAGTTGGGAATAGTGGGGACTCCAGTCAGCTACAGGTCCTCCTGCCTGAAGACTGTTCAAACTTCACGTTTAACGAAAGCAAAGCTGTGTGGGCCAAACAATACACATCTGGTTTAAATTGGGCTCATGGGTGCAATTTGACATCTGCTGTGGATTGTGGTTCTTTATGGGATATAGTTTGCCTTGGGGGTTGGTTCACCATCTCTCAGGTCTTAGGTACCTGCCCCCAGGCCTCCCTTGTTTAGGCCCTAGGCTGCACTCCTGGCTCATGGCCCAGGCCCCACACTGCCCCCTGCCAGAAGGACCATCTCATCAGTTGACTTTAGTAAACCATCTGGATGGGAAGGAAGAGTTGAGGCCAGGGGTAGCTGCAAGTTATGGCCTGAGCAGAGTTGGTTTATGGGAGTCTCCAGATGCCATGAGTGTTGTGGTGGTTCTAGAGTCAGGTTTGGGTAGGTTCCAACTCAGTCACTTACCAGTTTCTGGAGTTTGTGTACCAGTTCTACCAGTTCGTGTTTCTAGGAGGCTATTGCTTTGCCTATCTAAGCCTCATGTTCTACCTCTGAGAATGGTAGAATGATAAAAGGTGTTCGTGAGACTGAATAAGACAATATAGGAAAAGCACCCAGCACATGGTCATATCATGCTACATTAGCCTTAACCATGACTTTGGGGATATAGAGGCCTCACGGATGTACCATGGTGAACCCTAAAATTAATTGCAAAATGTTGTGTTGTTGAACACTTTATTTCTCCTGGGGAGAAGATCCCTTACCTTCCATCAGATTCTAAACTTCAGCCATGGTAGAATAGGGACCCCGATGCTCAGGGATGCTGAGGAAAAGTCATAGGACTTGGATGTTGGAGAACTGGCACGCAGGTCCTCCTGGGCCTGGAAGCGCAAAGTCGAGTTTGATTCGCTCTTTCCATCGCTGTCAGGCAGGGCTTGACTGATTTATGCCACTGACCCACTTTCTCCAAGGGCAGAGCCAGTTTTCCAGGCAGTGCCGACGCCAAAACTGGAAAAGCAGATTCTCAGTCAGCCAACGTGACCTCGGTAAAAATGGCCGTGGGTCTGGGTTTCCATTTGAAGGCAGGGGTAGGGGTGAGGGAATGGGATGAATAACCCCAGAGGGACTGTGACGGTCACTGCTGATGTTGGGACCAGATGCAGGAGTGTCCAGCCGAGGAAGGCTGTGCTGCATGTCGGGCCAATAAGGTGGAACTTCTTGCAGTACACTCTTGCCTCGACACCTCTCTCCGCCTTCCTCGTGCAGCTGGGGACAAGTTTCTGCAGCAACACGGAAGCCTGGCTTTCTAGGGTAGGGTCTTGGCTATGTGGCTGGGGCCATCCTTCACTGGAACCCCTGGCGGACCTGTGAGTCCCTAACCACCCCATCCTGCACCCCCCTCACCCCCAGCTGGAAACACCACTTAAAAGACTCATGAGATAATGGGATAATGACACATCTAGTGCTCTGTCCTTCTGTCTTGTTCTTTCAGATCCAGTTCAGAGCACTCATGAAACTTGGGAGGGGTGCCCGGCTTCTAGGGGACCAGTTATTGGAAATCTTGGATGATTCTTCCGCTTAGGATTGCCTCCAAGAGTGTCCTCCTCTCTGGTTTGTTTGCTTTGATTATGCAATGGGCGTTTTTAGATGACTAAATAGAAATTGGTGGAGAAAGGATGGACAGTGAAGCAGACAGATGTCTAGATAGGTGATAAATAAGAATAGCAAAATGTTAGTGATAGCTTCTAAATGGTGGCTATACAGGTGTTCACTATAAAACACTTTCAATGTTGCAGTCTGTTTGAAGATTTTAATAATTGTCATAGGAAATGAGATGAAGTATCTGAGTGTAAAACCTTTGGAAAATGGCATAAGAGAATTCATGGATTTGGAATTCCACCTCTCCCTTTACTCCCCTGAAATGGTTTTCTAATTTTTTTCAAGCTCTTTCTTCATGGCCTGTTCACTCCATTTGGGGCGTTCAGGGGCTTGTTCTTGGTGATGTGGATTCAACAGTGAGTAAGGTGTTCCTCTGACTGTGGAACACACACCCTTTCATTCTTTCACGGGGAGGTCAGACAAGCGAGAGTAGAAAGTTCTATAAAAAGAAAAAATGTTGAAAACAGCCGTGGAAACACAGAGTGAGGAGCGAGCAGAGCTGCTGTATACTGAGGGCTCAGGAAGGCCTCTCGCCTCTGAGGAGGCATCTGAGCTGAGACCCCAGTGAGCCGAAGGCCCTTGCTGTGCAAGGATGAAGGAAGCAGCAGTTCTGGTGGGGAGAAGCTGCCACAGACATGGCAGTGCCGGGAGCCGGTGAGGCATTCCACTCGCAGTGGACAGACACTGGGTGGATGGGAGGAAAGGAAAGAAAGCCAGTGCATGAGATATGGAGTGGCTGAAAGGCAGGTGGGAGGGCGGGGAGTAGCCAAAGGCTTACAAGATAGGCCTAGAATGCTCCTCTGATTGTAAGAAGCAGTCAAGATGGGGGAGGCATCCTGTGGGAATGTCTACATCCACATTACATATGATGAAAGGGGGTCCCCAAAAGTCAAGTCATGCATGCAGAGGCCCTGGCTTGGGCAGAGAGGCGGTGCGTATTGTATACAAGCTATCTTCAGAAACTGCTAGAGTTTTGAAGAAGTGGATCTATTTGGTGACTAGGATCAGTTGATCATTCATAATTGCAGAATGTTCCCACCCCCATCCCAGGAATTCAGTTCTGTTGGTGCATGTATATAATATATATCTGTAATTATAGTACAGTAAAATCAGCTTTGGGCTTCCTTGGTGGCTCAGTGGTAAACAATCCGCCTGCCAATGTAGGAGATGCAGGAGACATGGGTTCGGTCCTTGGGTCAGGAAGATCCCATGGAGAATGAAATGGCAACCTTCTCCAGTATTCTTGACTGGGAAAGCCCATGGACAGAGGAGCCTGGCAGGCTGCAGTCCACGGGGTCGCAAAAGAGTCGGATACGACTAAACGTCTGAGCAGGCAACATCAGCTCTGGGGAATGTTTATACAGTTCTGTTGTACACATTTGAGTAACCACTGTCACAGTCAAGATATAGAGCAGTTCCATCACCCCAAAAAGCTCCCCCTGTCTATACTTAATAGTCACATCATCCCCTCCCCCACCCCCTGACAACCACTGATCTGTTCTCCATCAGTATAGTTCTGTCTTTGAGAGGATCATACACATGGAATCTTGCAGTATAAAACTTTTTGAGACTGGCTTCTTTCATGTAGCATAATGCCCATGAATATGTTTTTAAGCTTCCAAGAGGGCATGTTGAGAATAGCAATCAAATGGCTTTTGTTTTCCTGTGAGTGAGGGAAGGGGGAGGAAGCAGCATGAAAATGGCAATGGATGGAGAAAACCGAGGACAGAGTGGGGGACAGAGAGGCGGGCTCAGGGAAAGGATGGTTAAGGAATTAACTGGGTATGTAAAGGGAGATCGTATCGAGCTATCTTCTATAAACATGCAATGTAAATCTCCTTTGATTTTCCCCAAGAGACCTTCAGTACTGGGGGTTGGGCTATGGAGTTGAATTTATTTGGGGCTTTTTGGCTGACTCCTGCCAGGTACACATGGACAGACGCTGCCCACTGGGTTCCAAGCTGCAGGGGGGCAGCTTTTGGCTTAAACACGAAGTAGTGGAATAAAAGGATAGGGGAGAGGGTGTCTCACGGTGTCCTGGGTCCACGTTCCTGAAGGCAGTGAGAGGCTGGCTGGCCGGATGCTGCAGTCTCAGGCTGGGAGAGGGGCTGGTGCGCTCCTCCCAGTTCTTGACAAAGCCTGCATCCCGGAGTAAATGGAGCAGTTTGTGCACACGTGTGATGGGGTGAATGTAACAGGACCCAAGGGCAGGGGCATGAGCCCCTGCCTTCTCAAGCATCAACCCTTCCCTGGCTTCTCTGAGAGCACCTGTGTAGAAAGACTTTGTAAACTACCAACCTCTTGTGGCCTTTTCATTGTTACCATCCATTTCTGCACCTTCATGGATAAGAGACATGCCAGATAATTAAAGGGGGAGAAGTGGAAAAAAAGGCCAACCTGTTTTTCCATTAGCAAGGATGCATTGCCATGTTCCTCTGGTTACCGCCGGAGCAAAGCGCACACTGGGTCATGCTGCATAATGACGAGTCCCCAGAGACCCCCGATAGTGATCGATAGCGCCCGCCTAGCTCCAGGGCTCGCATAATGAGCTGCGCAGCCCCACCAGAGTCACCGGCCAGCCTCAGGGAAACCTCCCCTCCCCCAGCGTCCACTTCTATAGCAAACGTCCCCTCCCCACCCGCCACCCCGGTCGCGGTTCCCTTTGATTGGCAGAGGCCCTGTTATTTCCGCCTGGGCTGCCTGACAGACTCTCCGCCTGGTCTAATTATGCTAGGCCTATTCTCGGGCCACGGCGACCCCAGGAAGGCTTTATCAGATTGTCCAACTGACCGTGACCAGATCTCCAGCACCTGCCTTCCTTGCTGATTGAGGATGGAAGGTGTTTATACACAGCCGAGCCCGGGGCTGATTGACTGGCCAGGGTCCTGGGCTGGGAACCGCCTGTCTGAGTGTCAGTGATGAAAAATGGAGTCAGCCACACCACCCAGCCTCATTAACGCCCCTTGGGGTCCAGACAGTACCAAGTGGGATGTGTGCAAGCTGAGTGCCTGCTGCCATTGTTCACGGCCCTTGGGGACAGGTGTCCAGCTGCAGCAGTGTTCCTCGGGTCCATCTCTTAACGTTTTCATTGTCCTCTGCTTTCTCCACATTTCCTGTTCCCATTACCCATTCTCCGCTTCCTGTTCATCCTTCTCTAATCCATCCTACCTGTGACCTTTCTCCTGCCACAGGAGGAGAAGTTGGTCTTCCACCCCCCTACCTTCCTTCCAGTGTCAGCTCTCAGAGCAGCCAGTCAGAATTCCTATTTGGGGTTGATTCACTGGGGTCATGAGCCTTCTGTTTCTGAAGGGAATCTTTGGGGTTGCCAATCTTTTTCAGGCACCCAAGCCTGTTTCTGGTTAATCACAGAGTTCCTGGAAGGCAGCCCAGACGCTGGGGCTGCTCTCTCTGGTAACTGTGGTAAATGACCCGTTTTGATAGGAACATTGAATCACCAAGGTCTTTTAGGGTTCCATTTGCTAATTGATTGCTAGTATCCTGAGAAGGTAAGAGTTTTCCAAAAGCCAGGCCATTTCTCCCTTCTTGAGTGATGGGGTTTGGCCCATTGTCGCTTAACCTCAGCTTCCCTGGGCTGAACCAAGTTCTTCTATGTGAGAGGCACAGCGAGGGTTTTACTGCTCCAAACGTGATCTCTGGACCAGTTGCAGCCTCACCTGAGAGCTTGTTAGAAATGCAGAATCTCAGGCACCACCCCAGACCTCCTGAGTCAGAGTCTGGGTTGTGACAAGACCCGTAGGATTGTGTACAGTGCAGTTTGAGAAACTCTGTACCAGGACATGAATCTGAGAGGGAAGCCCTCCTGTGGATTTGCCAAGAAGTAAGAGAACTCAGCAACATCCATCAAGCCAGCTGGTGAAACAGTCTCCCTTCCTTCTGGCCTGGTGAAGGACCTTGTCAGGAAACAAGAAAACCAGTTTAAAGCATGCTTGCCAAGACTAAGAAACTAAATGTGGGTCTTGGGCCCCTGGGACTAAGTTTCTTGGCAGCAGCCTCTCCTTATTCTCAAGGAAATATTTTGGTATTGAAAGACTGAAAAATAGTGTCCTCTCAAGCCACCTTGGATGGTACCCTCTAGGTTGGCTAGTATTTAGTGACAGTTTTTCTGTCTTGATCTGTGCCCTAAATTAACTACGGCTTATCGTGGGTCCAATTTGAAACTTTGAAGTTTGGACTTAGGGGATTTTTTTTTTCCCTCAGTGTATATTTTTACATTTGCTAAGTGAACACATATTGCTCGCTTCTTGAATCAAGACAAAATTTTTTTATAATTTTATTGTACAGCCAATATGTTTAATGTAGACATAATTTTTAAATATGGGTCATCAAAAAAGAAGATAAAACTGTCTGTATTCTTATTGTTTGGAGATTATATCTTCAAGATGTTGATTCACGTATTGAGAGCTTTGTTTCACATATAGAGATTTCTTTTATTTTCCACACAATTGGGCTTCCCTGGTGGTTCAGACAGTAAAGAATCCACCTGCAATGCGGGAGACCCAGGTTCCATCCCTGGATTGAGAAGATCCCCTGGAGAAGGGAATGGCAACCCACTCCTGTATTCTTGCCTGGAGAATCCCATGGACGGAGGAGCCTGGTGGGATACAGTCTATGGGGTCACAAAGAGTTGGACATGACTGAGCAACTAACACTTTCACTTTTTCACACAGTTTTATAACCTGCTTTCAATTCAATAGTTAGCGATATCTTTCCAAGTCAGTAAATAGAGCTTTTCTACATATTCATTTAAAATACCTTACAAATTATTTCTTATGGAATGTTCTGTATAATGAATTTATGTAATCCATCACCTATTTCTGGGCATTTTCATTTACAGTGTTTTCTGTTATATCAGCATTGCCATCTGCAGCTATTTATTTGCACATGGTGTTAATGACTTATATAGAATAACTTTTCAAATAAATATAAAAAGAAAGACAGTGCTCCAAGAATGAGAGGGTGGACTGTGAGTCTTGACTCCATCCTGGGATGTAGCTTTGTGTCTTAATGGCAACGTCGGGTGATAAGCCATCAATATGCCAAAACAATGTGATGCAGCTTCACTGTGGAATCATCTAGCTTTTCTTTCTTTGTTTCTTGGGTATTTTATGGTTTTTTTTTTTTTTTGGCCACGCACCTTGTAGCACGTGGGATCTTAGTTCCCCTAGTAGGGATCGAACCCGGGCCCTTGGCAGTAAGCGCATGGAGTCCGAACTATTGGACCACAGGGGATTCTTTGGGTTTTCTGAAGAAAACAAATTATTTGGGCTCTGCAGTGCAGTGGGCCACCTACCAGGCAGCCACAGAAGGCTGTGCTAGAATTCCGAAGTCTGGTTGGCAAGGCATCGGTGATAGTCTCAACAGAAAGGCCCAAGGGAGGTGTGGAGGCTCCTGCGAGTGAGTGGGAAGCATGACGGTGTATGTGTATATTGGGGCCACACCCTGGATTTTAGCAGGAGCCAGAAGAGCTTGAGGCTTGGGTGTGGGCAGCTGTGCTAAAAGGGGAACTAGAGGTAGTTTCTAGCCAGGATGGAGCTGGGAGCCAGCACTGGAGAGGGGAGTGGCCTCAACACCAAGGAGCAGATAAGGATTTGCCAGGCAGCCTGGGTAGAACCAGGATACGCTATCTGGGGAGCAGGTGTTGGAGATCTCCTGCCAGATGAATGCGCAAGGGACATCGGAACCTCGGTACATACTTCTGGTGCGGGAGACAGTCTGCTGGGTGTCATGCCATAGCTGAGACTGTGGTTTGGGGTAGAGGTTCTTGTTCCTGGAGTGCCAAGAACTTAGCTGTTCAACCCAGCATGTACCCCTGTGAGAGGCAGCTGCAGCCACTTCAATGCCACCACCTCCTCCTGGCTGGAGGCAACCTCTCCAGTGTTGCTTTATCTGTGTCGCCACCAGGGCCTTTCCCATTTCCTCCTTTATGCTGTAGTTAGTTTCATGCATGTCTTGGGAAAAGCAGCACCATGTGGTGGGATCTCCCAGGGATTACAAGTCCCCCAAGCTTTTTACTTAGCATTTTGCCTCCTGGGTCACCCTTGGGTGAGTTACTTCTTTGAGCTAAGGGTCCTATTTATAAAATAGGGTGGTCGTAAGAGTTAGAAGTAATAACATAGAAAGTATCCCCTTAGTAGCTAGCTGGATAGTAAGTGCTTAAATTGCCCGTTTTTATTGAGGGCTTAACATAGTCTGTAAGGGTTGATGGATCACTGTCTGTGGGCAGATCGCACTAGACATGCCTGTTAGGTTAGTAATAGGGGCCTTGAGGTCAAAAGGCTTAGGACAGGGCTGAGGAAAAACAATCACTGCCAGCAGATGATTGAGCTGGGCCTTTCTGACAAGGCAGAGAGAGAGGATGAGGGGCCCTGGGCTGGGTGGTTGAAGCTTGAGAAGGGCATTCTGACCTGGCACAGGGTCTCCTCTCCGACCTGGACTACTGCAGCCAGAACAGCCTCGCAGGCAGGCTGCAGAGCCACTGTCCAGGAGCTTGGCCTAGTCTCATCAGCTCAGCTCCAGGCTTGCCCCTGGCCTGTCTTTGCTATGCCGAGTAGTGCAGTGGTCAAGCCCACACGCGCCAGTGTCCCATCCCAGCTCCATCCTTTCTGTTTGTGTGACCTTGGGCAGGTTCTTAACCATTTTGTGACTCGATGTTCTCATCTGTACAATGGGAATAATAGTACTCACCCCATAGGGTTTTCATGAGGGTCAAATGAGTTTATTTATACAAAAAGATTTGGAATAGTGACTGGATACAGAAGGCATTTTGTTTATCAGTGTTTGCCAGTGACTCTGTCGGCCTTGGGCCTTTCATCTTAACCTCTTCTTTCTTCCTGAGAGCAGAAGTCCTGTCTGATCCATTTAAACCCGTCTTAATAGGGATTCCTAAATATTCGTTGGATGGATGAAGGGGAGGCTCAAGCTATGATGCCAGATCAACCCAGGTTCACATTCTGACTTTGCCCCATCTGTGGACCTCTGACTTTGCTGACCTCATTACTTCATTTGTAAAATGGGAGAGAAGAGGCTCGTCCTAGGATTGTATAAAGCATTAAAGAACACATGCAAAGCCCATGACAGCAGTGAGCTTTCAGGAAACGGTGGCACCGATGCTGATGAGTGAAATAGTGCCTCAGTAAGGCTCATTCTGCCACACTGAGTAGGTGGTTCCTGCATATTTTCAGGTTTCATTTTGAAGTAGGAAAGTGATTTCTGGTTTCTGTATCGTTTTCCCCAGTGACTGTCAGACGCAGGAAGGAAAACAGGACGCCCGTGCATAGGCACCCTTTCCCACCTCCCACAGCTGTACCCGTAGAGCCGCTTTTCTGGATGCTCTTTTCATACTCAAGCCAGTATCAGACATTAGACCACCCTGGAGGTTCACTGTGGCCTTCGGAGTCCACTCTGTCCATAGTGGCCAAGATCACCGGGCATCTTCCCAACCTCTCTGTGGTGGTGGCCTGGCTTGGAGCACATCTCTGGTTTCCTAGCTGGTGCTTGGACATGCTAGCACACAGCTTTGTGTGTATAGTGATTTAGTTCTCATGAACTTGGCCATGTCCACTCCCAGAAGGATATTGGAAATTTGGGAGACTTAGCCGGCTTCCCCAGAGAAGGCAATGGCGACCCACTCCAGTACTCTTGCCTGGAAAATCCCATGGACGGAGGAGCCTGGTAGGCTGCAGTCCATGGGGTCTCAAAGAGTCGGACATGACTGAGCAACTTCACTTGCACTTTTCACTTTCATGCATTGGAGAAGGAAATGGCAACCCACTCCAGTGTTCTTGCCTGGAGAATCCCAGGGACGGCGGAGCCTGGTGGGCTGCCATCTATGGGGTCGCACAGAGTCGGACACGACTGAAGCAACTTAGCAGCAGCAGCAGCAGCCGGTTTCCCTGGTGGCTCAGTGATAAAGAATCCGCCTGCCAATGCAGGAGGGGTGGGTTTGATCCTTGGGTCGGAAAGATCCCCAGGGTCAGGAAGAAGGGAATGGACAAAGGTGCCTGGTGGGCCACAGTCCATGGGGTCGCAAACAAGTCAGACACGACTTAGCGACTAGACAACCACAAACGGCAAATAGTAAGCTGTGTTATTGACAAGCTCAGACCCTACAGGGCTGCTATAGGGAGTCAGAGAAAAGACATAGTTCTGTCCCCCAGGGCCTGATGACACTCAGCCATTCCCTCAATGCATCAGAATGGAAGCCAGCACACTGGACAGCTTTAGTTTCCTTATCTGTGAGCTTAGGATGATGATTATTAAGTAGAGGACTTACTTCAGCCTCAACTGATCCCCAGAGTAATTCTCAGAATACTGGTCATGTGAAACAGACCACAGGAAAAGGTTCCACGGCCAAATATGTTTGGGAAATGAATTGCTTGGCCTTTCCTTCTTGGCACTTTATTAATGTTAGCATCCCTAGAGGCTAGGTAAAAACACTGAAGATATCTAATTATCCTACAAGAGTTTATAACAAGCGATTATATGAACATTAAGAAAGGAGAATCTGTTATTTTTTAAATAAGACATTTAGAAAGTGGTAGAATTAAAAGTACTTGGCAAAAGTATTTTGTTTTGGTAACCGGTCACTTTTAGATTTGATCATAAAATACTCAGTATTTCACCGACCCATGGCCCTCTTGAAATAGCAGAATCATGACTTGCTAGGAGATGCCTCCAATGGGAGTAAGACTTTAACTTGAGTGATGGAGGTAAATTCTGACATTTCAAAGATGCTCTTTATGAGACACTGGATTAATTAGGGCTGTTCATTTGAGTAGCTTCTTTAACTTTAAATACATATTTTCAGACAACTGAGCATCTCCTGAGCCTGCCCTTGGTCTAACTGTTCCAGCTTGATCCAGAAGTATGAGACTGGAGCACTATGAAAGATCCGGAGCCATCAATTTATCCTGAAAAGTGTTTTTCATATACTTTGTGTCTTTGGGGAATAGCATTCATCCACAAAACTGCCTCACAATGGAACTGCTTTAACAAGAATCATTTGAAACTGTCAGTGTCCTCACAGTGCTGGACCATGGAAATCAGGATGGATGATCAGAACCCCCCCTCCCCCGACCCCCACCGTCAGGCCTCCCTGAGCCTCATTGCTTGCTTACTCTGATTGTTCTGGTAAGAAATGGAAGTGTGGGCCTGCACATCACCACGATCCTGGATCTGAAAGTTGAATAGGTCACCTCTGAAACCTCTGCCCCGGCCCAACAAGAAACAGTGGATCCACTGCAAGCTCTTGTTTGTTTTTACAGTTCTCCAATCGTCCATCCTTCTCACCCCCTCGCTCCTGTGGCTGGTCAAGCTAATTTGATTTGACGTCCTGGCATTCGAGATTTGTCAAGTATTGTAACCCTAAGCGGTACTAATATTGAAAACTGTACTTGAAATTTATATAATCCAGATGTGCATGCCAATAGAGCAGAGATGAGATGGCAGGCTTGGGTCGGGGAGGGGGTTGGGAGGTGGGGGAGCGTGTGTGTGCATGCGCGGAAGAATCTTGTTGCTCTATATTTTTTCCACATGGTATATAGCCAGGAAGGATTTTATGCATTAATATTTTCCCTTAAGAATAATAACTGGATTACGAAGTATAGCTTTAAGTAAGTCCCACCATCGGTTTTATTCACAGCCAAGAATAACTGATTAAGTTTGGGGGAGCAGGAAGGTGATCTATTTTAAGTGCTTTTTAAACACTCTTAAATTGGTCAGGACCCTTCAGCAGTGTGGTCTTGAGAATGGTTAGTCACGCCGAGTCAGGATTTTTGACGTGGCTCTCTTTAGCGTCGAATGTTTTCCATTTTAATGTACCGTTTTTCTCACTGGAGGGCCTTTGGCCATTTGGAGGGGTAATTCGGAGGCCCCCGCTTAGACACAAGGGCTTTGACCCCTGAGTTGTCAGTTCTGAGCCCCCAACATTGGTAAGGCCCAGTTGCCATTTCTGTTTTCCAAAATCTCATTGAGTAGCTGAACTAAATTGTAGAAAGATCTCTGTTCAGATGTTTGATGGTGGGCTTGCTTGAAGTGCTTGTCCAGCATCTCCCTTCTCCACCCCCCATCAGGGGCCCCTTGTACCGTCTCCAGCAGAACAGGCACCTTCCATAACCACAGCCTTGCCCACCTGTGCAGACCACCGTGGAGTTTTGTCCAGCTGATAGAACTACTTCACGTTGCTCGCCTGACACGGAGACCTGGGGCGTAAGCTTTAGTGTCCTAGACACGGAAGAAGAGCAGAACGTATTGTTAGTCCTATGCTCGTTGTGTGTAATTAACATCTGTCCTTAACCAGAAGCCCAGGGAGAACTGGTCATGCCAGCTAGTAGCAGATGACAATGATACAGAGAGGGAAACAGAGAGCTGGGATCCACATTAGTAGGGTGGCTTCCGGAGGACCTGGATGTTCATGGAAACCAAGGCTGCAGTTGGTACCCATGCCATCTGTGGTTATTTCTAGGCGAGAAATCTGAGGTCCAGTTGCTCTTTTAGCTCCCTTTGAAGGCAGAATAAAAGGAAAACGATGTCCAAGATTCAGGGGGAGCTTGTGGCCTGCTGCTGCTTCCCCCTCACTGAACGGCTCTGGAGAAAGGCTAGTGGGTACTGTCCCCGCAGCAGGAGTGGAACATTCTCCACTGGGCGCAGCAGCTTTTCTTTGGCCATAACTTAGAGCCCTGGTTCCAGGAGGGCTGGGAGGACGGTGCCTGCCTCTGGGGCTCTCCCGAGCTGAGCCTCGGTCTGTGGGCTACAGCCCTGTTCTGACTCAGGTCTTGGGTAAGGCATGCAGTCGTGGCTCCAAGCCAAACAGATTCCAAATGATGGAATCTGATTTTTCCCGTTGGGTTTTGAGGTAAAGGAGTCATGTGGGATGTGATCAGGCCTCCATGGTTTGTTTATCTGATGTTCAGGTACAGACTGGGGCTCCGGACAGAGTGGGGCAGAGCCGTGAGCGGGGCCGGCACGGAGCGCAGGTGAGTCATCGCAGTTCACCCTGCGAGGCTCAGCAGCCTGGGAATGGGGCCCAGGCAGGAAGTAGACAGTCAAAGCTGCTGGTTCAGTTCTCTCCACTGGCATCATCGCCTCATGTAGTTCTAGAAGGACGGAGGATGAGAGCAGGCTGGAAGTGGAGAAGCAGGAACTTCCGGGACAGGAACGTTTCAAGGCAGGTTTTAAGGCACGTTTGTACAGTACAGCTCCAGGCTCAGCCGATGTGAACTGACCCACGTATCTAATGGGATCCCAGGACAGAAATGGGGTTCTGCAAAGCCACTGGTCTGATTTTGTACCTCTCAGCTTGCAGACTGAGACCTGCTTGGCCAGAAAAGAAAATATTCTTCTTCCTTTTCTTAATGTTATCTGAGGTGTACATTGTTTTGTTGTTGTTTATTCATTTTAAAGATGTAGTATAACCATTTCAATTAACTAGTTAATGCAAGGATGGATGCATAAGGTCATTGTAGAAAGGGTATAACCAGAACGGAACCATAGCATTAATAAAGGACAAAATGAGAGCCCAGCCAGGAGGAGCTGTGGTCATGAAACAGGGAGTGCAGCCTGGTGGCTAAGAGCTCCAGTCTGGGAGTTTGTGATCCTGGGTTTGGATCCTGGCCCTGTGGCATATTTAGCTGTGACCTTGCCTCTCCAGCCTCCTGTTCTCTTCCTATAAGATAGGAAGGTGGGGAGGGATAATATAGAGGTAAGGGTAAGAGGTACAAACTATTAAGTAGGAAAATAAGCTATGAGGATATATTGTACAGTGTGTGAAATATAGCCAATATTTTAAAATAACTATAAATGAAGTATAACCCTTAAAAACTGAATTCACTGTATTGTACACCTATAACTTCTGTAACATTGTACCACAACTATACTTCAATTGAAAAAGATTTTTAATACAGAAATTAAAAGATGGGAAGATGGTACTACACCAAAAATTAGCCTGAGAACTGAGTGCTTACTAAGTGGGAGGTGTTAGCATGATGGTTGTCATCCCTTCACCCATAGCAACAGCCTGTTTTGGGGTGAAGCCCTCCATGCAGCTGGATGTGTGTGATTTCCTTCCTCTTTTCTACCTCGTTGCTCTAATACTAGTGCATAAGGGGATGTAAGTTCTTAGGGACTTTGACCTTGAAGCCAGACCTTGTGGCCAGGACCAGTTCTCCTCCCATGGGAGCTGTTGTCAGGATCAGGTCCTGGGTCCTCAGTCTCCTCTGAGGTGGGCTAGTGCTGCTCAGCTGTAAAGCCCATCTAGGGGACCACCATCCAGATGGATGAAGGAGTCTTTAAGAGGAAGCGAGAGCACTCTGCGTTGGTGTTAATCCAGGGTCAAGCGCTGGCCTTTGCTGGCTCTGCCCCTCCCACGTCCCTTGCTGGCTTACCCTCTAAAACAGTGAACCTGGAGTCAACCGAGGCTCCCCAAGAGAGACCCCGCCCTTCCAAAGGCAGGCTCCTCAGGCCCGAGTTTTCTATTCAAGTTACAACGTGGGTTTATTCCAAAATGACAAAAGCAGACCCCTGGTGTTTCCTTGGCTCACTTCTGTAAAGCATCGTGACCATTAAATAAAGGAAAAAAAGGTCTGAGCCTTGCAACAGACAGATGTTAGACCAAAATTATTCTTCCCACTCCCTTCCTGGCTCCCAGGAATGGTGAAACTAGTGAACATAATAGTAGCTTAAAGAATCGTGGAGTTTTAATTAAGTGCCTGCCTGCTATTGTTTAAGCATGTTACATGTATCAGGTTGTTTAATCCTCCTAGTAACCCAGTCAGAGAAGTACTGTTATTGTTGTTTCCCTTTTACAGAGAAGGGGGCCCACGACACAAAGCAGTGAATTAACTTGCTGAAGGTCACACAGCTGGGAAAGGCCAGATCAGTCTGAGAATCCAGCCTGGTGTTGGATGCTCCACACTACCCACAGTCCTCTACTGCCTCTCATAATAGTTAAAAAATAGTTATTATTATAAAAATAAACCACATACATGTGTGATAAAATGGCCTAAAACTGTAATACTTTTCCAGTGTTGGTTTCCTAGTTTTGCTGTTACACTGTAAGACATAACCATCTAGGAGAATTGGGTGAAGGATACATAGGATCTTTCTGTATGATTTTTGCAGCTTCCCGTGAACCTATAGTTGTTTCAAAACAAGAGGTTCCAGCAACTAGACTATGGCCAACATTGTGTTGAACTAGGATTTTATGCCAAGCACCATGCTAATATGCACTTTATACTCATTGTTTAATCCTCCCAGCAGCCCAGTGAGGTACAGGTGCTTTTATTATCTTTAGGTACAGATGAGAAAATCAAAGGATGACAAAGTTAAGTAAGTTGCATAAATTCAGGAGAAAGCGGCGAGGCCCCTGAGTCTTTCTGACTTCAGAGCATAAACTCATAATGCTTTTTTGGATGGAAGAATACTTAGAAGGCGTGTGATGTGGGGGCCTGGTTCTGTGTCGAGCTCCCCAGGTGACAGCAGCCTTGCAACCTTGTTTGGTCTGTGGCAGCCCTGTAAGGAATCACACCTGTTGGTTGCCATCATCTTTTCTCTTTCCCCATCATCCCTTCCTTTCCATGAAGGAGCCATACGAGCTCAGCCACCCTAGATGTATGTTTTAGGATCTGAATTGCAAGTGCCCTTCACATCTCAGTGAGAGAGCAGGCTTTGGGTTCAGACCTGGATTCACTTTCTAGTTTGACTTCCCATTAGCTTTTTTTTTACCTTGAGAGAGTTAAACTCCTAGAATAAAACAGGAATAATAGCAGTCCCTTCCTCCTCGTTTTTTGTTTTACAGATATCAAATGAGATTAAGTACCCGGTGCACGGGTATTCCATATTGTTGATTTCCACACGCTTGCTCAGCAAACATGGAGCCCTGCCAGGTGCTACAGAGTGTGAACTGGGGAGAGGGTACCTATCCAGCCTAGAATGCCTTCCTTTGGATCCAGACAGAGTCTGGGTATTGGACCCAAGCCAGGCACCTTCCTGGGACTCAAGGACATTGCTGTGATTTGGAAGAGGGAACATTATCAATCACCATGTTGGAGGGCATCTGTGATTATCATCTTCATTTCCATCAAAGGTGTCTTGTGACAGGGGATCGTCAAGTTCAATTTAGTCTGAATCAGGACCCAGCAAGGATATATTTTTTATTTCTGCCTTGGGCTGAACCTGTCTTGAATAATTCAGTCTCTATCTATTTCTAAAGACTAAGCTTCCACGCCTCCTAGCTTCCATCCTGCTTTATTCAGGGTCATGTGGTTGCTTGTTTCTCAAAAAAATGCATGCATCCTCCCCTCTCTGGCTGCCAGTAATGAGTGTTGTTAGGAAAAAGAATCATCTTCTTATATGTACTACAAAATTGCAACAGCTGCTCAAAGTCTAGAGACCAGCCTCAGGGCAAAGGCTGCACACGGTGGCCTATGGATATCTTTTGACCTGATACTCTTAAAAGAAAAATTCGTATGCTATCATTAAAATATTAGATTTCCAGATCTGGCAACCGTTGGCTAAAGCTGAGTAGCATCTACCTCCTTTGGGTGGAGCAAGGAGCAAATGTTATCCAATTTGCTGTAAGCCTCCACCCCTCCCACCCACCTCCAACCAAGGTCACTCATTTACCTTACATTCTCAGTGTTCACAAGCATCTAGTTGTCAACTCTTGACGTAGATGAAGGAACTCTGTTTCCAAAGGTGCAGCCTGTTGATGCTTTGGGAGTTAATTGGTCCACAGTTGATCCCGAGACTCTGCTTCTTACTGTATGTGGATACAGTAGAAGCAGTAGGCAGCTGCTCATTTTCCTTCCTTCTGTGAAGTCAGTGTCATGTCTGACCGTCTTAGGTAGGAAGCTGGAATTCTCAAGGAGAATTCTCAGCACTGTACCAACTCCCTAATTGTGGAAGGATTAGGAAAAGTGATCTGAAAGATGACACACACAGACTTGGGGAGTTGTGGGTGTGTACTTGTATCTGTGGGGAAGTAGCTGACTTGGAGTATAGTTCTATGATGTGAAATATTCATGGGGGTACCAGACGAGGAGTTGGAAGACATAAGTTACAGTCTGGCTTTACCACTTGCTAACTGAGCACTTGACTTCTTGGAGTCTGTTTTCTCATTGGTGAAATGGGAATAATGTCAAGTGTGCCTCGCAACAGGGTAGATAAGAGGATCAGGTTACGTGATCCTATGAAAACGTAAAGCTGTATTGAAAAGTCAGGTGATATGACAGAATGGTATGCCATGGATGAACACACAATACACAACCTCTATTTGTAGAGGATTGTGCTATTTGTAGATCAGGGATCAGCAAGCTGTGACCCACAGGACACATTCTGCCCTCTATATGGAAAGCTTGAAAAACAATCGAAAGACAAATAGCATTTCACGGTGGGCAGAATTTCTATGCAGTTCCAGTTTCTCTGTCCATATCAAGTTTCACTGGAACACAGCCACACCCATGGGTTTAGGTATTATCTGTGGCTGCTTTCTCCACGCATTGGCAGAGCTGGGTAGTTATGACAGTAACCAGAAGGCCCTCTGACTCTTTACAGAAAAAGTTGGCCAACCCCCTACTGTAGATGGTGGAGGGGCAGTGACTCAGACCCTCCTCCTCTTTCCCTCACTTCTTCTCCCACCCAGACGCAGGTGCTATTGCAAATGGGTGGCCCACGGATATTTTCAGATGTAAAACCAAGAATTTCTCTCCATTTAACTGCCATAGAGGAACACTTCCATCTGGGCTCCAGCTAGGGGTACTTCCTGTGAAAACCACAGCATTTTTCTTAAACCAATCTCCATTTCAGCAATAACCGCAAAAAGAGAAGAGGCTGTTCCTGTCACAGTGGGCATTTCTCCAGCGTATGAACCATCCAGCAAGCCTGGTCAGCAGAGTTTCCCTCAGCCTGGGACTGACAGGACGCAAAGAGGGCAGCCACGGCTCTGATAGGCTCGTGAGGGTAGTTTTAGGGATGAATTACTCATATGCTCAGTCATGTCTGACTCTTTAAGGCGACCCCATGGACTATCCCACCAGGTTCCTCTGTCCGTGGAATTTTCCAGGCAAGAATACTGGAGTGGGTTGCCATTTCGTCCTCCAGAGGATCTTCCCAGCCCAGGGATAGAACCCAGGTCTCCTGTGTCTCCTGCATTGGAGGCAGAGTCTTTACTGTCGAACTACTTGGGAAGCCCAGGGCTTAAGTCCCCCAAAAGATGGGTTTAAATCCTGACTCCTGTCGCTTCGGAATGTGACCTGATTTGGAAATAGGGTTGTTGCAGATATAGTTAAGTAAAACAAGGTCCTACTGAAGTGGGGCGGACTCTGGACCTAACACGACCAGCATCTTTATAGTAAGAGGGAAATCTGAACCTTTGAAAGTGGAGGCAGAAATTACAGTGGTACATCAGTACACCAAGGAAGGCCAAGGATTGGTGGCCACCAGCAGAAGCTAGGAATGAGCCAGAAAGACCTCTCCCCAGGGTCTCAGAGAAAGCATGGCCCAGCTAATACCTTAATCTCCAATTTCTAGTCTCCAGAAGTGTAAGAGAACACATTTCTGTTGTTTAAAGCCACCCCGTGTGTGGCATTTTGTTACAGCAGCCCTAGGAAACTCATGCAGGCAGCTCGCCCACCCTTGGTGCCACCTTCTAATGCCATTCAAAGCTCTTGGCACTATCCGCATTCTACAAACGGGGCTGTAGAGGCACTGCAGGTTTCAATGACCTGCCTGAGATTTTGCCTGGTGGCAGAGCAGGATACAACCCAGGCCTTCTGATTCCAAGCTTCTGGGAATGGCCGTCCTCTGCCTGGTCCACAGCTTTCTAGTGGAGGGAAGGGCAGGTCCTCAGAATCATGGAGCCTCTTGCCTTGCGTTTCTCATTCCAGGAGCTCTGCAGAGAGTATTTCTTTACTGGGTTATCCAAGCTTGTTCACTTGGGCTCTCAAATGGGTAAGAGGAAAAATTAGTCACTAGCTTTAAAAAAAAAAAAAAAAAATGGAGACTTCCTTGGTAGTCTGGTGGTTAAGACTCCATGTTTCCAATGCAAGGGGTGCATGTTCAACCCCTGGTTGGGGAATTTAGATCCTGTCTGCCTCATAGCATGGCCAGTAAATAAAATGAAAGTGAAGATATGTTTTGCATACATCTGTGTGCTTTTTACAGTTGTAAAATTGGAAGAAGAGTGAATTATCATTTTCATAACCAACTTTCAGAGCATCTGAAGAATGTGCCTGAGAGATCCCTGGGGAGATAACCCACATAAAACACCAGCGAGGAAGGCGATTTAATAAGGGAAGTCTCCAGTGACCTCCTGGAAAGCATAAGAGCACTGATACTTCCTTCTTAGGTGGCGTCTAGTTGGCCAAGCTCGTTTGTATGGCAAACAAATGAAATCAGCACCCAAAGCTCCCGAGATGCTGGGCTTCTCTGTGCAAGGGTGATTGCTTGAAAACGTGCAGCTCACACAAAGAAACTCAGGTTGAGAAGGAAATCTTACTGTTGAAAGTCTGGGATTTGTTTAAGATGGTCTTTGTCTCTATTGCGACTATTTTCAAATGTACAGAGAAGCATCAAGAGTTGTATGAAAAACTCCCCATGTTCCCACTGCCCAGGATCAAACTCCCACTTCTCCTATTTTTTACCCACTTCACCTATTGCTTTGTCCTTATTGTTGCTTAAGTATTTTTGAAAGCATGTCCCATATCATGCCATCTTTCCCCCTCCTACTGGAGTGAGCATCTCTTAAAAAAAATCGCCATTTTTATAACTACAATTTCATCTTTGTGCCTAATCATATTAACAGGGATTCTCTGGAGCCAGTGCTACCCAGGTCATGTCCAGAGTTCAAGTCAGTAGTTTTTAAACTATGTGAATGGAAATGTGGGCTGAGGGGCAGGGAGTGATGCCCATGGGACAAGTAGAAGGCTGAGGTTCAGGAAAGAGAACTTGAGCAAGTCCTCTTGGACTGCAGGGGTTTTCAGAAAGTGTGCATGACTGAGGCCAGGCAGGGCATTCCTGGCCATTGGGTGTTTCCCCCTCGGCCGTGGTGACCCAGGTTTCTCCGTAGAGTTCTGCTAGCACTGGCTGGCTCTCGTGAGGGTCACTGCCTCTTGGACACTGGAGAGTTAGTTGCCCAACTTCAGCTTTGGAGGGCTTAGCATTCGTGACCTATGGCTGGTGGCAGTCCCTGTGCCTTCTGGTGGCTGCACTGAAAGAGAATTGTTTCTTTCTCTGAACGTGGTTTTTTAACATCAAGAGAACTTTTCTCTCTTACCTCTACCATCCCACCTACCCCCCGAAAAGGAGGAAAGAGCTTTTCTGGAATTTGTTTTTAGTGGACTCACTCAAAAGGAGCCTTCTGTTTATTTTTTGAGTGGCTCTCTGGACTGTTGTGTCCATTTATCATGCCTCCCTCCCAGCTCTCCCCCGGTCTCTCCTTTACTCTGCGAATCTAAACTTCATCAAACTGTTCCTAACGACTACCACATGTCCGCAGAGGGCGCGGGGGGCAGGGAGAGGGGGAGCTGAGAACTGAAGGAATCCTCCAAGGAGCACAGTAGCATATTAAAATTCAATGGCTTAGTCATCAGAGTTTTCAGCCCCAGCACCGAAGAAAAATAAATGAATGTTCTGTAGCAGTCTTGTGGATCTCAGAGGAAGGGGGTGGCCGTGGGGAGGGAGGGAGGGGAGAGGTTGTGGTTTTGTGATAGAGGAGCTCATGCTGCAGAGAACAATTAAGGCCTTTGCTCAGAAACAACAAGACACGCTACTGTTTTCCTGCCCTGTAGAGGAGCGCTCAGTATCGGCAAGAAGGGACCATTCTGATCAAATAGCTCGGCTCTCAAATGGGGAAACTGAGGCTGGGTAGTGGATGTGACTTCTGCACAGTCCTAGAATGAATTAGTGGCAGAGGTAAGACCAGATCCCAGGCCTGGGCACCTCGTGGTCAGAGTATCCCCCCTGCCCCCTCCATTCAAAGAGTATTTTCCTAACAGTATAGAGAAAAGGGAACCTGCCTACACTGTTGACGGGAATGCAAATTGGTGCAGCCACTATGGAAAACAGTGTCGAGGTTCCTCAAGAAACTAAAAATAGAGTTGACATTTGATCCAGCAATCCCTGGTCTTCCCTTGTGGCTCAGATGTTAAAGAATCTGCCTGCAACGTGGAAAACCCGGGTATGATCCCTAACTCGGGAAGATCCCCTGGGGAAGGGAATAGACACCCACTCCAGTATTCTTGGCCTGGAGAATTTCATGGACAGAGGAGCCTGGCAGGCTGCAGTCCATGGGGTTGCAAAGAATCAGACACAACTGAGCAACTAATACTGTTACTTTCCAGCAGTCCCACTCCTGGGCGTATATCTAGACAAAACCATAGTTCAGAAAGATGCGTTCACCTCAGTGTTCATAGCAGCACTCTGAATGATTACTGACAAACCAAGACATGGAAGCAACCTAAATGTCCATTAACAGAGGGATGGATAAAGAAGATATGGTGACTCACTTTATTAAGATATTTACTTTATTGCAATGACCTGGAACTGAACCTACAATATCCTCAAGGTATGCCTGGTGTTGTTTACTTGTTCATTCATATCTGACTCTTTGTGACCCCATGGACTGCAGCATGCCAGGCTTCCCTGTCTTTCACTATCTCCCAGAGCTTACTCAAACTCATGTCCATGGAGTCAGTGATGCCCTCCAACCATTTCATCCTCTGTCGTCCCCTTCTCCTCCTGCCTTCAATCTTTCCCAGCATCAGGGTCTTTTCCTATGAGTCAGATTTTTGCATTGGGTGGCCAAAGTGTTGGAGCTTCAGCTATAGCATCAGTCCTTCCAATGAATATTCAGGATTGATTTCCTTTAAGATTGACTGGTTGTATCTCCGTGCAGTCCAAGGACTCTCAAGAGTCTTCTCCAGCACCACAGTTAGAAAGCATCAATTCTTGGCACTCAGCTTTCTTTATGGTCTAACTCTCATATCCATACATGACTACTGGAAAAACCATAGCTTTGACTATACTCTTGATGTGGTTTCAATGTGCTGCCATTTAGTCATATGGGCAGCAGAAATCAAAGCACTCATTTCACATAGGGAGAAATTAGGACAGAGAGCCAGAGAGGATGGTACCAAGGGAGAGTTGAGGTTAGAAACCCAGCCTTGGGCCTGCTCACTGGGCTCCCCATCCAGTGCTTCCCTCCAAGCTGTTCCTCAAAGATCAGGTGGGCTTGGGGACCCTCTTAATGGAGCTGGGACTCCCTCCCATTTTGTCCTGCTGGAGAAGCCAGGTAAGGCCTGCCTGGATCACTTCCCTCAGAGGAGATGCTGGAAGACTTTCTCTGACAGACTGTTGATCTTACAGAGCAAAACCAATCAACTGCCAGAATCTATAAAGTTGTCAGTGTGGAAAGGAGAGCTGCCTGGGCCTGCAGCAAGCCCCCAACCAGCCTGGCAGGCCGTTTCAAGACACACACACACACACACACACACACACACGTCAGCAGGAGGGCTGGGGAGGAGCAGAGTGGCGGCTGCGTTGTGTATATTAGATGTGCCTCTAATTTCTGACTAAGATCTCGCCCTTTGGACTTGGAGGACTCCTGAGGTCCGATGTAGGCGCGTGTGTCTGTGTTTCCCCACTGGGCCTGGAGGGAGATGAGCTCTGTCCACGGAGGGTGCTCATTTATAGGGAACAAGGGGGAGTGTATTAGTCTTGGGCCAGTGTGTGCCCCGCCTGCCTGCCTTCCAGCCTCCCCAAGAACACGCCAACTCACACCTAGGAGACCCTCAGGGAAGAGCAAAGCTCTTCTGACTCAGATAAACTTGGTTACCTGGGCCTCTCCCAGGTGACAGTAAAAGCAAAGCATGAGGAGACCTTACATTTGTCAGCGCGGGAGTGGAGGTGAGTACTGTCTACAGTGCTCATACAGAGCTATGCTCATGAACAGTTGAGTACCTGTGAAAGAACTTTTGTTCAAACCCTCCCCACCCTTCACATTCACTCTGCCTCCTTCTGCTGGTGGCCTTCGTGGCTGTAAGAGCCTCTGGTTTCCCCCACTGAGCCTGTATTAATGAATTTCTAGTAGAACTCCAATAATTCTCCCTGAAATCTTGAGAACCCAGGCTCTTGTGCAAATGTGCACATGGGGACTCCCACACAGGATCCCCGATGCGCAGTGGTTCCCCTCTGTGTCCTCTCCATCAGCACAGGTTCTCCAGAGATACATCCTTGTCACAGCTGCCGCTGGCCCAGGTGTCTAATGCAAACCAGAGTTCCCCCGGAGCGTTCCTGACGCTCAGCCATCCCAGAGCCGTTCAGCACTAGGCCCTGGGCTGCACGTGGGCTCAGTTCAAACAAACCTGGGTCGCATTATCTCCTTGGCCTGGTGCTGTCCCCGTGGCTGCCTCGTCCATTCCTCTGCTGGGCCCTTCTCCCCTGTCAGGTTTTCAGAGCCCTGGAGAACCTGTAAAGGTGTAGTTCAGGCAATGCCACGTGGAGAGGGCCGCGCTGTGTAACAGGGCCCCAGGCAGCTGAGGGTTTGCAGATAAGAACCGCCAGCGAAAGGCAGTGGGGAGCAGCCTGGCGCTGGTTTGGCCAGCCCTCGCGGAGGCCCTTGAGAAAACAGTATTGCGTTATTGTCACTATTAATAATGGCCCTTTATTTGAGCCTTGCTAGGACAATGCTCCAAACAAAGCTGAGAGGAAGAAACAATCCCTGCTGTGGGGCCTTATAATTTGTCAAGGCTGGTGGAGAAAGACAGATCTGCTGGGGCAGCTTGTGGGGGTGGGGTGGGATAGATTCTCTAGTTGCTGGAGGTGTAATTAGACGATGCCCCTGGCCGTACTGTGCATCCCAGTCACTTTGTCACAGGAGTGTCTGCAGCCCCTCCTTTGTCTTTATTTCACTAGATCTGAGCCCCTCCAAGGCTTTGAGAAGAGAGAGGATAACACTGAGCCAACTCAGGTCTACATCTTGCCTCTGATACAGCAGGGTGACCTTGGGCAGGTTCCTTTATTTCTCAATCTGATTCCCACCTGCAGGGGGGCGCCCCGATTGAAGATCATGCCTCGCTCAGGGAATACTAGCTGCCCAGAGCCGGTGGCAAGAGGTACAAAAGAGGACTTGCTGGAAGTGCCTTTGCACCCCTAAAAGAGAGAATCCATTTGCAGTGCTGACAGCTAACTAACAGCACCGTTACTGAGAGCCATGTGCCAAGCACCGAGCCTGCTGCATTGACCTCATTTGCTTCTCGGTGAGAGAACGGTCGTCACAGTGATGGCCTTCCCGCTGTTCAGACGGGGATGTGAGGCTGTGCTGTTTTCTTGTTGGGTGCTGTGCTCACCGTACCAGGGGGTGTGGTGGCATTTTGGGACTGGACGGGCTCTGTGAAAACCAGCAGACCACCCTGCCAAGTCGGAAGTCCTGCTGTCCCCCAGAGATGCTGGCAGCCGGTCGTTGCAGCTGTGTGGCAACAAGTCTGATTTAATTTGGGGGGTGGTACAGACAGCACTGTGCAGTGTTTGTTAAAAACCAGAAGAATGCAGCTTATTCACCAATCTGTGAAAATGGCTGTGCCTTGGGTGGGTAGGGAGCCAGAAGAGAATGGGTGAGAGCATTTTAAAAGAGTGAAAATGCTGATAATTATAAAATGTATCATAATGCCCATTATGCATGAGGTCTGCGTGGATTAACTGATTACAGCTAAGTAGGCTCCAGGTTTCCTTGAGACCTCTCTTCCGGGGTTTATAATTCTCTTCAGACTTCTCAATTAATCTAGAAGATGGGAATCTAATCATTGTTGTCAGTAATCATCACCTTCCTTCTAAGTCCTTTTATCACCACCTTGGTTTCTCAGAAATAAAAGCCAGGCAGGAGAAAAATGTACATTTTTCACATAATACACTTGGTATAAACCCAAAAATGTTGGAGGGAGGAGGGTTTTGTAGGTTAAATCCTCTTTCAAGTGCACGAGAAAAACAGGCCACTTATTAGAATCCTATGGTAAATAGTTTCATCAAGCAAAGAAGCAAATGCATATTTATCTTTTAGGTAAATCTGGATTTTTCACATCCACAGTTACTACAGTGTGTGCTGAAGTGGCTAGGTCATCCATTCCAGCAGCATTTCTCTTTTCCTATCAACTTGCATCTTTTCTGTGAAAAAATCTTTCAGGTTATTAAACACAGGTGAGGGTAACTGAAACAGAAGGTATGAATGTGCCTTATGGAGTATCATTTAAATGTAAAGATGCTGTGAAGCCAGACAGGACAGGAAAAGGCATTTGGAGGACGTGTGGCTGTGAAGAGGGTGGTGGGAAGCTTGGAGAAGAAATTCTGAGCTTCGGTGTCCCCTCAGCTCTGCTGTCACCTTGGTTGGTCTTGGGCAGGATGCTTGGTCTCATTGGGCATCAGCTTTTATATATGTAATAAGGGGATTTGAATATTTAAGACAACCATGAGATAAACTATTGTGGAGTTCTTCCTATGAGGCAGTGCTGGGCCAAATGTCAGTTTAGAAAAAAGTGTTACTCCCAGTTATCAGTACAGGTTTATCCCTGGAAGATACAGGCTTGTTTCTGGACAGAGGTCTGGGGAGAAACTTGATCTGGGAATTCTGCCTTCTCGAAGCCCCAGAACCTCAGCGCTCAGTGGTGTGTCCTCTCTGGAGACCCCTCATTGAATTACACCATCATCAGCAGTGGGGACCTCGTGCATGGATTATTCAGGAGGCAGCACACCGTCCCATGAGGGCAGGTGCTTTATCGGCTGGGATCAGGTGGGTTATGGCGTTCAGAAAATCCTTGTTTTTTATTTGGCTTGTTTCTCCCTGTCCACTCACCCAGGTTCTCATCCTCGGCTCTTGGTGCCTCTGGGGAAGCCTCAGAGGCTTTCTACAACCAGGTGTATAAGCATACAGTTATGTTCCCCACGCATGTACACACACATAACAGCCTTCTCACCAAGAACAGACGCCTCGGTAGCACTTTCCCTGTGCTGGGCGCATGGCCGAGCAGCGTACATACTCTGACTCACAGCGATCCGAAGGGGCAGGCCCTATGGTTCTTCCCCTTTTACAGATGACTCGGAAGCAAGAAAAGGTTCAGTGATTTGCCCAGAGCAACCCGAGACCATCCTCAGTGTTTCGCTTGGTCGTTAACTCCACCTCTGTGAACCCTTGACAGGTGTGCTTAAAACAGGTGTGATCTTACCTCCCTCTGCCTCTCTCATTGTGAGGATCAAATGGGGGAAGAAAATAAAGTGAGACAGAAATTGGTAAGTTTCCCTTTATTCAAATGAGCTGCAGGGAAAGCAGATGAGAGGTATACTATAATGATCAGTAACTTCTGAAATGAGTGGCGTAAAGCTTATAACATGACAATCCATAAAGTATGCCATGGGACTTCATCTTGGGGGTTTTTGTGGGGCAAAACAGGTTGGGTTTCTGATGGACAGTGGAGTTTTGGGGGTCATTAGAGCACTCTGCCTGCAGGCCCCGAAAGGGAGCTGGGGTACTGCCTTTATTCCAGCCTTGTATCCCAGGGACTCTGGGCTGAGGGGCGGAAGAGAGCCAGGCAGCGTGGTCCGTGGTTGGGATGTGCTTTGGAGAGATTTGGCGGTGTCAAGTGATTGATAACAATACTCAAATGGAGAATGTCTCCTCCAAGGCATGCTTAGGTGTCCATTATGGCTGGAAGATGGTTTCTCCCCAGTCGGCCTCCTGGGTGTTGTTGCTCTGTGTCCTGGTGTGAGAAGATGTGACTTTGAGAGGCCCTGAAGGGCCAGGGGCTATAAACAGGAAAGAAAAAGAATAAATGTCAGATAACTTTGCTGGAGACGGTTCTTGGACTTTTCCATAAATAGTGCTTCGTGATTTGATCTTACTGTGCTGCTCAACTTGCGAGACTATTTAATTTTAATTAATTAGTCATTTTAGACATTTTAATAGTAAATAAAATTAAAACTTTTTAATTTTAATTAACTAGACATTTTAATTAATAGTAAATAAAATTAAAACTTCAGTTCTTCAGTCTATGAGTTGCATTTCGAGTGCCCAGAGTCAGATGTGACTAGTGACCACCGCATAGGGCAGCACAGGGACAGAGCATTTTCATCGTTACTAAAAGTTCTAGCAGTTACCTGCTTCTTCTGGGTATATGTCAGCAAGTCTGCTCTTTCCCAGGCTGAATTCTGTGGCCCCTTTTAGTCTAAAAGTGAAGTCAAAGGCACTCAGTCGTGTCTGACTCTTTGTGACCTGATGAACTATATAGTCCATGGAATTCTCCAGGCCAGAATGCTGGAGTGGATAGCCTTTCCCTTCTCCAGGGGGTCTTTTGAACCCAGGGATCGAACCCAGGTCTCTCACATTGCAAGTGGATTCTTTATCAGCTGAGCCACCAGGGAAGCCCTTAGACTAAAAACTCTTCTTTATGTCTTAGAGTCCAGAAGTCCCTTGAAGACTTGGTTGTTCTGAGTTGCTTTTGACCGGTTCTAAATGTTTCAGTCATGTGTTTTCTTCTCTGGTGCTGTAGAACCAGGTCTTCCTGAACCTCACATGACTCCCAGCTTCATTTTCTTTTCATTTCTTCATCCCATGTTGAGGGATCAAGGGATATTCATTCATTCTGGAGCAGTTGTCCTCTGCATGTGCTCAGAACAGACTCTATTCAAGTCAGACGGACAGGTCAGAGGTCAATGTCAAGACCTATCTTCATGAGAAGTCAACTTACGGGACCAGGACTTGCTGCCCTTCATAATTTCATATGTGAGGAATACTGGATTTTATTGCATAGTTAGAATTTTTAAATATGTTCTTGTTTAAGCAGCTAAACGCCTGAAAAGGCATTTGAGTCTAATGAGTGCCCTGTATCTGGGTGAACCGTGGTATGTTAGTAATTCAGAGCAAAAAGATATGTGGGGCTGCAGACAAGGCAAATTCTGTCTCACTCCTGCAGCTGTGCAACTGGGACCGTCCACAGAAATGGAGAACTCCCCAGCTAGGTTCTGCAGGAGATAGTTTTCCTTTGGGGTAGCCCAGGGCTCTCCTGGACCATCCGCTCTCAAGTGACTGAGTGTGTATGTGTGTGTTGTGGCCTGACACCGAGAAAAGAGACTTCTTGAAACCTTTTTTACTTGGGAAAGAAAAAACAGGAAAAGAATCGTTGGCGATTTTGCCTTGAGTGTCTGGAAGCTGACACCAGCCTCGTTTTCCTCCACTGAGCCTCCACATGTCACACCGTGCAGGTTGCCGACACCGTGTCTCATTACTGACTTGGTCCTCCCCACACTCGGCCTCCTTTCCCCAAACAAACCCCTTACATCGTGAAGGTCAGAACCCCGGACAGATTTTTATGCAGCCACCAGATGGTGTTTGCTTTAGCACAGATCCACAAACGATGTGTTATTATAGTAGAGGTGCCGAAAATTGTATGACAAGACTGGGTCTGTTCCTCTGCTAGAAACCCAAGGCTGAAATACTGCAGTATGCCTTCAAGCCTGACTCAGAAAACGAAAAGGAGCCTTTCCCAGAATTAGGGGGCATTCACCAGGGACCAGAGGGAAAAAAAAAATAACATTGCACTGGTCACCAGTGGCTGGGCTGATGGTTTATTTTCTGTCTGTGTTTTATTAAATTTGTGTTTTCCATTTGACTTTTCCTTGTGTGATTTATTTCTGCTTCTAGATGTTCTCCAGCCCTACCCCCACCAAGAGATTATAAGTTGATGATAATGTAGGTGTCACAGTTAGCTAAGACTCGTCAGTTGGATTTCACGAAGGAACAGGAATGGGAATGAATATTAGTTTAGTGCTGGGGTGTTTGGTAAGGACCGAATGCCCACCCAGTGCATTATACCATTTTTGATGAAATGGCCATATCCTAAGGATTGGATTGATCTAAAGGAAATGATCAGGAATTTAATTTTATTTAAGGGGGCTTTGGAGGCCAGCACAGGGTCATACTATTGGGACAAGACTATTGGAAGAGGGAAAAGAATTAATCTAATTTCTCCCTCCCTCTCCTCATTTTTAGAAAAGTCACTTGGAACCACACAGCAACTTGAGAAGGATCTTGAATCTTGACCACCTAGTGGTCCCTCTGGTCTGAGGAGACCATGCCCTAGGCTCTCTGAAACCCTCCATCCTGTGCCTCTCAGTACAGAGAATGGTGCAGAAGTGACTTCTCAGTTTAATGATGGAGCCAGACTAGGCCTCCATCAGGACCATCCCACTGGCCCTCAGGTCAGAGGTCAAGTTTGGGTATAAAGGTCATGTAATGGAAATAGTTTGGGAACTTAGAGAGTGAAGGATTCAGCTTCACTTGAGCAAATCTCAGTTTCAGTTTTCTCATCTGTAAGTGGGGTGCATAGTACTTACCCTGCTCACCTGAAAATTGAATGTTATGATATGGATGGAAGTACTTTATACAAAACACAATTCTATACCTGTATTCTCCAGTGTGGTAGCCACTAGCCACATGTGGCTATTAAAATTAAATAAAAATAAATACGTGGTTCCTGATACTCACTGGCCTTATTTTAAGTGGTGAGTGACTACCACATTCACTAGTGCATCGTAGAGGAATGTAAGGAAGGGGTGGAAATAGAAGCTTTCCTTCATTCTGGGGTCAGAAGAAATAGGGGATTGGGAGCTTGCAGTCATGAGGAAAGTTCAGCAAAGGAGGAAGGGGTTTGATTCCAGTCTCTGCCAGGCACCAACCATAAGCCACGAGAGGCTACCTCGACTATCTGAGCCTCCACTTCCTCATTGTAACACAGAAAACATAACAGTCCCTTCCTCCCAAGGTGCTTGTGGGGGTTTCATGAAACCGTGTCTGCCTAGCAGTCAGCTCAGTACCTGGCATGTCCTAAGTGCTCGGATAATTTCTTGAATCATTGACATCATGACTTGTTGAACTGTGGGTGCTACTATCCCTCTAATGCTGTAGCATACGGGAAAATACAGGTCAGCGCGTTCACTGCCCTTACACCTTCCCCAGGGGAGAACGGCACACTTCACTGTGGGAGATTGAAAGAGGGGAGTGGTAGTTTTAAGCCCAAGAGGGTGACAGCCAGACAAGGTGGTTTTGTCTCAAGTGCCCTGAAGCAGAGAAGGAGCCCATCCTTCGGGCACAGAAGGCAGCACAGAGTTCCCTTCCAGGTGGGTCTGGGAGGAGGGCCCTGATCCCAGGTAGGAAGAGGCTGAGATAACCGGGCCTTTCACCGGAGCTCCTGTGGAGTGGTGGCTGCAGAGGGTGGCGGTTAGGTGGAGGGGCTGGGCAAGGGGAGGGCTGTATCATGAGTGGTACCCCCGGTCTTTCTGAAGGAATGAAGCGAAAAATCCCAGTTACCTGGGTCTCCTGGCCCAGGTGAGGCCTCTAGGCATGCAAGTGACCCAGATGCAGGTACTGAGATGAGAGATTGTGGAGGTGATGCTCCCAGCCTGGAAGGGACCGGGGTGTTTGACTTAGAGTGAGCAAGTCCTGATGTCATCAGGGAAGAATGCTGAGGAGATAAGAGAGCTGGGTCTTCCCCAGGGTGGACCTGGGGACTAGCAGGGGTGGGCAGGGAGCACAGGGCGGCACTAACAGGTGGTGGTTTTTCTACTCAAGGCAGCTTGTGGAAGCGGCTCTTCTCCTGTGGACGGAGGGATGGAGTCAGGCCCTGAGCTGGGCCCAGGCCAGGAGAAGGCCAGATGTCCAGTCGCCTTATGGCTCCTGGAGACCACCCCGCCTCCTCGGGCCCAGTTGGTAGTTTCATTGGCCCTGGCACTAGGTTAGGAAGGACTCTTGTGGTTGCAAGTTATAAGAAACATACTGGAGTATAAGGTGGAAATTTAAAAGGAGGTTTATTGGAAGCAGGTGGAGCCCTAGGGCAGGATAGCTGAGCCTCAGGACAGTCCTGGGACCCAGGATTGGGAGGATAACGCCCCCTTTCTCCTCCTGCCTCTTCTTCTCCTTTCTGCTTTCCTGTCTTCCAGAGCTTCTTCAATAACAAAGGGATCGACTGCAGGGTGGTGTCAGGGAGTGCTCTAAACACACTCTCAGGAACCCAGTCACTCTCCCTCCAGCCCTGTTCTGCGTTCCCTGGGAAGGAGTCAGCAGCCCTCCCGTGGTCCAGTGGGGCTGGGGTCCCGCTCCCCATACTCCATCTTCCCACTGTGACAAGGAGGACTAGTTAAGCAGTGGTCAGTACAAGCTGCCCGCACACCCCAAAAGGTGTTACTCCTGAGGGGGGTCTGCCTAGCAGGGGCCCAGATGTGGACGCTTCAAGGAATAGACCAAAAACACGTGGGGAAACGTGAAGATTCAGGAAGGGGCCTGTGCACCTGGCCCCTCGCTGTGGCCCCAGTTGTCACCTTCCCAGGTGTGGCATCATGGGGCTCCAGCGTGGGGACCAAGCCATGTCAGGTGGCTCACTCATCTCTTCTGAGCCCCAGAACTTGACCTCAGGCTTTCCTTCTCTCAGGAAAGTCTCCTCCTCCCCAGCTGAGCTGGGAGCTCCTTGTGGGAAGAGGCTGGGGCAGGAGCAAGGGATGACCCGGGACTCTTAGCTCTGCAAGCGCCCTGCACACCACACTCCCGGAGCACTCCGGGTGGGATGGGTGAGGAGAGTCCTCCGTCAGCTCCCAAGTTCCCTGAACACAAGCAGAGCGATGGTAACCAGGAGCCTGCACACTCTTCTTCCATCTTCCCAACTACAGTTCACTCTGCTGTGGGTCACTTCTCATTTTCCTGTCAATACCCTTGTATTGTCCTTTAGTTACTTCACGAGGGACAGTTGTGACGACTCCATTATAGTTCCTTTGGCGTGTACCTTGTGTCTGTCTGGGCAGTGGTCTGACTGGAAGAACATTTTAACCTGTTAACATTGCACTTGGTCCCAGGGGCGGCTGGGGATGCTGGTGGAATGCTAAGGATTCTTACAGAGATGTGTGTAATATGAGATAAAAGTAAGTAAAGAATTCTCCTTTTATCCCTCCAGTACTACCGTATCTCTTGCAACACATGGACAGTATGTGGCTCACCCAGCCCCAGCACCTAACACCCTGCTGGGCATGGCCGTGGGCACCTGGTCAGCAGTGACGGAGGGGAGAGAGGCGGACAGGGTCTTCCACAAAGCCAGTCACCCCAACATCCCTTTGGTGCTTGGGGGAGGGGACGCCGTATTTCTCCATTTAACAAAGCGCCTGCTTCTCACCCTCCAGCCCTCAGGCTGGCAGAGTAGAAATAGTGTCTACTGTCTGAGCAGCACCTCGCCCTTCACAGGCATGATTCACTTGGGAGCGATGCGGTCCCACGCCCCCGGCAGCCTCTCCCTGTCTATTCTGGTGTGGTTGTCATAGGAGAAGGGAGGAGCCACCCTCCTTGCCTCTGAGAGGCCTCTCCTACCTTCTCTGTCTCACAACCAGGCTGAGCCCTGCTCCTAAGCCAGGGGGAATGTCCACCTCTTTGCTGCCAGCTTCTCCTTGCCAGTGCTCAGGCACCTGCTCTCCTTCCTTTCCTCTTTGGTGTAATGTCAGAGATTCGGGAGGGATAAGTGTAGAGAGCCAGGACATGTACTTTGATGTTAGACCAGTATTAGTCCTGCTCTGCCCCTAACCAGCTGTGTGACCTCCAGAGTTACTTTAATCTCTCTGAACCTCAGTTTTCTCATCTGTAAAATGGGGATGTGGTGCTTACCTCTCTGCATCATCCTGAGGGTTAAATGAGTGAAACTTATTTGCACAGTGCCCAACATATGGTATGGGACTTCCCTGTAGCTCAGACGGTCAAGAATCTGCCTGCAATGCAGGAAATGTGGATTTGATCCCTGGAGGGACGATCCCCTGGAGGGAGGGCATGGCATCCCACTCAAGTATTCTTGCCTGGAGAACCCCATGGACAGAGGAGCCTGGCAGGATAGAGTCCGTGGGGTCTCAAAGAGTCAGACGCGATGGAGCAGCTAACACACACTACTGCCATGTGGTAAGGTTGCAGTGACGGCAGCTGCAGTTTCATTAAAGGAGATACCTGATCCACGTGCTGCAGAAACAAGTTTGGAGTTGATGCCGTCCCTCTTGAGAGGGAATTTCAGTCAAGGCTGCTGAGGATGTGGAAGGAGCTGGTGTGGAGACTGAAAGAGCGTAGTTTCTTTGTGCCGTGACTGTTCACTTTCCACATCCATCTGTCCTCTCCCTGCACGGAGTTTCGTCTCACATAAGCAGAGGGCTGACCCTCCAGGTCATTTGAGGAGCTGTCTCAGTTGGCCAAAACTTTGACATGTCTCTTCTGCTCTGCTGATGGTGTGCAGAGACGGTGCTGAAGAAGTATTTTCCTGGCCAAGACAAAGCTCTGAGCTAGGTTTCAGGTGGGGTCAGATTCAGATGGCCTTGCCTTTCTCAGAAGGTCATGGAGTGACCTAGCAGGTGGCCTGCCCTCTAGCCAGTGTTCTGGGCCTCAGCGGTTAAGGCCTTGTGCTATTAGGGGATGATGCCAAAGTGCTTCTGACTCTCTGAGAAGCCTCAGGGATTTTTCTGGTCAAAGATGGTTTAAGCTGTTTGCTTTTGTAGAATCTGATTTAAATTTCCATACAATTATGGTTAGTTTGGGCTTCTCTGGTGGCTCAGTGGTAAAGAATCTGCCTGCCAATGCCGGAGATGCAAGAGACATGGGTTCAATCCCTGAGTTGGGAAGATCCCCTGGAGGAGGAAATGGCAACTCACTCCAGTATTCCTGCCTGGGAAAGCCCATGGACGAAGAACCCGGTGAACTACAGTCCATGGGGTCTTAAAGAGGCAGGCATGACTTAGTGACTGAGCATGCCTAGTGTTTCACCACTTCTTTGCAATGTTTTCAGTTGCTCTCTGATACCTATGTGATAATATCAGCACATCCACTGTAGCTCAGGGGCCAGATTCAGACTTGTCGCTAAGGCACAGTCCACACACGTGCGGGGCGCTGCTGAGCTCCCATCGCTGAGTCAGCGCTGGTCCTTGGGTCCCACCTCTGGTCAGCGTCCACAGAAATGCAGGTCATGGTCACCTTTGCAGTGGGTTTGTGTTGCAAGCGTCATTTCTATAATATATACTAAGTTTTAGGCTCTTAAATAAACGTCGTATCATGACCTAAGTAAACATGATATGGGTGGATTTTGCAGTTGAAATACTGCCCCCAAACTCAACATATCCTTCTTTTTAAAAGTTGTACGTTTGGATTCATTTATGAAAACCACACTCGTGAACTAATTCACTCTTTTTACACACACTTAAGTGAACTGAGGAGAGGGTGTGGTGATCACGTCAGGAGCCTGAACGATCCTTCAGGTCCTTCTCCAAAGGCGGAGCCGCCTCTGAAGCAAACTGGGTGGAAATCCTGCTTCACAAATCCTTCCCGCTTTGGGTGACAGCTGCCCTGGAGTCTAGGAAAGCAGAATGAGAATGGAGTGGTAATTAAAGATTGTGAGGAAGTCTCTTTCTTAAATAGGAGACTTGCAGTTAACCATTTGAAAGAGTGAACCATTACTCCGTGGCATTCCTCTGTGTAAATGTGGGTTTTTCCACGGTGGGTTCCTACCTGAGCGGGACCCCAGCCCCGGTGCGGCTCTTTCTCCCATGGCCATGTATACACTAAACACACACATGCCTTTCACCCAACATAAAGCCCTGAGATACTCCAGTTTAAGTTTCTTTCTCCCCTACACCTCTGGACCTACTTCTTCCTGTACAAAATAGTGCCAATAATAGCTTATCTCACAGAGCTGTTGGGAGGTTAAATGATAGGATGCTTGTGAAGTTTTTAGCAGGGCGTCTGGTTTGCAGTAAATGTCCAACCGCCACCAGCCTTTGCTGACACAAGTGGTGAGAGTTGCTGGTTTGCTGAGACTTCCGGGCCTGCTCCGTGGCCCTGGCGGTCCTTGGTTCCTCAGCGGATGGATCTATAGCACTTCTTTCAGAGCTCTTGAGGCAGAGGCGGTGGTGGGGGCGAAGCCCACTTGGCAGCCTGTTGGTGCCCACAGCACCAATTGGTCAACAGGCCAAGGCAGATTCATACAGGAGACACTGGCCCGACTTTTTAAGAAACAACTTCTGGCAAAAAGTGATCTGTTGAGCCTTTCTAGCCCGAATATAAAGAAATTCATTTGTGTAAAATCAATATGAACTTTATTTTTTAAAAAAGCATGAACCTATAGAAATAAGTAGGGTTTTCTGTTGTAAGAGAGTACAGAGCAAGTTGGGATGCTGGGTGTGTAGATATTGAGAAGAAGGTTTAGGGAGGCCAGATTCATCTTCTAAAAAACCAACAGAAAGCTCTTTTGTCACAGATGGACAAGAGGCTGCCTAACCTTGACCACTCTTGCTGAACTTGTTTAAGAAACCCACTTGATGGCCTGACTGGTTTCTTGTTTGGCTGAAGAGCCTTCATTTGAACAGAATTCTCTCCATTTAGGAGGGGAGGTAGGGATTGAGAACCAGATGGTGGCTCCTGCGGCTTGGGCTGTCAGTCCTGACTGGTCCTGCGCACCCTGCCCACAGCCCTCAAGTCCTCCTTGGGGCTTGTGCCAGTCCTGCTGGGGGCATTGGGCCAAGGGGAAGGCTCACTCACACCTGGTTGCCAGTGTGTCCGGTGGGGAATCGTCCACACCAGGGCTGACCCCCAGGGTGTGGATATGACCAAGGTAGCCTTAGGAAGGAGGTGCTCTGGGACTCGCAGGGACAACTGACTCAAGTTGCTGGGGATAGGGGAGCAAGAAACCCAGGCTCCCAGCCAACCCCACAGCCCCTCCACTGGCATTTGTATGGGGGCATTGCTGGTGGACACATATTGCCAGGAACTGACAGCAATGACCAATCCATAAATGACAGATAGGGGAGCAAGAAACCCAGGCTCCCAGCCAACCCCACAGCCCCTCCACTGGCATTTCTATGGGGGCGTTGCTGGTGGACACATATTGCCAGGAACTGACAGCAATGACCAATCCATAAATGACAGACATCTGTGGCCCCAGGATGAGGAAGACCTCTCTTCTCTGCTGGGGTTTGTGTGTTTCTGTGTCTGCAGCATTGGGGGCTAGGATCCATCCTCAGTGTACAATATTGTCCAGAACAGCACTCTGGCTCTAGACACTAGGAGAGGACAGCCTTGGAAGCAGCTGGTGGGTCCTGGGCATTTCAGCCATACCTAGCTGCTGGATCTTTTAGCCAACTTCCTACAAGTAAGGGCAAGCACAATTTAATTTTCAAAAAAAAAAAAAACTCTGCTTGGAGGATCCTCTCTTAGGAAGAAGCATTCTGTGAGGAGCCTGTGATACAGGCAAAGAGTATCAGCCTTGAACACAGACGGCTAGTGTTTGGATCTGGCTTGGCCTCTGGGTAGCTGGCGAGATTGGTCCAGGTTATGTCATCTGTCTGTGCCTCAGTTTCTCACCTGTAAGCTGAGGATAGTGATGGAGAGTGTGTGTGTGCTCAGTCATGTCTGACTCTTTGCAACCCCATGGACCATAGCCTGCCAGGCTCCTTGGTCCATAGGATTCTCCAGGCAGGAATACTGGAGTGAGGTAGCCATTCCCTTCTCCAAGGGATCTTCCTGACACAGGGATCCAACTGTCTCTTGCATTAGCAGGCAGATTCTTTACCAACAGTGCCATCTGGGATGGAGTAGCAAATAGTTGAAGAGCACTTTCTATACATTCTAAGTATTATACTTCATACTCTAATTCTTGCATTGCTCACAATCTCCTTGTGAGGTGGGTCTACCTATCACCATATTGAAGGTACACAATTTATCAGTAATTAAGCAGGTTAACAATTTATAATAGTGCCTGGGTCAAAATGTGCTTTCAATAAATATCATTTATTTTTAATTTTCTTTTGGGTGCTTCTGTTCTGCCCTTCAGCCTCATAGCTAGGGTTAGACTATTTCTTAAGAAACCTCAGCAAGGATTTGACTGATAAGAACTTTTAGAGATCCAGGCTTCAGAGAGCAGCTGTCTCCGATGGAGTCTTCAGACTGAAGTGGAGATGCTCAAGGCAACCAGGAGTACCTGGGATGGCCATTGTCAGGCCTAGTGTCTCCCGCCCACGGGTGGGATTGTCTCTCGGGGGAGGGGCTGGCAGCGTTGCATTCACCCTCCCTCAGGCAGGACTGGTAGGAAGCCATTCCCTCCCCTCTTCTCCCCTTCCCCTGTGCCCCTCACCATCTGGGGTGTGGGGAGAGAGGCTTTCCCTGACCTCCCAGACGGAATTAGCTCTTCTTCTTCTGAGTGCTCGCAGCACCTCTGCCTCCCCTCTCATGTGTTCATTCATTCTTTCACCCATTCAGTAAATATTTACCAAGTGCCTGTGAGGTGCCAGACACTTGTGGGTGCTCAGGACATGTCAGGAAATAAAACACATACATCCTAGTGGGGCTGGGGGGAGATGGGAAGATGGTACACGGTGACACAGGAAGTATACACCGGAAGGCGGAAAGAGGGAATTAGCAAGCTGAGGTGGACGGGGAACAGGGGCGGTCACAGGGGTTCACGGAGTGAAGTTGGAGTTTGAGATAGGTTGCTCAAAGTGGTCTTATGACTGTTAAAACGCAGGCTGGAGGGAGAAGAGAGATTTTTGCCATGTAGAAAAATGGAAGAGGAATATTCCAGGCATAGAGGACAGCCTGTCTGACAGCCCACAGGCCTGATGAGTTCCAGTGGGGACACGGGCAGTAAGATCTGGGGAGTTCCAGGGCAGCCCTGTAGGGCCTGAGAGGACATCTTCAGACCTCACCTTTGACTCAGAGAGATGGGGGACCCTCCAAGGGCTTTCAGCAGAGGAGTGACATCATCTGAGGTGTTTAATGAAAGATTATCTAGATAGGAAGTGACTTCATTGGCATTTCTTTTTTAAAATATTTGGCTACACTGGGTCTTAGTTGAAGCATGCGGGATCTTTGGTTGCAGTATGGGGGATCTAGTTCCCTGACCAGGGATCAAGCCCAGATCCCCTGCATTGGGAGTGTGAGGTCTAGTCACACGACCACCCGGGAAGTCCCTCACCGGCATTTCTTGATCCAAATCTCTTTCCACTTGGATCGTACACCCTCTGTGGGCACAGGCTGTGGTCTTGTTCTCCTGCTCTAAGCCCAGCAGACCATCATCTGTTCTCAATGAATGAATCGAGGAAGGCTGTACTGGGGCCTTTGGTCCCAGGTGTGATAGCATCAGAGGGAGGCGTGGGCTTTCACGCTTAAGATCAAGGCTCCAGCTGGGTTCTGCCGGTGGCAGCCAACCTATGGCCTCCAGCTCAGGGTAGAGGAAGCAGTCCACCAAAAAGCATCTGTTTGTCTTCATTATGAGACTCGGCGTGTTGGAAAGGAGCCCAGGATGTGCAGACGTGTGTGAGGAGCCACAGGAGGAGGTGGGCTGTGGCCAGAAGACAGCCTCCCTGTGAGTAACCCCGACGTCAGCTCCTGTTCACCCTGCCCTCTCCCAGCCCCCTTTGGATCAGAGGAGGAAACAAACAGAAACCAATACAGCCGGAGACAAATTGCTCTCAGACACCACTGGCTCCTCAGGTGTCTCGGTACCTCCGGTCTGCCCAGCACACATTTCCAGTGATTGGTTTGCAGTCTGTTTCCACAGACCCCAAAATGCATTCCTATTCAGGAGGTGATTTCCTAATGGGAAAACCCAAAGAATCTACAGGCTTCTGGCCTTTAAGCAGGTTTTGGGGGAGGTGGCCTCAGTGGTCTCGCCCACTGTCCCCAGGGAGGCCATGTGGTGAGCGGGGTGCGAGCGTCAGGAAACTACACAAATGTGAGTTGGTTCTGACCTTGGGAAGTTTCAGTTGTATCACATGTAAAATACAGAGATGACACATAGCCTGTCATCGGGCTGTTTGCAGTCATCAGAATAATAGCAAAAGCTAATATTTTTGGAGGACTGTGTCCCAGATCCTAAGTTGAGTTCTTTATTTTATAATGGATTTATTTATTTAATGTTTAGAACAATCTTATAAGTTCTAGTGTCCCAGTTTTACAGACAAAGAAACTGAGGCCTAAAGAAGTTATTAAACAAGGTGCCCAACATCACCCCTGGTGGCTCAATGGTAAAGAATCTGCCTACAACGCAGGAGTTGTCGTTAATTCTCTCGGTTGTGGCCGACTCTTTGTGACCCTGTGGACAGCAGCCCACCAGGCTTCCCTGTGAGGTTCAGTCCCTGGGTCAGGAAGATCCCCTGGAGAAGGAAATGGCAACCCACTTCAGTATTCTTGCCTGGGAAAGCCCATAGACAGAGAAGCCTGGCGAGCTGCAGTCCATGGGGTTGCAAGAGTCAGACACGACTTAGCGACTAAACGACCACCACCAAGGTCGTGAGGGTGGGGGTGGGGAGGGTGAATGGGGGTGAATATTGAGAGTAACACAGCTAGACTAGCTCTAAACCCAACTCGGTTTGCAGTGAAGACTTGATAAGTTTAAATGAGATGATCTGCTTGAAAGGCTTAATACGGCCAGCCTCACTTAGTCCTAAGGAAGGCTGTTCCTGATTTCTGCAAGCTTTATTATCCTGCATATTGTGCTAGGGGCCCAGCTGTGGATTATTCTAGTCACATGCTAAAAATGTGCAGGATTTTCAGTCTCTTTGTTGCTGGTGAAACTGCTGGTTATCTGCTTTTCCCTCAGCCAGCCAGCTGAGGCCTCCTGGCATTTTCACTTTGAGCTGTCAAAGGTCAGGCAAGTCCTGATAGAGTGTCGTTTTATCTCCTAAGTGTTTTAGAGCTGTTTATTCGTTTAACGACTAGAAGTGATTTTTAAAAAGAAAGAAAGCACCTCTTTTAGCCAACAGTGACATCTCCAGAGGTGAGCATCTAGGTCCCCAGGACAGGCCTGCTGTGGCCTGCCAGTACTCAGGATGGCTGCTCAGAGAGTAGCCACTCTGATTTCTCTTTGTATCTCCAGGGCTAGTGCAGGGCCTGGCATGGCGTTGGCAAGAAGGAAACAGGTGATTTGCAAATTATGACCCCAAATAGCAGCATTAGACTCAAGACCCAAAGCTTCAAATTCCATCCATTCTCCAGACACGTCCACTCGTCTCCTCCAGTAATAAAGGTCTTGGTCGCAGGCAGGTGGGGTTTTCCAGTTTCCTATCAGTCAGTAGAATGCCCTCCTCTGAGTCACTGCACTTGGGGCATGGGGGGCTCTTGAAGAAAGAGCCCCTTGGGGCTATAACCTGAAGGGCTCTGTCTGTACCCCCTCAGGGCTCCATTCTTGTCCAGCCTGACGCTTGACCTCAGGGCTATCCCTGGACTTCCAGGTTTCACCTTTCAAACACTGAATTCTGTGCTAAGTGCATTCCATGCAAGATTTTATCAGGTCTTCATGGTAGCCATGTAAGAGGATCAATATTGGGGCTCTCGTTCTTATAAACAGTAACAATCTGTAATACAGGGGCTTCCCTCATAGCTCAGTAGGTAAAGAATCTACCTGCAATGCAGGAGGCCCGGGTTCGATCCCTGGGTCGGGAAGATCCCCCGAGAAGGAAATAGCAACCCACTCCAGTATTCTTGCCTGAAGAATCCCATGGACAGAGGAGCCAGGCAGGCTACAGACCCTTGGGTTGCAAGAGTTGGACACGACTTAGCGACTAAACCACCACAATATACGATTAAGGCTAGGATTATTTTTAAGGATTAAATGAGATACTTAACAGGGCATATTGAGCAAGAGTTCTAGAATGGACTCATCCGGAGTTGGTGATTTCTGTGGTTGGAGGCGGAGGGAGAGAGTGGTGGTTATGGATGAGGTTATGAAAGTGGGATCTAGAAGGGTTAAGTGACTTGTCCTCAGCAGAAGCAGGATTTGACAGGGGCTATGTCTCACACGTCTCCTTTCTTTCAATGGGCAGTAACAGCCTCCCCTCCTGCAGCTGCAGAGTGTTCTTGAGAAGCCGAGGTTATCTTGGGTGTGATAGGAAAGCTGGAAACTTCCACCAACAGCCATTTCCCCTCCTCAGTCCTCTGCTTCTTCTCAGCAGGCTGCCTGTGAGCCGGGTAAAGGGAGAGAGATGATAAGGGAAAGAAGAGGGCTAAGAGGGGTACTTTGGCCACCTCACGCGAAGAGTTGACTCATTGGAAAAGACTCTGATGCTGGGAGGGATTGGGGGAAGGAGGAGAAGGGGACAACAGAGGATGAGATGGCTGGATGGCATCACTGACTCGATGGACATGAGTCTGAGTGAACTCCGGGAGTTGGTGATAGACAGGGAGGCCTGGCGTGCTGCGATTCAAGGGGTCGCAAAGAGTCGGACATGACTGAGCGAGTGAACTGAACTGACTGAAGAGGGGTAGGACAGTCTTGTTTGAAGATCAGCTTTGATGATCTTGTTTAAATATCAATTTGAAAACTGCATAATTCTTAAGAATTCTTAAGAGTCATAAGCCTGGGAGTTCCTGCTAGTAGGAAATGGTGTACTCTTGGCCCCCTTGGTTCAGTCATAATTCTTGGTTCACCTGAGGCCATGCCTGTGGTAAACCCTCAGTAAGCACTTGGAGTTCTCCACTCAGGGGCCAGGAAGTGGGAGGGTTGTTTGACCTCCAGGCTCCAGTTCGCTCTTCCGGAAAATGAAGACACTGTGGTGCCTGTCCTGTGGAGACTTTGGTGAGGAGTCACTGAGGGGATGAACCCAAGAATGGCTCAGCTCAATGCAGAGGTGTTCAGAAGCCTGCGGGGACTAACTAGCTCCACCTAGCTCCACCACACCACATGCGTTAGGACAGAAGACCCCACCTGGCCATTTTTTCCCACAAGTCCACACTCCCCCAGGACACCAATGCCTCTCTTTCCTCAGAGTTAAGACAGGAACACCTGGGGAATTCTTTGGAAGTTCAGTGGTTAGGACCTCGTGTTCTCATGCTGAGGACCTAGGTTCAATCCCTGGTCAGGGAAATAAAATCTGATGAAAGTGAAGTTAGTTGCTCAGTCCTGTCCGACTCTTTGTGGCCCTGTAGACTGTAGCCTGCCAGGCTTCTCTGTCCATGGGATTCTCCAGGCAAGAAGACTGGAGGGGGTTGCCATTTCCTTCTCCAGGGGATCTTCCTGACCCAGGGATCGAACCCAGGTCTCCTTCATCACAGGCAGATTCTTTATCATCTGAGCCACCAGGGAAGCCCATAAACTATTAAAAATTAAAAAAAAAAACTACAAGTACACCTGCTACAGAGTCCTCTTACTGTCCCTACCCCTCCTGCCACCCCGTCCCCCAGAAAGAAAAGCCACAGTCCAGCAAGAGCTTCCACTCACTGAGGGCTGTGTGCAGAGGTGTTTGCAATGGGCAGGTGTCTGCCTCACCACCATCGCCTTAGGGACAGTGTGTCAGATTCTGTGTATCGGGAACCTGACAGTCATCGTCTTTTTTGAAGATCAGACCACATAATTCTTTGAGTCATAAGCCTGGGAGTTCCTGCCATTGGGAAAGCGTAAGCCTGAGAGTTCCTACCAATGGGAAGCAGTGTCCTCTTGGCCCCGTTGGTTCAGTAATAAAGCCTTAGTTCGGGAGGGCATGGCAAGGTCTGACTCGTGGGTGACACCGAGGCACGTCACCGCCCTGCAGTCCTAACCAGGAGGCAGTAGCACAAGCCCCTGTGGATTCCCGTTTCACGTACAAAAGCCAAGACGCACTCTTTCTGCACAAAGTCGTTGTGCAGTCTTGGCAGTTGAGTAGGGAGGAGGGTGGCAGGGGGCCCCAAGAGGACAGTTAAGGTGAATAGTGACTCTGCAGAGAGATTCAGATGCCAGCGTGGGTAAGTTCACTCTGCTTTGTGATTCTCTGGTTTGTTAAAGCAAACGAGGGCCTGGGAGGTAGATCAAGGTAGGACTTTCATCAGATACCGCAGATGAGTTTAACTCCCACAGCAGCCTTGGATCCTAAAAGTTTGCCATCAGTCAGTGGTTCTTTTCGCCTCTCAGTCCTAGACTCCCAGAGACAGCTGTGTGGTTCATGGTGTCCTTCCAGTACCTTCCCATTTCTTCACCCCTTTCGTGGTTCTTGGGGAGCACCGATGTCAGCTGGCTGGAAATCCAGAGGATGAGGTGGGCAGCCTTGGACTGCCCTGGGCGAATGCTGCCTCCTGTCTCCACCTTCCTGCCTCATCTCAGAAATGCCTAGATTCTCTGTCCCCCACCCCTGTTATGCTTTAGAAGCAGAAGTGTTAATCCTCATAACACTCCATGAAAGAGTGTTACTCACTGCTTGTACAGATGAGGAAACTGAGGCATAGAAGGATTAAGTAATTTGCCCAAAGTCAGATAGTAACTGGTAGAGCTGAGACTGAAACTCAGCTGGCTGTCAAATCCTTTTAACCACCATGCCATAATGCACCGCTTCTAGAAAAAGGGCAAATCTGACCTGAAAAGTCTCCAACTCCCTCCCCCTCCCATCCCCCAAACCTTGAGAACTTGGCCTCTCTGAAGATTTCAGCCCAAGCAGTCACGGGCAGGCTCCTCTGATGGGATGGGGCAGGGGAGAGCCGGGACTTGAACATCAGTGGTTGTGTTACTCGTTTATTATGAGAAAATCTCTCCTATCTCTGATTACCTAGTGCTGATCCGGAGGGACCCTCTTTGGGGGCTGGTTGGCAATGAAGAAAGTGAAACCCTTTCTTGGGACCCCCTCAGTGATGAAGTCATCCCTTATGCCTTGGCTAGGTTGGATCATCAGAAAGTCCCTAGAATTGTGGTTTCCAGCCTTTGAGCTGTTCCTGTCAGCAGCTTGGCTTCCCTGCCGGCTAATGGAGTCAGTTCATCAGATGGAGACGTTTTGGAAACTGTGAAAAGGCAGATGCTCTTTAAGAGTTCACTTGGCCTTAGGATGGGGGTAGGGGGGTGTCACACACACACAACCGGAAAGGTCTGTAATGAGTAGCAATTGAGGTTATGATGATTTTCATATGAATTGTCAGATCTTCTGTGTCCCTTAACTATCTTTTGTGGTGAGGAAGTTGATTGTGTAACTGGAAGAAGAAACTCCAGAGGACTGTTAAATGATAGCTCAGTCCCCCAGGCTCTTGGCTCTTTATGCCGTGGAGGGTGGGAGTGGGAGTGGGCAGTGTTCATGACAGTAGACAACTTGCTTCTCTGGGAAAATGGTCAACTCAAATTAGAATGCTGTCCTGCTCCTCGGATGGCGGTGGGTCTCTGGTGGATCCTTGCCAAGTGGTTGGGAGGTGATGGGGGAGGGGGACAGGGCCAGAGGAGAGTAGCAACTGCAGTCAGCCGCCCAAAGGTCAGTTCTTGCCATAGACTTGTCAGAGGGACTTACCTTGTACTACTGCAAAGTCAGAGTTACAGCCTGTCTTACAGTCTGTTTGGGTAGTTGTTCTTTGCTGGCAGAGAGCCCAGGGTGGGGGTGGGCAGGATAGGAAAGAGGTAGAGGCCTGAGAGTGAATTCTTGGCTTGGCTCAGCCTCAGGGTAAACTGCTTTACATGCTGCTGAAAAACTGTAGATAGGAAAGGAAACCCAAGGAGCTGGCAGTGAATCCCCTCCACTCCTTATCAAAGGGATTCATTCAGATACTTCCTGAGTGCCAGAGATGGAGGGCTGAACAGGCCAGACACAGCCCTGGCCTTCACGGAGCTTCAAATCCAGCAGGGAAAATAGATGCCAGTGATCACAAGGGAACATAATGAGTAATGAGATCAGATGCAATGGAAGAGAGCAGCCCAGCTCAGGCAAGTCACTTAGCTTCCACTTGTCAGTCTCATCATTTATAAAGTGGGGGCCAGATCTCCCCTCACAGGCTGTTGCAAGGCTAACTGGGATTGTAGATGTTAAGTAATTGCTGTATGGTAGGTACTGGATTAATATTTATACAAACCCACGGATGAATATCCAGGCTTTCCTGGTGTCTCATTGGTAAAGAATCCGACTGCCAACCAGGAGACGCAGGTTCCATCCCTGGTCCGGGAAGATCCCCTGGAAAAGGAAATGGCAACCCACTCCAGTATTCTTGCCTAGGAAGTTGGCAGAGGAGCCTGGTGGGCTGCAATCCATGGGATCACAAAAGAGTCAGATACAATTTAGCAACTAAACGGCAACAACAATGGATGAATATGAATATGGACATAGCAAATCTCCATTCAACAGCTTCATTCAAGCACCTCCTATATTCCAGGCATTGTTCTGGACGTTTAAAATATGAATTAAATAGATAAAAGCCCTGCCTCTTGGAGTTTATGCTGTATTCGGAAAAGACAGATAATACAATACAATAATTAAGTAGAAAGCATAGTATACTTGGTGTTATGGCGACAAGATGTGAAGAACTGACTCATTAGAAAAGGCCCTGATGCTGGGAAAGATTGAAGGCAAGAGGAGAAGGGGATGACAGAGGATGAGATGGTTGGATGGCATCACCGACTCAATGGACATGAGTTTGAGTAAGCTCCAGGAGTTGGTGATGGACAGGGAGGCCTGGCGTGCTGCAGTCCATGGGGTCGCAAAGAGTTGGACCTGACTGAGTGACTGAACTGATGGCAACAAGTACTACCAGGAATGTGAACAGGGAGAGATGGAAGCGAGCAGATAAAGGGCAGGGAAAACCTCACCGAAAGGCAGCATTTGTGAAAAGTCCTGAAAGGGGTGAGGGAGCTAGCCAGTGCAGATCCCTGGGAAGCATTTCAAGAAAAGGAGCAGCAAGTTCAACTGCCCTGTGACTACAGCATGCCTGGTGTGTTTGAATACAGCAAAGAAGCCAGTGTGATGTGGCCAGAGAGGTGTGGGTATGGAGGGTGACAAAGAGTTTTGAGGTCAATTTAGAGACTCATTGAGAGAGCTGTGCTGGGTGAAGGGTGGACATGCAGAGGGTGGGGCCCCGGAGGGCTTTGAATAGAAGGGTGCCGTAATCAGACTTGGCTTCTTGGGTCTGAGCAGGATCCCTGTCTTGGGAGTGGAGCACGAAGAGTGAAGCAGGGAGATCAGCTAGGCTATTACAGAAAGCCAGGTGAGCAAGAATGGTTTCCTGGACCACGTGGGATCAGGGAAGGCTGGAAGAGGGAGATGGGCCTCATAGGGGAGGAGAGTACATTTCTGGATAGAAGTGTCTGCCCCCTCCCGTCCCGACCTTCCTTCTTAGATGCCAGAGGAAGTTGATGATAACCACAGTGCCCTGACCCTAGGCTGCCCTGGCTCCCTGCCAGTTTGCCTTGAGGAAACCAGAGGAGCTCAGAAAGTCAAGACCAGACTTTTTCTCCCCAAAAAAGAAAAGAGCTACAGAAATACAGGTGGGCTGGACCTGATCTGGCCTCGGAAAGTCGGTGTTTCCAGGACCTCGTTCCTTTGGCTGGGCTTTGCTTTCACTGAGGTGTCTTTGAGTCTTCACAGTTGTTTATGCCTGTGGTCCTGTCCTTTCCCCACCAGTAGCTGTCCTCTCTAGAAGGAGATGCAGATCCTGAATTATCCATGCTTCAGAGGACCGCTGGCTTCTTTACTATGTGGCCTCAGGCTCTTCTTGAGTTGGGGCCCCCTTTCACAGCGTTAAGTGGGCAAGTTCACATTTACACAAATGATAGTTCAAAGAGTAAGAATATTCTTCACAAAGAGCATCTTGTAATCACAATAGCAATTATAAATAATCTGGCAGAGGGGTTTTAGAGATAACAGGAAATCAATTTGAAATCAGAACATGCAGAAATAGGGCCTTTCCTGGTGGTTCAGTGGTTAAGACTCCACACTTCCACGGCAGGGGGCGTGGGTCCAATCCCTGGTTGGGGGACTATTAATAAGATCCCACGTGCTTCTAGGTGCTGCAAAAAAAAGGGAAGGAAAAAAAAAGAACCTGAGGGTATAGCCAGGGTAATCGTTATAAAAACGGCTAATACTGAGTGTTTACTTTATCCATTAGCCCATTTATTCTTCATAGCAACCCTATAGAGGTGGTGTTGTGGACTCTGTTTTACAGATGGGGAAAACCACACACACAAATGGACACACACAGGGACACACACAAGGGGATACACACACACACACACACACACACACACACACGAGAATTCAGTAACTTGCCCCGAATAATTCAGAGGTAGATGATCTATCCCCAGAGCCTGTGCTCTTGGCCACAACTGCTTAAGATACCTCTAAACAGCTTGCTTCCTTCTTACAATTTAAATGATGAATTTTGTCTTTGTGTTTACATTCAACTTTATCATAAACTTGAGGATCACAGATCATAACTGCCAAAACATTCCCAGGGAACCGAGAGTCCGGATCCCTGAGGGTTCCCAGATGGCTCTGGCGGGTCCGAGATGCCGAGGCCATCCAGAGTGATTAGGGCAGAGTAAGGGGCTCATCCATCAAGGAGAGGCACTTTGCTGCTGATGTGGATTCGTTTATCCCCCTTCCTCCTCTTTGTCTCTTTATCCTGCCTCCCGCTCCCAGCCCTGCACACAGGCCTGATGTATCGGCATCTCAATCACTTCTGCTTCCCCTAGAGATCAAGGCCCGGCCTTGGGCCCTGAGGCCTCCCAGAGTAAATCAGTAAATTGGGAGGAGGGGGGCAGAGAAGGGATCAAAAGAAAGTGGGGTCCTCTCTGCTGCCAGCTACCTGTCATGTGCCGCTTCTCCCGGGCGCGGGGGAGGAAGAGAAGGAGCTGGCCTGAGGGAAATCTGGAGGGGAAAGGTCCTTCTCCAGCCCTAGAAATTAGGTCTCTGAAACCCATCAGACGAAGAAACCCAAGTCAGGGAGAATTCTGTTCTTAAAAAGCATATTAAACTGAATCCTGTGTTTTCCACCCTTTACACGAGGCCAAGGTGGAAGGCAAGCGTGAATTTTCTAAACTTCAACTGTCAGAGCTAAGGAAGGAGAAAATTTCCACATTTTCTCAGCTGTTTCAAAAATGTATTTTTAAGCATTCAGATGAAGTGATTGTTCCAAAGGACCTCTTCTTTCAAGGGATATACCTTGCTCTATTTTGATTATTTTTCCTCCCCCTTTTTCTCCAGCCTCTGTCTTTTTCCACTTTCCCCTCTCCCAACAAGAGTCTCCAGGGGTTTCCCAACTGGAAGCTCTCCTCTCCATGGCAGAGCAGTCTCCTAGCCCTCATCTCTCCCTGCAGCTCCTCTTTCCCCTCCTGGAGATGGACCTGCCCTGGGTCTGGGCAGCTGAGAAGACAGGTGCTGCGTTTGCCTCGACCAAACCGCTCTCTCTTGGTTTAGGGCTTTGCTACCTGGAAAGTTCATGTCAAGGGGAGACGAGTTGCACTCTGCCTTCCTGTCTTTGTTATCTGGGGCACAAAGACTGTTAAGTTAGCTAATGGCTGGCCTCTTGCGGCTGATTAGTGCTGTTAACCAGCCTGAGCAGTCTGAATCAGGACAAGCTTTGTGGCAATTAGTGATGGATGGCCTGTTGCTGCTTCCTAGGGGTTGTGTCAGCAGGACCCATGACTTGTGGCTCACCAGCTTTGGGGCCTCCAAACTTTGGGGTCGGCCCTCAACAGGGTCCTGGATGACTCTGATGGGCAAACCCATTTCGGAAGGTGGGATCCCAGGGACCAGGTCCTCTTGATCTTTCGCTTCCTGTGTGGCTGGTTTAACAAAGACTAGCTCATTAAATATTGGAAACGTGGCATATATTGAAGGGGCCCAGATCTGTTCCTTACCTCTGATGATAATAACAGAACAGAGCCCACTTATTGGCTCATTGGCAAACTCTTGCCACGTGTCAGGCATTAGGGCTTTGTGTGCATTTGCCCTTTTTAGTATTCACCCTAACCACTAGAGAAGAAACCACCTTCATTTTACAGAGGAAGAAACTAAGGTCCTAGAGGTCAAGTAACTAATGCAGGGTCATGGTCAAACAGCAGGTTGATGGCAATCATTTCCCGCCCCCCCGCTGCCCAGAAAGTGTCTATTGAACATCTACTATGTACTTGACATTGTTCAGGTAACCCCTGCCAGAAGGAGTTTACATTTTGGAGGGGAGCACCAGACATTGAACAGCTGAGCAAATACTTAGACACAAGAAGCTCTGTGTAAATGCTTCCGGGGAACTAAAAGGACGACAGAGTCAGTATCCCCAGAGCTCTGAGGCCGAGAAGAGCAGGCAGCATCACCTGGTAATCTCAAGGCAGATTTAATTCACAAGGCAGACTTAACTCACCTGCATGTCCACAGTGCCTTGCCCTCCCTGGTAGCTGTGTGTTTGCATTAGGAAACGATTGTGTGCCTTGTTTTGTGAGAGGCAGAGCCAGAACTGGCATGAAAAGTGAAGTTCTCATGATGCTGGCATTCTGAATTGCATCTCTCCTCTGCGAGCCTGGAGTCACACTTACCAGCCTCAGCCTGGACATAGATGGCCTTGTTCTCAGTGAAAGTAACCCAGGAATCCCCCTGATGGGAAAGCCTGGGGAATTTACTGTGGTTCTGAAGTTCTGGTTACAGCCTCTGCTCTAGGAAGGGCCGGGAGGGGTGAGCCCAACAGCTCTCATTCTCAGCTGATACCTGTTCCCGCCTGACACGGAACCTCCTCCATTCACTCCTGCCTCTCTGAGTCACACTCAGCTGGCCCTGCTGGGTGTCCACAAATAGCGCCTCAGTGTGACTTCACACCGGAAGCTCATCCGCCTGACTCATGGCCTGCTATAGGCATCTCCCTGGGGAGAGGCTCCTGGCTCGGCCCCACCCCCGCAGGGGAAGAGCCAGGGAAAGGGGGAAATCCCTCACTAGGGCACCTGTTGTGGAAGATACCTGCAGCCCCAGCTTGGCTCTGCTTCAGGTGCCCTGGAGCTGGCAGCGTCACTAGATGCCTGTGAGATTGGGGGCAGGGGGTGGTGGGCACAGTTCAAATTTGGGGAGGCATTTACAGCAGAAAACTGCAGATCTTAAAGTACATTGATCTGAAAAAATTGTCCACAATGTATAGGATTCAGTGTTAGGTGAAAAGTAATGTCATTAGAATCCTATCTGTGAGAGTCCTCCCTGGCAGTCCAGTAGTTTAGACTCTGAGCTCCCAATGCGGGGGGCACAGGTTCGATCCTTGTTCTGGGAACTAAGATCTTATATACCAAGGGGCATGGCCTTAAAAAAATCCCATTTGTGGTGAGAGGAGGGAATATTGATATGGTTAATTTATGCACCAAAAGAAATGCTATTTGAAGAAAAAATATACAACGATTATCTTTGGAGGTAAGAGTACAGAAAACTTTCTTTTTCTATATTCATTTGCCTTTCTGGTTTTTAAATAATAATCATATTTATCATTATAATCAGAAAAAAAGATCTGGAGGAAAAAAATCCAAATAAACCAAACCCAAGTATCCTAAAACATAACAGCCTTGTTAAATGCCTAACAGTGACCCAAGGGTGACCATTATATGCAAGTGACTGGGGTGAACTTAACATTCACCGAGCAAGCTTCAGCTGCTTCCTTAGCTACAAAAGGACCAAGTCAATTCCCCAGGGCATCTCCCTTCATGGTCCCAGCAGAGCAGAGAGAAAAAAACACCTGTTCTCTGGACCAGTACATCCTCGAGGCCCAGCACGGTGCCTGGCCTCCAGTAAGGGCTCAGTAGAAATGTTTTCTTTGGAATGGACATATGAATAAATAGTGTTTAAAAAAGGATTGAAGAAGACGATTTAGCTAATACAAACTTTAACACTTGATGAAGTGGACAGTCTCCTTTTGGAGAACTGCAAAATAGGGTGGAAGGCAGGAAGCTTTTATGGAATAAAGAACAAGGAGGAGGGGAAGAAAAAATAGCTGATTGGCCAGAGCCACATGGTCAGCCTTGTTTGGGTGGAAAAGCCCAGAGTTGGCTTGGCACTTGGGGATCAAATGACTGGATCCATATTGCATTTCTGATCAAGTGGAGCGTTGACAGGGATGTAAAAGTTATCAAAGTGTCAGTGTGCTGATGTGGTACTTTGGGCTAGAGTGGCCCCATCTGGAGCCCAGAAAGTTATGTCAACAATAGATATACTGTGCTAATTCCCTGTCAGTCCCATAGTTAAGACTCTGAGCTTTCACTGCCAAGGGCCTAGGTTCAATCCGTGGTCGGGTAACTAAGATCCCACAAGTCTCATGTTGCAGCCAAAAAAATTAAAAAACCCCAGCAGATTCAGTGCTCTTCCCCTCACTAGGAATTAGGGAAGTCCACATGATGCCATTTCTGGGACATTCCTTTTGTTGTTTGTTTGTTTGTAGGATTTACTTATTTATTAACATTTACGGTGTTCATTGGAAGGACTGATGCTGAAGCTGAAACTCCAATACTTTGGCCACCTCATGTGAAGAGTTGACTCATTGGAAAAAACTCTGATGCTGGGAGGGACTGGGGGCAGAAGGAGAAGGGGACGACAGAGGATGAGATGGCTGAATGGCATCACCGACTCGATGGACATGAGTTTGGGTGAACTCCGGGAGTTGGCGATGGACAGGGAGGCCTGGGGTGCTGCGATTCATGGGGTCACAAAGAGTCGGACACGGCTGAGGGACTGAACTGAACTGAACTGAATAAATTTTAAAGAATAGTTTTAGATTTAGAGAAAAGTTGCAGGAATATTGCAGTAAGTCCCCAGATGCCTCAAACCCAGTTTTCCCTCTTATCATCTTATGTTTGTCACATGTACATTTGTCGCAACAAATAGCTCAGTTTGATACAGTGTTATTAACTGAAGGCCATACTTCGTTAGGATTTCCTGGGTTTTCACCTGTTGTCCTTTGTCTGTCCCAGGACCCTGTTACTACATTTAGTCACCCTATCATCTTAGAGTCCTCTCTGCTGCGATAGTTTGGCATCTAAGCTTTTCCTTGCTGCTGCTGTTAAGTGTTTTTTAGAAGGTCCCTCAGTTTGGGTTTGACTGAGGTTTTTCTCATAATTAGGTTGGGATTGTGGGTTCTTGCGGGGGAAGACCACAGAAGTAAAGTGCCCTTCTCATCACACCGTGCCCAGGGTACATGCTGTCAACATGAATTACCACTGATGAGACTCACCTTGCCCCCTGGGACGTTTGTCAGGTTTTCTGCTGTGATGTAGTGGAAGGTTTGTCTGTTTTCCCCTCAATTATCCATTCAATCATTTGTTCAATTATTGTTAATCATATGATACATGGATATTTAGTTTACACTTTGAATTGTAATCCTCGATTGCTGAAATTGTTCCATCCCGGGTCATTGAGAGCTCTTTTCTTTGGCCCCTGCATCCCTTTGACATGCCCCATCATTCTGGCTTTTGTTTTTTTTTTTTTTTTTAGCACTGTCTTACTTTCTGGCATTACAAGATGCTTCAATTTCATCTTGTGTATTTCCTGCCCCATTCCTAGAATCTGCCATTTCTCCAGGGAGCTCTGGGTCCTTTCGGTGGTATTGGCAACCAGAATCTGGGTATGGGATGTACTGGTTGCTACTGAGGAAATAACAGCCAAATCTGTACAATAGTTTTGTGATGAGAATAACAGGGAAGGGGCTGGAAGAGGTGGTCACTAACTAAGCCTTCTGCCAAATCAGCAGCTTGAGGTAGACACTGCTGCTGCTGCTAAGTCACTTCAGTCGTGTCCAACTCTGTGTGACCCCAGAGATGGCAGCCCACCAGTCTCCCCCGTCTCTGGGATTCTCCAGCAAGAACACTGGAGTGGGTTGCCATTTCCTTCTCCAATGCATGAAAGTGAAGTCGCTAGCCAGTCCCATTTTACTGATGAAAGACTAAAGACTTGCCCAGCATCCCAGGGAAATGGGAAGGCTGTGTGTGTGTGTGTGTGTGTGTGTACTCTCGGGCATGCATGTGCACTCTCACACAGGTATGTAGCGGTCCATCCCATGAACTCTCCAGGGGCAACCAGAGGCTCTGCTTTGTGAACTGAATATTGGGAAGTTTTACAAGAAAGTGGACACAGGTAGAAGAGCAAATGTCAGGCAAAGTAGTAGAACCTGAAGCAGGTGGCAATTACTGCGTAGACACTTAAAGACTTTTTCAAAGACATTTAATGTCAAGAAAATAGTGTGTAGTAAGTAAAATGAAGCAACATTGTATGTTTAAAAAATATATCAGTACCTCTAAGTGATGGGATTATGGGTGATTTTTATTTTCTACGTTAGACCTGACTGTATTTTCTATATTTTTCTGCAGTCAACATGCATTGATTATAATGATAAGAGTAATTTAATGTGAATCCAGTGAGTGAGTTTCATTCTTAGGGTCATCTAATCTCCCGTGACTGATTTTTTGTTGGCTATGTTTGTCTTATTTTTTAGGTGTTTCTTTCATGTCTTTTGTAATGGCTCTCAAGGAATTCCATTCTGGCATGGAGTCACTGTCAAAGAATAAATAATTTTTCAAAAGATTATCACATAATGAGATGCTGCTTCATGCACCCTAGTAACCAAACAGACAGTAACGAGTACTGGCCAGGACGTACGGAAATCGAAACCCTCATGTACTGTTTGTTGGCAGAAATGTAGTGATGCAGGCAGTGTGATAAAATATTCTGGTAGTTCCTCAAAAAGTCAAATGTAAAATTACCATATGACTCAGCAATTCCACTCCTAGGTGTAGACGTACGAGAAATGAAAATACGTGTGCTCACAAAACTAGTAAGTACATGCTCACGATAGCATTATCTGTAATAGCTGAACAGTGGAAAGAATGCAAATGTCCATCAACTGTTGCAAAGGTAAAGTGTGGTCTAGCCAAACACTGCAAGATCATTGAGCCACAAAAGGAAGTAAAGCACTGATACAGCACCACGTGGATGACCCTTAAAAATACTGTGCCACATATGTAAAAGAAGCCAGGCACAAAAGGCTACATGTTGTATGATACCATTAACATAACCTGCCTAGGGTAGGCCAATTTATAGAGACAAAGTAGATTACTAGTTGCCAGGGCTGGGCAGGGGTGGGGAAGACAGGGAATGGGGGGGTCTTTGGGAGGCTATTAAAAATGTTCTGGAATTAAATAGTCGTTACGGTTTTACAATTCTGTGAATATACTAAAAGCCACTGAGTTGTACGTATTCAAAGGGTAGATTTAATGATATGTGACGTCTTCAGTTTTGATTTATCAGTGCTGGGCCCAGACTCCCTATAGTGGAGCAGTGTAGGGCGTGGATCCTGTTGCTTCCTGGCTTGGAAGTGGGATCCTGGGCGAGTTGCTTAACCTCCTGCAGTGTCGGTTTTCTTTTATTTATTTATTTGTGGTTGTGGTGGATCTTCGTTGCTGTGCAGCCTTTCTCGTAAAGGCTGCGAGCTGGGGCACTTTTCATTGTGGTGCACAAGCTCCTCATCGCGGTGGCTTCTCTTGTTGCAGAGCACAGGTTCTAGGTGCCTGGGCTTCAGTGGTTGCAGCATGTGGGCTTAGCTGCCCCACAGCCTGTGTAATCTTCCTAGACCAGAAAGTGTGACCCCCGCATCGGCAGGCAGATTCTCAACCACTGGATCACCGGGGAAGTCCCAGTGTCAGTTTTCTTAGAGTAAATGGGGCCCGTTCCATTACCAAGGGGCCTTGGGCATTTTGTGTGGACCCCATACTCCCCTTCCATATCCTCTTCTAGTCTGCCACTGTTAATGACTCCCTAAGGAGATGGGGTCGTCATTCATGTAAGGGGACCTTGGGTTTTGCTTCCCATTTCCCCAGGAAAGCCCCTGCATTAAAACTACCTCTTTCAAGAGACGGCTTCTAGGTAGGGGCCAGAGGGATGGCTTATCCTACCAAGCCGTTTCCGGTGTGTGTTTGAAGAAATAAAAGTCATCTACGTGTAGGTGACTTCTTCTGAAACGTCACAGGGCTTCTGAGCTCAAGGCACTCATATAGCTCATGTTTATTTTTCAGTCACACTTTCTTCCCTCCCTTTCTCCCTCTTCCCTCCTTTTCTCTCTCTTTCTAAGGGAAGGGAGTAGGAGAACCAGGAGCTGAGGGTGGGCTCTGTAGTCTGCACACACAGCGTGGAGTCAGAGTGCTGTTAGCGCTGTGATGTCACTATGACCACCCAGAGCCTCCGAACTCGCACCTCCGTGCTCCCCTCCAGCTTGTCTGTGGACCAGGACCAGGACCGGGAGTGGGAAGGTGGAGGGCAGATTGACTTGCCCTCTCTCTTTCCATCCTGCTTGAGTGCCTGGGCCTGCAGTCAGCGCCCGACCTTCTGACATCTGTCCCCAAGACAGCCATCTCCTAACAGACCAGGCAAAGGGAGGAGGCGCAGTCAAGAGAAAGCTATTCTGAAGCCAAAGCTATTCTGTGGTTTGCTTTACTAGTGAGAGGGTCCAATGTTTTCACTAAGGCTTAAAGTTAAAATAAATTCGTGTTCTCTGAACATGGGTTTTTCCTACTTATGAAGCATCGATCATGTTCTTGGAACTGCAGAGATGACAGAGGGAGGGAAGTAGTAAGGCGAAAAGCATAGCCTCTGCCCTTCATAAGCTTCTGGTAAAAGGGTTGTCGATATCACAGTAGCTCCTGTGGGAGTCTGAGAACCCTGGGAGAGGGCCAAGGGCAATGGTGGTAAAAGACCACATCCTCACATGATGGGGACGATGGCACAGACAAGGACACTGTCCTTGTATCATGTGCCCAGCACTGTGCATTCCTGGGGTCTCAACTGACTGTCACGGGTGCTCTCTGAGAGCAGGTGTTATCCCCATTCTACAGATGGGGAAACTGAGGCTCTGACAAAGTGTCACATGTCCAAGGCCACAGGGTGAGTAAGTGATAGAGCCAGATTTGAGGCTGGGTCTGCCCAACCCGTAAGCTTGTACTCGTGACCACTGTGCCATGGTCTGCAACAGCTCTGGGAAGAAGGTGTTGAGCAGTCACTGGGTAGAAAGAGGAAGGACAGGAACGGGGGTTGCCGCCAGTGCAGAGACTGCAATCATGAGTATTTCAGAGTCTGGAAAGAGGGGAGTGGACCATCCTCTGCTCTTCTGAACCAGTTGGGATAGACGCATATAACCTATTCCAGGGGTGTGCTTGAGTCCTGGGCTCCCAGATCTCAGTGGGCTAGAATCACACCAGGTGAGGACCTGTGGTGGAGGGAGGGGCCCCAGCATGGAAAGGGGAGTCAGTTTACTGGTGTGGACACAAGACAAGGGGCAGAAGCTGCAACAAGACAGGTGGGATTAAATGAGAACTTTCTAGCAGCTGGGGCTGCACACGAGCTCCTGATCACCAGAACTGAGTCCTCAGGCAGCTACTCAGGGTGTCGTGCGGGAATGTCAAACATCAGGGACTGATGAGACAGTGCCATCTGTCTGGGGTGTGGTGAATATTGATACCATAGTGGCAGCGTATTAAATAAAGACAAGTCACGGGGATGTGAAAATGAGAGGCTGGATGGTTTCTGTAGTCCTTTGCAGCCTTGGCTGTTAATAAATACATGTCAGGCTCTTCTGAGTTTGGAAGGAAGAGATGCCATGTGTGTTATAGTAAAGCCCAGGGACAGAAAAGTGATCTCTTGAAATTTTAGTCTAGGCAGTTAAGATTTTGATGCTTTCTCACCTTGACCATCTGGCACGGAGCCTGGGGGTGGACAGTAAGGTCTCTAAGGTGACATTGCTTTCACCTCAGAGTCATCTGCGGCATGCTGACTGGTCAGTGACTCGAATAATGAGGTTGATGCTGGGAAGCAGGAGTCCACTTTTCTCTGCCCTCCATTCACTGCAGCCTTCCGCCTGCAGGGCACAACCCCTCACAGGGGCATGAGCTGCAAAGCAGAGCTGCCGGAGCTAGAACAGGAGCCCACTGGAGCCACCCAGGCAGGAGAAACACCCCCACAGAAAGACAAGGTTAATCTGCGTAAGGTGTGAGTGGGAATGTGGGGAGCTATGTTGTTGGCAACTGCCTCTGCCTATAAGAATGGTTATAGGGGTTTGGACGCAGACTTGGGGTGCTGCAAAGAAAGCGAGAAAAAACTGAGAGCTGCAGAGGGTGTCAGAGAGGCAGTTCTTTCCCTGCTGTTAGTTATGTTGCTCAAATCCAAGTGCGATCCAGCCCAGCTGGCCGGGAAGGCCGTCCTTGGCCTGCCTCTTCTCTGGCCGGTGGCTGACACAGCCTTAGTGGAGGAGGGGGTACTGCCTGATCAGGCTGATTCACTGTATCCACCAGGTCCAGGCCATCATGGTGGACGGATCACTCGCCAGCCTTGTAAACTAACGCTCTGCTTGTCTATGTGACGTTTATAGCCCCGTGGGGAGCTGGCTTTTTAATGAGCCTAATTTGAGACTCTAAGTAGGAGTTTGTAAAACAAACAGGGAGGGACTCCGGCCAAAGCCTGAAGAAGTACACAGGGTCACGTCCAGCTCTGCAGACGGGCCACGGCTCTAGGCACCCAGGGCCGCGGACAAACGCACTCCCCAAGGACAGGCCTCTCTTCCCAGGCAGCATGCCGCAGAAACCCCTGGGGGCTTAGCAAGACCTTCCCATTTGGCTTCTGCGTGGAAGGCACAGGGGGTTCCAGCTTTCCTGGCGGGAGGAAAGGAGCGGGCCTGTGGTGCACATCCAGAGCTGGATGTCGGTAGACCAGATGGCCTGGTTGCTCCCTGACTGAATGATAGACCCATAGTTAGCCCTCCAAGGCCTCTGGGAGCCAGAGTCTGCAACCCACAGACACCTATGAGGAAATGCCACCTCTTCCTGCTGCTTTAGTTCAGTTTTTGTGAACACCCGGTCCTCAAATTCAGAATGAGATGATGCCAACGTCTATCATGAGGCCGTTAGAGTCACCTCTCTCTGGCAGGTTCCATGTGGATATTCGAGGCTCAGTTCTAGGGCTGGGACCACAAGCAGGGGTCCTGTCAGTGCTCGAGCGCTGGGGTTTGATGTGACCAGGAGGCCACTGCCCATGGTGAAGTCATATCGTGGGACTCTCCTGACTTACCTAAAATAACAGCACTTGGTACTGTGAGCCTTTAGAATGGAGTGTGCTGTAGCCATTGAAAGGGATAACGTGAAATCATATTTGGGGCCTTGGAAAGATGTCTGTGAAATATTAAGTGGAAAAGGGTGATTAAAGTATTAATTTCTTAAAAGTATGCAAGCATGCAGAAAAATATGCACGCACACTCCAAAGCAAAGTGCAAAAAGATATTAAACTATAATGTCAATGGTGATTATTTCAGGGCGGTAAAATTACTATTTTTATTCTCTTCTTTTTGCCTTTCAGCATTTTTTTAAATGGAAATAAGCTGTGGGATTCTGCCGTGGTAGGACTCCATGCTCTCATGCCCGAGGGCACAGGTTCAATCCCTGGTTGGGAAACTAAGATCCCACAAGCCATGTAGCATGGCCAAAAGAAAAGAAAAAAGTCTGTGAGTGGCGTTCTGCTGATAGATGGTCTGCCAGGAAGATTCCCTGGTGAAGGGAGATTCCAGCCCTTATGCTGAACAAAATGAGAGCTGGAGTTGCTGCAGTCATGTCAGGCTCATGGGGAACTAGACCACATGGGCCAGAATACTCTGTTCTTAGCAGAGTTCCTGTCTGGCATGTGCATGGTCAGTGCCACAGAGAGGAGGCGGTGAGCTCACATTTTCAATCTCTATAGAGATGCAGGGGCCCTGCATCAGACTCATGATATGATTTCATTTGAACAAACGGTTCCATGGTTTAAAAAAATTTTTTTTGCAAACTAATGATTTGCAGAAACCATCTGTACTAGAAAAGTTACTTCGTCTGCAAGTCAGAGAAAACTACTATGGTGATCTGAATTGTGACCCTCCAAAATTCACTGGAGCTTCCCAGGTGCTAGTGGTAAAGAAGTGGTAAAGAAGCCGCCTGCCAGGGCAAGAGACGTAAGAGACACAGGTTCAATCCCTGGGGCGGGAAGATCCCCTAGAGGAGGGCTTGGCAACCCACTCCAGTGTTCTTGCCTGCAGAATCCCATGGACAGAGGAGGCCTGGTGGGCTACAGTCCATGGGGTCGCAAAGAGTTGGACATGACAGTAGCGACTTAGCACACACTCATGCACACAAAATTCATAGGTTGAAGTTCTACCCCCCAGCACATCAGAATGTGACTCTATTTAAGGTAATTAAGGTAAAAATGAAGTCCTGTGAGTGGGCCCGAATCCAGTCCGACTGGTGTTCTTATAAAGGGTGATCAGGGCACAGACACGCAGGGAAGACCACATGAAGACCCAGGGCGAAGACAGCCCAGGAGAGAGGCATCAGAGGAAGAAAGCAGCCCTCCCCACACCTCGATCTCAGACGTCTACCCTCCAGAACTGTGAGAAAACAAGCTTCTGTTGTTCACACCACCTGCTCTGTGGTATTTTTCTCCTGTAACAAGTTCAGAGATTGGCAGTTGCTGGTGGTAGCTAGCTTGCTCAGCGAGATGGTCAGAGACCCAGGCTCTTTCTACTTTCTGCTCTGCCATCCTCAGCACGTAGGCTCTGGTCTTGTCCCTTCCTGTAGCTCCACGCCCTGCATGGTGGCCTGCCTCCCGGAGGCATAACGGCTGCTGCTGTCCTTCTTCAGACAGCGTGTCACATTTAAGACCAGGAAAAACACGAAGGTCCTGCAAGCTGGACAGCCTTTTAGATAAGGAAAAGCAGCACTCTCCAGAACCCCCGATGTCCTGAGTTTGTGTCTCATTGTCCAAAATCATGTTGCACAGCTGTAAAGGAGTCTGGGAAGGGGGCCCCCCAGGCTTGTACTGCAAGTCATCCTGGGTAGTATCAGGGTTCTTTTAGCCAGGGAGAAGGACAGCATTGGATAGGTCACTGAGAACATCAGGCAATTTCAAATATCCGGATAATAAGCTGAAAGTTTTCATGCATCTTGAAGATGGGAAGATCATGGGCTCCTGGGAGAGAGCCAGTGAGGTTTGGGTGTCCCCGTCCTGAGAATGAGCTTTCTGTGGGGACATCCATCCCTGCACCTCCTCCCCACCTTCAGGCCACCCCGTGTTGTGTGATGTTGCCCAGCCACGAGATGACCAGGGACTGTTTGCAACTCATAAAGTCTGTTCAGTGCCTTTAGTGTTCTTGGAGTAAGCAGGGGCTTTGTGAAGCATCCTGTTATTTTTCTTCCCTTGCTGATGATGACGGCACATAGCAAAAGCCCTCTCTTCAAATTCCTTATAAGCTTCTAGTACCTACTGCAGAGCCCTCTCCTCTACCATTTCTTACGGTGCCTTTTGCTATCTGTCTACATGTTTTTCCTCTCCTCTAGTGTCAGGGACCTGGGTCTTACCTCTGTATTTCTAGCACTAAGCTCAGTGTAATTAATAGACATGTGATGAAGGTTTGAGTGGGTGAATGAGTGATGGGAAAAGCACAGTGCTAACATTCCCTGAGCCTACTTAGATACTTGTTCCTTATTTGAAGTCATCAGTCCACCTTGGGACAGAAGGTCCCATGGCCTTAGAGTATGTGTTCTCAGTCTGTGGGTTTTAGCTACCTGCAAGCTGCCCTTCCTGGGGCGGGAGGGCAGGGTGGTTCATGGGCATGCCCATTTGTGCCATATATGAGCTGATGAGGGAGTGACTTCCACTCTGGGCTCTGGTGTCCCCAACCCACTTGGCATGGGGATGTCTTTTTTGGCCCAGATTTTAAAGCATGTGTTGAATTCTCTCATTCTTTGTGAATTACCTTTTGGAGCCATAACAACTGAGACTGAAATTTGCCAACTGGTTTAATTTCATCCGGAAACATCACCAATTTTAAAAGTAGTCCAACATGTTTTTCACTTCTCTGGTCTTAAAAATGATTCCTTAATGAATTTTAGTTCCAAAATTTTATCTTCATCTTTGATGTTTAAGTGCTTAGTGCAAAAGCTTAAAAGGAATGAGCAGCTTTGTTGAAATAAGAGCCAAAGCAGTAGCCCAGGTGGATTTTTATACTGTGAATTCCCTGACAAAGAAGATGTCTTCAGCCTTCAGTGGGGTTCTCTAATCTAACTCCTTTCACCCCTTTCCACACTGCTGCCCGATTTATCTGTCTCAGTGTGTGTATGACCCTATCATTCACTTGGTGAAACCCCTTCAATGAGTCCTCCTTGCTCTCAGGACAGAGTCCCAGCCCCTTAGATTCCTGGTCACTGGAGGTGACCAGTGTCCACCTCCCTGGTTCCTCCCCAGGAGGCCTGTTACACTCGCCCATCCCTTAGAGTTACCCTCTGCATCCCTCTGAGGGGCTCTGGATTAGTAGTGAGGTGGACAAGCGCAGACCTGGGGCCTGATCCCACCTGACACCTGTTTTTTTGTATAGCCTGCAAGCCAGTAATTAGTTTTATATTTTTAAATGTTTGAAAAAGTATTAAAAGACTAGTTTGTGACACATGAAGGTGATATAAAATTCCACATCTGTGCCCATGTGGAGACTTCCCTGGTGTCCAGTGGCTAAGACTCCACACTCCCAAATGCAGGGAGCCCAGGTTGATCCTTGATGAGGAAAGTAGACCCCACATGCCACAACTAAGAGTTTGAATGCTGCAACTAAGACCTAGAGCAGCCAAGTAGTGTTTTTTTTAATTACTTTAAAAATAGGGAAGATTATCTTTTAAAAATCTGTGCCCATGTGTTTATGTGTATGCGCATTACACTGGCAGAGTTGAGCAGTTGTAGCCGAGACCCGCACAGCCAAAAGTATTTACTCTCTGACCCTTTGCAGGAAAAGTTCACTGATCCCAGCTTCATATTGGCTCCAAGGGTGGGTGGAGGGAGGACAGTGATCTCCCTTAGCCACCTCCCAGGCTGCCCCAAATAAACACATAGTCTAAGTATGAATAACGTGCTGACTCTACAAATACAGCTTCATGGCAAGTCCCAGGGGACCCCTCCCCAGCCTATCACTGCCCCAGATCCTCCCTATACAGGCCCTTCGCCTGCTTGAAAGCCCCATCCAACTGACGTCCACTCACCAGCTATGTCTCTTCCTTCAGGAAGCCTTCCTTGACTACTCGGCCTACATAGTCCACTTAGATTCCCTCCTCTGGCTCTTTGGTCCAACTCCATGTAGCCCTTTTCCCATATTATTGACTTGGCTGGTTTACTGTCTGCCCTTCTTCACTAGACTGCAAACATCAAGAGGTCGAGACAATGTCCTGTTTACTTTTCAATCCCCAGAACTTAGCCACTTCTGGCAGATTATTAGGTCATCAGTAAACAGAAGAAGGGAGTGGATGAATGCAGAGTAAATGATCCATCTGTGGTGAGTAAAGCATGACTCTCTATCAGCACAGGCCTTTAGGTAAATAATGGGATAGGTTGGCCTTGGGTCCCTTACTTCCTGCAAATAGTGATATTACTTTTATATGGAATCTGATGACTTTATCCCAAAGCCATTGGCCCTGGGAATCAGTGAAGTCTTTTATAAGAATATTCCCATTTATTACATGTTTGCTATGTTTCAGGCATTTTGCTAAATTCTTACATAACTTCTAATTCTCAAATAATCCTGTGAACTAGGAGCTATTATTAGGCCTATATCAGTTCAGTTCAGTCGCTCAGTCGTGTCCGATTCTTTGCAACCCCATGGACTACAGCACATGAGGCTTCCCTGTCCATCACCAACTCCCAGAGCTTGCTCAAGTTCATGTCCATCAAGTTGGTGATGCCATCCAGCCATCTCATCCTCTGTTGTCCCCTTCTCCTGTCTTCAATCTGTCTCCACATCAGGGTCTTTTTCAATGAGTCAGTTCTTCACATCAGGTGGCCAAAGTATTGGAGTTTCAGCTTCAGCATCAGCCCTCCCAATGAATATTCAGGTTTGATTTCCTTTAAGATTGACTGGTTGGATCTCCTTGCAATCTAAAGGGACTTTCAAGAGTCTTCTCCAGCACCACAGTTCAAAAGCATCAATTCTTCAGTGCTCAGCTTTCTTTATGGTCCAACTCTCACATCCATACATGATTACTGGGAAAACCATAGCTTTGACTGGATGGACCTATATACAGATGAACAAATTGAGGCTCAGAGAAGTTAAGTAACTAGTCCAAAGTTACACAGTTAATAAGATTCATAGCTGAGTTTTAAACCTTCTTCCCTCTGATGCATGTTCGTAAATCACCTGAAAGATCTAAACCAAAGCAGGTTATATTTTTAGAGGGGCTCTAGCACAGTACATTTCTGACTAATGTGCTCATATTCTATTAATAAATATCTTGGCCATCTGCCCTGGACTTTATGATGCTTGCCTCTTTTTTCTTAATCCCCAAGGAATGACTTGTGCTCAGGCTGATTTATCCCTCTCCTTCCTTTGGGCTGACACGTGGAGACGTCTTCCACCCGCCTCTTTTACCTGCTGGCAGCACTGCTCTCGCTGGGATGTAGCTCAGGGATCACTCCCAGGAGGAGCTTTGCCTTCCCTCCCATCAGTGCGCCCACCTTTGCCCCCACCCCAGCAATGGCAGTGGCAAGCCCCCCTTTTCACGCTTGGTGATTCCTGTGACATTAAGATTTCCCCCAGCTCTCCCCCCAGCTCTGGGACCTCTCAGTCCTGGCACTTTGCAGCTTCTACTGGCGGCTGAGGCCACTGTGTGGGTAGGTGCGTCATGATCACACAGGTTCAGTGTGTACACGGCTGGGCCGAGTGTTAGCAGGATGCCACAGGAGATGGCTCCTCCGTCACCACCATCTGGCCAGGTAAAGGAGCTGGCCTTTAGCGAGGCTGATTCTTGGAATGAAACTTGCAGCAACTTCTGAGTTTCTTTTCCTTATTTTTTTTATTAACATTTATGTAAAACAATTAGGTTTTTTTCTATTTGCTTTTTGTGCCTCCATGAGCTCACAACAGTTGTAATAATGGTTTTATGTTTATTAAAATATGTATGTTCATTTTTTAATCAGTAGAAAAAAAAGTATGATGACTAATGGAGGGAAAAAAACCACCTCAAATTCTCCCGTGCAGGAATAACTTTTACATTAAATGACCTTTGTTCTGGGCTCTTTATAAGTAATTAGATCATAGTTTTGTTTTTTTCCAAAACATTCATTTGTTTTCTTATATGAAAACTTAATTTCCGTTAACTTTCTGCCATATTTGAAATTATAGATATTCCTGTACTCAGAAGAAATGATCTGTCATTCTCTTCTCCTTTTAAGTATATCTCCCCCGTCTCGTCCCCTATTTCTCTTATAACAGTCACTTTTTACAACACCAATAAATCAAATTTGTATAAAGTTTAGAAAGTGTAGTAGTTCAAAACCTTCTTATAGCCCTAGCATAGAGAGAACCGCTCTCGCCGTGGTGATGTGTGCATGAGCTGGGGGAAGGGTTGATATTTCAGGGTGATGACTGTGTGTGTTTGCATGTTAAATGTGCTGCTGCCTTTATACAAATGTGGATGGATGTTGTCCTTGGCTCACAGGAACTGGCGTGCTCAGTCACCATGGGTCAAGGACGGCATTTGACAAAGGACCATGGTCACGTGGTGGGTTTTCCTTTTTTTTAAGAGGTGGCAGTTGCAAGATTCAGGCTTCCTGGGTCACTCAAGTTCTTGATGCTTTACATCAATACTTTGGAGATAGGCCACCCAGAATCTCTTAAAAAGTACTCTAAACACCACAGGGATCTTATTCCACAGGAAAAAGCTCAGTGGTCCACGTGTGAGTTCTGCACTCCATACTGCCCCATGTTGTGACTGGTGCTGAGTTTTCCAGAGTTCACCTTTAGGTTTAATTTCCTGAAATTGATCTGCTTGGTTACTCTGGCTTTACTCTCTTGCAAAGGAGGGAAATGGCAATGAACAGGCTGCATTTTGTTACATCTTTACTTCAAAACAATTAAGCAGCCAGTCATGATCTTAACTCCTCCTTTTAGGGGTGTGTTCATACTCTGGGTCTGGGATGGAACTGATATGAACTTTAATTAAACAAATCACCAAAATGCCTGTGAGGTGGCATTCCTAGTGGAGATTTCATGTTCACCCCCCACTGCTTTGTTGGTCTGTTTTTTTTTTTTTTTTTCCTCTGGTGGCCCCTCTCTCCATCTAAATCTTCACCCTGCTTGGAGCCGCCTGGGAATTGGGTGAGCCAGTCCTGAGTTCAGAGGTGCTGCTGCCAACTGGAGGGAAGAGAGGCAGCCCAGGGCCAGCTCCCCAAGCTGGAGCCCCACCAGCAGGCCCAAGACTGTCAAGGATTCCAAAGAGAGATGAATTCCAGCCCAGTATTCACTGTGAGGTTTGCTTTTTTACCATTTCTTTTTTTTAATCATCTTTTTAAAGAGAATTTGGTTCTGGCAACAAGCATGTTGCACTTCATCAGCCTTTGATCTTGCCCTGGGTCCTCTGGCCCCTGGCTCCCTGGGCAGTCATAAACCGTTATTATTTTCACGGTTTAATGGCAAGCTCCCAGCCTTCTGGGCCTCTCTTAACCAGAAGACCACCTTCAGCCCTGGTGGCGTTCTGATAACTTAGAGTGGAGTGTTAACCAGAGCATGGCTATGTTTGCTTTTAATTTCCTGACCTTGAGGAAGAAGGGGAAAGGGCAGCCCTAATTGGACTGGTAAGCGGTGAAGAAATCTCCTGTCCCTGAGCTTGTGGACGGAGCCCCATGGGAGAGGCAGTGTGGACTCGAAGGATGGGCAGGCTGAGTCTGAATCCCACTTCCGCCACTAACTTGGTGACCTTCGCCAAGTGACCAGTGCCATCCAAACCACAGTGTCCCTCACTGGTAAAAAGGGGTGAGTAACAGTACTGGCCGACAGTGATGAGACCACTCCCAGGGTCTTCACAGGGGCTCAAATGCTGCTTCATCTGACTGGTAGTGCTGCCCGTGCGGGGTCAGCCATCTCCATTACTAACTCGTGGGTCAAACCTGCTTCCCAAACTCAACGGGGACCTCCACTCTTCTCTCTTCCCGTCTCCCCACCTTTGCTCCTCTCTTGAGCTCTTGGGCCTCACAGGATGGTGCTCTCATCTTTAGGTGGGTGCTGGCTGAGAATGACATGAGTATTTGATTTCTCTTGAGGAACCATTTTTACAGGGAAGACTGATAGTTCATCAAGTCAGCAGATTTCATTCCACTTCTAGGTTTTCCTCCTTATTTCCTTCATCTTTCCCCTGTTTCAATACTCCTCCCCCAATCTCTTTGAACTTGGACTATCAGGAGAGACACCATTCAGTGAAGTGGGTTGTTTTTTTTTTAATCAACTGTCCTTATATTCCGTTTGGGTCTCTCTGGAAAATATTCCGGCTTTAACTCTTCAGCACTTTGTTCAGTGTGACTAATATACAAAAACTGGGCATTAAATGTACTATATATAAAACTCCAGATCGGAGAATGGAAACACTTTTTTAAAAAAATTTAAATGGCTGGATTATGTGAGCTATTTGGAAACTGTTCAGTGGGGCAATGTAATTTTTATTTTCAGAAGCTTATGGATTGAACCCCACCCAAGCTTCCAGCTCCTAAGAAAACTGGCAAAAAGATGCCCTGCCAAGTTTCCTCTCAAGGGCAGTAAAAGAGCAATCCTCTGCATCCTGGGTTTCATTTTAAAGAAGCAGGAGACAGACGGTGGCCTTTGCTGTCTTCACAAATGAGCTTCCCTGAGGCGGCTAGCGAGTCAGGGGAAAGTGTGTAGGAGCCGGGGACAGGAGAGGGTGCTAGGCACACGGGCTTGCACAGGTCTCTGGCTCCACCACAGTCACAGCTCCCTGGAAACAACATTTGCAAGTCTGCACAGAGCTCTGGGAATGGAATGTCAAGTTGAGGGGACAGTTAAGTTACAGTCTTGATGACCTTTTTAAAATTTTCCCACTTTTAATTTTATTATTTATTTTTAATTGATTGCATTACAATATTGGTTTGATATCTGTCATACATCAACATGGATTAGCCATTGGTGTCCCTCCTGAACCCACCTCCCACCCTTTCCCACCCCTCTAGGTTGTTACAGAGCCCCAGTTTGAGTTCACTGAGTTATACAGCAAATTTCTATTGGCTATTTATTGTATATGTGTTAGTATATACTTCTGTGCTACTGTCTCCATTCGTCTCACCCTCTCCTTCCTCTCACCTACCCTTGTCCAGAAGTCGGTTCCTCTATGTCTGTCTCCATTGCTGCCCTGCGAATAGGTTCATCTTGATGGCCTGTTGATGACTGGTCGTAAAAACTGAACTGTAAATCTATCTCGTTTTCACAAAAGAAGCTTATCTTTACATTACAATTTTGTGTGTATATGTATGTATGGGGAGAGAGTGTTGTTATAACTGGGGGAGAATGAAATCATAGGAAATAATACTATCAGGGCCTATTTGTTGCCACTGTTGACAATTCAGAAGTTAAATAGTGAAATGAAAGTAGGGGAAAAGGTTTTGAAGTGTATACTTTAGTGTTGCATCAGACTTAAGAGGCCATCCAACTGACCACCTTATCTTAAAGAGAAGAGAATGAAATCCCCATTGATTTGGTGTTTGGGCTGAGTCCTGCTTCTGAAAATCCTTAGCACTGAAGGTCTGGTCTGTCAACCTAGTGTACAGTCCACTGGCTTCTGCCTTGTTGCTTCCTTGCTTGGAGGAACCAGCACCTCTGCAATCTGAAACCCAGCTTGAATTCCTGGTTGACTACCAGAAAGAAGGCAGGACTCGTCTTCTAGGCCCTGAATTTCCCATCTGACTCTATGACGCCCTCTCTGGGGACTGGTGGAGAATCACCTGGGAAGGAACCTGAGACTGAAGCAGAGCCAAGTGACCAAACCCAGAAAACAGCTTGAGAAACCAGGATCAGGTGTGCGTAGGCTTCTTAACTCTGCTGATTTCTTGAGAATGCTGGGAATTTCCCCCTTTACTGGCAGAATTGTTTTCATGCCTAAGTATCACAGAGAGAAGAATATTATCTATTCTTATCTGTGGAAAGGTCTTTGAACCTATTCAGGAGCTGGGGAGTCATTGAAGAGTTTAAAGCCAGAGAAAAGAAGAGTGTGTATCTAGAGTAATGCTAGTTACTTGGGCTTTCCAGGTGGCGCTAGTGGTAAAGACCCCACCTGCCAGTGCAGGAGATGTAGGAGACGCAGGGGGTTCTATCCCTGGGTCGGGAAGATCCCCTGGAGTGGATATGGCCATCCACTCCAGTATTCTTGCCTGGAGAATCCCATGGACAAGGCAGCCTGGGGGGCTACAGTCCGTGGGGACATGACCGAAGCGACTTAGCACCCACGGCCAGAGTAAGGGATGTCAGGGTGAGATGGAGGTGGGAGACAGGAGGGGCCGCTTGCAGGATCCAGAGGGAAGCCCAAACCAGCAGTGACAGAGTTTTGAGATAGGAAGGTGTGAGAGCAGCAGGACTTGGTGGTTGGTTGGATGTGTGGGGGAGGAGGGAGAGAGTTGATAAGAATGACTCATAGGTCTGTCCTTGGGCAACTGGGTGGATGCGGTGCTGTGCTCAGAGAAGGGACTGGCGGCTTTGGGGAATGAGATAATGAGTTCTGAGATTCAAGGGTTGGGCAACCTGCTTGAGAAAAATGGAGTGACGGAAGATTGTGATTGTGTGTGTAGATTGAGAAACCTAGAGGCTTCGCATAGAGCCAAAGCAGATGGGGTGGAACCTTGTTTCAATAGAAATGCTGATTTTGGAGATGAGAGAGGCAGCGGATGCTTGGATCTTGTCTACTTCTTCCCTGCTTCTCACGCAGTAGTTCATTTCACGGCAATGATCTGAGCCGTGCATGTGGGTTTTCTCTGTAACTTTTACAGTGTTCAATAGGGATTGATTTGGGTGTCCTTATTAACTAGTAAAGGAATAAAGGTTTCACTCGGACTTGCTTTCTTTTCCGTCATGACTGAAATAAACAGTTTTTTCTAAGGATTTTAGTAAAGGGAAGGGGGATGCTTTGCCTTTCTTTTTTTGTTTTTGTTTTTTTGGAAAGCCCTTTTTCCAAAATAACCTTGCCCCAGGCCCATGTCATAAAGCTGGGAATTTCTGTGGGCAAAGAAGTCACAGTGTTGAGAGAACTTAAGGCAAACGTTTTCCATCTCCAGTGAGAATGGCTGAAGAACAGGCTTGTGTGGGAGAGAGAAGAATTTCACATTGACCAAAAAAAACCTTTCTTAGGGGACAGACTCAGCAGATTCAGAAGGCAAGCTGTGGAACTGCATTCTGGAAAAATCAAGGGGAATGAGAGATGGCCTTCTGTCTGTAGAGCTTCATGTGAGGCCTCCGGGGATCCTTGGCAGGTGGTGCCTGGAGACACATTAAAAAAAGAAAGTTGTATTTCTGGATCTTTATATTTCCTCCTCTCAGACTCCAGGCCCAAACAGAACAGAACCCCTTTTCTTGCACACATCCTCATTCTCTAACTAAAGGACAAGGTGGTCAAAGTTAGGACATCATTTTTATTTCAACATCTTGAGACTCAAGAGATTGACATCTAGCCCCAGTTCAGTTCCTGACCCTCAATAACCTTGGGAAGATCACTTAACTTTGGGGGCGGGGGCCTTGGTTTTCTCATCTATAAGATGGGTGCAAACATTACCTCATGAAGCCTTGGGAATTGAATGTGATCTTGCATACACAGTTACCACAATCCTGGCACATAGCGAGCCTGCTATAAAAGTCAGCAGTGGCTATTACTGATAATGACCGCCCTACCTCCCTTGAAAGGAGAATAAATTACGTACTCGGTGTTAGAAGTCTCTTAAAAGCAAAAGGTACTATGCAAAAGCTGTGATGCCATCAGTTACTATTATTAATAAGAGGCTCGTAATTACCTTTGCCACAGTATTAAGTGAAAGCCCCTTTGGGTGGGTGATGACTGGGGAAGTGGGAACAATTATTAATGGAGTTGTCAGCTCTTGTTACTAGATCCACTGACATAATATTTCTCTCTGGGAATCCTTTGACAAATCAGCTGACCTTCCTATTCCCTTGCCCTAAGCACTGTAAATTTGATCCACATGTCCCCGGCATTGTTTCTGTGGATTAATAATGAAGAGAAGGGGGAGAGTGAGGCCTGCATTAGGACCTCTCGTTGCATAGAGACCCTCCCAAATGTTTGGGCTGTCCGTGGGGTTGAGCTTTTTTAGTTGAGGGGGTGGGTGGGTGGGGGTTGTCTTTTGTTTTACTTGTTTTAATGCCCAGAGCCAGCCCTTCCTAATGTGTTTGGGTCCTCAGCTGTCAGGGAGAGGTTCCCCTTTGGGGACCCACTCATACCCTCGTCCTCCCACTGGAAACAGAGCTTTGATGCCCTGCTTTGCCAGGTCAGTCACCACTGCCATCCTGGAAGGGTCGAAGGGAGACTCAGGGCGCAGGTCTCAGGCACACAGCAGGGCAGAGAGGGAGCGCAGAGGAGGCCTGGAGGCGGGGTTGGGGGAAGGGCAGGCTAGTGGGGCAGGGCTGCATGGCAGCTGAACCTTGAGACTGGTCAAAGTCCGCTGCCAGGATCTGGCAGGAGGAAGACTGCCCTGTGTGTGAGGCCCAGCACAGGGACTTCTGGAGTGAACCGAGCAGGAAAACAGCCCTGAATCAGGACAGCCATAGGTGAGCTTGGTGGTGTGAATCTGGGCTCACAGAGGGGTGAAATGCATATATTCTAGGGCCAGTCAGACCTGGATTCAAATCCCAGCTCTGCCACTTAGTACAGCAAGTTATTAAAACTCTCTGCACAGTATCTAAAATGGAGACAGAGGTGCCTACCTTGTTGAAAGAATAATACATGAAGTCTGCGTTCCCAACACATAGGAAAAATACCTGTAATAGCAACTGAAGAGCCTTTAACTCTGAACCTCACAGCAGTCCAAGCGTTGACATTCAGCAACTCAAGTCATTCCGCACTGCCACACTGTAAGCTCAGTAGCCTTTGTTATCTGTAGTTACGTGAGGAATCTGAGGCACAGAGAAGTGAAGTAACTTGCCCAAGATCACACAGCTGGTTCAGTGACAGAGCCAGAATCATGAACCCAAAGCCTCCAGCTCTAAGGCCCTGTCTTGAGCTCTTTGCTGCGGGACCCATGGCTGTTGTCATCCTTGTGACAATTTCTGTGGGCAGGATAGGGAATCCTAGCCCAGATTTGGCCACATCCCAGGGGCTCTCCCATTATCTCAAGGAATTTTAAGAGATTTTTCCCAAAGTGACTGATTAAATTCCTGTGGGTATTTTGCTTTTTCAAAAAAAAAAGTTCAAGGGGGTTGGACAAAGATGCCTTGATCAAAGAAATAGTGGTTATCAAAAACTGGGAATCTCTGTGGCTACATGCCTCAACAACCAACGCCTCAGTTTTAAGCCAGTCTGATTTTGCTTCTCTGGTGTTTTCAAAGAAGCCACACAGTGAGTTGAAGAAATTTACACGCTGTCACCCTCTGGGATTGATTCTGACAGCTCGGCTCCGCTGTTGTTGAAGTGCTAATGAAAAACACTAATTGGCCTTGGCCAGTGGCTGGAGTGGGGGAAGCCAGCATCCTTTTTTCTGGTTTCTCTTAGTCCTGTTCTTGGCTTGGAAAAGGAGAAGGGGGTGGTGTGTGGGCAGCATGAGGAAGTGAGAGGACTCCGGGGGTGATGCTGGCCTTTGGGTGGGCGTGGTGGACCTTTGTATTTGATGCCCCATTCCCTGAGCAATGTGAGGACAACGCCGGGTCTCTTTGTCACCCTGGAATCCTGAAGACCGCACAATGCCTGGGAAGCACTCTGAATATTCAGTGAGTGAAGAGGGGAAGGGATGAGTGAATGCTTGTGTGGCCCACGGGTGTCTGGAGGCCAGTTCCTTATGCAGCTTCAAGAAGGGGTGATCTCCACCGCTTTAAACCGCATGTGCAGGTGGGCCACCCCGCCTTCTGGCTCCCGCAGCACCGGCCACAGTTAAAAGTCATCTGTCCTAAGTGGAACCTTGCAATTGGCCCACTCCACCAGATGGGAAACAGGGCTGTGGATTTCCAGCTTTGCTTCCTTCCTCAGGCGACTTGTTGATAAAAGACATTTTCACATACTGAGATATAAGGAAGTCATTCTGGCTTATACATGAGTTAATTTGATTTTTTTGTTGCTGTTTGTTTATTTTGGCAGCTCTGGGTTTTCATTTTGGCATGTGGGATCTTTAGTTGTTGCAGCATGCAGGATCCAATTTCCCGACCAGAGGTCAAACCCAGGCCCCCTGCATTGGAAGCTTGGTGTCTTAGCCACTGGGCCACCAGGAAAGTCCCTAACTTGAATTTTATGCTAACCAAAATAACCTGTGGCCTATCAAACATACACTGTACATCTGCTTTAATTGCTGAAGAAAAGGGCACATTGACTGGAAGCAAATAATGTCTACGTTAAAAATAAAGTTTAAGGACTTCCCTGGCAGTCCAGTGGTTAAGAGTTCACTTCCAGTGCGGGGGTGGGGGTTCAATCCCTGGTTGTGGAACTAAGATCCCACATGCTAAAACACTGAAACATAAAACGGAAGCAGTGTTGTAACAAATTCAATGAAGACTTTAAAACTGGTCCACAGCCAAAAAAATCTTTTTAAAAAAATGGAAAAATAAAGATGAAATGCCCCTCTTCCTGGGATGCTGCTACTGGCTCTCCCTGGATGATGAAGACTCCCTTCCCAGGTGCGAAGGCCTTAATGACTCTGTGTACATGCCGGTCTGTTCTTTTCTTTTTCTTTTCACACTTTGAAGAGATGTAACACTGACTTGTTTAATATTCTTTATTCTGACAACGTACAAAACTGCTGAAGACTCTGCTTCTCTGAAGCAGTTTCTCAGAGTAATCTGGGCAGCACGCTTCTAGGGTAGTCCTCCATTTGGCTCAAATAAAACTATTTTATTCTTATCATCGATTGTTTATTGATTATACTCACTGACATCCACTTTGTCTCCCCACAGGTGTCCTCTCCCTCCCCGCGTACTTCAGCCCCTACAACGGGGGGTCCCTGGGCCACGACGAGAGAGCCGACGCCTACGCGCAGCTGGAGCTCCGGACCCTGGAGCAGTCCCTCCTGGCCACCTGTGTGGGGAGCATCTCTGAGCTGAGTGAGTGGAGCCCCCACAGCCCGCTGGCCCCGAGGGAGAGGTGGGGAAGAGCCCGCCTTCTGGGTCCTGGCTTCCTCCTCCTCTGCCCGTGTCCTGCCTTCTCCGAAAACTGTCCATCCTTTAAGGCCAGAGGTTGCAAACCAGTGGCCCACACACATGCGTGGATTGACCAGGAGGTGCCTTTAATCACATCCAAACCCAGATCTCTGGTTTCTCTAGAGAAATCAGACCATCTGACACAACTGTGCCCCAGCCCTGAATGCTGGTGATCAGGGGAGCCGAGAGGTAGCTAAGGGGACAGCAGGCGTTCCCTTCATTGTCACATACCTCGGTATCTCATAGCTGACCTGTCTCACGCATTTATTTTACCTGCCTGGCCCCAAAGACTCTGAATTTATAGCCAGTGTTAGAAAGAACGCATGTCCTGAAGCCTCAACATAAAAAAAAGAAGAAAAAAGCAAAACTTCTCTGGCTGGCAGAAGGCGGGTGTGGTCTGCGGACTCAGCCCTGCTGAGCCCTGGGCATCCCCCAGGACCTCGGGGCTCTCTGAAACACACTGGGAAACCCATGGGTCTAGGTCATTACCGTTTGACAGCTGCTTCAAAAAAGTGTGTTAGGAGGCCAGAGATCCCCGTGCCCCCAGTCTCTCCCTCTCGTTATCCCGATTATTTGAGCAATCAAACTGCACTCTCAGCCTCCTCAGTTCTCCCTTCCTGTGTCATAAGCCCACCCAGCAGAGGGTGGGCACACCCGCCCGGGGTCGTAGCACACAGCGTGGAAACAGATGGAGTTTCACTCTGCTCCTGCCTTTTCCGCTTGTGATTTCTCTGAGGTTTCTGGCCCCTGAATAGTGAATGGCGAGCCTTTCTGCTTCTTTAGGACACAGCTTCCTCCTTCCTGCCCCCAGCCTTCCTTCCCTCCCAGGACAGGAAGTAAAGGTGCCTGGTTCAAGGTCACAGAGCAGATTGGTAAAAGGGCTGGTTCAGAAAGCGGGACTTCAGGCTCTTTGTCTCCTAGGTGCATTCCAGCATGGCCACCTGGGTCCCCTGCCCCTTGGGACCCCTGCAGGAAGTGGGCTTGGGTGTGTGGGCTGTCTTTGGAGCTACGCAGAGTCTGTGTGATGAACTCTCCTGGCCCGAGGACAATGGGGAACATATGTAGGCTTCAGTCCACTGGAGAGCACTTGGGTTTTGTTTCACATTCGGAACATTGTGAGCACTTAGTGTATGCAAGGCACTGTATAAAGCACCTTAGTCACGTGATCTCATTTCCTCTGCAGAACAGCTCAGCAGTCCTGGTGAGGGAACTGAGGCTTCGAGAGGAAAAGTCATTGCCCCCAAGTCAGACTGCTGATTGGAAGAATCCAAGTGAGGGCTTGACTCCTGCTGTGTCTAGCTTTAGCAAAGCTCTGAATTACTTAGGGCTATGGTTTGCTATAGCCCATAGGGTCGCAAAGAGTCGACTCAAGTGACTTAGCACACACTCACGCATGGGCTTCCTAGACGTGGCTAACGGCCCAGCCACCAGCATCTCAAGGCAGCTGAGGTCAAGATTGGAATCTGAGCTTGACTTTTATCATAGAGCCTTTTATTGTAGTAGTCTCCATGCCCATTACAAACCACAGTCAGACACAAGACGGGCATTCAGAAACTACTCTCAGGGGACAGGCTTTTCATCTTTCTGTCCTTGTCACTCAGCCCAGGGACCAAGTCCTGTTGTTTCTACCTTCTAAAACTATCCCGATTTTTGGTTTTCTCCTTTCACCACCTTCACTTCCAACAACTCAGCCCAAACCAGGGCTATTTAAAACCCAAGTTGGATTATGTCACTCTGCTGCTGAGTATCCCCTCCATTCTCCCCATGGCTTTCCAACACACTCATGAAATCCGGGACTGGAGATGTCATCCATCTGGCTTCATCACCTACTATTCTTCTCTTGCTGACCGCCCTGCAAACCACCCTGGTCTCCTGGCCAAGATCCTCCCCCGCCAGGGCCTTTGCACTAGTTGTTCCTCTGCCCGTGACCATTTCCCCCAGGTGCCCAATCATGGCATGTTCTCCAAATTTCTGCCAAATAACACTTACTAGACAGGGCTTGCCCACAGACCCTGCAGAGACTCCAGGTCCCACCCTCATTCCTCTGTGCCCCATCTTACGGCTTTGGTTTATTCCAAGCACTAATGGACACTTGGCAGGTGAGTAGTTGGTCATCTCGCCCATGTGATTAGAAAGTCACCATCACAAGAATGCAGACCTTCTCTGTTGTACCCCTGGAGTACGTATCTCTAGTGTTGAGGACAGTATCTGAGCCATGTGTGTGCAGAAATGAAGTCGCTGCGTGCTGAGTCACTCCAGTTGTGTCCAACTCTTGGTGACCCTATGAACTGTAAACCACCAGGCTTCTCTGTCCATGGGATTCTCCAGGCAAGAATACTGGAGTGGGTTACCATGCCCTCCTGCAGGGGATCTTCCCAACCCAGAGATCGAACCTGTCTGTCCTGCATTGGCAGGCAGGTTCTTTACCACTGGTGCCACCTGGGAAGCCCAATGAATCGTCTGTCACCCAGTTTTTGCCTCCTAAAGCCCACCTAGGATTGGTCCTTATCCTGGCTCAGCCATTCCTCAGGCCAAAGGTAAGAAGGATGCCCAGAGCATCTTTCACCAACGACCCAACTGGCTGTGTCATGTTGCACAACTCCCAAGCTCTCTCACTCTGAAACCAGTGTTTTTGCTAATCATCATGAAAGAGGAAGAAGCTGAAGGTGGAGGCAGATATTGCAGTTTTTCCCTCCGAGACTAAAGAACTTAATGAGGCTAGTGATACTTGGCACTGAGTACCTCGTCCCTGAGAGTTTAGCCCGGGTTTAACATGCATCCTCTCGCTGCACCTTGCCAGGACCAGCCTGCCAGGTAGGTCAGGAAGTCTCACTCTTGTATCTGCTGCACAGGGAGCTCCAGCCACTTGTCTTTTCCTCTGTCCCTCTCTACTTATGAGAATGTAAATGGGAGGGAATAAGAAAGAAATGAAACACTTTTTTAAAGGGAACCAGGTGGTGTGGGCCTCATTTTGGGGACAGTGTTAAATCCCAGGTTACCCCTGCTCTTTTTTTTTTTTTTTTTATTGCACCAGATCTTAGTTGCAGCATGTGGGATCTTTAGGTGCAGTTTGCAGACCCTTAGTTGTGGTATGTGGGATCTAGTTCCTTGACCAGGGATTGAACCAGGCCCCCTGCATTGGGAGTGCAAAGTGTTAGGCACTGGGCCACCAGGGAAGTCTCTCCCCTGCTCTTTTTATCCAATGGCTCCAGATGGGCGTTAGACAGCCCAGAGGGAACCCATAGCACCTCTGATCAAGGCTCTCATGACTAGCAAGAAGAAAGGGTGTTTCTCCCTGCTCCTGGGTGTTCCTGGGCTTTAGACTGAAGTCTCATCAAGCTTAGGGTCAATTGATTCTCTAGTATAAAGACATGTCAGAAGCAGCTCTGAGAGCCCAGTTGTGCCAAACCAATAGCACAGCCCCGTTGGGCCACAGCTTCTCAAACTCACTGTGGTGATGGGCCAGGAGTGGTATATCTTCAGCTCTGTTGGGCTTCCCAAGTGGCGCTAGTGGTAAAGAACCTGCCTGCCAATGCAGGAGATGCAAGAGATGTGGGTTCGATCCCTGGGTTGGGAAGATCCCCTGGAGGAGGGTATGACATCCCACTCCAGTATTCTTCCTAGAGAATCCCATGGACAGAGGAGTCTGGCAGGCTATAGTCCATGGGGTCTCCAGAGTTGGAGATAACTAAGCAACTTAGCATAGCTCTATTGCAAACTGAAACTTTTATAAAATAAAAAGGAATGTCTAGAAACACAAAATAAAGTGCAGGTCAGATGCAAGTCATCTTATTTTATTATTAGGTTAAATAAGCATAAAAATCACTCTGTCAGACTGCTCTGGAAATTTTTTCAAGCTCACTTTCAGTTTCTGAATTGAACTTCTGAACCAGTAACCACCAGTTTCACAGACCTGTTCCAGTCTGCAGACCGCCCTTCGAGTAAGCAGTGTTGCAATGCTCGAGAGCATGTGTTGGGTACACAGGGACCACAGTTCAAATCCTGACTGGTCCCCTCGCTGCTTGTGCCCCTGGACACATGTAACTTGTATAAGCCTGTGTCCTCATCTATGGAATGGAAATGCCTCACTGATGGGGTGGTTGACTAGAGATTTTGTCGTATCTTTTCATGTCTGTCACGAAGCCTAGAAAATAGAAAGTGGCAGGGAGGACAGTCTCTCAGGGAGACCATCCAGAGCACGCGGCTGTCTTTGCCTGTTACACGGCGCTGCAGCGCAGCCTAAGTCTTTAGATGCCTGATCAGAGTTGTCTGCAGGCATCTGTTTTTTTTGGTCTTTGAGAGAGACTGGTCACCTGCAGCTTGGCTTGGAGCGAAGTATCCAGGGTCTCCATCTCTAGTTCCCATGCCTTCATGGTTTTCTGAACTTTCAGGAAGCCTCTCTCTTCCTGGCTTCCCTTTTAGGGAACTCTTAGGAGACACCTCTGTCCCTTCCTTGACTTTCTTGCCTGCATTCTGGCTGGAAACGTGCTGCCACAGGGTCTACACCAGAAACAGCGCAATAATCTTAAATGTAAAGAATGGTAACGACTTCTACCTTATCAAACTTTGAAATGATATTTCACCAAGGTTTCTTTGATGCTATCAGGGACTCTGAATTCTCCTCATGGTCCTGTGGTCGTGCCAACGGTTATGACATTCAGACCTGGAGATACGGGAGCCGGGTTTCAACTTATTGCAGCCAACATAGCTCTGCAACTAGCTTCTGGGACGCGGCTTGGCCTGGGGTTATTGGGACCAGTTTCTACCACCCAGGACCTGAGGGCAGAGCTGGGATTTGACATTGCAGGGCTGGACTCCTCCTGTCCTGGGAAAGGTGGAGAAGCACTTGACTGCAGGCAGAGGTCCTAGGAGAAAGAGCATGACAAGGTGGCCTGTAGTCTAGAAGGATAACGACAACAAAGGACAGGAATAATAATGGTGATGTATTTAACTTTACCAAGCCCTTTGTGCCAAGCATGATGTTAAGTCCTTCACGTTGGTTATTTATTTGAATTCTCAGAACTTGTGGTTAGAAGCAATTATTTTACAGATAAGGAAACTGAGGCTTTGATAAGTAACTTACAGAAGGCACACAGTTTGAAACCCAGGCAGGTCTGACTCTGGAATCTACGCTTTTAATCCACTTACCTGATGATTCTCAAATCTGACTGGACATTAGATTCAGCAAGGGAAGTTTTACAAACTATAGATACCTGGGTTCTGCCCCAGGCCAATTAAGTCAGTTTTGGGGATGGAACCAGGCAGGTATCAGGGACTCTGTGCTCTCAGCCCTCTTGGCCCTGGGATCTGGCAGGAGGCACCCAAGCTACAGCTGTGGGCTGAGCAGGGTCCGCTGTATATAGAGGAGTGAGGACCCAGGGGTGAGGGGGCATGGAGGGCTCTTTCCCTGCGTGGAGGGCTCTAGTTCCAGGACTGTCACTGTCCCTGCTTGGAAACCAAATGTTGTCACTCTGGCGGTCATGGGAGGACTTGGCATCTGATGAGCTCAAGTCAAGTACCACCAGAAATGTTTCAGAATGAAGTGAATGTGTAAGGGTACGTTTTCATTCTTCAGATGTTTGCTGAGCACCTGTTGTGCAGTAGAACCTGTACAGGGCCCCAGGGATACGTGGAACAGGGTACTGGACCCAGATGCTCCGCAGGGAAGCTTAAGGGAATAAGTGAATGATTTATTTGGTCCTGCCAACATCAAATGACACTTCACCTGCCATAATAAAACCTGCTGGTTTCTCCCTCCATAGGTTCAGCTTTGCGCAGAGGCTTTCTATCCAGGGGGCTATCTGTGAGGAACTGCATGGGGGTGTAGGAAGCTGACCCGCAGGGGACGCTCCTCTGAGTTCTCAGGCCTGAGAAGAACGGAAGGCGCCACTTTTCCTAGAGCGAGGGGCCCGCGGGTGCCTGGGGTTGTTTCACCATCCTTTCTCAGCATTGTGGCCTCACACAATGATGGGATGTTTCCTGTCCTAAGCTGGTGGGGTGTTGAAAAGACTTGACTGGGGAAGAATCACAGCACAGGATATAGGAACCTGAGGACCCCACAACCTTCAGGAGGGCAGGCCGTGGCCTGGGCCTCCTCTCAGTTCATGGACTTTGGAGACACACAGATGTGGATTCAAATCTAGACTCCACCATTTACTTAACCTCTGGACACCGTGGTATCCCTGTGACCAGGGAAATGCATGAGGTCAGTAAATATTTACTTACTAGATGAACCTCAGTTTCTTCATCTGTAAAATGGGGATATACTTGGACCCCAGCAGTGTACAAATCAAATTAAATCCTTTTTCTAGAAAAATGGAACACCCAGCACGTAGTAAGCATAGTGGACGGTGGTGGTAAGAGTTTTCCTTGGGGCCACTGGAAAGGGAAGCCCTTTTCTGCAGAAGTACCTGCACTTCAGGGACTCCCCTGGTGGTCTAGTGGTTAAGAATCCGCCTTCCAATGCTGAGGATGTGTGTTCCAACTTTGGTCAGGAAACTAAGATCCTACATGCCACGGGGCAGCTAACCCCTCACTCCTCAACTACTGAGCCCGTATGCTGTAGAGCCCATGCTCTGCAACAAAAACCTGAGGGCCGCAACTGGAGAGAAGCCCCCCATTGCATCTAGAGAAAGCCCACACACCACAGCAAACGGCCCACGCAGCCAAAAATTTTAAAAATAATTAACAAAAAAAGAAGTACTTGAACTGCCCCAGACAGCACAGGAAAGAACCACCACACAGCCTGGCACGGGAATTAGAGGCTGAGAGGAGAGGCCCAGAGAGATTCCCATGGTCGGAGCCGGGAGCAGGCCCGTGGGATGGTGGAGAGAGTGGGGATGTTGAAAAAGAAACTGTATTAGCATAAGGTCTGGTGGGGCCGGGCCCTGCCAAGTGTTTCATTGAACTGTTAGGGCAGGACTGGAAGTGAAAGGGAATCTAGATTGCTATTGCGCATCTGGGTGACAGTTGCCACCTCCGCCTGCTGCCTCTGGGTAAACAGTAATTATGCATGCCGGCTTAGGCACTGTTCCTCTAGCCAGCAAGGATCCTTGGAAGAATGTGCACTGGCGACTCAAACGTTTTCTGTTTCTCCCGCTCTCTCCTGCCCGCCTCCCCGCCAGGTGACCTGGTCTCGCGCGCCATGCACCACATGCAGGGCCGCCACCCGCTGTGTCCAGGCTCCAGCCCCGCCCGCCAGGCCCGGCAGCCGCCCCAGCCCATCACCTGGTCCCCCGACGCCCTCCACACACTGTACTACTTCCTGCGGTGTCCACAGATGGAGTCCATGGAGAACCCCAACCTGGACCCCCCGAGGATGGCGCTGAACAATGAACGGTAGGGCTCTGCCTTGGGCTGCGTACCTGGTGGGCCACGCGACCCCGTGTGCATGTGGAGTGCCTGACAAGGTGGCCGAAGAGCCCTGACCCTGGCCTGTTTGCCTGTGGGGAGGTGGCCTGACACGGCGAGGACTGTGCATTCAGATGGAGGAAGGTCTGGCCTTGGAGTGCAGCGGGGCTTGTTGACCCTGGACTGATGTATTGTGGGTTGCTGAGGCTCCGAAGTTGGGCTTTGGCCCCTCTCAGCTCTAGCACTCATCACCTGGGCTCTCAGAAATTCATTTGCCTCTTTTATAAAATGAGGTATTCACTCCTACCTAGAAAGGTGGGTGGTAAGACGCGCGTGAGCTCACGCTCTCAGAAAAAGCACTTAGGACAACGTCTGGGTGGTAACTGGCCCTCCATCAGTGGTAGCCGTCACCTCTGTTGATGACCGCGATGTCACTGTTACCATCATTCTTGTTAGAAATCTCAGGCATGTTTTGCCCCGTCCACTCATTTTACGGATGGGAACATCATGGCTCTGGACGATTATCTGATCCCCAGCAAGTTAGTGGATGAACAGCCCCAGGGCCCAGGCCTGCTGGCTTCAGTCTAGTGCTCTCCCATAGGGGCCCAGCCCTTTCCCAACTGATGGAATTGGATCATCATCATCTTAATCCTCTGGGAGCTATCTAGCGAATGCAGGGCCGAGGCAGGCAGGGCCTGACACAGAGTGAGAAGGTGGCAGGTGGAGGCCCCTGCTTCCCTGAAGGAAGCACCAGCAGGGAGGTGGGGTCAGAGCATGGGCCCTCCGCCCCAGCTGTTTCTGCTTTGCGGAGAAATTGTTGTGGTTGTCAGAGCTTGGCTGGGAGGGCGAAAGGGCCAAGAAAACATCTGGAGAGGGTGGGGATGGGGAGAGAGGGGCCTTGCTTATTGGTCGGTGAGGTCCCCGAGGGTGCCTGAGGCTGGGTCGCACAAGCAAAGGTGACTGGGAGAGGAGGCGGAAGTACCTCCCTGGGACCCGCTGCCCCAGGCTGGGCGGCTTGGCCCTTGGGCTGTGACCATGGCCATTGGCTACGGCGATGGCCGGGGAGGTGCTCTTCTGCAGGCACTGTGCCCAGAATCCCTGGGATGTGTTTGTGGCCACCCTCTGGCTTTCCTCCCGGGAGGATTCCCAGGGCCTGATGTTCCGAAACATGGCATCAGGGTTCCTGTGTGACCCAGGCCGCTTGTCTGTGTGTGATTGTTGCAGCTGCGCTGGAGTGGTAACATACACACCAGTGTGTGTTTAGATAGCCCATTATTTACAAACCGCACTGTCTGTGGCACAAAGAAATTGGACACAAAGGCATTTTTCCATGAATCATTTCAAATGAGTGTTAGACACATGGAAAATTGGAACCACCATGAGGAAAAAAGAATCCCCAAATGTCAGATTTGGGCACGGTAAGGAGGACACCTTAAGAATACCCAGGCGGGTGGACGGCCCGACAGCTCTCTAATGGCCCACCTCCTGGCTGCTAAGCAGGTCCTGCTGGACTTGGGCTCCCTCTGGGAGCCCTGCCACCCAAGGGAGGCCCTGCCGCCCTTGGAGAGCCAGGCTGGCCTTCCCGCCGCAGGCCAGGCCACATGTCCCTGTGAGGCACTGCCGCTCTGACACCCTCAGCAGAGCTCTGAGGACCCTCTTCACTCCTGTGCACAGAGGCTGGAGCTTGCTAGGGCTCCAGGGAGACACCCTTTGCTTCTGTGAGTCTGGCAGTGTCTCTGTCCTCTCCCATCCCCCACTTCATTCCCTTGAGCTTCCTCCCTCTGTCCCGGGTCTGGAACATGGGGTCAGGTCTTGCAACCAGAATAGGGCAGAACCTCTGGGTCTGCTTGGGAATTCGATGGTTTGGGGATGTCTGGCTCTGTTGGGATTAAGGGACCTCTTCCATGACCTCGCACACGTGGGCTAAGGAGCTCAGTTCAGTAACTTGGGTTTGGCCCATAACACCATTGATGGTGCCACTCCAGTCTGTGCTCGTAGGTTTCTGCTTTGAAGAAACTGCCCTTCTCCCTTCCCGCTGGGTGCTGTGTGTGACCACAATAATGCTGACAAGGGCCGGGTGGGTCATGCATTCATCTGTCCACGAAGCTCATCCTGGGTCCCTGCTATGCCACAGGCCACCTCTACACTAGTCGATGGGGCTCCACTATCTCTCCATGAGGACCATCCTCCCCATGGCCTCCTGCTCTGGGTTTGGAGGGAGGAGGGAAGTAGGGACTGCAAGGGGGCAGCTTTGCAGGGGCACAAGGAGGCGCTCTTACGTGCTTCCATCTGCCACCGCGGTGAGCCGGGAAACAGTGGGGAAGGGAGCACAGGCTTCAGACAGAGCCTGAGCTCAGATCCAGCCTCCCACACAGGCCCCTCCACGCCTCAGGCTCCCTATCTGTAAAATGGGGCTGTGAGATAACACACGTGAAAGGAGCCACCTCTTCCCTTTAAAGGGGCAGCTCTACCTACTTCTGCTACTTCCGTGCCCCACAATGAATCAGCAAGGTGCGTGCTAACATTACAAATGGGGGCACAGGGCTGGGGGGCACCGAGCTGCTAAGTACCCGGGCAAGGATTCAAATCAGGTCTCTGACGTGAAGGCCCTCGCCCTCCACCAGCCAGGCTACAGCATTCCCAGCCCCGGCTGAAAGCCAATCCTAAAGCTCTAAGAAAATCTGGGTGGGTCCCAGCCCTGGGGACCCCCCTCCTCCAGGGCTGTTCCAGCCCCACCAGCCTCTCCTCTCCCAGGACACCTTCCTCGCCTCCTGGGGAGGGCCCCTGCAGCTGAAACCTCCCTGCACCCTCCCAGGATCCCTTTCTTGCTGGCAGCTTTGCATCACAGGCACCAGCGAGGCATACAGCAGGGTCTCAAACACAAGATTAGTCCCAGCTGCCACCCTGCAGGGCACATCATCACCTGTGACCAAGCTCAGAAAGTGAAAGCACTTGCTGTCAGAGATCCAGGGTTACCCAGGGAGATGGGGGGAGCCTCCTTCCCCCCGCTCCGTGGTCTGGAGGAGAACGGACAGCCATCTGGCTCAGCACGGTCCTTGCTCACTGTGCCTGGACGCAGAGGGACGGGGAGCCAGAACAGAGAGCATGGTCCTCCTGGGAATGAGGAGTTTGGGGATGTGGGGAGGGAGGTCGTGGAGACATGCAGGAGCGGAGGGAGGTCTGCTGTCTCGCCAGTGAGTTGCTGGACGAGAACATCATATAGCAGAGCACATGGAGGGAGACAGATACAGCTAGAGAGGCAGAGGGGGTGGAGGTGGAGGGGGGCAGAAATCTGGCTTTCTGCCTCAGAAAGTGCCCCTTGGGCACTGGGGGTGCTCAGACTCCCCAAGAAGTGCTGCCAGCAGCCCGGAGAAGCCAGACACCTGCGGAATACTGGGAACGAAGGTGGGCCGCTTGTCTACACCTCAGTTCATTTGCTTGAGCTTCACGCCCTGGCCCCTGGCTCCCCTCTCCCCACCCCAGCCCTTCACAGTGCCCCTCTGTGGAGAGAAGCACGCTCCAAAGGCTCAGGCCCTGCTGGTGTTCAGGACACTGAGCCAGGAGGAGCGTCTGATTTGGGATGCAGCTTAGAAACATCTGGTGTCCTGTTTCTTAGCCAACGGAGTGCAATTGGAGGGGAAAACTGCAATTCAAAGAGATCTCACTTCTCACTGTCTGATTTTAGAACCTTCAACCTGTCCCTTAGTCTCTGCAAAGTGTGAGTTCTGTAAATAAGTAACATGTACGCCTCACAGCCACCCATAAGTTATGAGTGCTAGGGAGCTAATGCAGACAGGACTTTTTTAGAGCAGGACCTGGACACCGTGAATGCTCAGTATTAGCTACTATGATGATTAGTGTCAGGCAGAAGGAACAAGTGAATGCCAAGACCATGTGGCAGGAGATAGAGGGGGGACCTGGGGGCGAGAGAGAGAAACTGTGTAAGAACAAAGAAATACAGTCCAGAATGATGCACGAGGGGGCTGGGACCTCAGGGGCCAAGGCAAGGGGAGGGCTGAGCCTGTGGCCTAGAAAGCCCTGCCCCTCTGTCTGGCTCCATGGTTTCGGGATCAACTGGTTTCCATTTGCCCTCTCCCCTGCATCCCCTCTCAGCACCTGTACTGCTCTGAGAATGCAGGTGCTAGGAAGCCCTTCCCATGCTGCTATGAGGAGAGGCCCTCCTACCAGGAGCCACCCCAGAGCTGTCTGGTACGTGGTCCTGCACCCCTGGCAGGGTCAGAAGTGACACGGGGCCCGGAATACTGGTTTGATACCAAACATAGTCCCCAGTTCCCATGAAACTAGTTTTGCTCAAAGTCTTTTTCCAGGTCGGATCCCAGAAGAAGGTACTCTTTGTCCAGCCCAGCCCTTGGGTGCCCTAATCCATGTCTTGCTGGCCAAGGGGGTTCCTGAAAGTATGTGGACAGAACTCAGAAAAGCTGGAGTTAGCAAAGATGTGAGCCCACAGGGTTCTGGCCAACTCTACTTAAAGTCCATACTATGACCTCAGGTACTGCCCAAGGTTGGGGGCTCCACCAGCCTCTAGGGTCATCCTGGAGGTGTCATCTCTACCATCTTCTTGCAGCATGACATGTCAGCCCATCTTTCTAGGCCTCCAAGTTTCCTTAATGGTAAAATGGTGAAGATAATAAGACGCTACTGGGATTAAATGAGTTGAGTACAGTAAAGCTGTACCTGGTCCATAAGAATAAACAGTGGCTGTCACCCTGCCCGCCCTCCCCCCGCCCCCATTATGGTCATCAGCATTCTTAGATGACATGGTTGACATTGAGAATAGTCTCTCTTCATTGATGATGAATATTTCTTTAGGATGATGTTTCTTCAAAAGCGGTTCTCAAGCAGTATCTGGTTTAGTAATATGACTACAACTCATACAGTTAATACTACTACTAACTACTATTGATACTACTAAGATAACTACTGCCACTACCAATAATAATAATTAATAATGCAACTCCTAATATTACTCCTACTTACAAACACCCCTACTGATTATAGCTAGCATTATAGAGCACGTATTAAGTGACAGATACGATACCATCTTAAGCACTTCACTTATTAACACACGTTTCTCGCTATACTTCTGTTGATCAGCAGGGAAGGAATATAAGAGAATTATGAAGGACTGCCTCATGTGATTGAGTCTCTTGCCTAATAAGAGAGGCAAAAACAAGACAAGGGGGAAAAACTGAGCATGAGCCGGCAGATAGTGTTACAGGAAGTTTGATTGTCTGGTACTTCGTTAGGTCAGCTCTCAGGCCCTGCCACGGGCCTGGATTCAATCCCAGCTGTGTTACTTACGAGCTGGTGGCCTCGGTCACTTAGCCTCTATGCCTCAGTTTCTTCTCAGCACAGGACCAGGAGTGCAGACTGCATAGAAGTGTCGTGGGGATTGAGTTAGTATGTGCAAAGTATTCATGCTTGGCACACAGTATGTGTCGGTCATCATCATGTTCTTTTCCTTCTTCTTTTTCATCATACTCACCATCCTGTTCCAGAGGATCTTGGAGAAGGCTGGCATCCTTGGAGTGGGGTGAGCATGTTAGAACAGGCTGGGCTTCTAACTGGGCCTTAAAGACCAGCCCCAGGACACCGGGACAGATGGGGTGTGGGCAGCAGAAGTCACAGAGGGATTTTGTTGCTTCACAGTGTGTATTTTGTGACCGACATGGATCTCCTTTTTTTTTTTCCCCTACACTGGGCTTTCACTGCTGTATGCAGGCTTTCTCTAGTTGCAGCACATGGGGGCTACTCTTCGCTGCAGTGCGCGGGCTTCTCATTGCAGTGGCTTCTCTGGCTGCAGCCACAGGCAGTAGGTGGGCACACAGACTCAGTCATTGCAGCCCTCAGGCTCTAGAGCGTGCTAGCTTTGGTAGATTTTATGCACAGGCTTAGCTGCTCTGTGGCACATGGGATCTTTCCAGACCAGGGATCGAACCTGTGGCCCCTAGATTGGCAGGTGGATTCTTAACCACTGGGACCTGGACAACCAGGGAAGTCCAGATCTACATTTTTTTCAAACACAGAATAGGTGTATGTGTGTGTGTTTAAGTCATCACTGGTTGTTGTTTGTCTAGGTAGATGCTTCTAAGTGGGACTTGAGTGGTTTTCCCATGGAGACCTGCCTTCTCAAAGGTGTGTGAGGATCAAGCCAGCCCTTCCTCCTCCAGCCACGTGATCCGAACACATCTCCTTACCTTCTGAGCCCTGGTTTCCTCCTGTGTAGAGTGAAGATCCCAGCAGTACTTGCTTCCTGGGGGAGCCTCAAAATCCTGGGGCAGGGCTCCCAACACACATGAAACCCACAGTGAGGAGAGGCCCTTCTTTGTTCCAGTCCGGATGCAGGAGGGGGCTGTTTCCCCTCGGATGAGCACTTTACATAAATAGGAGGCACCCGCAGACAGGCTGAGTGTTCAGTCTGAAGAAATGGGCTCATTAATCTTTTGCTCAGCTTGCGAAAGTGTTTTCTTATCAAATAATAGAGATGATGGCGGTGATGGCTTTGTACTCCTGACTTGTGGTTCCCTTAAATACCATTTCAAGAAGATTTGCAATGTTAAGCTCTTTTCTTTCTACTCCCCCCTTTTGTGCATTAAATTTCCATCTGTTTACCCAGAATGGAAGTAAAAGAAATAAAAATAGCTATTGGATGGATTAAGTACTTTTTTCCACACACTCCTCAGGCTGGTGTGTCCAGGGACCTCTGAAGCCACTTGTCATGTGGTCTGCAGTGCACAGAGGGAGCTATCCCTCCCACCCCTAGTCATTCCCCATCCTTCTGTCTCCTTTTTATTTTCCTCCAAGCACCCTCCTCTGTCTGAAGCTACCTTGTCTATGGATTTGCTTACTTCCTTTTCTGCCCTCTTCTCACCCCTCTAGAAGGTAAACGCCAAGGGTCAGTGTAACCACTGTGACTCCAGCACGTAGAACATTCCCTGGCACAGAGTAAGCAGTTAAGTATTTTTTTCAGTGAGATAAGCTATAGAGCCTAAAGGTTGGACTTATGGAGTCAGAAAGACCATCCCTAGGATCTCTGCTCTGCCGTTGATGCACTGTGTGACTATGGGCACGTTAATTTATCAGGCCTCAGTTTCCCCAGATTTTCATGAAAAATGGCTTGATTTGCTTGCCAAGGTTTTTGTAGGGTTCAAATGAGGTAATCCATTGAAAGGACTTAGCACAGAGTAAGCTCTTCATACATGGTAGCTGCTATTAGCTGTGTAATTACTATTTTCATAAACCTGTGAAAGGACTCATAACTAAATCGTGTTTAATGCTTAAATAACCCAAAACAATGGTGATTTTAAAAATCACATCTACTCAAAATGCTTGTTTTCTTTTTCTCTCATATATACCTCCTTCAGTCTCTCCCTTTAATTCCATCTTATCTCACCCTGACAGTAGCCAGAGAACCAGGCAAGTGACAAAGATTGGTAGACCAGATGGACCAAAGGACTAGCTCAGTGAGGAGTGTTTTGAACAGAAATATGTACAAACTTTGGATTTATCACAACCCACCATCCAAGAATCTCAAACAACTCTAAAAACTGGATTTCATCCACCCATTGGTTCACAAACCGAGCAGCAAGTCAAATGCTCCAAAGTCAGTGGTGTACTTGTGTCCCAGGCCCCTCGCTTGCTGGTTTGGTCCCAGTACCTACACAGGACAGGCTGCCACAGTCAAGTGTTAAGTGTGGGAGTGGTATGAACTGATACATATTTACATGGGCTATAAGCATCTGGGGGCTTCCCTGGTGGCTCAGCTGGTAAAGAATCTGCCTGCAATGCGGGAGACCTGGGTTCAATCCCTGGGTTGGGAAGACCCCTTGGAGAGGGGAAAGGCTACCCACTCCAGTATTCTGGCCTGGAGAATTCCATGGACTGTGTAGTCCATGGGGTCACAAAGAGTCGGACACAACTGAGTGACTTTCACATCACAAACATCTGGACAAAAGGTGTTTGTTTGTTTGTTTGTTTAATCTTTATTGTTATTTTTGGCTGCACTGGGTCTTTGTTGCTGTGTTCAAGCTCTCTCTAGTTGCGGCAAGCCGGGGCTGCTCTCTAGTTGCAGTGCATGGGCTGCTCCTTGTGGTGGGTTCTCTTGCTGCAGAGCACAGCCTCTAGGGTGTGATGGGCTTCAGTAGCTGCAGCTCACAGGCTTAGCTGCCCCATGGCATGTGGGATCTTCCAGGACCAGGGATCAAACCTGTGTCCCCTGCATTGGCAGGCAAATTCTTAACCACTGGACCGCCAAGGAAGTCCTGGACAGTTTTATGGCTTATAAAGCACTTTATAACCACAGCTGTCTAGCAGTTCCTCACAAGCTCTCGAGGGAAGCTCTCGAAGGAAGGCGCAGACTGAGGCCTTCTCCCACAGCAGAAGGCAAGACAAACACCCAAAGTCACCCAAAGTCACAGCTAGAAAGGGACAGCTCAGAGCTTAGACAGGGAAAGCCAATGATACGGCTACAGTGAATTTACGGTGTCACAGGCAATACCTCCCTCCCGCCTTCCAGGGGAGAAAGAACAAGACCCTGTAAGCTGGTCCCTCCATCAGCACCTCCTGTGACTTGAGCTGCTCGCTCTCAATTTCTTGGGGCCTCTTTCCCCACAGGCTTGAGTTTGCTGGCTCTGGGTAGCCAGCACAGGTGGGCATCCGTCCAGCTTTCGAGAAGGAGTGAGCCAGGGATAGGGGGCAAACAGAGGAAGTACCAGTGCCAGATAACAGAGGCTGGAGACAGGATCCCAGCCCAGCCGTTGACAAGCGCCCCGGGGGCTGCCTGTTGCGTGTGACTTCCTGTCCCATTGTTGCGCCCACCGGTCCCACCGGGAAGGAGAGGACCGGGAATTGCTGGGCCCGGGGATGTTTTTATAACACATTGCCACAAATCCCCTTTGTCTACAGCATCACCAGGCTCCCAGAGAGAGCTTCGGTGCTGGGAAGTCCCAACTCCAGGGAATGGAGTTTGCTTTCTCAAAGTTGGACTTTCCAGACCCCTGGGGATGGGGCAGGATAGGAGCTCAGGCAATATCTACAGTCACATGGGCGGGCTCTGGCCTGCTCCTACTTGCCTGCCAGCCAGCTCCCAGACCTCCCTCCTCCCACAAGCCCAACGCCTCTGACTGCCACCTCCTTGGCTGTTTTCATATTTCCTATTTGGGGACAGAAGGCTCTTAAGGGGTCCAGAGTGTTCCCTTGGGGCTTTGGGCCCCAGCCCAGCACCCCAATCCCTCCTGCCTTCAGTGCTGATGAGGCGGTGGGCACAGCAGGCCTGCGGGTGCACTACAGTAACTCTTTTCTCCCTCATGCCTGCCTTCCAGGTCTCCACCGGCCAGGGACTCAGAGCGTTTAATGCATGACAGTTTGGTCTCTGGAAAGACCCTGGAGTCTTTCACTTTAGAGCCAGACAGCTCACCACTGGCTAGCTGTGTGACCTTGGACATGTGTCCAAACCTCTCAAAGCCTTGGTGTCCACATTTGTAAAACGCAGACCAATAGTTATACCTCCCTTACAGGGTGCTGTTAAAGGGTAAAGTTTGCTTACTTGGCACATAGTAGGCCCTCAGCAAATCTTAGCAATGTGGCTTTACTGCTTTACTAACCAGGCCAGCATCTTCCCTGAAGCTGCAGTTGGGCTAGGGGTACAGAAAGGATGATCAAGTGCTGGGAACCTTTTCCTCTGACTGAGTTGGAGTGCACTGCCTCTACAGTACAAGTCAAATTCACCGGTAACCCTAACCCTTACACATGTGCTTCTCTGCCAGGCCTCAAGAGACATGCCCCTACCTCCTCCTAGAAGTTTCTGGAAACTTTTTTTTTTAATCCTTTCATCACGTGCTCAGTTACATTCAACTTTTTGTGACCCCATGGACTGTAGCCAACCAGGCTCCTCTGTCCATGGGATTTTCCAGACAAGAATACTGGAGTGGGTTGCTATTTCCTCCTCCAAGAGATCTTCCTGACCCAGGCATCAAACTCTTGTCTCTTGTGTCTCCTGCGTTGCAGGTGGACTCTTCACCACTTGAGCCATTGGATTGATTGATTGATTTGGGTGTGTTGGGTCTTAGTTTCAGCACTTGGGATCTTCATTGCTGTGTGTGAGATGTTTTAGCTGTGGCACGGGGGATCTTAGTTCCCTGACCAGGGACCCAACCCAGGCCCCTGTATTGGGAGCATGGAGTCTTAACTAACCACTGAGCCACCAGAAAAGTCCCTTCTGGAAACGCTTCACCCAACTGTGTGAATGGGTCCCCTTTCTGCCTTAGACTCTGGGGTATGGGAGAAGGCAGATGCTGTGTGATGATACTCAGCTGAGTCCAGACAGGAATACCTATCCAGAGACTAAATAAAAGACCCAACCCCCACCCCACTGCCAGCAGTTATCCGCAGGATAAGTGGAGCAGGACAGCTAAGTCATAGGCTCCTCTCCAGCCTGACTTGTTGGCCGAGGTCCCTGAGTGGTGACAAGCACCCTCACCATGGTTTGAAAGCATTGTGTTCGAAAGAAGGAGCTTGTGTTTGAGCAGGCTAGAGGCCCTTGCCGGCCTGACTTCTTTCACATGGTGAAAGAACTGTGGTCTCTTGTCAGCCATCACAGATGCTGAGCCTGGCTGATTCTGCATCTCTTACACCTTAATGCAGCAGCGAGCCCCATGGGTGAGGTGTGGCCGAGAGGCCAAGGGAGCCACACCTTAGCCAGGTGGAAAGAGGCCTGCTTTCAGCCCGCTGCATTCCAGGTGTGTGGGAAGCAGCGATACTCTGCTGGCTGGGCCAGCTGCCAACCAGCCAGGCCACCATGCGGGAGGGCCTTGGCCTGAGAGGCCAGATAGACGCCTTGAGGCTCGCGGCACTGGGAGCCCTCCCTGCTGGGTGGGAGAGGGTGGAGGGGTGCAGTCTCCACTGAAATCTGTAACATCTGCCCACATAAGAAGCCACCCTGGAGTCAGGCCCAGTAATCAAAGATAGATGGCTGTGTCCCCTGAATCGCGGCTCAAGGCCACATGGACATCTGCTGAACCGTACCTGCCATTGCCTCCACCCTCCCAGAAAAACCTCCTCAGCCCCAGTCAGCCGAGTTCCCCCAGGAAGCGGTTCCTGGGTAGAAAATCCTGTGAAATGGTTCTCTTTTTATCAGGGCAATATTTTCTTTCTTTTCTGAAGAGAACCATTTGTTAATACCCAAGTCAGCTCAGGCCTCCAAGCGTGGAAGACGAAGTGCTTCCCCATTTCATGAGCTCATCTGGCTGACTTAGAGCTCAGGGACCCTGCAGAGAGCACTAGAGTAAGAGCAGACCCCTGAGAACATGTTCGCAGTTTGAGGGCTCTGCCTCCAGGAGTGAGAGGCGTGCTGTGCATTTCTAAATTCAAAAGTTGAGTCTCTTATGTGGGCTTCTGTCCTGAGGGATGGACAACAGCAGTCTCTGCCTTCAGAGAAATTATAGTCTGAGGAGAAAGCAGTCAATGCCAGCTAGCAAAATGATTACAGCTGGTGTATGTTTGGGGGCTTCCTCGGTGGTGCTAGTGGTAAAGAACCTGCCTGCCAATGCAGGAGACATAAGAGACGTGGGTTCGATCCCTAGGTCAGGAAGATGCCCTGGAAGAGAAAATAGCCACCCGCTCTAGTATTCTGGCCTGGAGAATCCCATGGATAGAGGAGCCTGGCGGGCTACAGTCCATGGGGTAGCAAAGAGTCGGACAAGAATGAAGCGAGTTAGCATGCATGTGCTGTGCAGGAGCAGAATGGAGACCAGGCTCGGGCGGGTGGGCAGAGAGGGCCTCCCACTGCTGCAGGGGACCCACGAGCCAGGCGAGGTGCTTTACCCAAGTGCTAAACGCTAGGGTGGCCGGGTGTTCGTGTTTGCCTGAGACACTTGTCTCTTATGCCTGCTGTCCCAGAGGTGTTGGCAGGAACACTCCTCTTCCTTCTAAAATGTGGTCCAGCTTGGTGACAGATTACACAGTTACTGTGCTTAATACTCATCGTTCCCAAGATGAAAGCGGTGGCATAGGGTCCAGAAAATGGGAAGCCAGAGTCAACTTACTAAGCTAGGTGGCGGTGGAGTACACTATTTGGGAGCTTGGATCTTGGGGGTACCCTGCCTGAGACTACCTCCCCACTCTGCCACTTACTAGGTGTGTGACCTAGAGCAAGTTACTTGACCTCTACAGGCCTCAGTTTCCCCATGTATAAAGTGGGGACAATAATAATACCTGTTTCCTAAAGTAGCAATGAGGATGAGATGAGTCAATAGATGTAAAGGGCTTAAAACAGTGCCAGGTGCTTAGCAGATGCTCTGTACACACTAGCTGTTTGTGTTTCCCGAGTAATCCTGCCTGCCTGAGGAGCTGGGCCAGGATACCCCTACTGCTACACTATTGGCCTCCCATCCATAGCTCATGTTGGGGTTCCCTGATGGGCAACCAATAGGAAGAGGTAGGGAAGTCGTTCACAGCTAATCATGACTGGGTTGTAATCTAAATTTATATCCATATGCATATCTGAGCAAGTAGAGGTTTTTCTGGTGCCTCTAATCTGTACCAGATGGGTTTTAATAAGAAAAGCATATTTCCCCGAAGAAAGCCCTAAGCCCTGCCCCTCACAGAAGTCACCTGACCCCAGGTGGAGATTCTGTTAGGGGTCAGCTGCCAGGTCCGAGGCCAAGGGACTGTGGGGGGGCAGATAGTCCTCAGAGTCAGAAGAGAGATGCCTGCTCAGCTCTGACTCCAAGCTGAGCCAAACCACTCTGGTTTACCAAGCCATTCTAGAAAAATAATTAGTCCAAGATGTGAGCCAGACTAGAATCGCATCCTTTGTGCTGGGAGTGGAATCTGACTTCATTTGGGACAATGTTGGTTTCATTCTCCATGGATGTTTTGGCTTGGTGTTAGGCCACCGCAGCCCTCCGGAAATCTTGGGGGATTTGGGGGTGAGGGCCTCAGAGTTGGCAAAGCAGAGCCAACCTTGACTTTCCCAGAGCAGTCTCTGCTTGAAGAGCTGGCACTTGATTGGGAAAAGGTTGGCATCTTTGCAGGTTCCTGACTGTGCCACTTGCCAGGCCCAACCCAGGCAGCATGGCAGGGTGGGGTGCGGAAGCAGTGTGCTTCCGAGCAACGTCCTGAAGAGAGAAGGATTGGAGGGAAGGTCACCCCATTCCACCCTAGGGCTCAGCAGTGACCCTCACTGCAGGCAGGGCAAAATCAGTGCAAGAATTTAGGGCTGAGGGTGGGAGATCTTCTGGCCAGCCCCTCCCTTGACCATCATCTGTGTAGCTGGTCCTTGTGAGATTCCTTTCCTAGACTAAGGATCCTTACCTCGGGGTGGGCTGAGCTTAGATGGTGATGAGGACATCTCCTTATGGAGCTAGCCTAAGGCATCGTGGGCCTCCCCAAACCCTCCCAGCTCCAGGAGCCAGGCCTGTGCCCCATGGCACCCTCTGCTCCCAGTCAACAGTGGAAGTTAAGAAACCATGGCCCAGGTTTCCCGGGGCTGAGCTCAGGCCAGGTGTCGAGGGCCTACCCAGCCAGTGGGCACCTCCCAGACCCACCTGCCTGAATCCTTGCACCCAGTCCTCATGGGTGGGCGCAGAAGGGACAGACCCAGACTTGGCCTGCCCGGTGGGGACAGAGGCACAAGGTCGTATCAAGCCTGGGCCTCCAGTTCCAGGCTTGTGCCCCATCTGCCAACCTGACTCTCTCCCCAAGGCCCCTGCCCACCTCAAGGAAGAACAGAGCCTGCTTTGAGCTGGAAATTGGAGGCGTTTCCTGTTTCATGTTGTTAAGACACCGCTTATGGGACTGTAATCCCAATAAATCATACGCTTGCTGAGTGGGGCAGGATTTGTTTTTTGGTTTTTGGTTTTTTTTTTTCCAGGCTGCAGGGACCTCTTAAAACCAAGGCCTTAAGAAGTTTATTCTCTTTCATTTCTTTTTTAATGGGAAAAAATGGCTTTTGCAGGCCTGGTCCTGGTGAGGGGCCTTGTGAGCCTGTTAGCTTGATATACTCAGGCTCAATTGTTTGATTAAAGAGGGAAAAGAGAAACTGAGTCACGACGCTTGGAGCTGGTCTCCCTGTTGCTGCTGAAGGGCTCTCTGACCTTAGGCGAGACACTGGGCCTCCCGCGGCCTCTGTTTCCTCCTCCTCACCCCACTTCCTGTTACAGGCTCACTCTCTTTGCTATATTTTACGAGTTCTCCACATGACATGAATTGCTATTTTATGCACACAAAGACAAATGCTTGGAGTTGGTGACCCTTTTAAGTGGCCTTGTTTGTCACAGTAGCAGCCCGACCGGATGTGTTTGCAAGTGTATGTGTGGTGTTTCCGAGGTTAAGCCGCCAGCAATCCTCAAGGACTGCAGGTCCCTCACAGTATCCCATGCCCACTCCCTCACACCCTCGCTTGTTCATGACCCCAAAGCTCCTGGGTCTGTGTTGTCCTTGCCCCTTCCCCGGTCTAGGGTTCTTGACGGCCGAGGCCCTGCACCGCCAGAAACAGTCTCCAGATCACACTCGACATAGTGGTTGTGTTTGTTGCTCTGTTTTATGAGCTGGGGTGGAGTGGGTGGTGGGCAGCTCGCTGGCAGGCTTTTGCAAGCTTTACATGTTTATACTTGCAGGAAGGTTGGGGGGTTTGGAGAGGGAATTGGCTGGGCTTGATGAAGGCTGGAGCTGAGGCATTTAATAGATTCTTGCAGCCTTTTCTGCTATTATGTATTTTCTCTATCAAAAGACACTAAAATGATAGTAACAGCTAACCTTTACCAAGAACTTACCATGTGCTAAGCACTTTATGTACATACTTCTGGCTGTCTTGTGAGGTGGCCCTATTATTGGTACCCATTTTGTTGATGGGACAGCTGAGTCTAGAGAGAGAAGATAACTTGCACAGGATTATAGTTTAATTCATCAAGAGTGCAATGGATTGCAACCTAGGGCAGTCTCCCTCAAGAGCCCGTGTACTTGACCTCTGTACAGAAGGTACAGCTTTCATCTTATGGAGGCTGTGAAATAACAGCAAAAGGGTTTCTCATGATGCTAAGTGTCTAGAAACCACCAACCTAACCCCATGTTTAAAAGAAAAACAGGCCCAAAGAAGGTAATGATATGCCCAAGGTTATAGACTCAGTTCAGTGGCTTCTAGAAACTAGGGTTTTCTCCCAATGAAGATTCGGTGTGGAATCCTCAGATCCTTAAGCCAAGAGTGTGCATGTTCACCACACACCATTCTAGAATTGACTGGACTGGGGCGGGATGCCAGCCCCAGGGCAAGGCTGCATTTGTCTGAGGCAGCAGTTCTCAGTGTGGTCTGGGGACCCTCTGGGTCCCAGAGGCTTCTCAGGAGGCCCCAGGGTCAGCATTATTTTCACAACAATGAGATGTTATTTGCCTCTTCACTCATTTTCTCACAAGTTCCTGGGGAGTTTCTCAGAGACTGTGTGACAAACAAGCATAGTATCACTCTGATGGCTGACAGAATGTGAACCTATGTATTCAGAGGTTTGAAGTTCTCTGTTTTCATTTCGGATACAGTAATTAGCGATAGAACAACACACATAAACAAAAGCTCTTTGAGAGCATGAATAATCTGTAAGAGTACAAAGGGGATCCTGAGACCAAAGCACTCGAGAACCACTGGTCCAAGGTACCAGGCCCAGCACGGGACAGGCAGTGGCTTGCGGCCAACCGCAGCCTGGCGAAAAGGCAAAAAGAGGGAAGCGGGCCTTTTCCTCTGGAACCGGAGAGACCCTGGGGATGGTGCATAGCCAATCATTCCCAGCCTTGCTCCTCTGGAGCACTTTCACCCCGTGTTAGAACACAGCCGTGGCCAGTACAGATGGGAGTTTTTATAGGGATTTTCCAGAATGTCCAGTAATGAAGGCCAGCTTCTCAGCATGCCCAATGGGCTAGATGAAATAACCTGAAAGGAAATAGTAGCCTGGAGCCCACAGGCCAAGGGAAGGATGTTACTGAGAAAGTCCATGAATTGCACGTCATTTTACTTTCCTATGGGCCACAGGTCAGCCGGTGGGTGGGCCAAGGAGAAAGGCCCAAAAGGATTTTTTGGGGGGCTGCAATGGCCTTGGATGTGGACAAGTGGGCACCAGTCAGAGGCATAGTGGTAGCCTTAACCCTGGAGTATTTTTGTATGTTGAGAATATTAATCAGTGTACAATTCAGGGAAGAGAAAACACCTAGGGTGTTTTCAACAGGAAGGGATTTAATGCAGGGAATTGTGTGCCAAAAGAATCATTGTGTGGGCTCAAGGAGCAGGTCTAAGACTGAACCTCCAGGAATGACTCCAACCAAGAACAATACAAAACTTGCTATTGGGGGGCTTCTCCCTCTGAGACAACCCCAGAAACTGTAATTCAGGATTGAAGCTGGAGTCGAGAGGTTTTGCTGTTGCCTTCAGTAGCAGTACTGCTGTCTCTGAAGCACTCAGGAAGTCGGGAAATGGACACGGGAATGCTCGACAGGGGGAAAGTAATACCTCATGTTTTATGACTTGGTCTGCTAGTAGAACCAAGCAAAGAAGACACAAAGGGGACCTCCGCCTCACATCCATTTATCAGATCTCATGCAGCTATATCTTAATGGTGAAGTCTAATTACAAAGGAGTCTGGGAAATGTAGTTTTCAGTTTTCCACCTCTCCAGCTAAGTTGGTAAATTGGAGGCTTAATGAACCAGTCCCCAGTATCTGCCCACCAGTTACCAATATTCTATCTTTTCACATGCCCAGTTGTAAGAGGCACAAGCCTGGGGAATGAATCATGACACCATCTGAATAGACTTCATGGTTTCCTGAGTTCCCTCTCGGATTTCCCGTAGGGCAGCTGGGAGATGCTGCTGAGAGCGTTTGTGGCCACACTTGGCTCTTGTTTTGGCTGTTGGCCACAATAGGGAAGAATGGCTGGCACATCCGTGAACTATCTTTTTGTTTACGCTTCAGTCTCCAGTGCTGGTGGATTAAATAAAGCCTTCCCCTTGAATCAGAAGGGCTGATATGTAGATGTAGCTTCTCTAAGCTTACCATGCAGCACTGTGGTATAAGAACTGTAAAATTCCAAAATATTTGGGGGGAATTCAAATGGGCATTCACAACCAAGGAAGATCTTATAAACAGGAGGGTAATTCAGAAATGAATTGCGGTTCCTTCCTGGATTCTACAAGCTCCCCATTAAGGGTCCTGGCTTCCCACTCTTAACTAGTCTACACTGTGCCCTTGAAAAGTATATGTTTTTTTTTTTTTCCTGGGCAGAAAGAGGACTTGGTCCAGAACTGAAAACTTGGGTGTATTCTGCCACATTCCTAATGCTTAGCCATCCTTGCAGTATTCAACTTAACTGAGGATCTGCTGTGTCCAGGGCCTGTGCTGGGTATACTTTGGAGAACCAGGGATGGTGGAGGCATCATTCTTGTCTAAAGAGAAATAGTCTAGTCAGGAACATGAGACATATTTATTCTAGAGTAGCGTTCTAAGGGATCTTGGAGAAGGAGGAGTATTTTCATTGGAGAAGGGATGTGGGAAGGCTTCTAGAAAGAAGTGGCATTGGAACCAGTCCTTGAAGGATAAAGAGGATCTGGATGGGCAGAGGTGAGAGCTGGTTCATTCTTTCAAGGAGGTGGGGACAGCCAGGGTGGGCTTGAGAACCATGAATGTCTGGTGGTCTGATGTGTCCTGATGAAAGGTTTGAGTCAGGGCTGGAAAGTAAGTGGGGTGATGATCTGAGCATCCCTGAAGTCCAGGGCTACAAGCCTTTCCCAACCTTTGGCCACCTTGTCATCGCAGCAGTTGGTACAGTTAGCACACTTTGGGCTTCCCTGGTGGCTCAGACGGAATCCGCCCAAAACGCGGGAGACCTGGGTTCGATCGCTGGGTTGGGAAGATTCCCTTTAGGAGGGCATGGCAATCCACTCCAGTGTTCTTGCCTGGAGAATCCCCATGGACAGAGGAGCCTGCTTGGCTATAGTCCCTGGGGTCACAAAGAGCTGGACACAACTGAGTGACTAATCACACAGTGCACCAGTGAAATGATTCAAATCCAGGTGTATTTTCAGAATGCCAGAACCAGGACATCAAAATAACTTCCAAATGAGCCACTTTTACAAACCCCATCTTATTATCTTATTAAATAAATAAATAAAAGGCGTCCTTTGCCCTCAAGGAGAGAAGCTTTGAAAACTTTGAAGATGACCTAAACTTTTGGAAACCTTAGAGAAGTCTCGTGAGGACATTCCCTGCAGGTGGTTTATTCAGAAGCTGAGGAGAAAGGATGGAGGTCTTCCTCCTGGACAGAATACCTCTCTGCCTGTCTGAGGGAAAGACGGTGACAGCAGGGACCTATCGCATGAGGAGCCCAGGATATCAGAGGAAGTGGTGGGGGGTGGTGGGACGGGGGCGGCAGGCATGAAGCCAAGACCAGCTGTCAGGGCCCCTCTGCAGCGTGGGGTCTGCTGGGCTGTGGAGCATTCTGAGGTCTCACTGTTGGAGACCAGAACAGGCAGAGGACAGACAGACAGGAGTCGAGCTTGGTGGGAAGGGCAGGGACCGGCCCTGAGGGGCAGAGCCACCATATTGCTCCACCAGGGGGCCATAGTCACCTTCCTGTGAGTGGCGCCCCCTGGTGGCCCACAAAACACCCGCGGCAGGTGCCCCCTGAGTTTGTAGCTCTGAAGCCTTGCTGAGCTGTGTCTCCTGGCCTCCTAGCCGCCTCACACCATGGCCATGGGTTCTGGGTTTGACATAGGCCCCGGGACTCCCTCCCTGGAGGACCTGGAGCACCAGGCCGGGGCCGCCAGCCTGCCACAGGAAGGGACTAGATCCACCTCAGCCCAGGGGTCAGTTGAGGGAGCGGCTGTCAGCCGTGCATGTATAGTGTGATATGCGTCATCTCACTGGGCCTTCCAGTCGTCCTGAGAAGTGGGGATCACCTCGTCTCACAGGTAAAGAAGGAAACAGCCACGGGGTGTTGTCTGTGGTGATGAAGGGGCTCAGCAGCACACCAGGGTCTGTGGGACTCTTTCCTCTGCCCCCGAGCACCCTGGAGAGCCCGCCTGAATTCTGTGGAGGGGGCAAGAGTCTCCAGTTCCTCTTGGGCCACCTGAGGCCCTCAGGCTCTGCTCGTGGCCCATGACAGGAATTCCTTCCAAGCCCTGACAGAGCTCCTGTGGAAGGGGACAGATCAGGGTCTCCCTGAGGAGGAAGGTCAGGTCCCCTCCACACCTCATGACTCTATGGGGGGTGGGCCCAGCCTCCATGGCTGTCCTGAGAGGGGGTGCTCAAGGGGGTGCCTGACCCTCTCTCTCTCTCTCTGGCGCCCCCCAGGCCCTTCATGCTGCTGCCACCGCTGATGGAGTGGATGCGTGTGGCCATCACGTACGCGGAGCACCGCCGCAGCCTCACCGTGGACAGTGGTGACATCCGGCAGGCGGCCCGGCTGCTGCTGCCCGGCCTGGACTGCGAGCCCCGGCAGCTCAAGTATGGAACCGGGGAGGAGTGAGGTGGGGAAGGCCTGGGTAAACCCGCTGCTCCCTCACTCTCCTGGATCAGGAGGGAGCCGAAAGCAGGGGCTGCAGCCGACTCGTTGGATCTGCTCTAAGGTGCTCTCTTCGTGAGCCCACCTGTTAGAACCGATCTGTTCTGGACCTGGGCTGCTCTCCAGTGTGTCCTCTGCAGCCATGGGTCTGGCACAGAGCAGACTCCCATTTGCATTTTGGGTGAGAGAGCGCTCACAGTGGGACTATTGGGGTACACAGCAGAGTGGGCCCTCCTCCCTGCGGTTGCCACCACTTTCTGGAGCACTTCCTAGGTGCAGGCCAGTGCTGAGCTCTCCTATTTTATATGCTTTTTCTCCGTCCTTTGACAACCTCAGAGAAGAAGGGGCTTTAATGCCCATTTTACAGCTGGAGAAGCTGAGGATCAGGAGGAGCAGTAACTTGCCCACAGATTCTCAGCTAGCAAGCTGACCATGCCCGAATTTGAAGCCAGGCCCGTGTGGCCCCAAGCCTGGGTCCTTAGTTCCTTCCCAGTGTGCCTCTGTTGTGTTGGACTGGCCTCTTGAAGTTGTTCCAGAGGAACGGTCCCCTGGACATCCTTGACCTGGGAGAGCATCGCTTTGCCCTCCCCTTCTTCTGTCTCCATTGTAAATGCTACGACCTCATCCTGTGACACGTGTTTTCTACTCTGTGGCCCAATCAAGGCTCCAGGCAAAAGCCACCTATCGAAAGCCCGTGGCTCACCCTCTGCAGACCATGGCTGTCCTTGGTAGGATGGCTTGGCTGCACCTGGGAGTCTGGTCCACTCTCTGCCGTTTCTTTGGTGCTTCCGGGCCTCACCAGGAAGCACGGAGGGGAGAGGATGGAGCATCGAGGACTGGAACTTGGCCTCAATGACCATTCTTGAGAACAAGTACAGCCTACTCTGTCCAAAAAAAATACACAGCCGAGTACTCTGTGTGGCCCAAACCCCAACCAGAGCTTCTTCCACCTCAGAAAGTCCCCTGAGAGATCATTTTGTGGGGGATTTCATTTCTGATCGTTGACAGCTCCCAAGAGCTCAGAGCACTTCTTTAGCATGTTTATAGAAAAGCCGAAGCGTGTGCTCTTCCTGTCACCCAGCATGACATGGCCAGTCACAGCCGATTAGATGGTAATTCCCTGTCCTCCCCGTCCACACCATGCTCACGCCTCACATCGGCCTAGCACAGCAGAGTCACCTCTTGTAGCGAGGCCATGTCCTAGCAGAAACAGCCAGACTTGAACACCTGGTCTCCTCTGCGCAGACCCGAATGCTGTTTCAGTTCCTTCCGGAGGCTGGATGCCCGAGCGGCTACTGAAAAATTCAACCAGGACCTGGGCTTCCGCATGCTCAACTGCGGAAGGACCGACCTCATCAGCCAGGCGATCGAAGCCCTGGGCCCCGACGGGGTGAACACCATGGATGACCAGGTGCGTTCCGAGTGCTCCGCCAGTCAGGCTCAGGACCCGAGTCCGCAGTGATGTGCGACTGCGGTAACCGGTGGTTCAGTCTGTTCTGTCCCAGGCCTGAGACCCGCCCACTCAGCTGTGTTTCTAAGAAGCGGGTTCCTCCCGAATCACACTCTGCCGTCTACGTAGATGGCCAACTCAGAGACTTCCCAGGCACCCCTTGTAAATCATTTGTAACGGGCATTCAGCTTCCCCTCACTGGAAAGCTGGAGGCTGTCCCAGATGGTGCAGGGCTGGGAGAACGTCCAGAGAAATCAGCTTGATAGAGAGCTAGGGATAATGATCACTGAGACTTGTATTAGGGCATCCTGTGTGCCACGCTCCAGTAGAAATCCTTGCCTTCATGAGTTAACATGCTAGAGGAGGAGACAGATGCTAAGAAACACAAAGTCATGAAATGCAGAGTATGTTAGTGAAAAGTGCTGATGCATTAAATGAAGCCAGAAAAGGGGACAGGAAGTGTTGGAGGCGATGGAGGAATTTTAGGCAGATTTTGACCGGAGTTTTTTGACCTGCTTTCGTTTTTGTTTTTGCTGTGAAGAGCTGGCATTTATACAGCACTTCTGTGTTCCAGGCACTGTTCTAAGCACTTTGCACAGATTAACTCATTTAATCTTAACCACAGCCCTGTAAAGTAGGATTCATCCCCATTTTATAGATAGGGAGCCTGGGGTACAGAGCTCACACAACTAATGAGGAGCAGAGCCGGGATTAGAAGAATCCAAGCAGGCTGACCCCAGGCCCTTCCCCACCTGTGGGAGATGCAATTTTTATCTGATGCAGTTGCGTGAGCTTCCCCAGGGTAATGGCACTGTAGTTTAGAAGTCCACAAGAAAGATTGGGGGAAGTTAAACGGCAGCTGAGAGGTCAGGTAGAGGTCACGTGGCACCCTCGGATGAGATGCTGACACGGCAGAGGCTGTGATGAGGTGCCTGGTGAACCCAAGCCAGAGTGGACTTTGGCAAGTCAGGCAGGAGCAGTCAGGGAAGGATTCTTCCTGAGTCGTGCTGGAGGGAGGGAGTGGGAGGTGGATGCAGCAGAGAGGAGTGGGGGAAGGCATCCCAGGGAAGGGAGATGCTGGGAGCCAGAGCATCGGGGCGGGACAGTCAGGCATGTGCTGGGACAGGAAACCACGACGCTGAGGGAGTTGCTGCAGGAGGGCTCCGGGAGGTGACAGGCTGGGCGTCATATCTCCCCAAGGTGCCTCTGTCGACGCGAGCTCCGGGGCTTTCATCCTGGGGGAGATGTCTTCCTCCTCCAGCAGCAGGGTGGGGAAGCCCATGGATGCCAGCCTCACAGGGCTGGAGTTTAGTCCTCCCATCGTAGCTGTGGCAGCTCGGACAAGCTGCTTTACCCCTGAGCCTGTCTCCTCGCCTCCAACTTGTGGGATAACAAGTTGCCTGCCCCCTAGACTTCTGCATCACACCTAGTAAATGCTCCATAAAGGTGCCTCCATGTCTGTTGGTGTCGATAGGATGATTATCCCTGAAATCTGTTCATCAGTGTCTCTTGACTTAACCTCTTTAGGGGGAGGGACCAACATGCAAAAAAAAGTAGTTTTTCCTTACAGGACGTGTCGATGGCTTATAGTCTGAATCACATACAGACCTGTGGAGAATAAAGAAGTCAAGCTTGTGCCGAGGGGAATAAAACAAAGTCAGGTTCTCACTCAGTGGCTTTTCTCTCAATGCCCCAGTCCTGTTTGTTCCCTCAGCCTCGGTGTTTATAGAATGATCTGTGGGGTAGATAGACCTCTCAGCCATGATTAATCTCGGGCCATTTCTTTATCTCTGGGCGCTAGGCAAGGATTTATGAGGTAAGGAGATCTTGTCTACACACAAATAACCTAATAAATAACATCGCGGGACTCCAGACAAACGCTTGCCAGCATCCAGCTGTGGAATAGTGCTTTCCACTGCAGACTTTGCTGTTACTGGCCACAGAGGAGATTCCCGGCCAGGGGGTGGCTCTGTTAACCACCCACCTAAATTCGGGTAGGGATTGGGCCTCAGCTTTCAGAAAAGCTCAGAACTGCTCACAGCAAGAGATGTTCACGTCAACCTCTCCACCCTGTGTGAGACGCCTCAGGGAGAAGAGCTTCTGGGCTCATGCAGGCCTGCGTTCCATCTGAGTCCATCCTCTTACAAATTGTGTGACTGTCGGGCAAGTCAGTCCCCGTCTCTGCTCCTCATCTGTGAAGCGGGGATAATAGCAGAACCTCCCCAATAGGGATGGTACGGTCACTAAGTGAGATGATGCATGTAAAGCAGTTCACACAGTGATTTACCAGCGCAGGGCCTGGGGTGGATGTGGATATGTCAGTGTAGCATGGCAGCCGTGATGGTGATGTTGTGTTACTTTAATTAGCTAGCTCATCCTTACTTAGCTGGGCCAAGCACTTTATACATAGTAACTCGTACTCTTTACAGCAACCCAGTGAGGTAGATACTGTTGTTATTCCCATTTTAAAGATAAAGTAACTGAGGCACAGAGGAGGACAAGTAACTTGTACAAAGTTTACAGCAGGGGTTGCCTTTGTACTGGAGTCTGGCTGTAGGGCCTGTGCCCTTTGCCCCTCTGGTGACCTGTAGTGCTCATGCAAATGTCCCCTACTCGTCCTTCAGGTGTCATATGTCCCCTGAGCCTGAGAGGGGCCGGCCCAGCCCCTTCTGTCCAGTGCAAGGCCCAAGATTGTTCCAGATGAGCAGCTGGTCAAGCAGGAGACCTCTATCTGGTTTCCAGGGCAGACGCCCATGGAACACGTGTCCTCACGGTCTGTTTCCAGGCAGTTTAGCATCTGCGTTTGCTTCACCTAGGGTATGACGCCACTCATGTATGCCTGTGCTGCTGGGGATGAAGCCATGGTCCAGATGTTGATTGATGCTGGAGCCAACTTGGACATCCAGGTGAGAAAGCCCCAAAGGGCTGCCCTGGGCCCCCAACCCAGTGAGAGAACACCCCAAGGTCGTCATCATCCATGCTGGCTGTGATGATTTGGACAACAGAGTAGATGTGTCTCAGAGAACTGGAAATATAAGATACACAGAGATCATAGTTAGCAAAGACGGTTTTTTCTCAAGATTCGGGCTTTCTGCCAGAGAAGTGAGCTCAGAGGGGAGTCCACTGGAGAGAATGGCCATGATTCTGTTACTGTAGCCCTTTTCCCCTTTTATCAAATTAGTCCCCAGCCATCCCTACCATCTCCAGACGCTTCTTGCTCTACCTCCTTCCGAGGCATAAAGTGTTCCCTTTCTGCCATCTCTCTGCCCAGGGCAGACATCACTAATTGAACATCCTTTTGAGCCTTGTCCACAAGGTACTCCAGGCAGACGTTGCCAATCGAATATAGAAAGCACTTGAGTTGACTCCTGGCCACCATCCCTGCAGGGCTCCCCCTTAGCTCAGGCCCCGTGTCACCCGCCCAGGAATGTCACTCACCTGGGAGACACTGATCCCTTGTGGCATTTTCCCAGGTTCCAAGCAACTCTCCCAGGCACCCCTCCATCCACCCGGATAGCCGTCACTGGACCTCGCTGACGTTTGCTGTGCTGCATGGACATATCTCTGTGGTCCAGGTGAGCTCCTGCCAGGTGTGCCATGTGCCCCCAGCTTGCCAGATGGGCTGAACCCCAAGCGTAGCCCCAGCCTCACATGTCTTGAGTGGGATCAGAGACACCAGAGACACTGGTTAAGGCCAGCTCACTGGGTCAGCAGGACAGAGACTCAACTGGTTTGCCCCAAGGAGCAGGCTCTAGTGAGCAGGCTCTAACCTGAGATTTTAGGGAACAAGATGCAGGCCCAAATGATCCCAGGCCTGCCTGGCCTCTCTGCCTCTGTGGGTGAGTCTCGGGCTGTGCTGGAATCTGGAATCTGTGCAGATGTGCTCAGATCTGCACAGATGTGTTTCTTTCCTCCAACCATCCTTCCAGTCCTGAGCTGTTCTTACTCCCTCATGAATTCTGTGGCTTATACCATGCGGCCCTTCTGGTTCTGCCCCTCCCCGTTAGCAGCCATAGTCTCTCAGCGTCTCAGTTCCTGAGAGAAGACTCAGATTGACACTGCTCGCCTGTCACTTGACACCGCTCAGCCAAGTCACACTGTGCCCACCTTGGCCCCGGTAGCTGTGCTGGCTGAGGGTCAGGGCAGGCCTGGAAGTGGAAGCTATGGACGGGGCATGGCAACACTGCCACTCGGCTCCTAGACTCCTCCTCTCCTCAGGACTGCAGGGTTCCAGAAACTCCTTCCTGGGAGTTTGCATGACACCCTTGCCATCTGCTGGATTGCGGGTCCCTCAAGGGCAGGGGTCATGTTGACCTGTTTGCTGTCCACACAGTCCTGGCCTATTCGAGAGATTCTGTAGCCGGTAGTCAGTAGGTTGGCTGCCATATCCTGCCCGCTTTTCGGTGGCTGTCCTCCTGAGCCCTTGAGTAGGGTTCCACCCTGACCCAGACCGACCTGCAGGGCCGTGCCCTGGGCTTGTCTGGACTGGTGCCCAGTTTCACCCTGTCGGGCAGGTCTCTGTCTTCCTCCGCTGCTTTGGTGCTCTGGCTCAGACAGCGCTGCCGCAGCTGCTGTCTGACTGATGAGAGCCTCCCGCCAACAGCCACCGCCACACCCACATTGTGGGGAGACTGAGAGGTCAGCCTGGACCCTTCACACCTGGTCCCAGGTGAGGGGTGGGTAGGATTGGCCTAATTGCTCAAGCACGGTCTCTGAGGAGGCTCAGTCTCTGGAAACCTGGGAGGGTTGGAAAGGCGGCTCCCTCCAGAGCAGCCAGTCAGGAAGGGTGAGATGGACTGAAGTCACCTGGTGGTGTGCTGACACCACCCCCGCCCAAGGCAAAGCCAGCCAGCCCAGCGGGCACCGCTTGGTATCTGTCAGCCCTGCTCCGTCTGTCCCCTGCAAGGCCTGCCCTTGCCAGAACCAGGAGAGGCCACCTGGTGTCCCAGACAGCCAGGTTCTGTTCCAGCCCTGCACTGCCCAGCCTTGGGCAGCTCGTGGAACCTCTTTGAAGGGAGCCCTAGAAGCCACTGGTTACTGAACCCCTATGGAGAATTGAGCACCTCTTCACTTAATCCCCAACAATGTTGCAAAACAGGCCTCTCTCCCATTTTCTAGATGAGGAAGACGGAGGATTGGGGAGTTGAGATACCTGCCCCAGATCACCCACTCGCTGGTGGCCAGCACTGCCACTCAGCTCTGACCCTATTGGCTCTGTCTTTCCCACAACCTCTGCTGTGTCAAGAGCCTCAGATTCCCCTGGTTGATTGGACGGTGTTGCCTACTATTCTTGGGTTCCCCGAGTGGTGTTGGTGGTAAAGATCCTGGCTGCCAATGCAGAAGACGTAAGAGATGCGGGTGCAGTCCTTGGGTCAGGAAGATCCCCTGAAGGAGGGCGTGGCAACCTACTCCAGTATTCTTGCCTGAAGAAGCCCATGGACAGAGGAGCCTGATAGGCTATGGTCCATAGGGTCGCAAAGGATCAGATATGACTGAAGCGAGTTAGCACACACCTACCTTCTGTTCTTCACTGTGGCCAGTTTGTAGGAAACTGTTTGAAAGGGGGAGATAGCTCAGAGGTCCCTATAGCTCCGGGGCTTGGTCCAAGACCACAAAAAGCGGAGGGGAAGATTCTGAGCACTGAGAGCCGTGAAGGTAACCAGGAGTTCTACCATTCTGGATGCCTGAGGGAGCTGGCTCTTGGTCACATGCCAGGAGAAAACTAAAGGTCACTCCCCAAAGCCTCCCCTGCACCCGACCCAGGCGACACTCCCCTCCATGCTCAAGTGCCCTTCCTGTGCCTTGGCAGTTGCTCCTGGATGCTGGCGCCCACGTGGAGGGCTCTGCAGTGAACGGCGGCGAAGACAGCTATGCGGAGACGCCCCTGCAGCTGGCCTCTGCGGCCGGTAGGTGTACCGCTGCCCTGCCCAGCCAGGGTCCCTGACTGCCCTGCAGTTCCACCTGGCCCTCCTCACAGTGTCACCCTGCCTGGCTGAGCCTCACACAGAGACCCCCATGGCAAGCCTTGAAACCCCTGCTTCAGGTCACCAGGGGCTCCCCCTCACTCCATCGTCAGTGTTTCTATGGTGCTCAGTGCTCAGACAGGCCCAGCAGAGGGGCAGCGACGTGGGTGGTGGAAGCATTCCTGGCCCGTCTCTTTCAGGGAACTACGAGCTGGTCAGCTTGCTGCTTAGCCGGGGTGCCGACCCCCTCCTCAGCATGCTCGAAGCCAACGGCATGGCCTCCTCCCTCCACGAGGATATGAACTGCTTCAGCCACTCGGCCGCCCATGGCCACAGGTACCCACCTGGGGCTTCCTGCCCCGTGTTCTGTGGAGCATGAAGCAGGCTCTCAGGAGCAGAAGAGCTAGGCCTGGAGATCTTTCCAGAGATGGAGGGAAGGGGTGGATAGAGGGTAGCTGCCTACACACCAGCCAGAAAGAAGATAAGGTCTTCAGGCAGCATGTGGGCCCAGAGGGTGGAGGCCTGGAAACACGGGGTGGTGGGTGCCCAGGGAAGGCCCTCCCATTCCCCCATAAGACCCTCCACCTGCAGCCACCCAGGGCTGCCCCAGGACCCCATCCGGATGTTCCTGTGCCTGGGCTGCTTCTCCATTGCCTGCCACAGCCTGGAGCGCTAGGGGCTTCCACCCAGACTTCAACTCCACCATGAAGATGCTCCTGGCAGCTCTGCTAGAAATCACATCCTGTTCCAGGAGCGGATGGTGGACCCTGCTTTTTAGGGGCCAGGCCTGCCTGGGGGTGTGACAGGGCAGAAGTGAGACCAGAACAGCTGGTCTCACCTAACCAGAGTTAGGCTGCTCTGGGGTCAAAGGGCAACAGGGAAGAGGTGAGTAGAAGACAAAGAGGGACTCCCTTAAGGGACCTGGGTCATCCCACTGTTGCTCTGTCAACTCAGCGGGTTAACAGAGTACCCAGTGTTGCACAGCCCAGCCTCCATCACAAGGTGGGGAAGGGGTTGGGGAGGGGCAGGCAGGTCTGCCGGGAGACAGCTCTACCCCCAAGTGGCCTGGGGGCCTGCCCATGAGACACAGGATGCGACAGAAGAGCCTGGGGCTTGGAACCCCCTCTGAGTCTGCATCCCGCTCGGTGTGACATGAGCAAGATGTATTCATCACCCATGAATACTGAGGTTCCTCTCTCAGGGAGGGTTAAATGCACTGGTACATGGCAACATCAGGATTGCTGGGAGAAACATCAATAACCTCAGATATGCAGATGATACCACTCTCATGGCAGAAAGTGAAGAAGAACTAAAGAGCTTCTTGATGAAGGTGAAAGAGGAGAGTGAAAAAGCTGACTTGAAACTCAGCATTCAAAAAACTAAGATCATGGCATCCAGTCCCATCACTTTATGGCATGTAGATGGGGAAACAATGGAAACAGTGAAAGACTTTATTTTCTTGGGCTCCAAAGTCACTGTGGATGGTGACCGCAGCCATGAAATCAAAACATGCTCGCTCCATGGAAATTGTGAAAGTGCTGCACTCAATATGCCAGCAAATTTGGAAAACTCTGCAGTGGCCATAGGACTGGAAAAGGTCAGTTTTCATTCCAATGCCAAAGAATGTTCAAGCTACCACACAATGCATTCATCTCATGGCATCCCCGGAGAAGGCAATGGCACCCCACTCCAGTACTCTTGCCTGGAAAATCCCATGGATGGAGGAGCCTGGTAGGCTGCAGTCCATGGAGTTGCGAAGAGTCGGACATGACTGAGCTACTTCACTTTCCCTTTTCACTTTCATGCATTGGAGAAGGAAGTGGCAACCCACTTCAGTGTTCTTGCCTGGAGAATCCCAGGAATGGGGGAGCCTGGTGGGCTGCCGTCTATGGGGTCGCACAGAGTCGGACACAACTGAAGCAACTTAGCAGCAGCAGCACGCTAGTAAAGTAATGCTCAAAATTCTCCATGCCAGGCTTCAGCAATACGTGAACCATGAACCTCCAGATGTTCAAGGTGGATTTAGAAAAGGCAGAGGGACCATAGATCAAATTGCCAACATCCGCTGGATCATCGAAAAAAAAAGAGTTCCACAAAAACATCTACTTCTGCTTTATTAACTATGCCAAAGCCTTTGACTGTGGATCACAACAAACTGTGGAAAATTCTGAAAGAGATAGGAATATCAGACCACCTTACCTGCCTCCTGAGAAATCTGTATGCAGGTCAAGAAGCAACAGTTAGAACTGAACATTGGAAAAACAGACTGGTTCCAAAACTGGGAAAGGAGTATGTCAAGACTGTATATTATCACCCTGCTTATTTAACTTATATGCAGAGTACATCATGAGAAATGCTGGGCTGGAGGAAGCACAAGCTTCATCAAGATTGCCAGGAGAAATATCAATAACCTCAGATATGCAGATGACACTACCCTTACGGCAGAAAATGAAGAACTAAAGAGCCTCTTGATAAAAGTGAAAGAGGAGAGTGAAAAGTTGGCTTAAAGCTCAACATTGAGAAAACTAAGATCCTGGCATCCTGCCACTTCATGGCAAATAGATGGGGAAACAGTGGAAACAGTGGCTGACTTTATCTTTTTGGGCTCCAAAATCACTGCACATGGTGATTGCAGCCATGAAATTAAAAGACGCTTACTCCTTGGAAGGATAGTTATGACCAACCTAGACAGCATATTCAAAAGCAGAGGCATTACTTTGCCATCTGTCTAGCAAGGCTATGGTTTTTCCAGTAGTCATGTATGGATGTGAGAGTTGGACTATGAAGAAAGCTGAGTGCCAAAGAATTGATGCTTTTGAACTATGGTGTTGGAGAAGATTCTTTTTTTTTTTGGAGAAGATTTTGAGAGTCCCTTGGACTGCAAGGAGATCAAACCAGTCAATCCTAAAGGAAATCAATCCTGAATATTCATTGAAAGGACTGATGCCAAAACTGAAGTTCCCAATACTTTGGTCACCTGATGCAAAGAGCCGACTCATTGGAAAGATGCTGGGAAAGATAAAAGTCAGGAGGAGAAGGGGACAACAGAGGAAAAGATGGTTAGATGGCATCACCAACTCGATGGACATGAGTTTGAGCAAGCTCCTAGAGGTGATGAAGGAAGGACAGAGAAGCCTGGCGTGCTGCAGTCCATGGGGTCGCAAAGACTTGGACACAACTGAGCCACTGAACAACAGCGTGGGAATATGCAAGTCAGCTGCTATTAGGATGATTGTTGTGTATCAGGCTCTGCATGTGATGTCACTTGAGCCTCACATTAACTGGGAGAGGACGATACTGACTCCCCATGCTACACTGACAGACCCATCAGGGCTCAGAGAGGTAGAACGACCTGTCAGATCGCACAGGATGGCAGAGCCTGCTTGGCCCCAGAGCTCATGACTTCTCAGCAGTACCCGGATGGCAGAAGGGAGAGGTCTTCTGCACCTTTCCCTGACTCACCTGGGGGCCCAGCCTGCCTGGGAAGGGAAGACCACGAGCCCTTTTTGCCCGCAGACACCCCGTAGTTGGCCCGTCTGGGCCACAGGACGCTGAAAGGCAGCTCGGCAGGCACCATCCATGGCGGGAGCCTTGGACATCGCCCTTCTTTGTCCCTTTCCCTGCAGGAACGTCCTGAGGAAGCTCCTGACGCAGCCACAGCAGGCCAAAGCGGACGTGCTGTCCCTGGAGGAGATCCTGGCTGAGGGCGTGGAAGACAGTGATGCGTCCAGCCAGGGCAGCGGCAGCGAGGGGCCCATGCGACTGAGCCGGACACGCACCAAGGCCCTCCAGGAGGCCATGTACTACAGCGCAGAGCACGGCTACGTGGACATCACCATGGAGCTGAGGGCGCTGGGTGAGGCCACGTGGTGTGCGTGTACAGACACAGGCACACACAGAGACACACACACACATGCTGTGCTGCTCCTCAGTGTGCATGCACGCACGCGCACACCACACACACACACACACACACACACACATGAGAGGGCCAGGCCCACAGGCCACAGGCCAGGAGGCAGTGGAGTGCAGGGAGGGCCTCCGTCCTCTCAGACCAAGATAGGTGGTGCCCTGAGCCTCAGATAGTCCTCAGTGGGGACATATCAAAAGCCTCACCCAGCCTTGTGACCTCAGGGCCCCCAGCTTCCCTGGTCGAGGCCTGGGCATGTGGGAGCGTCTAGAGCACCAGGAGTCCACATTTCTGGTCAGTGAGATGCTCTCCAGTCCATCAGCCCGCCTCCCCCCTTCCTTGGCCTGCAAGCTTGCAGACTTCTTTCCTCCCAGGCGGCTGGTCAGACAGACCTGGGGGAGATCCCAGCCCTGCCACGTTCCCTAGTGCTCCTCCCCTACGGATGTGAAGTCGTCACACACAGCACAGGGCCCGGCGCCCACTAACCATGGGCGTTCAGTGCATGACGACAGCATCGCTCCTCTCCCTGGGGGCCATGACACATGAACACCCAGCGCTGGGCCAAGGAAGCGGGAGCCACATGGCCCTCTGGGGGCGGGCCAGCCTCAGTGCTCTTCCCTATGAAATGGGAATATCACTCCTGCACACAGTCAGTAAACCAGGGATGCTACCCTTGGCACCATGTCCCCAGGGAATGCCATCAGACCTTTTTAAATCCACAGTGAGGCTGGGGAGTAAGAAGCAATCTCTAATTACTGGAAACATCGCTAGTTTTTGTCATGACCTTTACAGAGCAGTTTGGATTACTCTGCGGCCCCAGTGACACACTCCAGGGAGCTGGTAAACAGTAATTACATGGCACTGCATGTGAACAGACACACCAGGGAGCCAGGCGCTGGGAAAAGCCCTCAGTGACAGAACAGGGTTCATTTCAGGCTTCTAGACAGGCATGGGGTCCTCTTGTCCCCAAGCGCCCTGCATATCCTCCGGGTGTTCGAGTCTCTGGGGCCACCCCTCCTAATTATAATGGTTCCTCCCCAGTAGGTAATTCCAGGGCCTGACAAGCCAGTGGGGCCAGTGTGGGTGCTGGGCCTGCACTTGAAGGCTCCCAGGCTGAGCTGTGGATATTCAGAGCTCAGGCTCCCTGCACTTGGCCTGAAGCCATTCCTCCACTTCATCTGATGGGAACTTTGAGACCATTTTATGTCTCAGGGAGGCCTGTCAGGGTGAACGAATGCTTTCCTTACTGGCTGCGCTGAGCTGCAGAGAGGGAGTGCCTGCCATGCATCAGGTGCATTGGCCTGCCAGAAAGGGGGCTGTCATGAGGTGGGCTCAGTGGTCCCTTTGGGGAGCGCTCTGCCCGGGGGGTGACTGCCCTACCCCTTCCCGGCCCAGGCGTCCCCTGGAAGCTGCATGTCTGGATCGAGTCTCTGAGGACGTCCTTCTCCCAGTCTCGGTACTCGGTGGTGCAGAGCCTCCTGCGGGATTTCAGCTCCATCAAGGAGGAGGAGTACAACGAGGAGCTGGTGACCGAGGGCTTGCCACTCATGTTTGACATCCTCAAGACCAGCAAGGTGAGACAGCCCCGGAGGCCCCAACAGCCCACAGGACAGACCTGGAGACTGACACACAGGCAGACAGACCACAGGATGCAGACAGACCACAGGACGGACCTGGAGACTGGCACACAGGCAGATAGACCGCAGGACGCAGACAGACCACAGGATAGACCTGGAGACTGACACACAGGCAGACAGACCACAGGACGCAGACAGACCACAGGACGGACCCGGAAACTGACACACAGGCAGACAGACTTAGGGACAGCCCCCTCACAGGGACAGAAGGACACAGGCACCCTGTAGGTGGAAGTCCAGCCCTCGCCCGGACCCACGTTGCCTGACTGCAGAGGCTGGGGGTCTGTCTTGGGGGGAGCCTGGCCAAGAAAGCAATCAGGGGAGTCGGTGTGGAAGGACCGGGCCTGCCTCGCCAGACCAGATCCAGGTGGAATGAAGGGCAGTGCTTCGCTGATCCTGGCCTGGACTTTTGAAGCTGGCCTGGCATACCTGGAGCTGTAAACACACGGCCTCCAGATGGGGGTCCAGCTGACAGCCCTCCCTGCCTCTCCCCCCACAGAACGACTCGGTCACACAGCAGCTAGCGGCCATCTTCATGCACTGCTATGGCAGCAGCCCCATCCCCCGCATCCCTGAGCTCCGCAAGACGCTGCCGGCCAGGCTCGGTGAGGCCTCCCCACCTCCTCTCCCCTCCCTCTCATCTCTGTCCTCCTTCCCCCTCCCAAGTGCCTGGGTGGCGGGCGCCTCCATCATCCCCTTCTCCTTCCCCCCGTGACAGATCCTCACTTTTTGAACAACAAGGAGATGTCAGATGTGACCTTCCTCGTGGAAGGAAAGCTGTTTTATGCACATAAAGTCCTGCTGGTGACGGCTTCTAACAGGTAGGCAGCCCAGATAACGAATTCTCTGCTCCCCTGGGAAGCGGAGTGGTGGGGGGTGCAGCTTCATTTAGATATGAGGTGACGGGCAGGCTGGAGAAGAGCCTCTACCCTAGAGAGAGTGGTCATAGAGCAGGGGACCCCCCCACACCCACAGGGGATAGAGGGACAGTCAAGAGGGGACCCAGAGTTCTCCAAGAGGAGCTGAGTCGTTCTGGTCAAGCCATTGCTTTTGATGATTAGAAATCATGAGTGTTCTAACATGAAGGTTGGTTTTCCAGCCACAGGTGTTACGGTCACTAAGCTAGAGGGCAGCTGGGACAGGTCAGGGCTCAGCCCAGCCGTCTGTCAGCCTAGGACGATGTAAAACGTCACTTGCCCAGAATTCTTTTGCGAGCACAGCAGTGATTTTTAAAATGCTCCTGTCCCCTGGTGACCGGTCAGGCGATGGATGGGGCCTTTGCCACACGGTGATGGAATAAAAGTCACGTTCAAGCCCCTCCTTGTCTCATCTCCTTGGCTCCAGGTTCAAGACGCTGATGACCAATAAATCAGAGCAAGATGGCGATGGCAGCAAAACCATCGAGATCGGCGACATGAAGTACCACATTTTCCAGGTGTGTGTACCTCAGGGCTGAGGGCTTTTCTAGGGGTGCCCCTCCCCCCCAGGCCCCCGACCCTGGCTGGTCCATCTGGGTGGGGTCAGCTGTGAGTCAGTCATAGTCTTCCCCTCCATCCCTAATGCCTTCTGTGTTTTGCTGACTCAGTGGTCAGGTTGGAGCATCTAGGCTTTTTCCAGCCAGGGTAGCCTTTCCCTTGTGAGTTTGCAGCTTCAGAGTCTGTTTCATGGGCCCTGAGCTCTAACCACTGGGTGAGGGGTCTGGGCAGCCTGATGGGCATGTAAAGACAGGTGCACACCACACATGCAACTTGTGAGCCCTTGTCCTAAGTGAGCTCCCAGTGCACAGACTTGCCTGAGCACTTGTTGGGAATGCAGAGCCTCAGGCCCCATGCCAGGACTCCCCACAGTTTAACAAAACCCCAGGTGGGTGGAGAGTGGCGTGCACGTGCACCGGTGTGGGCCCATCACTCCTTCCCGGCATCAGACCCTAGCTGCGCTGGCTAAGCAGAAAGAGCCACGGGGAGCCCATCCTGGTCGTGAGAGATCATCAAGGTCAGGACTTGAACATCAGAGGTTGCGTGATGGACGCTCCACAGGCTGGCTGCCAGGAGTGGCAGGCGAGGTCTGGAAGGGACTGGCTGGGGTCTAAGCTGATCCCCAGTGGGGAGCTCCTTTCTAGAAAGTGGTCTTCAGGCTGTAGGGGTGACCCTTAGGGGCTGAGACGGAGGCTAAGAGGCAGCTGGTATGTGAGCCCAGGACCTGGCCTTGCCCGGGACAGGCTTGTACCTAATGGGGAGATCACAGCCTCACAGAAGCATGAGGGCCACCATCTAAAAGGGTTTAGTCCCTCTCTCTTGTTCCCAGCAGTCATCTGTGTAGCATTTAGTCACTTATGGGTACCATGGAGGCAGTGGTAAACAGGACAGGGACCCTGGCCTCCAGGAGACAGGATTATGAACGAATGTGACTGGGAGTGGTGGGGGAGGCGCCAGCAGTGCAGGAAGGGGCGCTGAAGCTGCGGAGGAGGAAATTTCCTGGGGACCAGGGTAGTCAGCCAGGTATCGGGAGCTCCAGGTAGACAGCAATGCATGCAGAGACCACGACCACCAGAGACCACACCCTGTTCAGGAAATGCTCTCTGGCCAAGTCGTGGCAGCCATTCAGAAGAACATCCAGAAATGAGGCTGAGGCTGCCCCCAAGGAGCCATCGCATGAAGGGCTTGCGCTTTAACCCAAGGATAGTTAGAAGCTGCTATGAGGTCGCCACCATCGCTGACACTTAGCCAGGCATGGTTCTGAGTGCATTTATCAGTCACAGCACAGCCCAGGGAGGTGCACACATGTTATTATCCCCCTTGGTCCATGAGGTGTCGCAGGCACAGAGACGTTCAATAAGTTGTCCAAGGTTACGCAGCTGGGAGGTGATAGAGCCAGGGTTCAATCTTAGGACGTGTGGAATGGTCCAGTTTGCGTGACCTCGTGCACTCTGGAGGGTGAGGGGACGATGGGCAGGACTGCAGCCAGGGGAGCAGGTGAGAAATCCAGCTGAGTGATGATGGCGACTGGTAGAGGCAGCAGGGTAGAGGGCTGTGGATGAGGGGAGAATGGGGACTTGGCGGCAACTGATGACAGGCCTTGGAGGAGGCCCAGGGTCGGGCGTAGGGTGTCTCCCCTCCCCTCTTCCCATCCCTTGAGCCAAACTCCCTGGGGAGGGGAGCAACTCTAGAAAGTTGCTTGGCTAAGAAGCCCAAAGTCCAGGTGAGTTGGAGCGTGAGGTGGGGTCACGACCCGACCCAGGAGGCAGATCTGAGAAGGGCAGAGGGGACTGGGCGGGAGGTGGGGTGAGGGTGCACGTGTGACAAGGGTGACCCCCCCCCCCCCCCCCCCCCCGCCATCGAGGCTGCACGTGCTCAGCAGGGGCTGACGCCCGAGGCCGGAGAGGCCATCGAGGCTGCACGTGCTCAGCAGGGGCTGACGCCCGAGGCCGGAGAGGCTGGGCAGCCCTTGACGACTTCTCAGGGTTGTCACGGGGTAAACAGAGACAACAGGTCTAACCTCAGGGCACACGTGGGCCTGGGGCGTGTTAGCCACTGGCCTGGCCCTGTGGGTTCTCTGGGAACAAAGCTCTGCCATCCTGCAGGGTTCGGGGCGGGCTGTGGGGCGGGGGGGCGGGCAGGAGAGGGGGGCGGCGGCGTGCGGCTGAAGCCATCGATCCAGGTCCGAGGCCTCCTAAAAAAGCCTAAGTTTCAGAGCAGCCCCCAGACATCTCCTTGGCTCTCACAACACAAAGAGAACCTGAGATCTTTGTTTTCTAAAACAGGAAACAGAGGCCCAAGGAGATCTAAGCAATACTGTTTCTAATAGAAAGATAATACTGGGCACAGAGGTTATGTAAAATTGCTTAATAGATGAAGAAAAAAGAAACAGGTGAAATTAATTTTATTCTTATTTAACTTAATGTAGCCAAAATGTTTTATTCTTTTCACACTAAGTGTTTGCAATGCAGTTTTGACACAGCACATATTAATTCAGAGCAGCCATGTTTCAAATGCTCAAAAGTCACAGGTAGCCAGTGGCTGTGATTAGACATCACAGGTGTAGACGCTTGCCAGGGTCACTGCCGACTAAACCTAGGCCTTTGGGGGATAGCCCTGCCGTTCTGATGTGGCTCTTGGCCCCGGTCCTGGCCCTGCAGTACTGGGGGCCTTCCTGTGGTCATGCTCCTGGTGACCCACTCTGGGCAGAAGGAAGCGAGGCCATCCCTGCAGCTGGTCCTGCCTGGGGCCCCCCTGGGAGCAGCCCTTTGCCCGCTCCAGCCCTGCAGGCTGCCTGCTTTGAATGACCCACATCCTGCCTGGGAGCTGCGGGGCTGTGGGAAATTAATGTCCGCAGCTGCCTGCTAGCAGCCCGGTTCCCCCAGCGAGGCTCCAAGAGGGCGATTCTGGTCCCACTTCTGTGGGCTCATCTGCATTCAGGTGCCTCAGGGAGATCCACAGGCCACGAGAGCTGGGCCTGGCCCAGACCAGCTCCAAAAGCAGCAGGAAGCCTCTTCTAGGCCAGGAAGAGAAGCCACAGGCTGGGCCCCTTCTCACCTCGGGGCTGCCCTGAGGCTAACACCTAGGAAAGAATCCCTGGAGATGGGAGCCGCCCCCCTCCCAGTCCTGGGCACTCAACTCCCAGGGTGGGGGATGGCGGAGGAAGCCAGACGTGGGCCCGCCCGAGGCACACACTGCCTGGAGTACGGGGACACAGGTACATCCGTGTAACTGTAAGATCTCCACCTGAGCTCCAGCAGGGGCTGTGCAAGACCTCTGGGAGCCCGCGCTCCTCTGAGGGGAGGGGGCGGGCTGATGCCTCCTGGACAGGCCTCTTCCCTCCCCGCCCTGCCCCAGCGTGGGCTCCTTTCCTCTAGACCCTCTGGTGCCCCTTCCAGCCTCGGGGCCAGTCCTAACAGAGCCCGACTGTGCCGGCTGGAGCTGTGTTTACTTATACCCTTGCCAGCTCCTTGCTGGGGCCGTTTCTTCAGCCAACCAGGGAGAATCATTTTTCTTTTTCCAGCTGGAAACTCCCCAGTCTCCAGCATGATGGCAGAGCTTGTAAGTCAGACCTCAGCAGAACTAAACATAGCCCCTTCCCCAGGCCACCTCATGTCGTGCCGCAGGGCCGCCGGGGTCGGCAAGGTGACCTCTGGGCCAGGTCCCGGGCCTCAGCGCTGCACTGGCTTCCAGGAGGAGGTCGGGATCTGGCTAGCACTGATGGGGAGGTCAGGACTCAGGATTCTGCGGGTAGACAGTCTCCCCCTCAGAGCCCCACGTTTAGAATTTCGGTAAGAAGAGAAAATGAGTCATGAGGTGTCTGGTGTGCTGGAAGGGTTCTGAGGAGGCGGGTCAGCCTCATCAGCCTCCCTGCCTGGCCTCAGTTTCCCCAGCTGTGAAGAGTATCCGCCCTCCTGGGCTCACAGGGCTGTTGTGAGGATTGAAGCAAAGCCATTCTGTTGAAAGCAGCTTGCCATACGCATTCCAGGGGAAGCACAAAAATACCTGACAAGAGTCGGGCGGTGTGCAGACACTGGCACAGAGAGGTCATGGGGCACTGAGGGCCAGGCAGCGGCTGGAGCAGCGCTCAGCGTCAGGGGGCACTGAGGGGCTGGGAGCGGCACTCCAGGGGCGCTGGGTGGGGACATTGGTGCTGTGGGTCCACCTGGCACTCACATGGGGCCTTTTTCCTGCAGATGATGATGCAGTATCTGTACTACGGGGGAACGGAATCCATGGACATCCCTACCAGTGACATCCTCGAGGTGAGGACCTGGCCTGTCAGGGAGAGGAGCGGGGAGCCCCTGAGCCCATCTACCATGCCTGTGCCCAGCAGAGACATCTGCCAGGTCTCACCCACCCTACTCTCAGAAACACAGCATTGGAGACATGAGGAGGGAAGGAAGGGGTCCTCTGCAAGGACCCCCTGCTTCCCTGCAGGTCCTCGCTCTTCTGAGCGCATGGGAAATGGTGCGCCTGTGGAACCCAACCTCCCAGGTGACACCTCAGGGTTAGAAGGGCCACCCCTGAGGATGGAAAGCCCGGGAGGATCAGAAGGCAGCAGGTATCCCCCCTACCTTACCAGGTTACTGCTTAGAGAACGGACCTGCTGCTGGCCACGCGCCTGGCTACAAGGTCGTGCAGATGAGCAGGCAGCTCGTAGTTGAAGGCCTCGAGACATGAGAAATTCCAACCAGTGTGTGTCACCTATAGGATACCTCCCAAGGTGTCCTAGCAAATACCTAGATGGCCTGGGGTAGAAATAAATCAAGGCCATCGGACTTAACTGGCAGGTGGGCAGGGAGGGTCCTGGGGGTCAGGGGCTCTCTGTTCCGTGATGCTGGGGCCACGGGCCTGGCCCCGCTCCCCTACGGCCTGTCTTCCTCCCACCAGCTATTGTCAGCTGCCAGCCTGTTCCAGCTGGACGCCCTGCAGCGGCATTGTGAGATCCTGGGCTCCCAGACCCTGAGCGTGGACAGCGCGGTGAACACCTACAAGTATGCCAAGGTGAGGGCCGCCACTGCCGCCCCCGCCCCCCATCACTCACCCTGCTGTGCCCTGGAAGCTTTGAAGGACAGTGTCACCCTCTCTGTGGCCTGAGGTCATGGCCGCCCAGTAGGGCGGCCCCGCAGCTGGGGAGCTGAGCTCTGAGCCGGGTGGACCCCAGGTCCCATGCCAGCTGTGCCACACTGGGCAGTGAGACCTAGGGCAGCAAAGAGCAGAGCCCCTCCAAGTCAGATCAGTTTTCAACAGTACTCGAGTTTCTCCCCAGCTTGGTCCTCCTTAGTCTTCCTCCTTGCAGCAGATGCCACGGTCACCTCCCACACCCGCAATGCATCAGCCACCCCTCCCCGTCCCGCTACCTCCACTCTCCCTGCTCTTGGACGATCGCATTGGCCTGGCCTCCAACACTTCCTGGCTTTCGCCCTGCAGTCCACAAGGCTCTTTGAAAAGTGTGAAGACCCTACCACTCCCCTACTGAAACTCTTCAAAGGTTTCCCACTGCAAAGTAAAGACCCAGCCCTTATCTGTCACCCCTTACGAGGCCCCCAGGACCCTCTCCCATCTCCCCTTCTGATGCTTCCCTCTCCCTTTACCCGGCCACATGGCCCCCATCTCTTTCTCGTTTCCACCCCAGGAATGCTGCAGTCCCCCAGCAAGTCTCCTCCCCCAGCTGCCCCCAAGTCACACACCTCTCTGCCCCTTCGCCCCTCACTGCCTCAGAGCACTGACTGCTGTCCATGGTCACCTGGCCTGGTTGGTTCCTTGGCTTCTCTTGTCCCCCTGATCTGGAACATCAGCTCTGAGAGAGCCTCACGGACCTGGGCCTCAGGGCCTGCACCCGGTGCCTGGCCCAGAGAGGGCACTCAGCGTTCAGTGAGCCTTTACCACATGAACACTCCTGTGCTGGGCCTTATGCTGCACATCCCACCGTGGACAGCCCCTGCCCTTAGGGAGGGAGCTTCCAATCCCATGGGGATGACGACCGCCCCTCAACAAGCCATCACCAGCAGGACCCAGGCCGAGAACAAGATGCCAGGATGTTCCTGGTGGCACAGCTGGGATTTGAACCCAGATCAGTCTAACCTGTGGAGATGCAGAGATGGAGAAAGCAATGGCACCCCACTCCAGTACTCTTGCCTAGAAAATCCCATGGACGGAGGAGCCTGGTAGGCTGCAGTCCATGGGGTCGCTAAGAGTCAGACCTGATTGAGCGACTTAACTTTTCACTTTCATACATTGGAGAAGGAAATGGCAACCCACTCCAGTGTTCTTGCCTGGAGAATCCCAGGGACAGGGGAGCCTGGTGGGCTGCCGTCTATGGGGTCACACAGAGTCGGACACGACTGAAGTGACTTAGCAGCAGCAGCAAGGTGCAGAGATAGGGCCTGGCTGCCTCCCTGGGTCTGGGGCTTGAAGGTGGACCTTTGCCCATGAGGACTGCTTGGGGGCAGTTTTGGGCAGGGCTGTGCTGAAGCTGTGGGTCTCACCCCTCTCCCTGCCCCCACAGATCCACAACGCCCCCGAACTGGCCCTGTTCTGCGAGGGCTTCTTCCTCAAGCACATGAAGGCCCTGCTGGAGCAGGACTCCTTCCGGCAGCTCATCTACGGCCGCAGCAGCAAAGTGCAGGGCCTGGACCCGCTGCAGGACCTGCAGAGCACCCTGGCCGAGCGCGTGCACTCGCTCTACGTCACCTCTCGGGTGTGACGTGTGGGGGCGGCTGGCTCTGCCACTAGGCCTCCCGGCGGGAAGAAAGGCTGGGAGCTTCCTGGGGGTGTCTGGGTCAGCACAGAGCCAGCACCGGTGGACATGCTGGGGCCCTGCTGGGCTGAGACTGGTTACCGGCACTCTTGGAGCCAGACTCGGGCAGGCCCAGAGCCTAACCATTTGCTCGACCAGGGATGAGCCAAGGGCAGGTGTGGCCACAAGTGGCCCTTCCCCACACCTGCCGCCTGCTTGCACCGGAGGGCTGCCGTGCACTCCCTCGTGTGCCCCTCCCGGAGGCCCGCGCTGATCCCGCTCTGCTCTGCACAGCTTCTCGTCATGCCCTCCAGGCTCTAACCAGCCCACTCCCAGGGCCTTGGGCAGCTCAGACTGTCCTAAGTGGGGCTTCTGGGGGGTGTGGGCATTCTTAGGAATGTAGAGAGCGTATGTTCTATCTAGGCCCCAGGCCGTTTCAGTCAAAAGCTGGTGTTTGTTTTTCTCTCAGTGTCACGTCAGACACTGAACTTAAGGCTGTGCCTTTGAAAGACCTGATGTGGCTTCCAGGGGGCCTGGGGATCCTGCGAAGAGGGTCATTTTCAGTCTATTTCCTTGGTGTCCAGGCTCCTTTGGGCAGAGGGACCGCCGGCCTGCTCAGTGAGTAGTAGAGAAGGCGGTTAGCTCCCCCCGCCAGCGCCTTCAAAGCTTTTGGTCTGAGCCAAGGGTGGCATGGGCAGCGTGGAGGAGCCTGGTGGCCTCCGCTTGTGTTGCTGCTGCTGTTTTCAGGGGCCAGTGTAAAGGGGATGATTCTGAAATCCCAAGCCTAGAATTAGGCAGAGCCCTAAACATCCCGCCAGTCCAGTCTCTCCAGTGAAAGAGTCCTTTAACTTGGACTAGGGAGCAGGGCCCAGACTTCCCATTGGGAACTGCGGGTCTTGGGGAACTTAAAGGTCGGGGCTTTGGTAGACGGGAAGGACTGGGAGAAGAGGTCCTCCTTCTTCCCTGCTACCTGCCCCTGCCATCCTGTAGGCTCCAGGCTCTCCGGGGTGGGGACGCATCGCTGGGCCTGGACCCTCATCGTATTTATGTACCAGACATCCGAGGCGTCTTCCGGAACAGCTTGTGCCGGATGTCCCCTTTGGCTGTCTGGCCGTACCTTAGAAACTATTTATTCACCAGAAGCCCCAGGCACTTTAGGAGGTGTCCTTTCAGTCACCTTGAAAAACCCTGGGGGTTTACAACCCTGGAAAATATTTTCAACTAGCTGCTTGAGCTGGATGTACAAAGGAATAGGTGTTATTTTATTGCTGTAATATTGTATGATACTGTAACTATACATTAATGTTGTCACTTATTGTAAATGTACTATGGTTTTATTAACAATAAACACTTGTTAACAATGACCTTGGCCTCATGACTCCTTATAGAGGGTTACCCAAAGTTCAGAGCTAGGGAGGAGCCCTAAGGACCAGGAAGAGAACCCAGAGCTGATTCCCTGTTACCTGAGACACCTGTGTCTCAGAGGGAACAAAGCCTCTCCCGGAAGCTGTGCTTGGCCAGCCGCTAACCCCTGCCCTGCCCCTCCCAGGACCTGAGCCTGGATCCAACCCTCACTGGGCCCGAGTCTTCCTGTTCTGTCAAATGGGGTAGGTGTGTTCCCATTCGTTAAGTACTTACATGGCGCTGAGCTGGACTGGAAGGACGGGAGCCCAATGCCAGGAAAAAGCTGTCAGATTTTGGGGACATCCGGACATCTAGTTCACAGAACTAGAACAAATAATCCTACAATTTATACTGGAACCACAAAAGACCCAGAATTGCCAAAGCAATCCTGCAAAAAAAGAAAGCAGGAGGCAAAACTTTCCCAGACTTCAGACAATACTACAAAGCCACAGTAATCAAAACAGCACAGCACTGGCACTTATCATATAAACAGACATATTAATCAGTGGAACAGAAGAGAGAACGCAAACAAACCCACTTACCTATGGTCAGTTAATCTTCGTCAAAGGAGGCAGGAATAATGGAAAAAAGAAAAGTGGAAAAATGATAGTCTCTTCACCAAGTGGTGGTGGGAAAGCTGGACAACCACATGTAAATCAATAAAGTTAGATCACTCCCTTCCAACATACACAAAAAATCAAAGTGCCTTAAAGACTTAAATATAAGACATAACACCATAAAACTCCTAGACAAAAACATAAGCAAACTATTCTCTGACATAAATCATACCAATGTTTTCTTAGGTCAGTTTCCCAAGGCAATAGAAATAAAAGCAAAAACAAACAGGACCTAATCAAACTTATAGGCTTTTGTAAAGCAAAGGAAACCATTAACAAAAAGACAACCTACAGACTGGGAGAAAAATTATTTGCAAATGAAACTGACAAGGGCTTAATTTCCAAAATACAGAAAGAGCTGTCACAGCTCAACATCAAAACAAAAGCAAAAAAACCCACTCAAAAAATGAGTAAGACCTAAAGAGACATTTCTCTAAAGAAGACATAGGCACAAGAAAAGATGCTCATCATCACTAATTAGCGAAATGCAAATCAAAACTATAATGAGGTACCACCTCACCCCAGTTAGAATGACCATCAAAAAGTCTACAAATAAATGCTGGACAGGATATGAAGAAAAGGGAAGTCTCCTACACTGTCGGTAGCAATGTAAGTTGGTGCAATCACGATGGAAAACAGTATGGAGTTCCTCAAAAAATTAGAGAGAGTTGCCATATGACCCAGCAATCCCACTCCTGGGCATACATCCAGACAAAACTTTAATTTGAAAAGGTACTTTCAGGCCCACGTTCACAGCAGCATTGTTTACAACAGCCAAGACACGGAGACGGCCTACACGCCCATCAACAGAGGGACGGGTGGAGGAGATGCGGTGCATGTATGCAGTGAGACGCTACTCAGCCATGAAAAAGGATGAAATAAAGCCATTGCAGCAACACGGATGGGCCTAGAGATGATCATACTCAGTCAGTCAGAGAGACAAATCCCGTATGACATCACTTACAGGTGGAATCGAAAATATGACACAAATGAACGTATGTATGAAACAGAACAGAACTGTGGCTGCCAAGCGGTGCAGGCGGGGAATGGATTGGGAGTTTGGGATTCCCAGATGCGGACTATTATATATAGAATGGATAAAAAATTAGATCCTACCGTATACCACAGGGAACTACGTTCAGTATCCTATGATAGATCATAATGAAAAATATATTTAAAACTTAATCACTTTGCTGCATAGCAGAAATTAACATAACATTGTACATCAGCTACAAAAATTTTTTAAAAGACAGCCGTCAGGGACTTTCCTGCGGTGCCCTGGCCCCCACCGCCCTGATGCGCAGAACTACTGCTAGGCTGTCAGCAGTTGTTTGCAAATCCTTCCACGGTCCAATTCTGTGTGGCCCAGCACAGGGAGGAGGGGGCCTGATGAGGGACCCCTGCCCTCTGGTGGCTGCCGCCTTCAGGCCCTGCTGAGCGCTTGCTGGCTGTGTCACCTGTTAATAACAGGACAGAAGACCGGAAGCCAGTGACTCAGGCCCAAAGGCTTTCTGGAGTAGGTGGTAGTTTGTCTTAGGTGCAAAGTCCAGGTAGAAATAAAGGTTTTTAAAATGGTTCCCGTCTGAAGCAGGAGGAGAAATTCCTAAGGGCACTGGGAACACTGACGGGAGTGGCTGTGGTTCAGTGACCGACAGGCCAGGACTCTGGATTTGGGGGACAACGTGAAGACCCCACAGGGTCAGTCAGTCCTGGGAAAGACCCACTGTGGGCTTTGCTGAATGGGGGCCCAGGGGTGGTAGCTTGAGGCCCAGCCTGGGGCCCTGGCCTCAGTGGGGAGAGGGCTCGCCGTGGACCCATGGCGCCCTCTGGTGGCCTGAGGTGGGAGGCACACCCCTTGGCACCATCCTCCTGGGCAGAGGCTGCTGCGAAGGTGGTTTGAGGGTGGGTTGTCCCTCCCAGCACTCACCATCTCCAGGGGCTCCCCTTAAAACGTCTGTGCCCACCCTCCCTACGAGTTCCCCCACCCCTGCAGGAGATGCCTCAGTCAAGTATGCAGCCTAAGAAGCAGCTGGTCTAGTCCATGAGCTCCATATAGGAGCACAGCTGTATTTCCTCTTTTTAGGGGGCAGAAGATTGAAGGCAAGGTAACATAAGAGGAGCAAGGCCTCTTCAAGCCTGCGTGTAGCAGAAACGTGTTCAAAGCAAGCACTTAAATGATAATTAGAAAAAAACCCAGACATTCTCCAAGGAGCCAGGAGAAACTAGCGTGGAAACGGGCTGTCTTGTCACCTTACCTTGCCCCAGTGACCAGGCTTCCTCCTCCAGCCACCGCTCAGGAGCGTGGGGGCTTCTCTCCTCTGCTGCCCACTTCAGGCTGTTAGCAGCCAAAGGCAGGCTGGGGAGAGGACGGTGAACTTCTCCTTAGCAGGGGACCCTGCTAAGGGAAATGAGGGGGTGGTTTCCTTCTACTCCAGTTGCCCTGCAGGCAGTTGAGAAGCTGGGCTGATTCAGGAAACTCATCCCGACAGGCCACCAAGGCTAAAGCCGAGTCTGCCCCCAGCTCCTGATACTTTCCTTTCCCTTCTGGTCCTGTCGGTTGGCCCACAGCAGCCAGATGTCGGGATTATCACAGCTTTCTCCTCCGCTGAACCACTAAAAGCCCAAGAAAAACCTCAGCGTCTCCCTCTCCCGCCACCCCCTGCCTTCTGCAGAATCTACACCACCTTTCGGCTTTCACCAGTTGTTTAGAGAATGGAGGGCAGCGTCTGGAATCGCCTATTCAGGCCCCGGGGAGGCCAGTCCCACCCTCTCCGGGCCAGGGGACTGGCGGCTTGTGATGGCCTCGGATAATGAGCCTACATTTATCCGAGGTGGCGGTCACTCCTCTCCTCCCCTCCCCCAGCCTCACAGCCCCCTTTGTGTCACTCCTGGTCACTCGAGGGTCCTCTGGGACTGTGGGGGACAGATGAGCAGTGGAAGCACTGAAGCGGCCAGCACCGGCCCCCTTGCGGCTCAGCGGAGTGGCGGGGGGATGAGACCATTGAGGAATCTTCTTTGTTCAGGCTTTTTCGGCCCCTTCCTCAGCCTGGTGACAGCATTCATCGGCTGCCTATGTGAATTCATTTTGCAAGTGAGATTTCCTGAGACAGCGAGCTTTACAGATGTCACTCTGTCTGGAGGCCAGATGGTGAGGTCTGGGGGAGGCGTGCTTTCTCAGGTTTGGAGGAGAACCAAGATCACAACCACCAAGGGCAGAGGCCTGTTCAGGAACACACAATTTGCACATAAGCACCAAGACTGTACACAGTAGGCGGAATGCTCACTTCCTTTTCATGCGCACAGAGAAAGGCCAGAGCACAGGCTGTGGTTTTAGAACAAAGCCCGGCGTCACTCAGTCCATCGTAGTACTTGTGGGTAACAGAGCAGCTCCCCCGGGTTACACGTGCCACAGAACAGAGAGCCTTGGTGAACGCCTGCTCCACACCAGGCACTGTCTGCTCCTCACAGCAGCCCTTCCAGGGAGGTGCTGTCATTACCACCTGCAGTTTACACACACGTGGACCTGGGTGGAAGAAGTGTGCTCCAGGTCACAGCAAGGGCCAGGCAGAGCCAGTATTGAGTCCACGGAACAGAGCAGAGGACAGGCTTTGACGCTAGAGGTGCTGAGCAAGGACTAGGCCAACCTGGGTATGATGTGGCTGGAGAGGTTTTAACACACCAGCCAGCTCAGATCATTTGGGGCTGTGACTGCATTCTAGCCACTCTCTTTAAGAAAACCCTCTTTGATGGGCTTCCCTTGTGGCTCCGTGGTAAAGAATCTACCCACCAACATAGAAGACGAGGGTTCAATCTCTGATCCAGGAAGATCCCACATGCTGCGAAACAACTAAGCCCGTGCGTCAGAACTACTGAATCTGCTCTTCTAGAGCCCAGGAGACTAAAAGCTCACATGCCTAGAGCCTGAGCTCTGCCACAAGAGAAGCCACTGCAATGAGCAGCCCTTGTACCACAGCTAGAAGAAAGCTCTCACAGCAAGGACCCAGCACAGCCAAAGAAATTAAGTTTTTAAAAAATCCTCTCTAAAAGGCAGGCTCAGGCACTCACCTGAGAAAAATGGATCAAAAAACTTTTTTCATCTCATTGAACTTTCCTGTAGGGAGAGGGCATGGTGGTCCCAGGCACAGGTGGTCAGAATCTGCTCTCCTCCTTGTGGCCATCTGTCCTGGGAGCTGCACATTTAATCCTCCTTGCTCCAGAAGCTCCTCTTCCTTCCCTGTCCACAGGCTAGACTTCTAGGAACCAGATAACCTACCAGGGCTGAGGAAAGGATCTACTTGGATTCACAGAAGACAGTCCTTTTAAAGTCTACGAAAAACCAAGCAAGACTGCGGTAACCAAGGCCACCGCAGGAATTTTTTAGATAAAAATAAAAAATACAGAAGCTGAAATTTGACTCAGGGAGCTCGGAAAGATCACCAGCAACTCACACGCAGAGGCGAGGAGAAAGGTAGATCAGAACCAGAGCACGTCGGAGCCAACTTCTACTCTGAACTCTCCCTGCACTTGGTGACATGAATAGGGAACGACTGTACAGAATCAGCAGAGGGGGGAGTTCCGTGGTGCTCCAGTGGTTAGGACTCCAAGCTTCCACTGCAGAGGGCCCGGGTTCGATCCCTGGTCAAGGATGGCAGGGTCCAGGTTTCAGTAACAATGGTATCGGATTTAGGACTGGAAAATAGATCCCAAACATTCCAAGTACACATGAAGCCACCGCACTCCTGTCCACGAGAAACGAGGGAACCAAACGACGTGACAGGAGCTGGAGATGGAGCGAGGCCCCTCTGGCCGGCCTCCAGGTGCTGCTCCAAGCCCTGTGGAATGACCACAGGAAGCACGGGTCAGCGCAGTCAACTCCCCCCAGGCTCCCAGCTTGGTAAGCCCCAGCCACCCTGAGCCTCGATGCCGGCACCCTCCCAAGTGCACCTGCAGCCAAGATCCACCAGAAGAAACGGGCAAAGGCAACTCCCATCTAGGTGCAGTCGACGAGCACACAGGCCGCTGGTCTTTCTAGGATGTTATTTATTAAAAATAGATTCTCTATCTCCCGTCATCCCTGCTAGCAAAGGGGTCTTTCCCAACATTTTTTCCCCAAATGGATGAAATAACAGGTTTCGGGGACTCAGATATCATATCGTTCCCTAAGTTGAGAAGTCAAGCTTTTCTGGGTCACTGCTGGGGGAGGAAAGGGTCGGAACATGGCAGTGTGGGTCGCGGCGCTTAAACGTGGCTGACACGGCCGTATGGCTGGACTAGAGGTCCTGGGACTCCAGGCTTCAGGGAGCCTGGGCAAGTTCATGACGACAGGCCTTGATGCTCCCCCCACAGCCTCTGGGGTCTCCAGACAGCCGAGTACTTGATGCTTGAGAAGAGACGAGAGCCAGCACGGCTTCAACACGTGCAGAAGGAATGGAGAAAGCTGGGCCCAAAGCGAAATATGAACGCACGGGAAAGGCAGGCCTGGACTGCGGGAGGAGAGACGGCACGGACGGTGTGCCAACCATCGCGCTCTAAGCAGACCCCCTCGGAAGCGACTCTGCCTTAAGCCGTGTTCAGCCCATAGACTGAATTCCTGGCCAGCTTCTGGGTTTCCTGGGGATCCTGTTGCTTTTAATAGTCCAGTCAGCTGCTACTCGGTCCCACAAGTCAGGGTATTTCCTTACGAGTCAGCCACCGACACCCAAGTATCTGTCCACTATTTCTTCCGCTTCAGTTTCATATCTTTTTTGTTCTTCATATCTCTGTTTTTCTTCAACTTTTTGTTCTGTTTGGGTTCTTGTTTGGCCTCCGGCTTCCTTTTCTTGTCACTGGAAAAGAAAAAACAAGAGTCGAAAGAAAAACACGCTGGATCTGTTACCTCTTTCAGACTGCTCTGCTTTGTCTGAAAAAGGGTTTCCGTCATCTGAAACTTGATGTAAGAATGTGCAGTCACACAGACGTGTTCTCTGTAGGCCTCTGGGGCGCTGTGCTGGGGGCTGAGGACACAACGCACCAACCCAGCTCCCGCCCTGACCAGGCTTAGTCTGTGGAGGGGAAAAAACCTACACCTGAACTCCTGAAATTTCCCCTCCTGAAACTTAAGAAAAATCCAAGGCATCACAAGAAGAGTTCATTCCCATCAATTACCACTGAGGAGTACCCTGGAAACCAGCCATATTATCCCAGTGACCGTGAGGACAGTCCCCACTATAATACAGAGCATGGAATTCCCAGAAAAACATACAGTTCTTCTTGATGTGCTGTTATCTTTCCTAAGTGAGAAGAAAACCCAAAGGAATAGGGACACACTTCAGCTGGCCACTGGTCCCTGACAGATTAACAAGAGAATAGCTAGAAACGGCCACCTTCCTTCCATCTTACAGGTTACAAATTTCTCTCCAGTCTCATTCTGCCCTGGAAACAAACACCTCCTTAGAAGAAGAGGGTGAACAATTCTGTCCGGAGACCATTAACATCACCTGAATGAAATGACTGCTAATAAAACAAAGAAAAGATGCCTCAAATGCATACATAATGACAGTCAGTGTTTTCACCTCCAAAAGCACAAGCTTTGACGTCAACACTGAACCGTGGATGCACGAACAGCCACATGGGCTGCGCAGCAATGCAGAGGCTCCTCCAGGCAGTGACAGCCAACCAGAGGCAGGAGAGGCGCAGCACAGGGCTAGGCCGTCACACACTGCGTGCTCAGCCAGCCTCACTCCAAAGCCACCACAGTCGAGGCGGCAGCCACTATCAGCCCTGGGCTGTCTGCTTTTTCATCCAAACCAGAAATCAGGACACACTGACAGTGGGCTTTTGTGCCATGACAGAGACCATCATGAAAACGAGGCCAGCACTGATGGTGGAAACTTCCAGGCTGCACAGTGATTTATGGAGATGGCAGAGGAGGATATCCTGATTTCGGGGGTCTATGGCTTCTAGAGTCACAAGATGTCCTCTTTCCAAATAAACTTTTCAGCGGACCCTGTTGATGGCAATGCCAACAATTCACCCTCTCCACGAACCCCCAAGCCAACCCTGGAAGCCTCATCTCCAGAGGCCCAGGGTAGGGGAGGCCTCACGTGTTCCCAGGCAAACTCCAGTGAACGTTCCGGCCCACGGAACTGCTGCCATCCTCAACACATGGCTCTGCAGAGAAGCAGCTGGGGCAAGGGTTTATCAAAAAACTGTCCAGGGAGTCCTGGAGCTCAAGATCCCTCCAGGTGGACCCCAAAGTCAAAACTATTTTCAAGACAATCCTAATCATAATGTGCCTTTTCCACTTTCATTCTCTCCCAACTATTCTATTTTCCAGGGGCTACCAGCCGCATGATAGCACAGCAGATTGAAGCAGAAGCAGACTAGAGAATCCAGCTGCTTTCTAGTTTCCCAAATATTAAAGACATTTGGCAAAACATAAATGTAAAACATTCCCACTCTTCTCACTGAAGTTTTTATGAAAAGACTATTTTAAAAAAGTTTTTAAACCCATAATGAGTCTATGACTGTTAATTTTGAATGAGAAAACTTTTTTTAAACTTCTCAGTATTTCATTTCTAAAATGGGAAATATTGATAGATACAACCAACATGCACAAAAGCCATTTGGGGTCCACAACCAAAAACGTTGGGAACCACTGGCTTAGAGGAAGGAGAGCACGGCAGGTAAACTACGGGCTTTGCAGTGGAAAGACCTGGTCCTGATTCTGGCTCTGTCTCTTACGAGTTATATGCTTCTTGGGAGGCCACTTAACACCAGAGAGCCTTGGTTGTTACTTCATCTTTAAAGCGCTGATATAAGTATGAAACTCCTAGAAGAGAGCACGGGCCAAAACATTGTGACAGATATCATACCAGTGTTTTCATAGGTTGGCCTCCCAAATAGAAACGAAAACGAAAATAGATAAATGGGATCTAATCGCACTTACAAGCCTTCACACAGCAAAGGAAAGAAAGTGAAGTCGCTCAGTCATGTCCGACTCTTTGTGACCCCATGGACTGCAGCCCACTAGGCTCCTCCGTCCATGGGATTCTCCAGGCAAGAATACTGGAGTGGGTTGCCATTGCCTTCTCCAGGGGATCTTCCCGACCCAGGGACTGAACCCAGGTCTCCCACATTGCAGGAAGATGCTTTAACCTCTGAGCCACCAGGGAAGCCCCACACAGCAAAGGAAACCATAAACAAAAAGAAACCTAAAGAACGGGAGAAAACATTTGCAAATGATGCAATCAACCAGGGCTTAATTTCCATTTCCAAAATATACAAACAGTTCATATAGCTCAATAAAAAATAAATAAATAAATAAATGGGCAGAAGACCTAGAGACCTTTCTCCAAAGAAGACGTACAAATGGCCAAAAGACACACCAAAGTATGCCCAACACTGCCAAGTATTCGAGAAACGCGAATCAAAAGCACAGAGGTACTACCTCATGCTGGTCAGAAGGGCCATCATTAAAAAGTCTACAATTAACAAATGCCGGAGCGAATGTGGAGAAGAGAGAACCCTCCTACACTGTTGGTGGGAATGTGAGTTAGGGTAATCAGTATAGAAAAGAGAGGATGAGATGACTGGATGGCATCACGGACTCAATGGACATGAATCTGAGCAAACTCCACCGGATGACGAAAGGCAGGGAAGGCTCGAGTGCTGCAGTCCATGGGGTCGCAAAGAGACAGACTGAACAACAACGGAAACCAGCGTGGAGTTTCCTCGGCAAATTAAAAATGACCAAATGATCCAGCAATCCCACTCCTGGGTATACAGCTAGATAAAACTATAATTCAAAAACGTATATGCACCCCTATGTATACAGCAGCACCACTCATAACAGCCGAGATATGGAAGCAGCCTACGTGCCCGCTGAGAGATGAGTGGGTAAAGAAGATGCGGTATGCATACACAGTGAGCAATACTCAGCCACAAAGAGAATGGAATACTGCCATTGGCAGCAACATGGATGCAACCAGAGATCATCACACTAAGTGAAATAAGTCAGAAGAACGACAGATACCATATGACATCACGATATCTGGAATCTAAAATGTGACACAAATGAGCCTCTCTCTGAGACAGGCACAGAAACAGAACAGACTGTGGCTGCCAAGGGGGAGGGAGGCAGCAGAGGGATGGAGTGGGAGCCTGGGATTAGCAGGTGCGAGCTGGTACATACAGGATGGACAAGTAAGGCCCCCACTATACAGCACAGGGAACTACAGGCGACATCCTGTGACGAACCGTAACGGAAAAGAACATGAAACGTACACGTGTGTATGACTGAGTCATTTCACTGCGGTACAGCAATGCTGCAAGTCAATTACACTCCAATACAAGAAAAGCAGTTATGTAAGAACAAAGCCACCTCTGCTGTCCTGAGCATGAAGGGAAAGCAGCATTAAAGCCCCCAGGAAGTGCTCAGTCAGCAGCAACTCCAGGGCTGTTCAAGCCCAGCTCCCTGACATGTCTAGGAACATGAGGGACGCAGAGATCCAAGCCTCCAACTGATCAGTAGGAGATACGATACAGAAGGAGCAACCCTCAAAGCAGAGAACAGTGACTCCTCAAAGCACCTGCTCCAGCCTCCTTTCCCAAGTGAAAGCTACTAGGGAAGCAGAGAGAAGGCCAGAAGGCCTCCCCTGCCTGGTGGATGCCGGGCCCTCACCTTTTCAGGCTGACGATTGATGCATTCTGCCCGGCTTTGTTCAAAACTTCATTCCATTCTTCATCGTCCCCACGGATTACATATCTAAAAAAATTAAAGGAAATATCAAAGCCTGCTCAAAGGAAGAGAAGACAGCTTAAAAGAAAGTAAGAGGGTGGTGACGTTCTCATCACACATGTCCTGCCACGAAAGCCAGGCTGAGATACGCCAGCGTCTGTACATCAGAGAGCAGGGGACGGGAACGTCACCGGAGCAAGCAGGGCCAGCAGGGGTCATGGGCACGGAAGGCAGCCACCCGACTTCTCCCAGCTGACTCAGCAACCACCCAAGAGAAGCCTCCTGTCACCCCCACCATCTCCCTGCTCGCCCCCACCTCCACAGCCCACAAGCCCCTAGACTGCGCCCTGCCCCCCCACCTCTGGGATCTAGCAGTCCTGGCAAGTCAAGGGTCTGATGCTGCAAAGCCAAGGGCAAAGCTCAATACCCTGCTCTCGGACCTCCAGGCTGCCTCCATCTGATGTCCAACCACCATCCCTAATGACCCAGCAACAGGACTAAGGGTCAAAAAGGCTCAGAGGCTACCAAATTCTGGAGCATTATTCGCAATCTATGGGGAGGACACCACCATTGTAGCTGAAGCTCAAAAAGAGCTGTAACTTCCAGGGCATAGAAGGCTGGAGAGCAAGGGAGTTTTGTTGGAATGTTGGCCATAGAACCTTTTCTTCAAATTCACATCAAAAGCCAAGTATTAAAAAGTAGTCACTGAAAGTGGGTGCTTATGGATCAGCAGCCCCCTCCCCTAAGGGGCCTGGGACACAATACCATTTGCAAGTCATGACTTATAAAGTGGCAGAGCAGATCTGGGGAAAACAAATCTTTCAAGATTATGCAAATGGTGAATGGGGAGGTTTTTAGCTATTAGTGCTTCTAAGAACAATCCCATGAAACACAGCTTTCAGGGCACGCAGGATGTGAATTAGAAGAAAGGAGCAGAGCCTCTGTGCTTCCCGTAAGCAGCCGAGGGGCCTTACTGAGAGAGGTCCATGTCCTTCAGCTTCCCCACTTCTTTCCTGTGTTTCTCCTGAAACTCCTTGGCCGCTTCGTCCTGTGGTCAGAGTCAGGCAGGGGATAATCAGAGAGAGGTGACCGTCACACCTCTCCTTCACCACGCGCACCACCTCCCACCCCTGCAGAGGAAGCTCTTGCTAAAGTGTACACGAACGTTAAAACATGCCTTCTGAAAAATCTAAAAGGACAAACAAGTATTGCAACAGAAGCGGCCTGACTGCCGGCTCTCACACACACTCAGCGGGAGGCCTCGTCCAGGGCGGGGAGCACACGCAAAGGCAGGGAAACTTGGGGAGTGTGCTCCTCACACCCCTTGGACCCCAGCGCCCCTGAGCCGGGCCAGCGCTGAGGGCTCTTCTTCAGGGCAGAGAGAGGAGGTTCGGTGTTTGTACCAGGTCGTCGCTCAGCGTCTTCATCGTGGGCTCCATAACCACATCCTTCACTGCCACCATCTGCTCCTCGATGGCCTTCTCCTGCACTTCATTAAACAGCTACAAAAGACCAAGGCCGAGAAGCAGAAGATGAAGGAGCAGCCGAGACCCAGCCACTAGTTACTAAACCATTTAGCACACGCTCCGCGTGGTTTAGGAGTCCATGCACTCGTGGAGGAGCAGGAAAACAGAGTGGAGACAAGGCACACTCCAATCAGGGGTGCCTCTGGGAGAGAATGTTACAGCTGAAGCCCCCTATTTCTGCGTGTGTGTGAGAGAGAGAAGATCCGAGGCAATCAGAACCAAATGTTAACATTTCTGCATCTTTGGGCAGAAAATGGGCCAAAACCCTGCCCTCGGCTGAGGTTACCTTCACAACCTTGCGGATGATTCGGTTGAAAAGTCCCATCAATTGGCCCGAGGGCAGCTCGATCTCCTTTTCCAGCTGGTCCACAGACTTGTGCTGCAGGCCAATCCCCAAGAGAAGAGCCTGGGGACAGGAAATCTGTTGGAGTGGCTGCCAGAACAGGCTTTTATCCATTAAAATGGCACTGAGAACCAGAGTTACTCTCCCTTGGTCAAAACGTTGACTGGCACTACTGGGAAATCTTCCCGCTCATCCACCAGGAAGCACGCCTTCCTCCTGAAATCCCCAGACTAACTTCTTATCCCGGCAAACAGCCGCTTCACAGCTGTGTGACAATACAGGGTGCTCCTGGACCTCTGATAAGCAGAGAAAGAATCGAGGCAGATGGTGGGGTAGAAGAATGTGGATTCAGACAGCAGCTCTTCTACTAACTGTTTTGCTGGGTGCATGACTTGACTGGAGAGCCCAAGGGTCCCCTACCTGCAAAAGGGACCCCTACCCCCTCATCAGAACCATGAAGAAGTAAATGCTATCAGAACCACGAAGAACTAAATGCCCAAAGTTATGTCATAGCAGCCGATCAACTCCCAGCATATAAACTGCTCCACAAAGCCAGCACACGAGCAGCGGGTAACCTACCGACTGGGCCGCAGACAGGGCCAGGTCCCCAGCTGGTTCAGGAAATACAGCCGGGAGATGGCTGGGATCATGTCCATGATGAGGTGATAGTCAACCATGTTCCGTGAATACATCTCCAGCCTCTTCAGATCGTAGGGGAGGAAGAGTGCTTCCAGCTCCTCCCGGCGCAGGGCTGGGCGTGCGACAGAGCCCGAAGGGTCAGCGCAGCCCGGCGCAGGGCTGGGCGTGCAACAGAGCCCGAAGGGTCAGCGCAGCCCGGCGCAGGGCTGGGCGTGCAACAGAGCCCGAAGGGTCAGGGCAGCCCGGCGCAGGGCTGGGCGTACAACAGAGCCCGAAGGGTCAGCGCAGCCCGACGCCCCTGCCGGAACTCCCACGTGGAATGCACAAGGGTCCCCGGGGGGCACCCAGCAGCTGTTCCTCCACTAGCGTTCAGCCAGAGCAGGGGAGGACCACCCGCAAGTGCTGCCCACCCATACAACACCCCGCCTCAGGCAGCCCTGACCTCCTCATGCAGAGGGGAGGCAGCCCGGGCTGTATGACGGGGTGGGTGGTGTGTGACCCTCGTGTTGGCATGGGACTCTGAGCATTTTCCCCACTTCATCACTTCTCTTCAGGACCCAGCTTCGCAGGCAGCACACAGGCTCCCACCCTCAGCTCCAGAAATAGATTTTTCCACCCAAATATAATTGATCCCAAAAGAGACACACATTCACATAACAACCAACAGGGGGAAAAATCCCCACAGCTGTTAGCACTAATGATCCTTTACACCTTTTTTATATTTTAAGTATTCAAACAGAATCTGTGTGCCCAGAGCACTTCTGTGTGTTGGCTACAGAAGGCTGGCAGCAGATTCTTATTACAATTTCATGAATGAGGAAATGGAGCCTCAGAATCGAGCTAGTTGCCCTAGCTCACAGAATTTAGAACAGGTTCTAGAACTGACTAGCTGCAGGCCTTACATATGTCTCTGAAGCCAAGTCACACATGCCTCTAGTCCTGTCTTGGGGATGACAGGCACAGCGCATGACAGAGGCCCTGGGATGGGGCAGGGCCTGCTAAATGGAGGTGGCGGCGGGGGATACAGGCCTGCAGCTGGTCCCTCCAAGCCTAGTCTAGCCCGCGTCCTGGACCACACGCCCGCCTCCCATACGTTCCGCACAACCAAGCCCCTCCAGCCGCCCAGCCAGCTCACCCGGCTGCACAGGTTTCCCGATGTTTCTGTTCTGAAGGATGTTCAAAGCCAGGGGAGGAGAGAAGGTGCTGAACTGGTAAGACAGCAGGGATAGGAACCGCCTTCGGAAATCTGCGGGTCCAACCAGATGGAGTCAGAGGTCTGCAGGGCCCAGGGCCCGTCACCTGGCTGCCCCCTATGTCCACTCCCCACTCACCTTTCCAAAAGGCGGAGAGCCAGGCGCCCTGGTCTGCCTCCTCCTCGTCCATCAGTGTCTTCAGCATGATGCACGAGTGCTCTCCGGTCAGGTCATTCTGGGGAACACAGATCCCTGACTGGTACCAAGGCCCCCTTTTATGAAGCCCCTGTCAACACGCATGGGTAAGCGTGCTCTACGGACCCTTGCTTCCTCCCCAGAGGGAGGGGCGGCCTCACCCTCATTCTCGCAGGGCCCACTGCCTACATGACAGCTTCCAGAGGCTACTCTGTCCTGATGGCCCCTGCGATGGAGCAAAGCTGCTCAAACCTTCGGAGCGTGCCTTCTGCTGTGAGCCCCTGGCTCACACCAGGTCAGACTATGAGCCGAGAGGCATTACAGCTTAAACACCACATGACCCAGTCAACATGTTTTGGGCGCTCACAGCAAAGACTCCATGGCCAGCAAACAGGATGGTGAGGGCTCTCATGCTGGCAACAGGTTTACAGGGGCAGGCTCCTTTAGGTTCTAAAACAGTGGCCACAGGTTTTAAGATTTTTTACTACACAACAACCACATAGCCCAACACCATAAAAATATCTAACGGATTTCAACTGAAGGGCATTCAAGTAACAAAATGCCACCACCAAGTCACAAGCAAGCAATGCACGGCACCAGAACACAGGGACGCACCGCGGACTGTGCTGAACTCGCTGGCTCCAGTGTGCTTCCTGCAGTCGACGGCCAAGGCCACGCCCCAGCCTCGACCAGCCTCGCTGATGAGGACCCAGCCCCTCCACAGCCGCCCCTGCCCCGTGGAAGCAGCCACACACCCAGTGTTCCTCACCAGTCCAGCTCTGAACACTCAAATGAGCATCTCCCTTGGATACTGACCTTGAGCTCTCCAAAACCACACCTCCCACACTCCCTCTGAGCTGCTGGCCTCCCCTCTCCAGCCAAACAGAGCGATCAGGAGAACATCACCCTCCTGGCATGACCTCCACCAGCCGCCCGACGCCCTCTGTGCCCACACTCTTCACTGCCCGAGGGATGCGCTGGCCCCTCTCCTGCCCTCTGGCCTCTTCTGGGCCTGCAGTCCTGTCATCAGCCCCCTCACCTGTGTCTGCATGAGCTCTGCAGGACCACCGCCTGCAGCTGACGAGCAGGTTCTGGAATCTCCCGGCTGACGAGCCCACCCCAACTCCAATCTCCCTCCAGCGACCTATTCCTCTGGCCCCTCTGCCTCGTGTAGGAACCACCTACTCAGTCTATCTCCTCACCTCCTTCTCTTCTCCCGTCAGGGTAACCCCTCCACAGAAGCCACCTTCACTTCAACCACCAGTGCCAGAGTCCACTGGTCAAATGTCCTCAACTTATTCATTCTCTTGAGGGCAATGACTCCCCTTCTTTAAGCCACAGACCCTGCCCTTCTCCTACAGATCACAGCTCTTCCTCCTCAGCTCCCCACCTTGATGTATTTTCCAACTCATTCCTCTAAATGCTGGAACGTCCAAGGACTCACCTTTATTCTTAGCCCCTACTTTCAACAGCTTTAAAAACTTACTCACTGAACAAAAGTATGTACTGAACACACACTATACACAGCAGACGCTATTAAGTGCTGGGGTTACAGCTGTGAAGAAAACAGACACTGACCCCCTCCAAGATCCTTTATCCAGGAGTATATTCTATTAAGAACACACTGATGACTCAACTCTCTGTCTCCAGGCCTAGCCTCTTCTTCAAATTCCAGATTCCTGTGGTCAACTGCCTATTCCCTATGTCCACTTGGAGGTCTTATTAGACCCCAAAACAGTTCTCACTTCCACCTCCAAATCTGGTCCTCCCCATTGAGTCTTATCTCAGCAAACAGCACTCAACACCCAGTCTCTCAAGCCAAAAATCAAAGCACTACCCTCAAGCCTTCTGTTCACTCATCTTCCACATCTCCACCCTCTGACTCTACTCAGCTCACCTTCCAAACACCCCTGGCATCTGGCCCCTTCTCTCCCCTATGTCCCCCTGAGCCACGCCACCCCTCTCATCCGCTCATCTCCCCACCTCGACTGCGGTCCACTGTCCACATGGCAGCCCCGAGAACCTTCCCTCTAACCCCTCCCTCCACCAGAAGAGGGACCATGAACCACCATCCTTTCAAGGGTCCTCCAGCCACACCGGCCTTGTATCTCCTTCAAATCACCAATGTCCTTTCCACCTCAGGTCCTCACATTTGCTGTGCCCTCTGCTTGGAAATGCTCTTCTCTGAGGGCAGGGCTGTCACACGGCTGGCCCACTCTGGCCGTTGAGGCTGCAGTGTGACAAGTCACCCCGGACACGCCACTGACCACGCCATCGCCACCTGAGCGTTTCTTGTTTGCTCACTTTGTGCTGCCTATTTCCACTCATCAGAAAACAAGCTTTCCTGGCTTATCTTACTCACTGCCTGATTCACCACAGGTGCTACATATTTTTTCTGATAACCTGTCTCACTAGCTCTCCCACATTAACACTTTATTCTCTGTGGCTCTGTTGACCACACAATCGCATCCCTCCTTCAGATACCAACTTACCCCAAGCACTGCTAAAACCACTTTCCTTCCTGTTTTTTTAAAAAGTACATATTCGAGAAGGCCCCCAGTGACAGGATTCCAGAACCAGGGGAACAAGTCCGTGTACACCTCTGCCATCTCAGTCAAGCACAAAGCCGCTCGACTGCGTGAGGCGGAGATGGGGGCAGGAATGGGTGTGACCACGTGGCGTCTCAGTGAGGCCGGCTGCCCTGGGGGCTGTCAGAGCCAACCTCCTGGCAGCTCAGGGACGCCTGCTCAGAGTGCAGCCAGAGGAACCAGGGCTCTGCAAGGACACACCTGTCGCCAGCCCTTCTTTGCCACAGGCCTCACTCACCGGGGTCTGTCGCAGATAAACAGGAACAAACCCAGCTCGTTTCCAGAACCTGCCAAGACAGAGACAGCAGGTCGCCACATGTGCATTCTGGGAGCAGCTGGCATACAAGGCTGGGAAGGGCCATGGGGAATCTTCGATGGCTGTTGCCCCAAGACAGACAGACACAGCCCATATAGCGCGAGTTCTCAGGACACCAGGGCCCAGAGGACACTTACTTGAGGAGCCTGGGGGTCAGGCCGTAGGACACCCCCAGGTAGTCCAGGTGTTCAGCAGGCCTCTCGTTCAGCTTGAGAAGTAAGGGAGGCAGGTCCTTCCGGGGAGTGATGACTTCTTCCAACAAGCTGACGGCCTGGCGGACGCCGGGGGAGGGCATGTCCACCCAGCGGGGGAGGAGGAAGGTTAGCGACATGCCCAAGCACCCCAGCCACACCAGGCTCTGGACGAACACACCAAAAACTGGGGCGGGTTTCTAGGTTTGTTCCCATGGTTTTAAAAATGAAAACACACCACTAAGCCCAGTGATCATTCCCAAGAATCCCAAACCCCTAGACGAGCCTGGAATCACACTCCTCAGAACCCAGAATTCAGGAAACAGCCACATGTTTAGAAACACCGAACACAAAGACAGAGGCAGGGTTCTCAAGATAGGTTGAAGACGCAGGTCTGCCACCAGATGGCTGCAGTGTCTTGGAAGTGACAAACCTCTGAGCCTGACCTTAAATACAAGCCTTCCCCACCTCCTGAACAGGCATGTTGTGAAAAATCAAATGAACCCGCATGAAAAGCCACCCCAGTTCCTAGTGTTATATCCAGAAAGACAGAGCTTCCCTGGGTCTGGCTTCAGTACTGAGGGGAGGAGACTCTGCAGAGCTAGGGCTTCAAGCTCAAAGGTGCATCAGCATCACCTGGGAGCTTGTTAAGACCCAGATTACTGGGTCCTGCCCCAGAGCCTCGATTCAGGGGGGATAGACTTAACACGTCTCCAGATGAGGCTGATGATGCTGATCCGAGGGCCTCGGTTTCAGTGTTAGCTGGAGAGAAAGAAGCGTCTCCAAAGCCAGAGAGGAGCTCAGCTGCTGCAGCCCACAGTAGCCCAGACCATGAGACTGCTCTTGAGGACGATCCCGAAGACCCAGAGAGAAACCTGGTCTCTGCCAGGAGCCGGTAGCCCAGCCAGAAGACGCTTACCTCACTGCTGACAGTGTGAATCTCCTGCGACGTCTCCAGGACCTTCTCCTCAAGACAAGGGAACCTGCCCTCGTAGTACATCTGCAGCAGCTGCAGGGCTCGGCTGCCGTAGCCCATCTGTGAGCAAACATGAGGGAAACGGGCAAGGGGAGCAGAGATGTCCTCAGCGTCCATGCACTTCTGCACCCCTGTACCGCTTCTAGAAAGCCTCACTCCGGGTCACCCCGCCCTTGGCAAAGAGAACCAATGAAACCCCCCAACAAGGTCAAAGCAGAGACCCTCAAGACCTCGTGTAGCAAGACCCTCGCTCTTGCACCATCTAGCCCGCCCATCTGCCACCCGGGTGGGAGGCCAGCCGGCCACACTTTCTGATCCACGGCTCAGCGAGCCCCAAACTGATAACTCTCCAGCTAACTCCTCAGTGGAGGCTTCCAAGACAGGCAGTCATGACAGTAAGATCTGGTTCCCCAGCCCTCTGTCCTCACAAAGGGAAGAGCAACCATATACAACCATCCCGCCTGCCCATCCAGCCCCGGGCAAACCGCCCACAGCACTGGGTCTGCTACTCCTTGACCAGCTTCCTATGTAAACAACCAAGTACACCTGGCCCACTGAGCGGCCAGCAACACGCCTGCAACTAATAATAGCACCAGGTTTGAAGGCACAAGGACACGTTACCCCTTGATAATCCGGGTGAACAGCAATGCGAACCACCCTTCCACCTGAGAGACCGCCAAAGTCTGGGTCTTGGAACTGTGAGGGAGGCACAAGTAACTTAGCAACAAAGACAGCCTCCAACATCACCAGCTTAGCCCCCCGAGACACACCAGGGAAAGCACTCCACCTGTTCTGACACTGTCCATGGAATCAGGTCACCTGAGGCCTTCTTGCCCCGAGACAGGCTGTTCAAGATGGACTGGCGAGAAATCTCCCCCTCAAGGCACACCTGTGGGGAAAGCAGGATGGTGCAGAGAGAGGCCGGCTCCAGGTGGAGCGCCCACCCACAGAACCTCACCTGCGCCCTACCCTTGCTCTGCCCAGGCCAGCTGTTTCCACTCCCGCCCACACTTAACCCTGTAACCAACTCATCTGTTTCTAAGGGAAGTTTCATTACTATGTCCTGTGGGCATCCTGACACCGTCACCTAAGGAGGCAGAATACTGACATCCTCCTGGCCCAGAAAGCAAAACCACACTAGATGAGGGTCTCCACACACGGTGTACATGTGAGCTCATCGATTAAGACTCGGGAGGGTCATATGGCTCTGTACAGAACTGTGCAAATTCACAATGACTCATGCATGGGTAAACACAGTTAAACACGGTATGTGCATGTAATGAAATACAACTGTAACCCTTAAAAATTATGCAAATTATGAATATTTGACATGTTGGAAAAAAAGATTGCCAAATACTATGATCCCATGTTTGTGAATAAGAAAAACAATAAAGAAATGCATAAATACATGCCAGGCACTACAAACATGTTTCCAATCTGCCTTTTAATTTTACAAGTACCATGGATTGCTTTTGAAATAGAGAGGAAAACAAAGTTCTGTTTCAGGAGCTATAAGTCAAAATATGCAAAGCCAGTTCTGCCTTTCAGCCATCCGTGAACAGTGAAGCTTTGGGTGTGTGTTAGGGTGGTGGTTTCCTTTGCACCCTAACTGCCTGCCTGGATACACCCAGTCACTTGGCTCCAGCCCAGGAATCAACAGCTTCTGCTTCTGCACTCCCGTTACTGAGCCACTAATCCTTGATTGCCTAAGCGGTTCCCAAATGATGCTACAAGGACACCTCAGCTTCTGTACCTGGATGACGGCAAGCACTTCTGGAAGGGCATTCTGGGTGGGGGGCACAGGAGGCAGGAGGCAGAAGAGATGGTGAGCAGGGGCATCAGAAAGCATCTGAAGGTCGTTGGGAGAGTTCTGTGGAGCACAAACAGGGTCAGTGAGAAGCCCTCCTCATCCCGTCCTTATTCGAGTGGCTACTCCAGAATCATGACTACAGAACTGCCTTCCCGAAGCCGACTGAAGTGCTGACGCCCAGGAAAGCACATGCCAGCATCTCGGCTGGGCAGCCTGATACTCTCCACAAGGGCTTCAGTGCGAGGCGCCTCCTATGTTCGCGGTCACCTCACCATGAGTGCTGAGGCTGCAGAGCAGGGGCGGACATCTGCTTAGCTAGCACTACGCACCTCACAGCTGGGAAGCAAAGGTCCTCTTGATAAGAGGCTGCTATTTTAGGAAAACCTCTCAGGGCTTCTAACACCAACCCTTCAGCTTTCTATTAAAGGCTATTATTCATAAAAATGCTACCTAGACACACACAAAGTGTCCTTTCCAATGTTATCTTTTTAGTTTTTAAGACTTCCAAATATTCTAAATTCTCACTCACTGATCCCTGAAAATAGCCCGGGGGTGTAAGGCTGGTCTCAGGTCACAGAGCACCCCCCAGATTACAACTGCTATGTCATCTCAGCCCATCCATTCAGCCAACTGGCAAGAAATATAAGTACCCCTTTTAAAATGGGCAACACTTACCACCCTCTCCAGCCACCACACACAGAGCTACATGCAGAAATCCCATGCTCCGTATACAAAGCTGGAGCAAAAGACAAGCCTGAACAACAGGAAATGCAACTCTGAAGTAGAAGCCCTGGCCCCTGCCAACATCAGGACATTCTAGTCCCAGTAGAATGGTCACCTGAGCCACTGGGTAACAAAAGATGCAAGAAGTCAAGTAAAAGGCACCGCCAAGAGCTGCAATTCACTGCTGAAGTCCACGTGAGGGCTGGTTTCAGTTACCTTGTAATGAGAAGCCACGTAGAGAGCCATAAGCCGTTGGAGGAAAACCTCGGAGGCCTTATGGTAGCAAAAGAGGGTATCTCTATTAACATAGTAGCTGGATTTGAGGTTAAGCAACCAAAACATATCAAAGAGAGCCCCGAACAAGGCACGCTACTTCCAAGGACAACCTGGATACGTGGGTTCCCTCAGCCTGGGAAGAGGAGGCCCTGGTTCTAAGCAGAAACATAGCAGGGAAGGAAGAGAAGGAAAATCGAGAACATTCCACCTTGTCCTCTTCCCAGAGCAGCAGCCTATGAGGCAAAGGGCCAGAACCTTCAGTTAAACTCTCCCATCATCTCCATTCCCTTTCACAGGACGAATGGAACCCAGGAGGATACAGCTCACACGCTTCAGGCAAGGGGCAGCCAGAGACAATCCGAGTGATGTTGAGGCAATCCAGGCACAGCAAGTCGTTCAGCCACTTCTCCACGGCATCCCCAGGGGCGTATCGGATCGACTCCTGCAGGGAAACCTCATGCAGGGTTCGCACTGTTCAAAACACACGCAAGACTAAATACGTTTTGTCCAGGAGATCAAGGCAAATGTTCTACTTTATCTCTGTCACGTGGTACCCACATAAATATGGCTCAAGAATTTAAACTGAGTGGTTTTAAATTGTTCCGGTGGAAAAAATAAATAAATAAATTGTTCCGGTGGATGTTCAACTTGTCTGGACACCAACCCCCAAAGGTCTCACTACGTCAAGGCAACCAATGCCCCGAGATGGTGACAAACAGGAATCCAGTCACCAGAAGGCCCAGGTCAGCCTCCCGTCTGGTCACTAGTTTGCTGTTCCTCAGAGAAAAGCAACTTCATCTCTTGGGGACTCAGCCTCTCTGCCTGATCATCAGGTCTGCTATCACCCATAATGTCATGAGGGGAAGGATCCAGGAAAAGTGTGACGTGACTTGCTGTGCACCGCAGGCCCATCCAGAGCTCCGGGGGTACCTGATGCCAGCCTGGCCGTCGCCGTGGTCTTGTTCTCAGCGGTGGTGCTGACCTGGCTCTGGGCACTCTGTTGGCGGAGCTGCTGAATTAGCTTGAGGGACAGGGACCGGCCAGTGCCCTCGTAGCTAGGAGAAAAAGCAAAGGCAGTTAGGCTCGAGGTGCCGAATCACCTCTCCAGGAGGGGACAGAGAAAGTAGTTCTCTGTCCTCAACCTGATGAAACCCCAGACTCCTGCTTGCTGAGAACAGCCCTTCACCTCTGAACTTCCAGCAGGGCATGTGCATGGCCAAAGGAAGCTGGGCTGCATGGTGGCTCAGCTCGGAGCCATCTAGGCCTGGGCTCAAGTCCTGGCATGTCCGTTTAGTACCTCTGGGCCAGGAACTCAACCTCTCTCAGCCTCCTCCTCAAAAGGGGACTAGTGTACATAGCTCACAGGGCTGTACTACGAACTAAAAAGAAAGATCAAAAAGACGACGTGAACAAAGCCTGTAGGATAATGGAACTGCAGCAAAGATGAATGGTCGATTAACGAGAAGTTGCATGCTTGAAAGATGAACAGAGAGCATTTCCAGTTTGGAAAAATCAAGATTAAACAAATCCACCATCTAAGTATTTTTTCATGACTACTTTCCCTTGAAAGAGGACATAAACTAGAAAATTTTTCTAATTTTCAATTAGAAAAATGAACAGAGGACCTGAATAGATACTTCTCCAAAGAAGATACACTGTGGCCAAAAAGCACATGACAGGACGCCCCACATCAGCCAACTAACAGGGACACACAAACGAAGGTCACACGAGCCACCATTCATGCTCACTAGGACGGCACAGTCAAAAAGGACATACAAATACTAGCAAAGACGTGGAACCCTTACACGCTACTGGTGGGAATGCAAAATGGCACTGTTGCTTTGGAAAACAAGCTGGCAGTTCTTCAGTTAGAAAGTTCCCATTTGACCCACTAGTTTGACTTCTAGGTATACCCTCAAGAGAACAGAAAACGTTCTACACAAAAACCTACACGCGAATGTTCACAGCAGCACTGTACTAGCCAAGAGAGAAATAAACGATCAACAGACGAATGGAAAAACAAGATGTGCATAAACACACACCGGAATGTTACTTGGCCAAGAAAAGGAATGAAGTACTGATATAAGCTACATGGAAGAACCTTGCAAACATTATGGTTAGAATCACAAAAGACGACATATTCAAAGATTCCACTTATTTCAAGAGTTCAGACTAGGCGAATCCATACATATAGGAAGTTGATTAGTGATTCCCTAGAACTGAGGAAAAGGAAGGAATGGAGGATGATAATTAAAGGGTATGGAGTTTCTTTCCGGGAAAATGAAAATGTTCTAAATTGTCGTGATGGCTGCACAACTCTATGAATATACTAAAAATCACTGAGTTACACACTTTAAATGAGTAAATTGTATACTGTGTGAATAATATCTCAATAAAGATGTTACCAGAAAAAGTAAAATCCATCTTATTTAACTATTTTCAGTGTAAGTAAAGCAGTCAAATAATAAATCTAAAATATAGAATCATTTCTTCAAAATGTGACTTCCATATAGAAATCAACAATGAAGGCAAGTACACGTTGACCTGGGAAGATTTCACAGTATATTCTTTTTTTTTTTTCTGGCCACACTGTGTAGTTTGTGGGATCTTGGCTCCTTGACCAGGGATCAAACCCAGGCCACCTGCAGAGGAAGTTCAGATTCCTAACCACTGAACCACCAAGGAATTCCCAGTATATTTTTACATGAAAAAGCAAACGCAAAACATTATGGAAACTATGCTTATGTTCTTATTCAAAATGAAAAAGTAAAATAAATGTACACCAAAATTCTAACAAGCTATCTCTAGAGAGTCAGATCACTGGATTTCTTTTTGCTTACCTTCCCTTTCTCACTTTCCCATAGCAAACAACTAAATATTTCAAAATTTTGAAAAAGCTCTTGAGTCTGCTTTCTTATGATAATTACACAGTTACTTTAATACTACATTTTCACATAATTTCAGGGGATAAGACATTGGTGCGTGTGTGTGCTAAGTCACTCCAGTCATGTCCGACTCTTTGTGCCCCTATGGACGGCAGGCTCCACTGTCCATGGGATTCTCCAGGCAAAAATACTAGAGTGGGTTGCCCATGCCCTCCTGCAGGGAATCTTCCCGACCCAGGGATGGAACCTAAGTCTCTTAAGTCTCCTGCACTGGCAGGTGGGCTCATTACCACTAGCGGCACCTGCGAAGCCCAACACACTGGTATCGCCGTCCATGTGCTCCCTAGGAGCTGGTCAGACCTAGACAGCAGACGCTCGTCAACTGGGTGATGAAATTCCTGTCTGGTGTTGCCTGTTCTGGTGGGCTATAGCTCACACCAGAGGGAGCTGTAGTTCACTATGAAAGGGTAAAAGAGAAGGCCGATGAGAGAGTGAAGCGGGCCCAAAGACTCAAACTTTAGGTATCAGCCCTATCCACCCAGGCGCAGGTCACGTTCACTAAATCCCACCTAACTGGCAACATCCTGTAAAGGAGGCAACGGCTCCTGCCCGGTGCTCACCCATTGATGGTGGATGCCATGAAAACAAGGTAGGGGCCCAGAAGACTCTTCACCAGGGGAAGGGGGATGGCAGCAGCTTCATCAATCACAACGAGCTCAGCCTGGCCCAGTTTCACAGCATCTGCAGGATGTATGTACTGCAGGAAGGAAAAATGTACATTGTTAGCTTGGCCGCCGATACCATGGCTGCAGTCGCTGGTGAGTCACCATAAAGGCCCTCTCTTTCCCCTCTCCCCCGTCCTCCGTCTTCTTTCTCTCATTCCTTCCCTGGTAGGACAAAGCAGGGACAGCTTAGAGTCAGATGCCTGGGGCCTAACAGTTCAACCACTGACTGTGCGGCCCTTCTTCTCAGAGCCTCAGATTCCTCTCCAGAAAATGGAGGAAATACTGATGGCTGCTTGAGAAAAAAATTAGGTAAAATTAAGTAAATCTGCACCAATGCTCTGCCTAGGACCTGGCGAGTGACAGGTGATGCCTCTACTTCCTCTCTCTCCCCTCTTTCTCATACTTCCCCCAGCCTCACTCTGACCTGTGGGCCAGAGGCAAGCTTGGCCCCAGCGATGGCTGAAGCGGAAGACTTCAGGTTCCCAAGCATCTCCGACACGCTGCGCACCGTGTGTCCTGCTGTGACACCGTCTCTATTAAGCCCAATTCTTCCTGCACTGGTGGGGGCACTTCTAAGACTCATGGTCGTCTTACTGCTCGCACACTTGTGTTATTAGCCTGTCACAAACTCGCCACGAACTTGGCTCCCTTACGCCCATCAACAACCTCTTCAGTCCCTTCAGGGGTTCCTGCTTCTTTCAAGTTTGCAAAAGACCACGAAGAGGTATTTTACAGGAAAGGAAACCTGAAGAGCCAATTAACATCAACAACAGTATTCAACCTCACTGGTAATTAGCACAATGCTGAAGACAACAAGGAGATCCTATTTCCTATGCATGCGGGCAAAATTTAATTAGCAATAAAACACCAATGTTTGTGAGGACATGGGGAAACAAGAACTCAGCAAAGTGCTGGGTTGAAGGTAATCCCGCACAAACACTTGAAAGGAGAATCTGGCAAAATCCGAGAAAGATGGAAAGCTATGCATATTCTAAAACCCAACAATTCCAATTCTAGACACATATAAACTCTAATGTACTCACACAGTGCTTAAAAATGAATCAATCAGATCTCAAGCTTCAATCTGGACAAACCCGAAAACAAGTGTTGAGTGAAAAAAGGCATGCTGAAAAAGTATGCCTATACGGTATGCTACCATTTATGGATACATAATTACGTAGGAAAATATAAACACATGAATTGAAAGGAGATACGCAATCTCAGAGCAGAGTTATCTAAGGGGAGCGAAAAAAGGGAACGGATGGGGAAGGGTACAAGAGAGACTTCCACACTGAGGTTTTAGATCTTTAAAACACAAATATAAATGGCTTTTAAGATATGAAACAAACACAGCAAGCAGCAAAATGCCAGCATTTCTTAGGCTTGAGTGCTGGGCACCTCGGTATTATGTTACATCGGTCTCTGTGCTTTTCTGTAGTCTGAACTATTTCATTACAAATAAGATTTTGTAACTGTTTTGCAAGAAGTTGAGGGATCAAAGAGGCAGAGACCCCTCTCATTTCCAACAGTGGGATACATGTCCTCAATGGGGCCCCATGTCTTGGATTTTTACAGAGAAGAACTAAACAAGCACCTCATAAAAGCAGCAGACCCTGGAGAGGCGGAGCTGACTTTAAACCTAATATTCTTCTATATCTCATTTCCAACAAGAAGAGGCCTCAAAGGGACATAAATGTGGCCTCATAAAATCAGGTCTCCTCTTCTGCACTTCAACTCCAGCCTAGAGACAAAATGACTGGTAATACGAGAGGGTCTCTGAAGACAGACCCCAGGAGCAGCGAGGGCTGAGCCAGGCATTTCAGGGCAAGGCTTCCCTTCTCTGGTCTGTGTATTTCTCTCAAGTTTCAACAGATCTCTGTATTCTCACGGCCTGCAGCCTGCCCCTCACTCCTACCCCAACACTGGCCTTTCCTCCTCGAAGCTGAGAGAACCAGACCAAAGTAGGAAGAAATTACAGAAAGAACAGTCTAGAGACTCAGCAAGAAAAAAAATTACAGTCCTTGAGGAAAAAGGCATGAGCACTTTACATTATTTATAGCCTAGATCTTTGATGAAAGGTGTACCTACTTGACAGACATATACACAAAGGTCAAGGGTGTAACCTGCCATGTTTACCTGGCCCACTTCCCACCCCAGCCCAGCTCCAAAAAATTCTCAATAGACCTACTCCATTAGGCGCCCATAGGGCCCCATCCCTTCTGCAAGCCTGTCATGATTTAACAAAATTGTAGCCTTTGGACAAGTACAGACCATTCAGGCTTACAAAGCACAGGAGATTTATAGAGCTTTCGGGGAAACACTGTTTAAAAAGGAAAGTAGGCCACTGGCTAAACCACAAAGATTCAGAGTACATCTCACAAAGACCTTTTCTTCTTTCAAACGGTAAGGTTATTGTTCTAGCTATAGATGCATGGTTTCAAAACCTGCTGTAACTAAGCAGAATTAGAAATGACGTCAGAGAAAATGATTCCATTTCTCTTAGTTGATGAGCATACTCACTCAGTTTTCAAGGGACAAACTACAACTTTTCGATCTGGCTTACATACATCTGTTAGTTCGTTTGAATGTTTTTCTTTAGAAGAGGCTGAAAATATGGAACAGGTTTACCGTAAAGCAACAACACTGTCTAAAACATACATAATTACACATCACATAAAACAGCTATAAAAGGAGACATCTTAGAACACTTATACACAGCGGCACACTGGCCCCACGTGGCAGGATTCGGAACAAGCCTCACCTGAATGGTCTGCCTGTGCTCCCGGAACACGTTCACTCTAATCACTGCTTTGTTAAATTCAGGATTGAGAGACTGAATGATCTCGTAATCCAGATGCTCCTGACGGGGAAAAAGCCAAACCAATGCCAAATGTCAGAAACAAGCTTTCGAAACGAAAATAAGTTTGCATTCTACAGACTTCACCTGGATTTATACTCAGCATGGAATCAAAATAAGCTCTTATCCTAACTTCCTACCTGATACTGCAGAGCATCAAATCCTTTAAACACAAATTCAAACAGAGTGTGGAGGTTATCCGGGCTCGGGGAGGTAACAAAGATATTGGAGTACCTGTTGAACAAAAGGAGGATTTTTTTGCTTTTAAGTAATTAGGAAATTGAAGAAATGTTAAGAGAATTTAAAAAAAGAAAATATTTTTGTTTGCCCCTGTTACACAGGTGATAACAAGAGACAGTGGTGAGGGATAAAAAAATCAGGACACACATTTTGAGGAGGAAAAGTAAAATAACTGCAGACCTGAGGGTATTTTTGCTCCCAACCTAATGAAAACAAGTTGCCAATTTGAAGGGAGCACACCCCAGCAATTAGCTACCAGCATCCATGAAAGCACACTGCTGAGGGCACAATGCTTTCAAACTGTGGTCCTGGAAAAGACTCCCAAGAGTCCCCTAGACTGTAAGGAGATCCAACCCATCAGTCCTAAAGGAAATCAACCCTGAATACGAATGAGAAGGACTGATGCTGAAGCTCCAATATTTTGGCCACCGGATGCGAAGAGCCGACTCACTGGAAAAGACCCTAATGCTGGGAAAGATTGAAGGCGAAAGGAAAAGAGGATGAGATGGTTAGAGAGAATCACTGACTCAATGGCCATGAATTTGAGCAAACTCCAGGAGACAGGAGAGGACAGAGGAGCCTGGTGTGCTGCAGTGCATGAGGTCGCATACAACTTAGTGAGTCAGACACAACTGAGCGACTAAACAGCAGGAGGGTGCCCTGGGGACCGCTCCCTCAGTGTCAGAGATGGCACCGGCTCCCCAGTCCTGCACCCCTAGCCCAGAGAGGGCCTCACGCTCATCACTAGCTATGCTGACAGGTTTTCAAATCATGCAGCCAAAGTGCTCCGTCGTGAGCAGGCGAAGGCCACAGTGAGCCTCTGAGGGATCCTTGTTCAGTATAAAGGATGCGAAAGGCAGAGGGCCAGGTGGTACCACTAGAGCAGCCAGAGTAAGAGAGTCAGAAGCTGAGTTCAGTCCCAGCACAACCAGCACTGACTTGGGGGAACCTTGGGTGAGTCACTGAAACTCCCTGAGCCTGGGTTTATCCATCTATGAAACACTAACGTTACTCTCAGGAGCACCAAGGAAGATCATGTATATAGGACACGGTAAATCCTAGTCCATTATTTGTATCTGCGAAGCTGTAAACACATGCTTTCCTGGCAGCTGCATAAATCTTCTGTCCAGGACAAAAGAATGGCAAGTGATGCCACACTCAAAGGCAGCTCCTCAATGCAAACAAGATTTTCTATTGATCAAATCATTAAAATGACAAACCTGTATTTTTCTCGGTCAGCAAAGCTGGTCATACACAGGCTCATTTCCTGAGAGTTTTAAAGTTCCTTACCACCATTTCTTTGCTCTTGTGTGTTTGTTCAACTCTAAATAGTTGTCACGAAGGCCCTGGTATCTGTATGCCAGGACACATATACGCGTACCTTTGGGATCTGGGGATAACAGCATTGTTCTTTCAAGCTGTTGCTGTTTAATCACTAAGTTGACGCTGGGAAAGACTGAGGGAAAGATTGAGGGCAGGAGGAAAAGGGGGTGGCGACAGACGATGAGATGGTAGGATGGCATCATCGACTCAACGGACATGGGTGTGAGCAAACTCTGGTAGGTTGTGAAGACAGGGAAGCCTGGCGTGCTGCAGTCCATGGGGTTGCAAAGAGTTGGACACGACTTAGCAACTGAACAACAACTGAACAAGTCACTAAGTTGTATCCAACTCTTTTGTAACCCCATGGACTGTAGCCCGCCAGGCTCCTCTGGGATTTCGAAGGCAAGAACACTGGAGTGGTTTGCCATTTCCTTCTCCAGGGGCTCTTCCCAACCCAGGGATTGAACCCGCATCTCCTGCACTGGCAAGTGGATTCTTTACCACTGAGCCCCCAGAGACACCTGCTCTCTCTAGACAGGTGCCCAAGATCTAGAGAAATCACTCAGGAGCTCGCTTACACCAGGAACAGCCCCCCGACCCCTCGTCCTGCACACAGATCCCGCAGAGCTCAGGGTGCCTGAAGCCCGGGATCCCCCTTACCCAAAAGCCACCGCCCCAGCAATAGCCAGTCCCAGGGCTGCAGATTTCCCCCTTCCTCGGGCAGCCGTGAGCGCAACAGTACTCCTCAGGGTCTTTTCTGAGATCCCCTCAATGAATTTCAAGACAGCTTTGGCCTGTGGAAAGAGAAACATTGGGTGAGCTGTGAGAAAGGCTGAGGTTCAGCCACTTAAACTGAAATTGCGGGGGAGCAGGGGACAGGGGGCCGCTCTCGCCGACCAGCACCTAGACTCTTACTCCCGTGATCATGTCCTCTCAGTCTCCAGGCTTTTAACACCAACCAGATGCTGATAACCCCGCAGTTCACATCTCCATCCAGACCTCCTCCCCCACCCAGACTCTCCCACACACCCAACTGCCCCCCTACGTCCACCACCCATCTCACACTCAATACCTAACGTCCCCCCAGTCCTCCTCCACCTACCATCTTCCCCAGCTCAGCTAGTGTCCAACTATTCAGGCCAAAAATTGCCTCCATTTTCTCCTCATACCCGACTCATCAACAAATCCTGTCCTTCAAAACATAAAAATCCCACATTCCTCACTATCCTCTTCCTCCACCACTATGGTCGAAGCCACCACTGTGTCCTGCCACCATTTCTACAGATACAGCAGTGGGCATTATCTCTAGGATACATTTCCAGGAGAAGAGCTGCTGAGTTAGAGTATGTGTGCATTAAAATGGGTGTCATGCCCAGTTATGGAACCCCCACCCATGTATGAAAGGCCTTCTTCTCTGCAGCCTTGCTGTCTTGCTGTATAATCCTGCAACTATGCCAACTGTCTCCCTGTTCATACTGTGCACATTGTTTGCTGAACCCGTGGTAGGCAAGGCGTGAGCAGGGAAGCTGGAAGAAAACTCAAGGAGTCATAGGAACTGCAAATGTTTATTCTCTTCTGACTGGCACAGAAGCCATAGCAGCAGACTCGCTACGCTCTCCTCTCATGGTTGACCCCGTGGACACAGCCATAAGACAGCCATAATGCAGACACAACCGAGTGGCAAAGGCTTTTCAGGTGGACCTTATGTATGCTGCTGCTGCTAAGTCGCTTCAGTCGTGTCCGACTCTGTGCGACCCCATAGATGGCAGCCCACCAAGCCTCCCCATCCCTGGGATGGGTTGCCATTTCCTTCTCCAATGCATGAAAATGAAAAGGGAAAGTGAAGTCACTCGGTCATGTCCGACTCTTAGCGACCCCATGGACTGCAGCCTACCAGGCTCCTCTGCCCATGGGATTTCCAGGCAAGAGTAGTGGAGTGGGGTGCCATTGCATTCTCCAAGCTTATGTATGTTTACAGAGCAAAAGTGGCCTGTCGCCAAGCAGATACACCATGATGCACAACCAGCCTGTTGGGATTCAGCCCCAAGTGGGTGGCATCACTGCAGCTGTTTTCCATCATGAGGGAAGATCCCAGGGCTGACAGGCCCGTGCTGCTTGTCTGCTCAGGCTGGATCAGAACTCTGAACACACCTGACAGCTTGCAGGTCTCTGGGCCATGTCTATTCAGCTCCCATCGCCATCCAGGAACCACCAGAAAAGCCAAGTTATATAACTGTATATTTACAAAACGTGGGGCGAGAGTGAGAGGCTGTGGGGCAAGAGGGTCTGATGACCACCATCTTGGCTAATCTGCTCTCTCCCCACACTTGCCAACACTGGGTACTGCTAAACTTTTAAGTCTTGACCAACCTGAAATGGGAACATAGGATCATTGTTTCAATTTGTGTTACTTCAGTTATGACAGAAAGCAGGCACTTTTTCAAATCGATATAATTACTGGCTATCTATTTTGTTTGTAAATTACTCTGCTTTTTTTCATTTATTTTAGAATATTATTTTAGAGTACATTTTTTGTCCAAATTTCATACCCTTTTATTATGTTCATGGATTTTTCCATGTACATTTTATCAGAGTGCTTCACTTCTCTATTCTAGAGCAACAAGCAAAGGATATGATACAGGGTTCAGCAAAGGCCAGGTTAGGGTGAGTAGGACCTGGATCCCCTCTGAGTGTTTCCAGCTGGAGAGACTTGAGCTTCCTCAAGCCCCACCCCTTCCTCCTGCCTGCGCCTAAGTGTCACTGCCCAGTCGTGAATGTAGAAGGTGCCCATGGGGAGACATGAAGAGTAGCACAGAGGGCAGGGGCGCCAGGAGAAGGGAGGGGCACTGCCAGTCGTGGTCACTTCTGCCCTCTCCCCATCCTCTCTCTCACTCCCCCTCTCTGATGATAAAGAAGGTACCAGGAAGTAGCTCAAAAGCAACCTGGAGCCTGCAGCCTGGGCCGCAGAGAGTGCTGCATAGCTGGTGATTCTATTTCCAGAAAGAAAAGGGAAACCAGCCTGTTGGGATTCAGCCCCAAGTGGGCGGCGTCACTGCAGCTGTTTTCCATCACGAGGGAAGATCCCAGGGCTGACAGGCCCGTGCTGCTTGTCTGCTCAAGTTGGATCAGAACTCTGAACGCACCTGACAGCTTGCAGGTCTCTGGACCATGTCTATTCAGCTCCCACCGCCATCCAGGAACCACCAGAGAAGCCAAGTTTACCAGCCCTGGTCACTTGCGGGAGCACAGAAATGCATCCTGGAAGCTCCCTCCCAGCCTGCTGTCTGTACCTACAGACCAGGTGGACCGGGTACCCTCATCACAGGGCCCTCCTCAGCACTCACACTGGAGCGGGGCTGAGTACTAGGTGCCTCCAGCCCTCCTCAGTTAAGAACAAGGCATAAGCAAAAACCTATGTCATCAACACTCAGTGAGAATGAAAGAATGCAGGTCCATCAGCCTGTGCTGGAGGGGTTCCTCTTTAAACACAACCCGTCTCCTCCCGACCCCAGCTCCTTGAACAAACAACAAACAACAGCTACAAACAACAAACCAGGGGGAAGGGGCAGATAAGCCCAGACTTCTGTGCTATGCTGGTGCTGCGTGCCCACGTGTGAGTAACAGAAAAGGCCCTGCCCCACAGAGCAGCCAAGCCTCATCCTAACTTGGCTTCTGTTCTCTGCTCGCTGTCTTTTCCCTCTGTGTGCTTCAGACAGGGATGGGGGTGTTCCGAACACATGTCACCTGGTCGAGGGTCTTGCAGCAGTCCACCAACACGCCCACAGGCTGGGTGTCCTGCAAGCTCTCCTTCAGCTCCTTCAGCTCCAGATCAGAGGGACCGAGACTCTCATCCTGCCAGAGAGGAGGAGGAGAAGGTTCACCGCTGCCGTCGGAGGGTCCGCCAGGAAACACAGCCTCCCCCAGATTCCCGGGCCCTGGCAGCTCACCGGCGTCTGGGGAGGCAGGGCCTCAATGCTGGCGGCGTGGGAGGAGATGGGCAGGATGTTGAGCTGGTCATCGATGACAAGACACTTCTTACATGAGGCCAGAGAAAGAATAAACCTGAGGAACAAAACCACCGTTGTGAGGTGCTGGGAGCAATGTCAACACGACAAGGAAGGGCTTTTCTTTAGGAAAATTATCCAGCCCACGTCTCTACACCATCGTCTGTAGAACAGGGCTGGATGATTCCTGCCTCCTTTACAAGGCACCTGAACATGCTATGCAGAGGAGACCAGTTACAGGGAGCTCTCTCGAGAGAGACTGATTATGAGTGCTCTTTCTGTGCAGAGCCCCTCAGCTCCGGGTCCCCTGGCCCTTCCCACATCCTCCAGGTTCACCCTTTAGTACTGTCTCCTTGAGCTGGGAACCCCAAAGCCACCCCACATATTCTCACCAACCACAGAGGCAAACACACACACACAAATGGACACCCTTCTGCCACAGTGAGGGAAAAACAAAGAAAAGGGTGGAGAGGACAGCTCCCTTTAGCTGTAGTGCACAAACATTTTTGCGTGTAGAAAAACATGTTTGGCTGTAAAATCCACAGCTGCAAGAAAAGGGCCTCCTGCTCTACTTTCAAGGGCTTCACTCCCATCCGGCAGCACCGGGTGACTTCCAGACCCGCACCTTCCACTGAGCAGCTTCAGAGGGGTTGAAACGAGGCCCCACAATTCCCCCAGGCCAATTCCTAAACTGCAGTAGTACTGACACTGTGGGCCAGACCACTTTTCTTAGGGGGGGTGGTGGTGCTTTTTGGCCCCCTTTCAGCTTTTTAGCAGCATCACTGGCCTGTACCTTCCAACGCCCCCACCCCGCCCCGCCCAGCCAGGTCCCACTATCCAAGTGTCCCCAGATACTGCCAAGTCTCCCAAGGGCAAGACCGCTCAGGTTGAGAACCACTGCTCTAGACCATGGCTTATCCCTTCTCAAAGCTGTCGAAAGTTGCTGACTGGTGTTCCCTAAACGGGGCTCTGGGTCAAATAAACTGGGGTCCCTCGTGCTGGGAGACTTTTCAGAGGCTACAACAGGCTCACATGATTCTTCAGAAAGGAAAAACTGTATCAGCCATTTCCTAGACATAGTGGGCTAGAAAACCCTTTTGTCATAAGATCCCTCTTAAACACCAGTGTTCTGTGAAACACATCTGGAGAAACAGGATCCAGATTTTTGTGAAACACATCTGGAGAAACAGGATCCAGACAGATTACCCCTCTGACAGCTGCACAGGCGAAAAGCCAGAGTGGACAGCGACTTGGTGAGGGCCAGAAGCAAGACAGAATCCAGGCCCCAGCCTTCCACTCACTCTACCGCTTCCAGTGAGCTGCACGACTACCGCTGTGATTGGGGACCTCACCGTCTGGGGCTCCTGTACCACCCTCCCTCACATACAGCATGGCTTTCAGCCGCATCCAAGACAAAAACGCGCCCACCCCCCAACCCCCATGTCTCCCACAGGTGAGGAAGTGGAAAATGTGTTCAGACCAACCTCTCATTAAATCTTCCCACCACATCCTGATGGGCCTCTGTCCTGTATCTCGAATGCACGTCCTAAGAGAGACAACGCCCATTAGTAGAGGCTAATGGCACTGAGGCTCAGCGTCCAGATGTGAAGAAGTTTCAGCAAGCAACCCTGGGATAAAAGAGGCACCAGCGATGCTGCTACAATCAAAATCCATTCCCACCTAACCTGCTGTGCTAACCTGGCTGAATGCGATTTGCTGGAGCTGGAATCAGACACTAAATGCAGTGTTTCTCATCACAACAAACATCCCCTCACTTCATCTTTAGCTTTTCCCACATTTTATCTAGCATCTCAAAATATATTCATTTGCTCAACAAAATGCACATGCCAACACCAGACATGACGGGTACCCACTGGAGTTTGGTAAAGCATGACCCCTACTCTCATGAAGCTTATCATCAAATGGTTGGATGGAGACAAGTCAATAGAAATTTTGGCAAATGCTACGAATGAGAAACAGAGCATAGTGACAGCTAATGGGGTGGGGTGGGAAGGGGACTCCTCACACAGGGTAGTGAGGGAAGGCCCTCTGAGGTGGTAAGCAGGCGGCCAAGTAAGAGCAGGGGGAGAATAAAGAGACACCTTTGTTCACAGATATTTTAAGGAGGGCTTACTAAAGGCCAGGTACTCTTCCAGGGTCGAGGAATATACCAGGGAGGAAAACTGAGTCCCTGCTCCCATGAAGTCTGGAGACTAGCACAGGAAGCCAGATGATAAGCAAGTACTGTCTGACTTTAGAGGTCTGTAACATGCTTTGAAGAAAAATAAAACAGGCTGAGGAGTGATGGGAGAAACACATATTCTACAGGGGGTGAGAGAGAGGGCCATGCTAAGGAGGTGGAATCTCGGCAGGGACTGCACTGCAGTGAGGAAGTGAGCCAGCAGACATTCCCGTGAGAAAAGCCAGTGGGAAGGGCCTCGGGTAAGAGTGTGATGAGGGGAGAGGACATCTGAGGACCTCTGAGGAGGCCAGAGGGGCTGGGGTGAGGAGAAGTGGTGGTGGGAAAAGGTGACAAGAAGCGGGCTCTAGATCTGAGGAAAGCCCATTTCACCAGATGAAGGCAGCTCATGAAACCCCGAGGCAAATCCTAACAGTTCCCGAGCAGCTGGCCATGGACATGATTCAAAACCTGCCGCGCAGAACACGACACCCACGTGGCAGAGCCGATGAGTCAGAGACCAGCTGTGCATCCAGGGGGACACTTTCCTCACTTACAGCCAGGTCCAAAGCTTGGGCAGAAAATACTCCCCCCACCCCACCACTTGGAGTTGAAGTTTCTGCCAACCTGGGAGTGGAATGGCAGTGTTCCTTCATCACCTACCAGGGAGAGGGCAGGGGAGGACGTCAGGACACGGTCCCCTTTCCGCAGTACACAAGTGCAGGCCCTGGCGTGGCTCTCTGTGGAATACTACTTCAGAAATTTAACTACACAACAGCCGCATCCTATCTGCATCTCGCTGGTGTAATATTTGCAAATGCCTGAGAGCAAAGGCACAATTCACATTCCCCAGCAGACCCAGGGCCAGTGAGACATCTCTGCAGTCACTTTTTCCTTAGTTGCAGTTAAAGAGCTCCCAGCCCAGAGATGATGCTGACTGTCCACTAGAGTTGCTCAGTAAGAATTCTTAAAAGAAAGTAGAAAAACACAGATTAACTTGAACCCCCATAATCAAGTTTAAAAAAGCAGGGACTTACCATGGTCATTGTGTACAACTGCTTGAGTGAGTTCATGGTCCGCAAGAGGACAACCACCAACCCACCGCCTTCCACTGTTTCTACAGTCCTGGCCAGCAAATTTGGAGTCAAAGCTTCAAAATCCTGGAAGGAGGAGACCTTAGAACTAGCTGATGATGCAAAGAGCACGGCAGGGAAGCTTAACCAGGAGGCAAAGAAGGCTTTAGAGTACAAACTCAAGATAATACCCCCTACCAACTCACCAGGACCCCCATACACACACACAGTGCTTATTTAGGACTTATTTAGAACAAGTGTATCTGGTTTTATATGTCAAAGTGTTTCCCATCATCCCTGATAAAATCTTATTTGGAAAGAAGTTCTCCAGTCTTCATTAATTCTCACATGAATTTCAGAAATAGCTCACATTCATTTTCTGCTATGTTCATAGGTGGAAACTGACAAAACTCTACTGTACCACACGGGGGAGCCACTACCTAAAGCAGCCATCATCATTGCATCTGGTAACTGGTGAGCAGAAGCAACTCCCTAGCAGTCAGTGATGGGGTGAGAACAGGCAAAACGCTCTCCTCAGCCTCCAAGGTGGGATGTAACCCAGCAATGCATGGACAACCCACTGGACTGCAGAAAGAAAAAACCAGAACTTCTATTCAGAATTTCCCATCTCATTTCTTAATTTATGTTTTATAAGGTATGTTTTATAATACATGTAATTATAGCAGTGCATGCATATAATAAATACATGATGAAACAGTGGGAACCTGAGCTTAAATGTGGAGATTTGTGCTTGAATGTTTTCTTTCGGGGGCAGGAGAGGGGGCAATGGATGAAATCACAGGTGTCAAAAAATCAAAGAATAAAACAAAGACCACCAGAGCTCAAAACAAAAATGTGAAACAATATGAACTTGCCAGGCAAGAGAAAATATATGCCAGTGAAGAAACTCACCAGTTTTCTGCGGGGGGGTTGGGGGTGGGGGGGTGGAGTGAGGGGAGTTTAAGAATTAGACGGTTGATTGTGGGGGCTGGTTGTTCAGTCAAGCACTTTGGATAGGATATAAGAGTGCTCAGGTCTGTACCCAGTGAATTAAAACAAGTCTGACTCCTGTCTGGTCTTCAGTTAGTTCTAAGAAGACAATAAGTTCTAATAAAAGCCTTCAGTTGGTTCTAACAAGGTCTGGGGTTCTAGGGTCATGCAAAGTTCTGTGCTCTATCAAGCTGGTTAGACCCAGGTGTGACGGAGCGTCACGACCAGTCTGGGTATCTCTGGACAAGTGCTGCTTTAGACAGAAATACTCTTTTTATGGTGGTGAGTTACCAAGTTCCTTGGGAAAATGATAAATTCTGGGGGAAGGAGAATACACAGGCATCTTCTCTCCTCTCTGTCCATCTGTTCTCGTGGGTCACCAGGCGGCCCGAGCACCCCTCAGTGCTCTGCCCCGGTTGCGGGCTGGGGCAAGTCACCCACCTGGAGAACACACATGCCAAACGTGTTGCCCAGGATCTTGTGGGTCTCGCTGTAGTAGCAGTAGCGAATGTTGGTGGCAGCTACGAAGAGCTCAAAGGGGTCATCTTGCTTTATGTTCAGCGTCCCGTTCTTTATTTTTTTCTGCAGCTGTCGCATTCTTTTCTTCCGATGACTGTAATCACCCCACCCCACCCCCAACCCCATGAGAGTCAGTTAACTGGAGAGGCTAGAGTTGGGAGAAGGGAATAGACCCAACAATCCCCCACTTAAGACTTTCAGAGCTAGAAGGGAACTTGGAAATTGTAGGGCTAATTCCCTTGCTTTAAAGCTAAAAAAAATAAAACAAAACTGGAGAGGCATTAGAAGAGAAGGGCTTCAGAGGAGGATAGTATAAGTCTGTTTGTGAACCCTGCCATTTTGATACTTCACTTAACAAGAAGGGTAATGGGAGTCCCTAAACCCCACATTTAGCCAGAGCTTGAACCTAAACCCTGGTGGACTCATTATCTCAGTCTCAAGCCAATGCTTCAATTTCATGGCACTCCTTCCCAGAGAACCGGAGAGGCATCATGATGGTGGGTTACTTTATTCGTTTTTCCTAAATGAATTCATCCACTTCCTTCCCAGGTGGTTGGATCAAGTCCTCAAGGGCAGTTCTAATCTAAGACAACACCGACAGAGGATACATGAGTTAGAGTGGAATCTGGACATCTCCTAGACATCCCTGAACTTCTCTCTCATCCTAAACATCTCTGAATACCCAAGTGTCAGTTAACTTCTTTAAGACTTTTTCTGCTGTGGACCGTTTTTAAAGTCTTTACTGAATCGGTTACAATACCGCTTCTGCTTTACATTTTGTTTTTTTTGGCCTCCAGGCACATGGGATCCTAGCTGCTGGACCACGGGCTGTGAACCCCCAGCCCTTGCACTAGAAGACAAAGTCTTAACCACTGGACCGCCAGGGAAGTCCCAACTCTTTCTTTCAGAGAAAACAGAGAACAAGAAAACTCCAGAACCAAGGGGTACAGCAGACCAAAATTTTATCACAGCTTTCTAACTGAAGAGGAAGGCCAAGGCCTTCCCCCTGGGCCTCCAGTTCCTCAGCCTGTGACTTAGCATCAGCTTTAACCTGATGCTCTGCCACATCTAGACAGGGCTGGGAGAGCTACAAGAGGCACAGGAGGGATTTTTTTTAAAAGTGAGATCAGGTGGGTTAAGTTCAAAGGCAAATCTGCCCAGAATACCCTGAATTGCCATTCTGACATTTACCAAGTGTACAGCAATGAGAATCAGAGCACCAGAAACTTAAAATTCTGCTGAGAGGCAACAGGCCTTATTCTCAATCTGTATTAAAAATGGTTACCTGCCCAATTATGAAAGAATATACCAATTATGGCTTAAAAATACATACTGCATATACAGCTAAATGCTAACAATGCCTAAGTATTGAAAATATGGTGCTTTTCATTTTCACCTTTAAGATTTTTCTGTATTTTTCATATTCTTACAATAAAGCTTTTGTAATGTTTTTAAAGCAAAACTATCTAATTCAAAATCTAGTTTCCTTTAAGCAGAATCAAGTCTCTTAAAGACCAAAGGATAAGAACTAATCAAATATAGCCTTTGGTACTTAAGTAAAATTAAAATGTTAGAGCCTGTTAACAATACACTCAACAAATAGTAACTGAGCACCTAGTAAAACATGGCAGATCCTTTGAAATATGAAAATATAAAGATAAGCAGGAGAGGCCTCCTCGCTAAATGAACTTACTTACCAGTGGGCAAGTGATCACATCTTGAGGGAGAGAGAAGGTAAGGTGCCAAGCACTGTACAAAGAGACAAGGGCTAAAGAGGGCAGCAGGGCCGCGCTAAGTCTGAGGGCCTTAGGAAAAGCTTCCTGCAGGACACAGGCCCTGAACAAAGGGGCGCACCCGAAGGGAGCACCTCAGTAGGTGAGTACAGAGAGGTGGAAGTGGCACCCCAAGTGGAGGAGGGAGCAGGGGCAAAGGCAGGGGGTTTCACCGGAGCAGAGAGCAGCCGGGGCTGGAGACGCACCCTCGGAGTCCACCCCAGAGACAAGCTTTACATCTGGGGATAATGGAGGGGGAAGAGGCCCAAGGACAGAACCACACAGGTGAACGGGTTGTGGGGGGAGATGAGAGCAGAGAGAGGGAAGCGCTTAGGAAGGTGGTCAGAGTAAAAGAGAGCGTTTCTGAGGTGGTGCTATAGTGGGATATCTGCCAAGGATCAGCACCCCGCACCCCAAACTCCTCCCCACACACGGGCGTAGGTAGAACTGCCAGGCTCCTACTCGGTGGCCCACCCCATTGCCTCTGGCCCAGGGCTGGATATCTTTCCAAAAGAATTTGGGAGAAAGATGGATTTCTGTGTTGTTGAACCCAAACCACGTAAACCTCAAGGGCAATTTCTGCAATGGGGACCACAGAAGGCAGAGAGCTGTCCTGAAGTGGGAAAGAATAGAGCATTCACGAGAGATGACACAAAGACGGGGGACAGGGCAAGGACCAGGGTGTCAGCACTGCGGCTGTTCACCACCCCCAAGGCAAAGCTGAAATTTCACCCCTGTAGGCTTCAGGAGCTAACCCGAATACTGCTGACCCTTGAAAAACCTGAGGGTTAACCTATGTCTGACTTAGAGTCGGCCCCTCTGTAACCATAGCTCCTCTGTATCAGAGAATTCAACCAACCACAGACCACAGAGTACTAAACACATCCACATGTAAGTGGAGTCCTGCAGTTCAAACCCACACTGTTCAAGGGACAACTGTACTTCAACAGATCCCATTTGTGCCTAAGTATGTTTGTGTTAGAGGTCTCATATTTACTATAAGAAGTCTTAAGTTCAACAATAAAAAAAAAAAAAAAACTAGCCAATTGTCAGACAGCAGACTAGGAGAAGAGCTCTGAAAAGAAGAGAAAAGCTGCTGCATTAGGCATCAGGTGGAACCAGCATTATTAGATGAGCTCGATCAGCCAAGAAAACTAGGAAGAAAAATGGCATGCAGAAAGCAAGGAACTGGGCTGGGAACATAAAAAAGCATGAAAAGATTTTGAAATTTATTGTCAGGAATGAAGAATGAACATCAGTTCTATTATTTTCTCTACTGGGAAGTGTCCTCAGAGACAGCACCTTTACTAACAATCCCTTAAAACCTAGGTCAAAGAATCATTTCCTGGCATTTAACTAAGGATGGGAAATGGGATGGGACACTCAAAAGGGGCATGACTTACCTGCTAAAGCCCAGCTCTTTCTTATAGCACCACAGCACCGAAGGCCGAGCTTTCACAGTTGCTTTGGACAACATGTGATGGAGTATGACTACCTGCCAGAGAAAAAAGCCACAGAATCTTAAGGACAAAAGAGACCTCTGGGATGGCCAGGCCCAAGACCACAAGGCAAGCAGCACCCAGGTTGGGACTAGAAACCAGATCACATACACTTACTCTTGTGCTCAGTATCAAAAGCTGTTAACCTATCTGCTAATAACTCTAAATACTGAGTATTCATCACTTTCAAGAAACAAAGGAATGTTCCCACTAGGCAGTTCACTTAAAGAAAACCAAAGAGACCTTAATGTCATTATGTGTAAAACCCCAGATGGTCCATAACATGCTGACTCTCCGGAACAGGACACAAAGCCAGGAAGCATTTACCAGGTCTTACCTGATCCTTCCCTCGATCTCCAACCACAACAAAAAGAGACCTTTGCCGCTCAGCTACCCCGTTCTCAATGAGAATCCGGATTCGGTTATCCACTTTCTTCCGATGCATGGTGAAAAATTATCACTAAAACAGAAGGAAAGGAAACACGACTGGACATGAACATCCAGGTTCTGGGTGAAAACCATTAGCTGGCTGCCTCCTGTGGGATAGGAGCTGAACTACACACATTTAAAAGTATTATTTTTTTAACCCTCAAACAGCTCCCTAGGGAAGACATCAGCCTCGTTTTTTATATTAGGAAACTTAAGCTTGTAACCGGAGAAGGCAATGGCACCCCACTCCAGTACTCTTGCCTGGAAAATCCCATGGATGGAGGAGCCTGGTAGGCTGCAGTCCATGGGGTCACTAAGAGTCGGGCACGACTGAGCGACTTCACTTTGATTTTTCACTTTCATGCATTGGAGAAGGAAATGGCAACCCACTCCAGTGTTCTTGCCTGGAGAATCCCAAGGACGGCGGAGCCTGGTGGGCTGCCGTCTATGCGGTCACACAGAGTCGGACACGACTGAACTGCGAACATGTAATCTGACTCCATCACAGCATGACTGAGGCTCAGAAAAAAAAGAGATGAAGGAAGAAAAATTCAGGAAACAGAACTTCTAAAAATACCTCAAGAAATGTATAGATTAAAAGAACTGTGTGACTTTGCTATGTATCTTTTGTACATTTTCATGCTTTTAATCTTAATCACAATGCTAAGGACATTCTGATAACATTGTTTTGAAATAGCTGTTTTGATAGTCTTAATAATAAGCCATTTAAGATTTAGCTTAAAAACATTACCAAATAGTTGACCTAGGGTATGTCCCCTTGGGCTTCCCTGATAGCTCAGTAGGTAAAGAGTCCTCCTGCAATGCAGGAAACCCAGGTTCGATTCCTGGGTCCAGAAGATCCGCTGGAGAAGGGTTAGGCTACCCACTCCAGTATTCCTGGGCTTCCCTCATGGCTCAGCTGGTAAAGAATCCGCCTGCAATGCAGGAGACCTGAGTTTGATCCCTGGGTTGGGAAGATCCCCTGCAGAAGGGAAAGGCTACCCACTCCAGTATTCTGACCTAGAGAATTCCATGGACTGCCAAAGTCCATGGGGTGGCAAAGAGTTGGACACGACTGAGCAACTTTCACTTCACTTAGGCTTGAAAGGTGAAGAAAATGTTCCCATAGGCATGGAAAGCTATAATTCACACCCCTCTGGAGGAGTTTTTTAAAAATCAGAAATAATGTTTAAAAAAAAAAAAAAAAAAAAGAATTAAAACCTATGATATATCCAGGGGAAAATAAGGAAGTTTTCAAAAATATTTGTTCAAAATCACTTTCAAGATTTATCTAAGGATATGGATGTAGATGCTTATTAGAGGATAACACAGCAAGATATGTATATGTATATATCTTATACACACATTTTTAAAAAAAACTGAAATGTAGTTATTAATGGACAGTGAGATAATGGATGATTCTTATTTTGTTCTTTTGGGGAGTTTGAGTTTGTTTTTTTTTTCCTAATTAACATATATTACTAACAAAATCAGAAAAAGAAATCAATGAATATTACTATGATGGAATGTGTACAATTGCTTCCTCAGGGGAAGGAAAACTATACCTAAGCCTGTACAAAGAGATTTCAAGTTATTATGATTACATATGATAGAACATTGCATCATTACCATAATAGACACACCAAAAAACACCAGAAATATCAATTATGTTTCTACAATTAAAAATAGAAATGACATGTTACTTAGATTCTCCAGTGTTAGCTGCATTCTACACACAAAGCTCATTAACTGAAATTTAACCCTGTACTGTCTTCCTAAACTCTCAATCCAAACATGGATTTTAGCAGTTCTTTCTTACTGTAAAACACTATGTCACAACCAATGGCTCTTATTTTATGAAGAAAGGACCCAGTATAAATACTCAAATACCACCAAGGAAGAAAAATGATGGGAGACATGATTCACGTTCAGGCGCCCTCCTGATTTCAAAGTATGAACTGTTTCCAGTTCACCAACCAGCTTGTGAGCTCAGTTGCCAGCCACACAAAAAAACCCCACCACCAACCAACAACCAATTATTGCTTTTTGTTCTAGTTACTGTGGGAGTCCCCGAAGTAGTACCAAATAAAGTCCTGACTTCAAAGAGTTTTCATTTTCCTTAGAGAAAATATTTAAGAGAAAGAAATGAGGGATAATCTGCCTAAAGACAGATAAAATTAGATGTAAAACTAATTGTTACAGACAGGTGAAAGTCTGAGATTACTGTGGGCTGCAGTTGCTAAGGAAGGCTTAATGGATGAGGAAGGCCTTGATGGCAGAGAAAGATAGTTATTTTTCAGTATTCATTTATCAGTCAAACAAATATACATATTATCTATGCGCCAGGCATCATTCTAGGTGCACTGGTAAACAAAATAAAGTCCTGAGTGTTCCTGCTGAATACAGAGTATAAACGAATGAGCATAGTGATGTAGCTACCAGCTTGGGAGGATCTGGATGAAATGAGATTGTTTCTGTTCAATGCCAGGTGCTGCCATCAGAAACTGTGGACAAGCTCCGCGGAAACCAAAAGTGTTGTCACTCACCCACTCAACCTACCCCACTCCACCCCAACTATAGCCCCTAGAGGGAAGCGATCAAGTCACGCCAACCCCCAAGAGCGCTTAGATGACAGGACCCTCTGCGAGCACCCGGATGAGGCGGCAGTCGTGATGGAGCGGCAGTCGGCATGTGTCGGGCACCAGCACTAATGCAAAGCCTTCGTCCTGGAGCCAGTCTCATCCGGCCCAAAAAGGACGCCGACGCCGACCTCGGCACCCGCCCCCAGCCATCCCGTGAAGGATACCTGCGCCCCGAGCCCGGCGGACTCCAGCCAGCAGCAAAGCGGAAGCACGTGGGGACACCGAACTTTTGCGGAAGAGGCGGGCGCAGCCTAGCGGATGCCTGGCCGCCGGCTCTCACAGATCACCCCTCCGCGACGCGCGTCTCGCTCGGGCGCTTGAAGGCGGGGCGTGCGCCGGCGCACTAAAGGAGCGGCGACGGCGAGAAGGGACCTTTTCAACCCGGTCGCTGAGTGATGACGTCCGAGCTCGCGGGGCAGAGCTGTAGCAACCGCGGCTGTATGGTTTGTCTCCGCGGGCTTTAGCAGTGGTGCTGGGAGTGTCGTTTGCCTCTTCAGGTCAGAATTAAGATACCGTGGCTACGGAGGGCAGAATAAGTAGATGTTCGCACCCGCATGGACTGTCACTGCGTAGAGCTAGCTCGGGTTCCCAGACAGGCCTAGGTTTTGAGTGTTAGCCTGGTTATGCTAGATGACTGGCTCCCAAGATGTGCGCATAATTTTGAGTCCTCTTATTTTAAATAACGTCCTAATGTGACAAGAGAGGGAGTCTCAATCAGCAGACCTTTCTCGTTCAGCTCACTTGACCCTTCTCATCCTGTCATGACCTCGTAGATTTGTCTGGGAGTCCGTAAGTTTTCTACCCAATATTATTGCCGCTGTACTTTGCAGGCTCTTTAGGCCTGTACCTGGCTGTCAAACGCTGGAGTTCTTATGAAAACCAGCTCTAGGGTTCTGCTGTTTGGTTACTTCCCTCTACCCCACCCCCAAGCGAACTGTCAAGCAGTTCACTTAAAAGGCCATATATAGTCATGAATTTGGGGGCCAGAAGGTTGAATTAAACACATTCTGCTCGACTTTTCTCTGATGCCTCTATCAGCCAAACTAATTTCCCTTTCTACCTTAAACTCCGTCAAATCAAAATGTAATTCTGTAGCTACAAACCTAATCAGCACCATCCATAAGGTCCAACAACCATAATTTCATAATTCCCTCAACAAAATGTCAATATACTAGACGAGATGAAAGTGATCAAAAATTTCCTATCCCTCTTGAAGTTTAACATAGTCTAGGTAAGAAAAAGGTGATCAGAAAAAAGTATCCAGTGACTAAAAACTAACACACACAGAAGACATGGAAGGACTGTGAAATGGTGACCTGGAGCAAAGACCTTAAAGAGAATGAGCTTTTAAACAGTTGAGTGGAAAGCTTTCCACACATGAAGTTTCCAGGATGGTGAAAGTCTCAGCAAAGCGTTCAGTGTGGCCAGAGTACAGTAACCAAGATAGAAAACGGTAGGAAATTAGGCCTGACACATTAGGCACATGGACCAGATTTAGGATTCTAAGTGTGGCATGGTTTCTAGAGAAACTGGAGTCTGAACAACAGGGAAGTGACAAAACCTGATTTGCCCTCTAAGGCTCAATCTGACTGCTATGCAAGAAAACTATACTACAGGAGAGCAAGAGTAGAAACAGAACCATCATAAGCTACTATTGTTACCTGTTCTGATAGTGGTGGTGGTCACAAGTGCTCGCTGACTTAGGACATATCCTATTTTTAAGGTAGAATCATATGCATTTGCTTAAGGACTATAGATACAAGGTATGAAAGGAAACCAATGATATCCAAGGTATTTGCCCTGAGCCACTGGATATATGTCCATGAACAGATAAATCTGAAATACTCATGACATTCAAAATCAAGACATGAAGTTTGGGTGTGTTTGAGGGAGTTTGGGACCTAGAAATACTTCAGAGTGACTAAAATGATGACTGTAGTCAGTAATGGGATTGGTTAAGATCAACTAGGGAAGAATGTTTGCTAGAGATGGAGTCTGCAACCAAGTCCTGGAAAACTCAGTAAAGGATACTGAGCAGTGGCCGGTTAGATAGAAATGTGCAGAACCCATTCACAACCACCCTGCACTTTGTTGTCATCGTTTCTTACACGGGCTACACCAAATCATCTCTTGCACCATAGTATTTTGCTCTCAACACTGTCGTCTTTGCTTTTGCCACTGGACTGCCAGGAAATCCCCTGCCTTGAGTGATACTAAATGGCAATTTTATTAGGTGACCCACCATCCTCTCCTCCCCCAATCCCAACCACTATACACACAGCTTAAAACTTACTGGTTTCCAACTCCCAAGAAACAAAACTTACCACGGAATAGAACCACAAAGCTGTTCTGAGTAGTCCTTACCTGTTGCTTCAGCCTCTCTAGCTCTATCAAACCTATACTTCACTCTAGCCAGTTTCTCAGTCACTGGCGATTGGACTTGGACATGCAGTTCTCTGCCGTTCTTTACCAGTTTACTACTCCTCATCCTTCAAGTCTTAACTATTCACATCAAAAATGTCTTTCCTGATCATTTTGACTAGGTCATATCCTATCACAGCCTTAATATCTATCATCAACCATGTTGCTGCATCATGGCTTTTGCTGTATTTTAGTATCATCACATCAACATCTTTGATCAGACTGATGAGGGCAGGAACCAGCGATTCTATCACCACTGAATGCTTAGTGCTTGGAATGGTGACCTGGCAAAGAGGACCCAAATTTGCTGAATGAAGCTTTGGTGTACTGACTTAATACAGTGACTCCCTCATCTAAATACAGTACTTAAAGAAAACCAGTACTAAAAGAACAGTAAAAATTGCCTTCACTGAATCAGGTTATCTTTCACTACTTACATACTCAAGGAGCCAGTCTTCTGCATGAGACTGGATTAGGCTTCAGAACCACTGTTTAAGGTATTAAGATCCCAACTGAGAAGAATTGTAGTAGTCTAACAAGGTGAGGCTAACAGAAATTTAAGGTTTTTCCTCTCTTCTCACAAGTAGCACTTCTTCACTTAGAGCTTTGCTCAGTGGTATAAACAACTAAAGCAAACTTCACTCAAGGACAATTAAGGTATCAGGTTTTAATATGATTTAATCTAATGTAATTTAAAACATTCACTAGTCTTTTCCAGTATATTTGTAGAATTCAAAATGGGAAAGGGTATAGAATGAGCCTTAACAAATTATTTTCATATTCCTGAGGGTTTTCCCTCCCCCCATTAACTCTTTAGAAGGGATAATAAGCTTAAGAGCAATACTGATTTTTTAATATAACTTACAGTCAATAAAACTTCAAAGAGTGCTTAATAAGAACTCAAATGGGATGAGATTCAGAAACTCAGATGAGATGAAACGATGGGTTTTAACTTTGTGCTTACCTGTATCCAATTCCCCCTAAGATATATTATTGAAAATATAATGAACAATACAAATTTCCTAAGACACTTAGGAGGCTGAATATTCAACTACTTTCTACATTTTATGAACTGGTTGTTAACAGAACATCTGTTAATTAACTTTCTGAGAATAAATACACATTCTCATGTCTCTAAGTGACGTCTCCCACATCACGGAGTCATATATATATATACATAGGAGGTTAAAGAACAGCAGAAGCTAGCTGATTAAAAATACTTAACGGATTTTGTTTTAATATGAAGATAACGATGATCAGAAAACCTCTTTCAATAATATTCTTTAGGGATATTAAGATCTGAAAATAAAATTGCCCTAGCCAGGGTAATCAATGACACTGTAAAGCTTTAAAACAGAAGTCTCATTATCCACATGAGATGATTGATACTGTGCATTTAAATGAAAGTACTTTATATATGGCATCTTGCTATACTAAGCCACAGTGCCACATGTGACAACCATCTCTTTTCAACTCTGCTAGAATATGCATTTGCCCACGCAAGGCCTCCTGCAGGGAGGACAAGCATCAAGCATCCACAAATTATACAGAACACTTAGTACCAAGACTCAGATCTTAATGGGACTTTTTAAAAAGTTCTCTGCACCACAGAGAGGTGCTCCTTTAAAAAATATAGTCTAAATTGAGGCATAAAAGTTTTAGGTTTAGACTACAATGGTAGAATGCCAAAAAAAAGGTATAATATCTCAAAAAGAACAAACGATTCTTTTAAAAACATACATAGAAATAATCAAATTACTAATATCTTTACACATTCACAACATCTGCACTAATGCATAGAAGTTTGAAACCTAGAAAGCAATTCTCCCCCATCCCATCTCTGAACTGATTCAGAGAGACCACTGTATAAAGAACTTATTTCAATTCGGATTTTAAATGTCATGAAATTATTTTCTACACAGATAGCAAAGTTAGTTTTATATATAGAAAGATTGTAAGCACACATCATCTAGGGATTACCCAGTAAACCACAAATATTTTATCTATCTGCCTAAAATAAAACAAACATATGGTTGTGGTACATCCCAGGCAGATGTCATTTAAAGCACACAAGGGGAGGTGCTAGCAGAAGAAATACTTATTTGCAAAAGTAAACAGATAACCCTTCCAATATGATGTACCACAACCACACATGAGAAAAGTCAAGAACTTCTTTTATTTTAAAATAAACATTGAAGATTCCCCCCTTCCCCACCACCCTACAAAACTTTGAATGTGGAATGTTCAATAGCCTATCCATTTTAGAAGGTTACAAAACCAGCAAAAACTCCAGTTGTCTAATGATGAATGTTTGAGAATAGTTTTATGGGTTTAAGTAGCTGAGCACCTACTGGAAAAAGTCCTTAGCTAAAGGCTGAAAACTAAATTCAATTTCTGCACAGAAAATACCATTAACTTAGTAGCCTTTGCTTAATATAAGGTGGGGTTCATTTCCCATGAAGTCAAAGTGGGATACAACAAGCAGCATTAAGTTCACAGGCACACACAACTAGTGCTCCAACTGCTGGCACAAATTTCAGCATCGCACATAAATTACTAAACTGTCCACCGTCATCAGGCTTGGGACTCTCCCTATACATCTAGGGGAGGGAATCACCACTTTGAATATAAATACCTCCATGTGAAACAGATAATTCAGTTACGGTTAGACAAAAGGTAAGTGCAAGTACTGTAGAAATAGCTACTGGAGATAACCATAAAATTTGTAACACTAAACTGCATGGGTGAACCACATAAGCTGCTAACTGTTGAACACCAGTGTTTCAAGATACAACTTTTATAAACATGTTTTATTTGTTTGCTTATACCATCAGAAGTGAAACTACTGACTGTCATTTCCCTAAAATAGGGAAATCAATCTAAAACACATACTGGTGCTTTTCAAAAGATAGCAATTTAAAAGGGTGGCAGCAGCAGGCATTTGATGTCTTTTTCTTATAAAAACTTTCAGGCTGCAGGAAAAACATGTAACCAAGAGTGTTATGATTATCCATTAGATTTTCATCAGTACCTGTACCAATTTAGGTGACAATACAGCAAGATCCAAGGATTAGTGACAGACAATGTACGTCATAAGGAATGATATTTACTACCAATCCTTACAAAACTCATTGTCAAAGAAACTGTTAAGTGTTTGAAAGGTATCTAAATATTTCACATTAAGTACAGAAGCGGCCATCCAGATTATATCCCTTAATTGTTGCATATTTTTCGAAAAGTGCCAATCAAAGCCTAATTTTGCATTTTGGCTTTGTCTTATACAGTATCAGCTGTTAAAAAGCAATTTACATGTGTCTTGAACCACAGTCGTCTGGCCAGAGGGTGAACAGTGCCGTGTCAAGCCTAAGGCTGGCACCAGCCTTGTCTGTGTGATTAGGGCCCATGCATAATTCGGTATGCATCTAAATGTTCAGTGCTCCAATTTAAGTGGAAAAGCTGTGAAATGCAGTTGTTCTGCCAAACCACACTCCACTCCTTCCATCTTCCTTTCAAGGGAAGTATTTTAGTTTTGTCAGTTACCACTGAATGACTCTAGGGCTGATTTGTAGATTTTATCCAATGTCAGAAGTCAGTCTTGCTTTATCCAAGCCACTTCAAATAACTATGGAGATATCACCCCATTAAAGTATATTATGTTTTACTCCTAAGCAAGGGTGAGGAATCTGAGTATCATGTGCAAGGCTCAAGATGACGCTTAGGACAGAACATGCAGAGTAAAAATAGTTTCCTTCCATATCCAGGTAATATAAAGCTGACAATTGTAGTCCTGTCTTTATGGGATGAAAACAGTCCCTTTACAATAAGTTTCCTGAAAGGGAGAACAAATAGATAATAACTCTTCTGGTAACATATTATGGTACACTGGCCAGTGTGTTTTTGGCGATTAAACATAATCCTGTGAATCAGATTAATTCACTTGCTGAGTGTTCATTTGCGGCATCCCTCTGTTGGGTCTTGGGGGCCCTCCACGACCTAGAAGACAAAAATGGCATTTGGTTTTTCTTTCAAATATTATTTGTTTTGCCTTCAAGCAGATTTTCATGTGAAGTCAAGAAGCATGTGGGCAGCTTGTCACATTATTAGGTTTAAGAGGTCAATTCTTCAGTGTTCAAGTTTCACCTGTCCTGGAAGTTGTCATGCGCAAATTTGCTCATGTTCTCTAGTTAAAAGAAGAGTAGAGCTAATGGAGTATTCCACCAGTACTCATTCATTCATTCATTCAACAAGTATTTATTGAGTGCCTACTATGTGCCAGGCACTGTCACCAGGCGTTGGAAATAGATACAGCAGTGAAGACAGACAAAGTACCTGCTCTCGTGGAGCTTACATTCTAGTACACACGCTAGCTTACATTTCAGTGGTAACATCATACTATCAAAATTAATAAAAGCACCAGAATGAAAAACAGACCTTATTACCTAAACTGTTATAAAGAAACTACATAACATTCAAAATTGTATAATGAGTTGTAACAGATAAAGTAACTTTTTACATGCTGTTAAAACAGATTTTTAGCTACCAGTCAACTCAACTTTCATTGAATATGCTACAAGGTGAGAAAGAACATAACCCACATTCACATGCAAATATCCTTTGATACTTCAAGTCAGTAATTCCCAAGTGATCCATAATTAAAAAAAAAAAATGCACCTTTTTTGCTGGCCAGTTTCTACTAGCATTGAAATTAAAGAATTTTGTAATTCCTCCTTAATATACATTTGTATACATATTATGGCCAATATCTAGAGGAAATCAATTCAACTTCCCTCAAATCAGAGAACCATTTAGAACTTCAGATCGTATGAAATGCTACCTCTAATTGTTACACAGATTGACTTCCTACCCAAATAGGAAGTAGTTTTCCTATATTAAGAAACAAAACAAAAAACTCTTAAACCTGTAATTTTTAAGTATAGTCCTGCAAGTTGGTTATGAATTTGGAGGCTTTGTTTAAAAGTCAGAAATAATGACATTTATATCACTAATAGTGGCCCAAAAGTCATTGAAATTTCAATTTTCTATCACTTCTAAATGGTTCTCTAAATGTAACTATGGCTTATCCGGCCATTAAAGGGTTTCTGGCCCTAAAATATAATAAGCATGTTTCAAAAATTAAAGAGGAATAATAAATTTATATAAATGTTCAATCTCATTCCAAAAATGTCTTACAAAAATGTTTCAGTTTAAGTACTTCCTAAAAACATTTAGCAGGTTTTAGGACCTGAAAAATAATTTGCAGTTGGAAAAACACTTTCTGAGGAGGAGAAATGTTCTAGTTTTCAAGACAGTTTATATAGTAACAGGGATAATCATTCAAAAAATTAAATTTGGGTTCAAGGTAAGTTTTAGAAACAGAGCATTTCATTTAATCCCTAGCAACAACTCTGGAAATGATAAATGTATTCCTAACATGTAACCTACATGCAGACTATGAACAGCTCTTCCAAGGCCAGAACAGAAGCTCCACTTAGGAGCTAGGATCACCACCACAAAATATTACCTCGTGGGGCTCCCCGTGGTCCACTCTGCCCAGAGCCTCGCTTGAAATTCTGCTGATATCCATCCTAAAAGACAAGCTAGTTAGTACTGAAGAAAAGGTAATTTTTAATGCTTACTCTATTCTTACAGTCTTTTATAGCATACAAAATTCTGTTATTCTTTTAGACATTTAAACATAGCATTGCTGTAAGATATTCCGTAGTAGTACTTCTCTTATTTTCAAGATCAACGAGATACACTTCTTTGCTCATAAAAATCATTGTGTTTATAAAACTCTATTAAATGAATCCCTATACTGAGTGCTAAGGAAAGCAAAAGTCATCATTCTCCACAAAGAAGTATCTTGTACAGAGGTTCAAAATTAGCCCCAAATTACTTATTCTAGTTCGTCAAGCAACTACATTAGTCCCTTTCATTGCGGTACTTAGGTCAGGTTTATATTTTTAAACAATTTCACCTACCCGCTGATAGCCAGAGTAGTCCCGGGGAGCACTGAATTGAGATTGTGTATAACCACTGTTTGGAGTGTTAGTAGAGAATGAAGGGCGGTAACCATCATATCCTCCTAAAATTTAGGACAAGAAGAAAAAGAATATATATATTTTTTTATCTTAAGGAGTTTTTACCTTCTCACTACTGACCAAGGAAGAACTGAAACCTGTAAGCCATGCTAGTTATTCAAACTAATTTCTAATTTCCTACCCTGATCTATTTGTCTCTATTGCCTTAGAAGATGAAACTAGTTACCTATCCTTGCACATACACACACAAAAACAACAAATCTCCATAAGGTCTCGTAATTTATAGAAAGCACTATCCCTTACAGGACAGTGGTAGATATGGGTTTAATAGATACAAAATACTCAGTCCCAGTTCTGCCAACTTAAATAACTCTTATCAACACATACAAAAAAAAAAAAAACTGGTTTACACTGTACATAAGAAGCTAATGCAGAGAGATACAATTTTTCATAAACAACATGACGTATTTCTATATACTGTGCAAATCAGAAAATATGAACTTTCTTTTGGGGGGTTTTGTCTTTACCTCTGAATCCATTAGCAGGTCCTCTGTATCCATTCATCAAGCCTCTAGCACCACGGGAACCTCCACGAGACACACCACGACTGTTGTAATAGGGCTGATTGCTACGTGGAAATCCAGTGTTCTGCTGAGGAGGCTGCTGGTGGTTACCAGTCACTTGATGGGGCTGGTCCTGAGAACCATGATAAGTGCCAACCACTATAACAGAAAGAAAAAAATACATATATACATGTATACACACACACAGATACACACACCATTACAATTTGCCTGATTTCCTATATGCTTTCTCGCTTAAGAAATGTCTTACAGTCTCCTCAAAGTTTAATTCTGTCCTTAAATTTTCATATTAATAACAGAGAAAACTACACATTAATGAAATCCCTGTCTTGCTCCTACCCCTGTACTAAGCTAAGAGAATGAAATTCTCCAACAATAATTCCAGACCTCTGAGAGCACACGTTGTGTGAAAGCACACCATTCTACCCTTCCAAGTGACTTGAAAGGCTGTATTATTTAAACATCTTCTGAGAGGCACCTCTGTATAGCACAAATGACCTACAATAATCAAAAGATTTTATGTACTGAAATACTTAGATTCTGTACCATTTAATTATTTCTTTTCATTATAATAAAGCTCCTATCGCTAGTTTTCTTATTCCTCGAAATTTCCCTTGATATTTGTTAAAACATACAAAAACATACCTTCCCATAGCTAAGCAGCTATAGCTAGAATACTCAGTTACAAAGATAAATCAGCAGAGGCCTTCAACATATACCCTATCATAATACTTGAGTACATTTCAAGTATCTTTAATGCACAGCCAATTTAGAAAAGAATTAAATAGTACTCACACTGGCACTTAACCCCCTGAAGTGAAGGTTCTATTATTGGAAGTATGGAAGTATTCTAGTATGGAAGGTTGTCCATACTCTTAGATCCCTCCTCCTTCCACAATGGGGAGAAGCCTAAAATCTAGAAACCTTCAAAAATAAAATAGCAAGGTACATTCCTGGTATTACCCCAATGTTCATAATTCACAGGAGAGAAAAAAACAATGCTAACAGTAACTTTGGGAGATAAGGAAGGTATAGACCAAAGGAAGAGCCATACTCAAGGAAGAAAAAGTCAGCAGCCTCCAGTCAGCCCAAATCTCGTATGTTTGGGCAGAGAGAAAAGGTAGTTTGAGTCTTGAAAATTTATCTGACCTACTTTGTATCTTCAAGAAATCCATGTTTATGAGTTCTCAGAATGCTATTTTGCAATGAAAAAACTAGAGAATGCCTAGGAAGAAAAGGCTCTTTTTTTGAACCATGTAATGGACCAAATACACCTAAGCACAATGTGATCTTTCTATATAAATTATCTTTTACTACATTCTCAAAACATAATTATAAAGCAAATATCAGAAGTACCAGTAACATTTTCTATCCATAAAGATTCACTCAGGAAATTCCCTGGCGATCCAGCAGTTAGGACACGGGTTTGATCCCTAGTGGGGGAATTGAGATCCTGCCATGCCACATGGTGTGGCTAAAAAAAAAAAAATTTTTTTTTTTTTTTAAATAAAAAGATTCATTCATACGCAAGTAGAAAATGGTCAGAAGAAGTGAATTTTCGACTTTGTCAGTAAGAACTTTATTATCCTTGGTCAAATCTCACTGCAAGAAACTCAAAGCAGAACAATTAGTGTGATCTTTAAAGATCCTAGTTAAGTGCACATAAAGCATAAGCACACACTTTTAGTCCATAAAAAAAAGTCAAATATCCTTGCCAGATCTTTTTTTCAGGTCATTCTTGATGAGATACTAATCCAAAACTTCTGGAATGATAGGGGACTTTCCTGGTGGTCCAGTGGCTAAGACGCCACGCTCCAAATGTTGGGGGCCAGCCCCCTGGTTAGGGAACTGGATCCAACATGTTGCCACTAAAGATCCACATGCCACAGCTAAGACCCGGTGTGGCCAAATAAATTTAAAAAAAAAAAAAAAATGTCTAAAACGATGGGATACACTGACTTAATCAATGAATATCGTTTAATGCCCTCAACATGCCAAGCCAGGTCCTAGACACAAGGGATGAGATAGTTTCTGACGCCTAATTCTTGCCCATAAGGAAGTTTTAATAGTAGGAAATAATAAGTGAATAAAACATACATACAAGTAAAAACATCTGTATTATTTCAGGTAATAAGAGATTAAGCAAAACACCAAGTAGGGTAAGTGAATAACTAAAGTAAGCACATTATATTTGGACAAGGCAATGAAGGGAGGTCTCTGTGAGGTGGTATCTGAGCACAGGCTTAAAAGTCACAAAGCAAGGTATGCAAACAGTGGAATAAAGTTTCAGGCAAAAAGAAAACAAAGCATAAACGACTTTTTCTTTACATTAAAGAAAGAAGAGAATTTGTGTCTGTGGCTGTTTGTTTGGGCACATAAAGAAGAAAATAGGACATACAACAGGATCAAGGTAGGGGCCTAGATCATGGATCTCGTAAACTAAGGTAAAGACTGGGTTTCTTTTCTAAATATAATTGAAAGTCACTGGGAGGCTCTGAATAGGAAGAGAGACATCTGATTTACATTTTAAAATCACTCTAGCTACTGTGTAGAAAACAGACTGGGCTAACGTAAGAGTCAAGGGAGAGAGTTGCAATATTCTAGATAAGAGTTGATGGCTATCTAGTGGTAGTGTGGATGTATTTGAACAAAGCATATGGGGCTGATTTATTTTGTACTGAAAATCTCTGTAAATGTATTGAAGTTAATTTTCATTAATAACATATATTTTGACATGGTAAAAAAAAGATTATCTAGCATCAATGCTTCATAGTCAATTAGTGAAGTTGAGTAGAATATAAGATAGCTTGAACTCAACTGGCATGAAAGGCAAAACTAACCAAATCAAATGATAAATCAAATTGATAAATTTATCAATATGATAAATCACATATTGGTAATTGTCACAATATTTCAAACTGTTTCATTATTAGATAAGTTATGGTGATCTGCAGTCAGCAATCTTTGATGTTACAACTCAAGTGAGGTCTTGGAGGATGGTTAGCATTTTGGGGCAATAAAGTATTTTTTAATTAAGGCATGTACACTGTTTTTTAGGCATGATGCTATTACTGCACACTTAATAGACTATAGTATAGTGTTAAGAGAATTTTTATATGTACTAGGAAACCAAAACATTCATATGACTCACTTTGAGGTATTTGCTTTATTGCAGTGGTCTGGAACCAAACCTCAAGGTATGCCTTTACATGGCACTGAATAATTAAAGAAGCCTCAGAATGAGAAGTCCAATTTTATCATTCAGAAGCATAGACTGCATAACTGCCAAATTTCTATCAGAGTATGGTTGATTCAAACTCTACTGATTAGTGATGCTAACTACCACAGGGATATGTAAGAAAAATTATTGTTGACCCAAGTCTGTCAAGAAATCAGAAGAGTTATTCACATCAGTCAGGTTTACTAGTTTGCTGTGGGATTCAAATTAAATCTCTAATTATTTGAATTGAATTAGCAAAGACCTAAAAATATATATATATTTATGTCTTACAAATATAAGAAACCTACTATTGTGAGAGATATGGTAACCAGCCAAATTGTGACCTTATTTGCTGGCAAGGACTTTGTTTTAACCTAGTCTACTAAATGTAGCCTTACCATGCCTTTACTGCTTAACTTTGTATAACTGACTTGCTGCCAGATATCATGCTACCAGGCTTCAATTAATTAGCAATTAAAACCAAAGTTGATCCTAATTCAAATAGCAAGTTTAATTCCACTAAAATCACCAATGACATAGGCTATTATGAAAACTCACTGACCAAAGGAAAATGGGCATATGGTCTCCAAAACCTGCACATAATTCACATACAACAAATATGGACTTGATTGTACTCAGAATCAGCAATGAAAAATTAATTTGTTTTGGACTACTACCAAAATAAAAACTCTTGGTCACTGCCACTGTCAAATCCAAACTCGCCTAACAATGTCAATCACTCCAGTGGAAAGCAAGAAGCCAATGAGTGACACTGGTTTTCCTACCTGTTTGAAGCTGTTCTTGCTGAAGCTCTGTTTGTTCTACTTGGTGAGGCTGACTGGAAAAGCTCTGGTTGTAACTGGCCTGGTACTGATTTTGCTGTTTTAAAGTTTCTGGTTCATTAACAGGAGGAACTGGGGCATTCATATTGAATACCTATAAGTAAATAAAGTAAATGATTAGTTCTTCCCTTTATGCTAATCATTTACCTACTTTTAACGTGGCAGATTTCAATGTTGGTTTTAACTGAGATGTAAACAACAAGTATCACAAAAGTCTCAAAGATATTTATTTCTCTTTCTCTCATACACACACACACATGTCATACAGCACTTTTTAGCAGAGTATAAACAGGGATTAAAAATCTGAGAAGACACAGAATCAGAATCCTTGGAAATGCTATTATAAATGAGAAATCTTAAAAGATGCAAACCCCTGAGACATTATCACTTCGATAAATTAAATCTATGAACTTAAAGTTGACTATTTCATTATATTTTAATCGAAAATTAGTATTTTAAGCATTTGACTATGAATTTTCCTGTGAGCACTGTTTTAGCTATATTCCATTGATCACAGGATTTTCATTATCATTATTTTCTAGAAATCTTGCAATTTAGAGATGCTCACTGAAGAACCAAAGAGTAGTATCATAACATCTATTACTCTGAGATATAATTCAGTAAATTAAAAGATTCAGTAAATATGGTAAAGTGTAAACAATTGATCTCTAGGTAATGATCTGTGTTGTGTGTATGCTCCACCGTGTCCTACTCTTTAGGACCCTATGAACTGTAGCCCACCAGGCTCCTTTCCGTGGAATTTTCCAAGCAAGAATACTGGAGTGATTTGCCATTTCCTTCTTCAGAGGATCTTTCTGACCCAGGGACCGAACCCACACATCTTCTGTTTTGGGGGGCAGATTCTTTACCACTGTGCCACAAGGGAAGACCAATGATATATATCAGTCTACTTTTTTCAAATTTAAAATTCTGTTAAAGGGTGAAACTACAAAACAAAATGTAGGCACATAACTCCTAAGATTCAAGTTTATCTCTGTGAACAGAAAAAAATGAGTTTTATGTTCAATTAAACATACCCTAAAGTTACAGTAGATGCAGACTCAAGCACAAAGTTTTTGTGACATTTTGCTGAGACTCTACATGAAGATAGTACACACCAGGCACTTAATGTCAACTGACTTAATCTGCTTACCGTTTGCATGGATTGGAATGGAGCTGCATTTACATTGATTCCACTGCTATGTAAAGGTTTGCTTGTCCCAGCCTGGAACACTTGAGGCTGAGAAGCAGCAGGAAGGGATGATGATGCTGTAGTCTGGTCTGTATTTAAAGAGATCGTCGCCTAAACACAAAGTGAACAGATGCACTTTAACAGATGCAGTGAACTAAGACCATACGTATGTTAATAAACGCAACTATCTTATGAAATAAAAATATAGTGAATGCGTTAGGTCCAAAATAAAGAGATACTGTATTAACAGTTATTTGCCTCCACCCAATTCAAGTGCCTCATCAAGTTTATATGACCTAGAAACACAACTTGCCTGAATCTGATCAATCGGTTCCTTTTGTGGTCGTTGGTCAGTAGCATGAGAAGGTTGGTACAAGGGTTGAGATGCTGTATATCCCTCACTTGTGGATGAAACCAAAGGAACCTAACAAAGAAGTAAAGAAATCAAAGCTTCATTCTGTTATAAACCAACTTCATTACATATAGGGCTAAGAAATAGACATTCATGTTAAAGACACTATAAAACCTAACAACTGGGAAAATACATATATTATTAAAGCTCAAAGTTAATAAACCCAAGCCCAATTACGAAGTTCCCTATAAATGCAGATAATATCTACACTAAATTTTAAAATTATGAAATCTAAACTATGTCATGTCAAATTCTCAGTTTGAAATTTAAAAACTTCATTATAATTAAAAACCATAAGGATTAACAAATAGTTTTTATTAGTTTATTAAAAGAAAAATAAATGTAAACATGGAAATAAAAGTTGATAGCTACTCATGCCAGACTTGACAGTGATCAAACTCACACTTGGTTTTCATAAGCTAGCTAAGAAAGAGACCAAAGAACAGATTAAAAACAAAAACTACAAAAATATTTCAGTCTTACCTGTGTAGCTTCTGGCTGTACAGAAACTTGATTAGGTTGAGCAAGTCTAGATTCAGAATGAACTATAAAATTGACCAAAAAAATACTGTCATACAAAATAAAATTTCTTCAGAGATGTATAAATATCTTTTACTTAGTCTCTAAAGTCAATTTTCTATAGCCAAATCCTAAATAAACTATTTAGCAATTAGGAAAATAAATGGGGAAGTACAGGAAGGATTTTAGCTTTCAAATGAGCATTTTCAATTAACTGATACTCATTATTATTAATCAACTACCACATGCCTTTCACTTTTTTTTTTTGGAGTGTTAGTGAAACAATACTAACAAATAGGTGTAAAGCAGAATAAGAATCAATGCTAGAATTATCCCTGAAAAAGAGCTTTTTAAAGCAGTTAACTACAAAGGAGCATAGTCAAAATTTTGAGATAGATAATATTCAGAAGTATTTTAACTATCTACTTTCAATATAATTTCAAATGCTTCCACTGGAAAAAATAAAAATTTATCTTTAAAAAGCCTATATTCAATTCAGTGTGCATGTTATTGTCAACTTTCATCATTCTTCCACTACTCTTCCAAATCATGGTTAAACAGATAATCAAAAATACAGTATCTTTGGTTAGTCATTTGGAAATCATCCATTTTCACTGGAGAGTCTAGTTGACTTACCACCACCTGAAAATCTAAATAGCTTTACAGGTTATATCAGTGGTGCATGTGTTGACTGGCATAGCTAAGAAAACTATGTATTTTCTTCCTCTGGTAGAGCTCAAAAAGTGAACACTAATAACTTTGTGAGTCCCTGATCTGTTTTCTAACTCTTGGTAGAGATAAGAGCTCCCTTTCCTTTAGAAAAATCCTAACTTACCATATTAACTATGTTTATCAAACATAGTTTACTAGTTGCTTTCACCAGCAACTCCTTTTATAACATTTAAGATCAACATTAAATGTGTTACTTCATATTGTTCCACGTTTATGCCCTTAATGCTGACATGTTGTAGGAAAAAAACAAGACTCAAAATTAGTAATGGTCTTTAAGAGATGCTCCACTTAACCCAATACAAAAGCACCAACGCTATTTATTGTGCTGTTTCAAATAATGGTATAAGACTAGTGAGAAATGGAAACTTCAGCTGTCTTCTAGTCCATCTCTTCCACTTTCCTCTTAAGCATTTCCTTACCCACTCACTACTCCATCTCATTTTTAAAAGTAATAAAATGTTCAGAAATCCTCCTAAAAAGCTGCAATCATCCTTCAGAGAAAGACACCTATCTTTTATAGATTAATTTTTAAAAAGTAATTTGGTGTTTCCTTTTTTCAAATATAGATAACGTTTTTTTGTCACACAGCATGTAGGATCCTAGTTGCCTCGCCAGGGATCAAACCCGCACCCCCTGTATTGGGTACATAGAGTCTTAACCACTAGACCACTAGGGAAGTCCATTCCTAGGTTAATTTTGAAATTTAAAAAGCCAAGCAAAATTTCATCATACCAAAAAAAAAAAAAAAACAACCAGGTATAACACATCTATAGTTGTACAAGTCAGGATGTGGCTGCTATAGGGCAAGGGAAGAGGTAGTAACTAGACTACAAGAGAACACAAGTAGGCTTTTGGGGTATTAGTAATCTTCCACTTCTGGGTGCTGGTGAGTTCAAATTTGTAAAAACTCATCACACTTTAAATTTGCATGTATGTTTCTGTATGTCCACATGCCAATAAAGTTACCAAAAAAAAAACCCACCACTAATAACAATGGAACTACTACATTTATGGTTCTTATTATAGGAAAACAGAGTTAACATTTCTTACCAAATTAAAAGACACAAGATCTGAAAGTAAACATTAAAAATAAAAAGATTAATTTTCACAAACTTTACATAACCTAAAAACACTGGTTCTGTATTTCTCACATAAACATGTCACTACCAACCTGGAGGGCAAACCAGCTGGGGTATGTCCATGTTCTGTGCTGGATTCATCGGCTGTGCAGATACAATGGCAGGATCAAGTGTCTGGTTTTCAAAATCCAACATTGAATCCTAGGATATAATGCAATTCATATTTAAGTAGGATATAATGTATAAAGTTTAGGTAGGATATAATGTAATTAAGTTAATGTAAACACTTAACCTATCTATCATAGTGTTTGACTAGTATCTACCTGTATGAAATTATAGGGCCCCTGCATTTGTGCCATAAGGTCCTGTACTCGCTGTCTTCTCACGAGGGGATCGGCTTGAGCCACTGGGGTCAAAGAGTGGGGTTCTGGTACTGAAGGAGATGCAGCCTGAGGTTGCTGCTGGAGTGAATTTACCACCTAAAGCAGAAGAGGAAGACAGGTTGGTAGAATGACAGAGCTCCATCCATCACCGTCATGACTGGTCCCCAAATTACACATACCATGTATACTATAAACAGAATAACAGATTTGAATGTCATCAACCTGACCAAATTAAGTTGAAGTTAACATTCTGATCAATGCTCTCACTTCTACAGTGTTCCCAATTCCACAGGGTTGCCACATATTAATAGCATTTCAGGTTTACCTTGTAAACAGCTTTAAAAAAAAAAAAAAAAAAATACCGTGTCTACGTCCTAAAACCAAGTATTTTGCTTAAACTATTAACCCTTCTACAGTAAGTAAACCTATACATCTATATATAAATATATATCTATCTCAGTACCTGATATATACTAAGCATTCAAGAAAATGTTAGCTATTATTATCATTAAACTTGAGTTCCTATCACTTCACTCTCCACCAGTACCATAGGATCAAGCTCTATCACACCTTGTCTAAATTGCTACAGAAGCCAAATTTCACTCTACCTATCATCTTCCTAATAATTTCTCCTAATTATTGTTTTAAGTAATTCCCTGCTCTGCTAAGAAATCTCACTAATTGTTAGTACCAATTTACAAAATTCTCTGCCTGGCTGTTGCTGCTGCTGCTAAGTAGCTTCAGTCGTGTCCGACTCTGTGCGACCCCATAGACGGCAGCCAACGAGGCTCCCCCGTCCCTGGGATTCTCCAGGCAAGAACACTGGAGTGGGTTGCCATTGCCTTCTCCAATGCAGGAAAGTGAAAAGTGAAAGCGAAGTCGCTGAGTCTTGTCCGACTCTTAGCGACCCCATGGACTGTGGCCCACCAGGCTCCTCCATCCATGGGATTTTCCAGGCAAGAGTACTGGAGTGGGGTGCCATTGGGCAAGTCAAAACCTTAGTTCCTTTATACGCAATACTGAGCTAACAGAACTTGGTAATCAACAGCATCAGGGTGAAGGAAGAGTCTGAGATGACATTTCAATGTATCCCGTTAGGTAGTCTTTCTGAAGGCTATCCATGGAGACCAGATTTTCATGGTGCAACCTGATTAACAGGTTGTGTACTTTAATAGATTGAGCACATAAACCACATAGATATTTGTATATTTTCTTGTAATTAGAACAGTCAAGCAGTGATTGTATTAAATATCAACAGAAACAAATCACCTTTTAAACAGAACAGTCTTATATAATGAGTCTGTTATTATAATAAGTGTACTTATAATGCAAAATACTTAAAAATCTACATTTGTTCTTAGGAGAGATAAAAAGTACTAATTAAAGACAAAAGACAACCTTGTAATCGAGAACTCTTACCTCAACTGTTTCAACTGTCCAATCATCTACCTGCTCCTTTTCACCACTGCTGAACTGTGTTTCTGCCATAAATTGTCTATTTACATACTGCAAAGCAAAGTACATGTTTGAGACCTCTGTTTGAAAGACAGAAAGAAAAAGCTAGCATAAAATAAAAATCATACCTCTGTTGATTCAACCTCATTTTGTTCAGTATATTCTTCCACTGGCTCAGGTTCTAAAAGGTTGAAAAATGATACAAAGAGTGTAAAATATATTTTTAAAAGTTAACAATTCATTTAAATCCAGTTCCCCATCATATAGTCTGAATTTACAAAGTTATAATTAATAGTAAGTTTCTGTATTTTATTACTCTTACAATAGGAGAAAACTTTTTTTTTTACCATGTATTCCAGGCTTATTTCAACAGTAATTATTCTGGATCAAATATGATGCCAATAAACCAGCACCCTAGTCTCCACACTAATCTACTTCATAAAAGTGGTGGTGGTGGGGTGGTAAAGACTACTGAGGAATTTCCTGGCAGTCCAGTGGTTAGGACTCAGTGCTTTCACTGGCAGGGCCCAGGTTCAATCCCTGCTCAGGGAATCAAGATCTTGCAAGCCCCTTCCCCCCAAACAAAAACAAACAAAAAAACCCTGACTTAAATTGCTTTATATGGATCTGCAACCGTAAATTCCACCAATCTGCAATGTTCCCGTCTAGTTTCAACCTAATAGCTAACACTTGTATGAAATGCTTACCATTGTATACATATTACTTCCTAAATGAAGAACCTGAGAATACTGAACTTATAGAAGTTCAGTAAGTTGCCCAAGTTTTACACAGCTAACACGTGTTGTAGCCAAGATTTTATCCGGGCAATCTGATTCTAGAATCCATGCTTTTACCTATCACAACAAAACTAATACTCCTTAGATAATGCTTCCAATAGTACTCAAAATTTTATTCATCAACTTAACGTAAAAGTCCACATAGTAACTGTTTACCTATATATTAGTGATACACTGGGTGCTAGAATAGATCTCTGCTGCCTGACACATTTATAGTTGTAACTCTCCATCATAGAAAACAACAACCAAACCTCATACCATTCTCCTCAAATACTGGCATGGTAATAAGCCACAATAAATGAGCACACATCAGTCAAAAATCTATTTGAAAAGCCATATATACAATAGTTGCCCCCTTATCCATATTCCAACTGACCAATAATGTAGCAAGAGAAAGACATTTGTAACAGGGATAAAGAGCAATAAGATAAATAACTGATATTTAATACCTCTGGGAATTACTCTTAATGTGTTTTGTCAATATTTGGTCATGCTTCAAGTTTCTCTAAAAATCTAAGTGTACAAATGTAACTAAATAAATGTCTAGCTTGAACCTGTGGCAAAGGAAAGTAAAATCAAGACCCTAAACTAAAGTTCATAGCCACCTGAGTACTCACCAGCTTCAGCTGCCTGGTCTTCAACTGTAGGTGCTGAGGCTGCCTCCTCTTCCTCACACAGACCATTCTGGTGGTTGTGGGTGCTGTCAAAGTAGTTTGACTGGAAAACACGCTCAACAATTTCCTTTAGAGCTTTATCTAAAAACACATTATGAATTATAATCTTAGACTATCTGACTTAAAAGATTAAACATTCTACAAGATATAGTAGTAAAAAAAAAACAAACCCATCAACTGTTACTTAAAAAATTAAAACATTAAATTCCAAAAGAAATTTATTACAGAATAAGTGAACAAGAAATTATTTGTATTAAATTTTAAGCATTTTAAATAAGTTAGTCCAAAAAAAAAGTCCAAAATAAAATCATTAATTCTTTCAATAACCATATATTTAGCACCTAACTATACCTTACTCAATGTACTAGGCACTGGCACTACAGAAAGGTATGTAAAAGACACAGTATCTGCCCTCCCGATTATCATTTATTCATTCACTAAGCATTTATTTAGCACCTAACTATATGTTAAAAAGTGTACTAGGCACTGGGGCTACAGAAAGGTATGTGAAACACATAGTATTTGCCTTCCCTAAGCTAACAGTCCAATAGAGAAGAGCTCTCAACTACTCACAAAAACAGTAAAATACCATCTGTGAAAAGAACTACACAGAAGTACATGCACCGGACCTAATCAAGCAGAGACCATGAGAGGCTTTCCTGGTGTAAGGATTACAAGAGCTGAGATCTGGAAGATGAGTCATAGAGAGGGAAAAAGTATTTCAAGGCAGAGGCAACAGCATTTACAAAGCCCTGTACAAAGAAGGGTGCCAAATACAAGTCAATTTAAGTATGCATTGAGGCTAAAGCAAAGGAAATAAGGAAAAAGCATAAGGAAGATATGTCTAAAGACTGTTAAGGGCCAGAGTTTGTAAGGTCTTACAAACTATATATATATAAAATGTAATTAAAATAAAACCATTAAAAGATTCTAAAAAGGGATGGATGGTGAATTCAGGTGAGAGCATTACAGAAGAGAAAAGGCAGAAAAATAGAGAAAGAAGTAGATTCAAAAGATATTTAAAAGGCAAATATAACTGTCAGAACTTGGTACATAAAGCTGTCAGGGCAGCAAGTAAAGGTCTATGTCAGGAGTTAATTTCCTGGCCTTGTATAGTACATGTAGATCAAGAACTATTAATGTTCAAGCTGGTTTTAGAAAAGGCAGAGGAACCAGAGATCAAATTGCCAACATCTGCTGGATCATGGAAAAAGCAAGAGAGTTCCAGAAAAACATCTATTTCTGCTTTATTGACTATGCCAAAGCCTTTGACTATGTGGATCACAATAAACTGCAGAAAATTCTGAAAGAGATGGGAATACCAGAATACCTGATCTGCCTCTTGAGAAATCTGTATGCAGGTCAGGAAGCAACAGTTAGAACCGGACATGGAACAACAGACTGGTTCCAAATAGGAAAAGGAGTTAGTCAAGGCTGTATATTGTCACCCTGTTTATTTAACTTATATGCAGAGTACATCATGAGAAACGCTGGACTGGAGGAAACACAAGCTGGAATCAAGATTGCCAGGAGAAATATCACCTCGGATATGCAGATGACATCACCCTTATGGCAGAAATGAAGAGGAACTAAAAAGCCTCTTGATGAAAGTGAAAGTGGAGAGTGAAAAAGTTGGCTTAAAGCTCAACATTCAGAAAACGAAGATCATGGCATCCGGTCCCACCACTTCATGGGAAATAGATGGGGAAACAGTGGAAACAGTGTCAGACTTTATTTTGGGGGGCTCCAAAATCACTGCAGACGGTGACTGCAGCCATGAAATTAAAAGACGCTTACTCCTTGGAAGGAAAGTTATGACCAACCTAGATAGCATATTCAAAAGCAGAGACATTACTTTGCCAACAAAGGTTCGTCTAGTCAAGGCTATGGTTTTTCCTGTGGTCATGTATGGTTGTGAGAGTTGGACTGTGAAGAAGGCTGAGCGCCAAAGAATTGATGCTTTTGAACTGTGGTGTTGGAGAAGACTCTTGAGAGTCCCTTGGACTGCAAGGAGATCCAACCAGTCCATTCTGAAGGAGATCAGCCCTGGGATTTCTTTGGAAGGAATGATGTTAAAGCTGAAACTCCAGTACTTTGGCCACCTCATGCGAAGAGTTGACTCATTGGAAAAGACTCTGATGCTGGGCGGGATTGGGGGCAGGAGGAGAAGGGGACGACGGAGGATGAGGTGGCTGGATGGCATCACTGACTCGATGGACTTGAGTCTCAGTGAACTCCGGGAGCTGGTGATGGACAGGGAGGCCTGGCGTGCTGCGATTCATGGGGTGGAAAAGAGTTGGACACGACTGAGCGACTGATATGATCTGATCTGATACATAAAAATGAAACTTCAGAGACATTATATCAAAGGAGTATAAAGTTAATCCTATACTCCTTTGATATAAAACTATTAGGAATTTCCTGGCCATACAGTGGATAGGACTCTGTGCTCTCACTGCCAAAGGCGTGGGTTCAATCCCTGGTCGGGACCAAATAAACTATTTAACAATTTTTTGAATACTGAACAGAACACTTCATGTGCTCTCTCCCCCTCTCCTTCAGAATCTCCTGCCTCAGAGCTGTTTTAAAAACTTATGAAAGCTGAATGCAAAAACCATACTAATTTGAGTAAATTACACCTTTCTATTAACTGTACATTCCTAAGATGCAAGAATGAGGCTAGGTAGAAAATAACATCAAAACAAGGGACAGGCTTAGACTTTAACCCTTATTACTCAACAGAGTTCATGAAAATTTTATCAGACATGACCAGAAGCTACTTTTGAATCTAACAAATTTACACCCATGTCAATTACTTTCTAATCAAGTGGGGAATTCAGTACATATTTGTAGCAAAACTAAATCAAGAAGTTTTTTTTTTTAACCAACAAATACAAACAACATGGGTCAACAAATCAAAACGGATTTCTTACATGAAAAGATACATAAGCATTGGCTCCTCGTATTTGATTTACCCGTTTCCTTAAAGCAAATACATCCCAAATTATATCATACAGTTTTGCCAAAAACTCTTGTAATTTGTTTTCAATCGTAATAGCTAAAAAACAAGGCATGCAGATACTTTACTTTTGCCTTGCTGCTGCTGCTAAGTCGCTTCAGTCGTGTCCGATTCTGTGCAACCCCATAGACGGCAGCCCACCAGGCTCCCCCATCCCTGGGATTCTCCAGGCAAGGATACTGGAGTGGGTTGCCATTTCCTTCTCCTAAGTATATTCAAATATCTACTTCCGTAAATCAACATTAAAAACTGCTAACAATCCAGTCCCTTTTACTAAGTGGTTAAAATCTAAAATTCCTAATTTACTGAAGTAAGAGAAGGCAATGGCACCCCACTTCAGTACTCTTGCCTGGAGAATCCCATGGGCGGAGGAGCCTGGTAGGCTGCAGTCCATGGGGTCGCTAAGAGTCAGACATGACTGAGCAACTTCACTTTCCCTTTTCATTTTCATGCACTGGAGAAGAAAATGGCAACCCACTCCAGTATCCTTGCCTGGAGAATCCCAGGGATGGGGGAGCCTGGTGGGCTGCCGTCTATGGGGTTGCACAGAATCAGACACGACTGAAGCGACTTAACAGCAGCAGCAGTATAACTTAAAAATATCTTATAAAAAAAAAAAAAAAAAACTACATATTTACAGTTAAGGAGCTCATATATAGATTGTTGGTCTAGATAATTAATTAGCTTTTTCAAAATACAAACAAAAGAATATCCGAAATTAGCAGAAGTCTAAGAAAAAAAAAAAAACTAAGGCAATGACCATGAATAGAATGCATGGGGTGGAGTAAATGTTTTTCACAAGATTTCATCCATAAGGAAAAACCAGTCCCCATTTAACACCAAAAACAATGAAAGCCAATTTGGTGTTAATCTGTCCCCCAGAAACAGAATAAGTTAAGAACAAAACTATGTTAATTTAGGACTCCCATCTTTACCAATTTTTGGTTGTTTGAGCTGATGTTTTGATTTATATACACAAAAAAAAAATTTGCAAAAAATAAAAACATACAAAAAGGAAACAAACCAAAAAAGTAAAAAAGTAAACAGTGGATGAATATTACTTACATATTTCTAAAGTTTTCTTCAATTAACATTACTTTTAAATAGGAAATTAAACTTTAAAGGTTCTTAGTCACAAAAATCAAAAGTTGTCAGTGATACTCACAAGTTGTTCCACATACAGGTTTTTCCTTTCCTTCCAGCAAGTCCCACAGGTGAATGGAGGCATGTTCATACTGCTCATTCAACCTAATAATAAAACATCTGGTTAATTACTTTTCAGTTGTCAACACAACATTTAGAAGTTTCTGTTATACCACTATACCTCAAGCTCATGTCTCGTTCAGGGTCTGCTAATTTGTAGAACTCATCTAACAACGACAACTCCTCTTCAGACAATATTGGCACTCCATTCAAACCTTGCTTCAGGTCAGTTCTCACTTCATCATCTCCTAGTTTGTCCAAAACATACTGCAGCTCAAGTACTGTTTTTAAACGTTTCTGTTCAGCTTCCTCTCTCATAAGCTGCTCCCGACGTGCTGTCTTCTTTATTGTTTTCTGAATCTGCATAAAGACATAAACATAAGACATAGAAATAAATTTTATAAAAACTCATTTACTTCAATTTCAGGTCCAAAGTAAGTAAGACACGTTTCACTCACTGAGTTAGATGTGACTCTGACATACAAAAGAATGACTCCCAACTTTAAAAGTTTAACAAATGGAACTGTTTTAAGTAGTTATTTATTAGAAATTCAAAACACATGTTTTCCTAGAAGGTATTACACTATGGCAATGGTACCAATGAAGCAAATATTTGCTTCAAAATAATCTAGCAGACAGGAAATGAGGACATAAGTGTGCGTATAGGTAAAATATAATTGCTCATGAAATGATGCTAACTGTAGAAGCTAGGTATAGGTAAATGTAAGTTCATTATAGTCTTTAGTTCTTAAAATTTTCCATAATAAAAAGTATAAAAACTAAAAATTTTCATTAAGGTTCAGAGCCAATTTTAAAAAAGAAACCCTACCACAGCCACAATTAAAAAAAAATAATTTATGTCTATCTTTAATAGAAAATGGTTCAAAATTCTAATTTCAATTGCCTACTACTGACTTAAACGGAGATGTCAAACACACTACTACCCTCTTATCCCAAATAATCCACCACTTCCATTCTAGGAAGAAAGTCAGGAATGAGAAAATAAGTTGAGAAAGCAAAAGAAGTATGACAATAAAGAAAGACACTTTGGATGAAATGAGAAGTAGGGAAGACTATAAAGACTAGAAAAGGTAGGCTTGAACTAGGTTAAAGAAGCTCTTGAATAAAAAACAAAAAACATGTTTAATAACTGTGGAAAATGCAACAAAGGATCAGAGTTAAAAGACTGCCAAGGAAGTTAAGGGCCCAGTGAAAAGTTCCTTTTTTAACCAGTGTTAAAAAAAAATCAAAGGAAGATACAAGTATCTTCATTTACACTGTGACAGTAGCTTCAGAAATAGATACTCTATATTAAATTGTATATGGTAATTCTACTTCTATGACTCATTAAAAAAAAAATCAGAAACAAGAAATTGGGCAGGGTTCTTCAAGCCTGAGGCTTTGACCTAAGCTAAATGGAACAAATCCCTACTTGGATGTAAATCAAATAACCCCTATTCCATTTTCAGGAGTATCATCAATATTTCCCACCTTCAATAAAATTTAATAAGTAACAATAATATTAAGTGCATGAACCATTATATTAAGTGCATGAACCATTAGTTACGCTTCAAATACTGTTCTAAGCACAACCCTATAATGAGGTAGGCACTAATTGTTTTGTTTTTTTTTTTACAGATAAGAAAACTGAAGCAATGTGACAGCCTTGTCCCTCTTTTTCTCCCTTTCCTTTCTAAACTACTGGCTCTTTCTCTGGAAAACCCTGACTGATATAGGTATAGGAAAGTTAAGTAATCCTTTCTCTAAAGTCTTACAACTATTAAGTAAAAGTGGCAGAATCAGGATTCAAACCAGGCAGCTTGGTTCCAGAATCAGAACTTTTCATCTACGTACTACATTGTCTCTCATCACATAATAAACTGTTTATTTCAACAAATCAGAGGCAACTTTATATTTCAAAGTTGTTGCAAGCCCTTCTCCAAGGAGCCAACACTAATTCAGAAGGATATTAACTTTCTGGTCTAAACTATCAAGAAAAGTATTTGACTCTGCTCGTACTTTTTATCCTGTTCCCAAAGACTTTGGTCACATCAAAAGATGTTGGGGAAAAACACACCCCTTCGTTGAATCAAGAGCTGAAACAAGTGCAACATATCAGCCGGCCACATACCTTAAGATCCCTAATGGAGAAAGTCGTAACCAATTATATAAACAAGCCTCTTTATTTTCTGATAGTTAACAGTATTGTAAGATAGTCCTGAGGCATAAGGGAATACGTGAAAGGCAGAAGTCTATCACGTTTATACAACCATCTCTTGGTATCCAAGGGGACTCAACTCCAGGACACACTACTCCACACCTCATGGATGCCAAAACATCTATAGATGTTCCAAGTACCTTATAGTACACCCTCTGTATCTGTGGATTCAACCAACCTAGGATTTCAATCCTCGGATCCAGACCCCTGCAGATACAGAAGGCTGACTGTATATATTTGCACAGATAATTTTTAGACCAATGATACATGTCCGTCATATATGAAACTCAGTCCTTTTAAAGGGCATCTTCAAGGTGTTACATTAAACTTTACAAAATTGTAAAGAAACTTAGATATAATTGGATCCAATCCTCTCCGCCTTGCAGAGAACTTATCAATAGTAATGCAAAAACTAAAACTCAAAAAATACAACAAAATTTTCTGCCTTCATTTTTAATATTTTATAAACAGATATGCCACCTTTTACTTACATCTTGGCTTAATGCCATGAAACTCCTCTGTAATTCTTTTGCAAACTCCAAGTTATTTGTGACTTCCTGGTACTTAGACACGGCATCCTAAAATAACAAAAAGAAAATCCAACTTTTACTGGAAACACAAAGAAACACAAAATTAATCTTATTAAGTTACATAAAATCTAAATAAAATATAACATATTTACCAGCTGATCTTGATTAAGCCTTTCCCCTTTGTTCATTCGTTCCTGATAATCATCAAGCTTGCCCTATATTAAAAGAAAAAAATAATTATATTCCATACTGGAAGTATATACCAGCTTAACAATGCTAAAATAACAAACCCATATAATTCTTTAAGTTTGTCTGAAATCTTGCCCTAAACATACTTTTTACATACTTTTTAGATAAACTACAGTTTAAGTTAGTATGTAAACAGCATTAGTTTAATTGTGAATTTAAAAAATGAATTTAAATATCCCTGCCATGCTGATACCAAATATTGTATTATAAGTCAATGATACGTTACTGCTTATTTTTAAAATTATTTTAATTGGAGAGTAATTACTTTACAATGTTATGATGATTTTTGCCATACATCAACATGAATCAGCCACAGGTATACGTGTGTCCCTCCCCATCTTTGGGCTTCTCAAATAAGATGTGCACCAGATGGCCCAAGCTTATGATACCCATCCACATGAGTGACAGCCACAATTCAATGAGGAGTCCACTTACACTCAAGTGACCATATCAGATACCTTATTTTACTAAGTGTTAAATTTTTGTTCTTCCCCTCCTCGCCAAAGAATTCATGTACGTTGTATATTTGTTTTTCTCAATAAAGACATGTGCATACTGTCTTTGATGTGCCCCACTCATTCCCCTTAAAAATGAAGTAAATTCAAGCTATCACTTACAGTCACAGTACACTAGTCATCAGCTTTGCTCTTTATTTTCTCACAAACGTAACTAAATGAGCAAGAGTGGGGGAAGAAAATTAAGCCTCTGGTTTAAGATCATTCTCCCATCCCTCCACCCGCCCAAAGTTGGAGGTTTCCTAGGCTACTATTCTTAAATTTAAAAAACTCCCCCACAAACATACTCAGGTAATAAGGTATAGTCAAAAATTCAATTGTTTTAAGGGTCAGAGGAGAAATAAATAGAAATATAAATTAAGGAAGAAAAATCTTAAATAATCACAATAAATTACAAACATACGTAGTTATTCCTTACCCTTGGCAATAGTAAAAAAAAAAAAAAAGAAATCAAGAAAACAGATACAAACTAAGGTTCTGATAAAACTCAGGCACAGAAACAAGCTTAAAAGCAGTGTTCAAAAGTTGTTTTCAAATGATCCATTTTGTTTGTACCAGAAAACAGTATTCAACTTTCATAATCATTTTACCTTAAAGTTTATCACACTTTAGGTATACTAAAGGTAAATAAAATCAGTACAATCATTAAAACATCAATGGATGATGAAAACTATTCAATCTTACTTAGGTGAACTATTTATACAACAGTAAGCCCCCAGGGCTTCCCTGGTGGCCCAATGGTTATTAAGAATCCACTTTGCAATGCAAGGGATACCAGTTCAATCTCTGGTCCAGAAAGATCCCACATGTCCCAGGGCAACCAAGCCTAGGCACCACACCAATGAACCTGCACCCTAGAGCCTATGCTCTGCAACAAGAGAAGCCTACACACCACAATTAGGGACAGCCTCTGCTCTCATCAACTGAGGAAAGCTTGCTCTCCACAACTAGAGAAAGCCCCTGCACAGCAATGAAGACCCAGCACAGCCAAAAATAAATACGTTTATATAATTAAAACGTTAAATATATACATTAAAAAAATAAGCCTCCAACTAAGTTAATATAAAATTCAAGTCTAGAATTACAATGTCAACAATTTGAGATTTTCTTTAGTAATCAGACGAAAGAAAACTTTACTAATACATGTCAATGTATTACCTAAAAAATCTGACACTTTATGAAAGTGAACCATATTATTCTGAATTTCTTCCAACCATGAGAGACTTTGTGGTACTTACTCTGTTTAAAAAGAAAGCTTAATCTTTAAGAAAATGAATCAAGATTTTTACACTGATACGGTACACCTAACCCCTAAGAGAGAAGTTAAACTGCCTTAAACACTGAGGATGAACAAAGACAGTTCATGTTTTTAAAAGGACAGGCTACTTAAAAAAAAAACTAAACAAGTTAAAGATTTGCTTTTAATTATGATTTATGATGTAATAATAGCATTATAATCTGTATTCCAGTACTTAGAAATATACAAATAAAGATATGCCAACAGGAATGCCTGAAATTTAGTGCCAGTACACAGTTAAAGTTCTAGCACCTAGGCAAAAGAAAAACTGCTGTTAGCTTATACATTTATTATCTCCCCCTTTTAATAGCATTATACATTTTTCAAGAAAAATGTTGCTAAATCAGGACATTAGCACATAATGAATGCTCTACAAATCCACAGGGGATGGTTTCACATACCTAGCATTACCATTAAATGTCTGGAGAACTTAAAACTCCTAAAAACTGTGTGTATGTGTGTGTGTATATGTACACATATATATAAATATTTTTTAAGGTGTTAAGAATGGTACCTGAGTGGTAGAATTACAGGTAGAATCTTTTCCTTCTGTTTTGTACACTTATTTTGCAAAGACATAGCTTATATAATAGTGATAAAAAAAATTAAAATCTTGTGCTACACAAAAATGTTAAGATTGTCAGATTGCAGGATACTGTCAGGACTTTCACCTACAAGAATCCTTGAGTATGCATCTATATTATCCTAGGACGAGATATGGCAGAAAAGCTCCAATTTTCTACACAGCAGGAAATTTGCTCTTCATCCAACCCCAAGATCTACGTCAGATTACATTTTCTAAAGACGACTCACGTTGTACTGTTCTACAATGTGACCTTGGCACTTCTCATTAAAAACTAGTCTAATTCCTCTGCCATAGTACTGAGCGGGCTTCAACCAAGAGAACAGTGGAAATGATCCTATGTGACTTCCAGGGTTGAGTCATAATAACAATGCATCTCTGCCCTGTTTGCTGGTCACTAAAACCAATCATGTTTGGAGCCCTGAGCCATCATTTAACACGTCCAATAACCCTGGGATTGCCATGCTATGAGGAAGCTAAGCTATGAAGAGAGGTCTCAATTAAGAATTCTGGTCAGCAATTCTAGCGTTACGTCATCCAAGCCCAAGCATGAGACATGTGAGGAAACAAGGTTGAGTCTTCCCAGCTGAGACCCCAGGCATCACAGAGCAGGTCAGCTCCACTGTATGCCCTAAATCCCTAACAGGCATCATCTGTGTGCATGATAAAATGAGGTAAGTCCCGGAGTAATCTGTCACACAGCAATAACTGGACGGTTAAGAGGTCAATGACAAGAGAAAGCAGCTACTATGCAAACTGGGCTTCATGGTACACAAATTCTTGAAATACTGTCACCCGCAAAATCTCTGTGTAGCCAAAATAAAGATCTATGCATTAAATACAAATAGAAAAATTGCCCACTTGGGGTTAAAATTTGCAGTACAAACTAAGATCATTACATAAATAAGGATTTGCTTGTCAAACTGACAGGTCCAACATTAACCCCCACAAAAACAGAGGGGCAAAGACAGGAATAAAGTACTCTAGACAAACACAGCTTTTTCATTCCCTAAGCTCCAAGACAGTTTCTAACATAGTGTTACAAATTTGTTAAATATTCGTATCATCCACATAAAATGAATATTAAGTTTTTTTCCCAGCAGAATGGAGTTGTTTTTCTAGCATTAGATATCTTCGTCAGAAAGCCTACCACAATATTGATATAACTGAAAACCTGCCCTCTTAGATTCTATCTTGAAATATCCATCTTGAAAATTCAATTCAGGGTTCCTTTTTCAACTGAGCATCCCTAATGTATTAAAAATTCATTTATAGCACCACATATGAGCAAGATGGCACAGTGGTGAAGAATTTGCCTGCCAATACAGGAGACATAAGAGATGGAGGTTTTGGCGGTGCCGCGCCGCCGGGAGCGGGCCGGAGCCCGGACCATGGCGGCGGCGGCACCCGAGCGGGGTGGCAGATAACAAAAAAAAAAAAAAGAGAGATGGAGGTTTGATCCCTTGGTCAGGAAGATCCCCTGGAATAGGAAATGGCAACCCACTCCAGTATTCTTGCCTGGAAAATTCCATGGACAGAGAGCCCATGGGGCTCCAACAAGTTGGACACAACTGAGTGACTGAGCACAGCACACATGAGCAAGATAAAAATCGGGCCATTTTCCAGGTTACTCGTAATCAGAATCTCTAAAGCAGAACCATGGAATTAGACGATACCCAGTACATGTCAAAGACTAAGACTATACTGTTATGTAGTACCGAGAAACCAGTCCCACTCTTCGGTTTCTTTGTTGCCTGTAACAGTTCAGAGTATTTGTTATGACAGGCATTCAAATTTAAAGTATCATGCAGGCACTATTATCAATCACATTTCATTTAAATGGAAACTGAAAGGGCAATTAAATAACTTGCCTAAGGTCATCTATGAGATGAGATGGTTGGATGACATCACCAACTCTATGGATATGAGTTTGAGCAAGCTCCAGGAGTTGGTGATAATAAGACAGACAGGCAAGTCTGGCGTGTTGCAGTCCATGGGGTCGCAGAGTCGGACACATCCGAGCGAATGAACTGAACTGAAGGTCACCTATCCCAGAAAAATCACTTGTGCCTCAGCACTGTATTTCCACTCTATTCCAGCTATTGCTACACTTCATTTCTGCCCTTCTGCTGCTATCTTCTTCCTTTCTCCAGAACTGCAGTACACCCAGATCTTCCATCACCCCCCCCAAGATTTTTTTCATCAGCAAAGCTGCTTTATCTAAACATTTTTTTAAAAAATTCACTAGGTGCTACAGGGCTGTGTGCTAAGTCGCTCAGTCATGTTAGACTCTCTAACCCTATAGACTGTAGCCCCCCGGCTTCTCTGTCCATGAGGATTCTCCAGGCAAGAATACTGGAATGGGTTGCCATGACCCCCTCCAGGGGATTTTCACAAGCCAGTAATCGAACCTGCATCTCTTACGTCTCCTGAATTGGCAGGCAGGTTCTTTACAAGTAGCATCACCTGGGAAGCTATGAGGGCGGCATAAGATATTCAAAATGACTGTTCTCCAGAGATTCCCTTCCTTCCTGTTATAACCAACAAATTCCGTACGTGAATAACTGGGAAAAAATGACAGTTAAAAAGAAATAGTAAAAAAAAATGAGAGACTCAAAAAACCACTAATTCTTCAACCAGACAACTGTGGTGGGGTGGGGGTGGGTTTAGTCGCTAAGTCGTGTCCATTTCTTGTGACCCCATAGACTGTAGCCTGCCAGGTCCCTCTGTCCGTGGGATTCTCCAGGCAAGAATACTGGAGTGGGTTGCCATTCCCTTCTCCAGGAGATCTTCCCAACCCAGAAATCAAACTCGGATCTCCTGCATTACAGGCAGATTCTTTACCAACTAGACAACAGTAACAGTAACAACTAGTTACTAGTAGACAATTAGTAAACAATAACAACTAGTTACTAGTAGACAACTAGTAAACAGTAACAACAAGAAAAATTAGCAAAGACAACATCTTTAGCTTGACTACCTAGGAAACTATGTTATTCTCATTCTCAATTAAGAAATCTCTAAACTGTGGGAGATTACTTAAAAATGAAGCTTAAAATAACAAAAATAGTAGTAATACCTAGCTATATCTCATATTACTTTCTCTCCAGGCCAAATAAATCACTTCTGTAGTACTGAAAGAACTTGTAGAGTGATAATGTAAATACAACAAGACAAAGATTTCTTTTCCTCTCATCTTTCCATAATCTTCAGTGGCCCTTTCTAGACATTTCAAGTCCCTAATCCCTGCATTCCTGTTCTTCATCTAGAAACATGAGTTCTGACTTTGCCTACATAGTGGTAGGCACCTGACTGCCTCCAACACACGTTCCTCAATTCAACTGAGACTGAGTTGCTAGTAAAATTCACAGCAGACAGGAAAGGCATCAAGAATCAAGTTCCTTCAATTTTTAAAAGGAGGGTCTAGATAACATAGAGTACAATTCATAGAAGATTCATAGCAGCTCTCTCCAAATGCTAGAAGCCTTCACATGTTGCAGGAGTCTGAGCTGTTACAGAAAAAATATTTAACAGTGGTGTCAGGGATGTAACTCCAACATCATGAACTTAAGAGTTGTCCAAAAATGAAATAGACTTTCACTGAGAAATGAGCATTTCACCAGGCCCTAGAAGACTGATTAATACAGAAGCTCACTGAGTATCAAGACTGCAGGAATCCTTAACACTGAAAAACAGTAAAAGGATGCTAAATCAGTTGTTATCTAATGTCCCGTTGTAAGATAATTTTTTAGGCAAGTACCTAACCAGGAGTTATAATCTGACAAGACTTTTGTCCAACTGGGCTTCCCTTGTGGCTCTGCTGGTAAACAATCTGCCTGCAGTGCAGCAGACCTGGGTTCTATCCCTGGGATGGGAAGATCCCCCGGAGAAAAGAAAGTCTACCCACTCCAGTATTCTGGCCTAGAGAATTCCATGGACTATATAATCCTTGGGGTCGCTAAGAGTCGGACATGACTGAGCAACTTTCACTTTCACTTGTTCAACTGGAGGGGGAAAAAAGACAATCCTATAAAAACTTATTCCTTGTCCATGGCAGTAATTATGTAGTTAAGTCTGAATGAAAGAATGCACCTAACCTTAGTAAGAAAATGAAAAAGTTTAGAGTTCCAACATCACCTACTTTGATTTATATTCTTATAAAGTATAAAGCTTGTGAACTTGAAAACAAATGATCCAAAAAAGAAAGAAACAATTGACAAAGATAATCTTAACAAGTGTCTTTTGAATTATTAGTTGCTTCAGCCAATGAGTTGGTACAACTAAATGGTTTATATACTCAGCAGGGACTTCAATTATTGATAGAAAGATGTGAACTTTTTAATTCATTTAAAATGGAGACCAAAAATTTTTTTCCCCAATGATTAGTATATTTCAGCTATCTCTGTATTTGGATAAGAGTATTAAGGGGAATGCAGTGAAATTTCTAATAATCTACAATAGTTCAAATACCAAAAATCATCTGTCCTCCTTCCTAAGACTATTAACAAATCTTGTTTACACTACCTAGATTTTAAGATAGGAGTTTTCTAATTGCTTATTCATCAACTCTACTCACTTTAAAAAAAAAAAAATCCTTCAGGAAAAAAACCCAATTAAAAAAAAAAGTGCAAGTAAACAGCTCTATACAAAAAAGCATTTTCCCCCTCATGGATTAATCCATTTTAACAGGATTTTATTGATGAAAATACAAGTATTGCTATGTAATGATTTAGTCAATCTACCAAATATTTATTTAGCATACGCCATGTACAAGGCACAGTATGATACTAGTAACAGTCTCTGCCCTCCAGCAGTTTACTACCTATTAGAAAAAATACATAAGGTGAGAACATAAGACAATATAAAAATGCAAAGAAAGTGTACAGACAACGGGTAGCACAAGAAGTTAAAGGAAACAGACTGCATGGTCAAGAAGCACACCTTACTCTTTCCTCAGAAATAGCAATTGAGCAGAGGCGCAGTAAGATCTCTGTCATCTGTGTGTTTATATTCATACTCTGTCCAACTAAAGCACCAGTATACAGCTACTTGGAGAAATAAAAAGATGAGAAGTCAAGCACCTTACAATTTCAACTTTGACTGACTTTCTCTTCTGCTACTCCTCTCATTCTCCTCTACTGCATACATACTATTCATTTCCTCTCCCCAAAGGAACAAATTATTAAAAAAAAAAAAATCCAGAAACTTGGAATACAAGAATTAAGATGTAAATATTGACACATCTCCTACTTCTCCCTACTGGTAATGTTATCCCCACATTTTCTGGCCTATAACATACCAAGCTTGAGTAGAGACTAGCAAATGTGCACCTGGGGCTTAAGCAAGCATGAAGACAGACTTTAAATGGAACTTCTCCTGTACTGCTAGTCACTGGAGGCCATTACCTAGACAGCCTACAAACACAAATTTAGCAATGAGATGTTACTATATAGGTCTACAGAAGAATAAAAAAGCCTTTTTCTTTTGCTTTCACCTTTTCTAAATAGAGAAACTCTAAAATTAAAGTATGTGGGAAAAAAAATAAAATAAAGTATGTGGGGGGACTTCTCTGGCAATCCAGTGATTTAGACTCCATGATCCCAAATCAAGGGGAAAGGGTTCGATCCCATTGGGAACTAAGATTTGGCATGTCACAGTGTGGCCAAAAAATACATAAAAAATTTAAAAATAATAATAAAATTCAGTTATTTGAAGTAAAAGGCTTGGTTCCACAGGATCAGCTGTAACTTGAAAAACTACACTATGTTGCAAAGCATTACAGATTCTAATTAACCCCTCTAAAACATTACGAGAGACCTTGGAGTTCACCTATTTTAACCTGGGTCATTTCACATGAGCACCTCAATTTCTTCCTCTGTAAAATGAACTGGAATAAATTCTAAAATGGCTTTAAGCTCTTAACATATTTCAAAGATTCTATAACAGTATGATAATAAAAGACCACACTGTTTTTTAAGTTTAAACTTTTGCAAATATTAATTTTTTAAAAGATGAAGTAGTACTAGGTTAGTCCTTGTCTAGTTCTAAACGTAAACTAAGAAATTACATAAAATTATGACAAACTGTATGCTTAACCTCTAACTCAGACAAAACTTATTCTGATATAAATATCTGATACAAATATTCTGATACAAACATAGGAATTATCCTAGAATAAAATATGGCCAGCTTAAAACAACACATTCTTATTATCATACTTAGGATTCTACTCTCATTGCAGAAAAAGGTATTTGCGTCATCACATGAGATAATTCACATCATTTTCTTTTCAAACTCAATTTTTAAATACTTTTCTATGTCACATACTCACAGAGCACACCCAGACAAGCAGAGGGAAACAAACTAAGCATTATACTTTTTCTTCTGTGACAAGGTGAATGCAAAACAAAGTAATCTTGCTCTCTGCATTGCAGAGGAATAGTCCATGCAACCAATGGAAAAACTAGCACTTCAGAGATTTTAACTGTCAAGAAAAACTTCAGATGTTATCCCCAAGAAAAGGGTTTGCTTATACAAGTTATAACGTTTTTATTTCAAAAGACTGAGAATTCTGTACAACACCTGCACTGAAAATCCTTAAGAGAGGCACACTGCATTGCTCTGTAAAGAAATGTTATCCTAACAATAAGCAATCCTTTTTTCAGAATAATATGAACTGCAAAGAAATACAGAACAAAAAGACTTTAGGAGGTATGAAAAACAGTATCCTTGTCTATCACTTCTGGTCATATTGGTTAAAAACTGCCAGGTCATTTTGCTAGACAGCACTGATTAATCTTTCACCTACCAAACTCACTACTGTCTAAACTTACTATACTTGCAATGGAGTTTAACAATTTTAAATGTCATCTATTAAAACATCCTTTATTCTATCTCAAAAATGATTACCTGTTACCATATAAAAGAGCTCCCCCTTGAGTTAAAGCAGCTTCCCTGGTAGTTTAGTTGGTAAAGAATCTGCCTGCAATGCAGGAGACCAGGGTTCAATTCCTGGGTCTGGAAGATCCCCTGAAGAAGGAAATGGCAATCCACTCCAGTATTCTTGCCTGGAAAATCTCATAAACAGAGGAGCCTGGCAGGCTACAGTCCATGAGGTTGCAAGGGTTGTACACAACTTAGTGACTAAACCCACCACCTTAAGTTAAAATTAAGACTTGGTTTCAAAATATCATCTTGCATAGCCTAGGGCCCAGTTCTATGCCAATTGATGAACTAGACAATCGCTCAGTTCATTGTTACTTGTGCTTTAATCAGTTGAAAGACTGGTAAATGGAATTTGACACGATTCTGTTTATTATAGCTGTGTTTCTTCTCTTTGCTGAACACTCACACAGTTTAAAAGCCCAAATTTCAAAAAACCACCAGGCCACTTAGTTGCATTACATAATAGGATCATATTTCATCAAAGTTAAGTATGCATTCTCACTGAACAGACGCTTAGCTTTCCTCTAAATAACTTTGTTTTTTCATTGAAGTATAATAAAATTATTTCAATTCTCTATGTCTTGTGGTATTACCTATCAAGCATTAATTTTTATCGGGATACTTAATTTCAGAATCCCTGGAAAAAGGCATTTTGTCCAGAAGGCACCTATGAAAAGGTCAAAACTAAAATACGACTCAAATCTAACTTGCTCAAGAAGCTGAAGACTGAAAACTGATTTGTAACGTAAATCCTACTTTAGGTGTATTAGAAACACTATTAAAAAATGGATCCTAGTTAAATCCATTCATACAGTAATCATCTAGATATAGAAAATTTATATTTAAACTAGAAACTAGATGTGATTAAATTATAGAGGAAAACCCGAATGCCCCGAGTTTCTCAAAAATTAAAACCTACAGTTTTAATAGTAAGTCACAACATTGGTACTACCAACTCAACTATTTAACAAGTAGGTAGCTCAGTCTCTGAGTTACCAAAAAGCCTCACGTAACTGAAATTTGACCTTTCTGCTACCTAGCACCCTAACACTGGGAAGACAGGGAAAAAAGACAGAAAAGCATTTGTTGCTTTGTGTAGTGTACTAAATCTCCATCATTACAAGGGAATTTTTCACTACTTGCTAGCCTTGTCTATAATCTCTGTAATAATAACTACATTATTTTCTCCTTTATAATTGGGGGAAAGGGGGTAGGCAATGTATAGTACTACAAACCTATACACAGGAAAGACCTGTCACAGCTCAGGCCCTCATAGGGTTCATAAAACTAGCTTACTAATTTTTTCAGATACACTTGAACACTAGAATCCAACCTACCTCACAACCAAGTTATGTGGTAATCAGTGCATGACTTTATATTATATCTTTCAAGAATCACTTTTCAGTCATTAAAACATAAGTATCTATATTAAGATGTCTTAAAATATTACATCATTAATACTGTTCTTCATTTGGGTATTAAATACCAGATTGACAGGGTTATTTACTGAATTAAGAGGTTTTTATAATGTAGTTAAGTCTCAATTTCAAATACAGTTTACAAAGATGGCAGACAAACGACACTGGTCTGGAGCACGCTTATCTTATTACATACTTGAATGTAGCTCCTTAACAATAAAAATGCTTTTGTTGCTTTGGTAGCACTGATAAAACTATTATTTCAAAGTTATAATAAATCACACTTATTTAATCAAAATAAAGGATCAGCAAAAGGTAGAAATCCACAACTAGCACATCTCTCAATTTCAAATAAAGTTCAAGTAAATTTCCAAACATAGAAGACAGTCTTTAAAACTCTAAAAATGCTTTAAAACTCCCCCGAAAAATGTAAAATGAATCATTAAACAAGCGATCAAAATAATGAAGGCCTAAATATAACCAGTTTTCAAGTTATTTCCTACAGCCCAAATTTTAGCCAAGTAGTTACTATTACATCTTAACACTATTTGGTGGCTGGCAAAATAAACATTTTAAAGTAACTTCTTCAAAATTCAAGATGTTACAATAAATGTTTTACTAGAGGCAGATAAACAAAAGCTACTAAATGATTTATTATAACTGTTTGAAACCAAGTTATTTCCTTTTTAAGGTAAAAGGCAAAAGTTTGCATAATAGTTACAGATGTAACTACTCCATTTTTTTTTGTACTACTGATTTGTTTTCCCTTTCCACCTCCAATCTTACTGAAGGCTGAATTATTCATTCTGCTAAGACCCTTTCTCTACACGTACACACAAACACACACAGGCGCGCGCCCACACACACACACACACACGTGTCCCTCTAAACAGAGCTGGCACAGTCCTGCGCTGAAAGCATAAAACAAAAGGCCAACTTGAAGATAAACCTCACAGTGTGACCTAGGAATGGTTAAATATTCAATCCAAAATTTGTGGGTGTGGCTCGATTTTTCTTTTGGAGGGGGGACCGAGGGAGGCCAGCCGGGCGACTGCCTGGCCTCTGCCCTCCCCCTCTTTCGCTTTGTGCTCACAATGCAGCTCCCATACAGCGCTTCCCTCTCCCCGCAGCCGCCGCCATGTTAGACGCGCTGTCCATGTGCCCAGAGACCTAGAGAGCCCCTCCGTCCAACCCGGACCCACCCCACCGCGAGTCTCGACCCGTGCAGTCTCCCTCCCAGCCCTCTTGAGTGCGTCCCCAAGGGGCAAAGAGCGGCTGCAGAAAATCTTCTCGGGGTCGGGTGAAGCGTGAGGCTCGGGGGGACACCCGGACAATTGAAACAAAGAAGGAAGGGGCGCCCGTCAGAGGGGGGGCAGGGGTAGCAAATCCAAAGCCTGCCTGAGAGGGGCCTGAGGGAAAAGCGACTCTCGTTTAAGAACCCCAAGCACTTCCCTCCCGAGGGAGCAGAGGGGCCGCTGCGCAGGCCTCAAGTACGCGGCAACGGAGCGGACCAGCCCCAAGGCTCCAGGACGCAGGCCGCCCCGACTCCACGAGGCAGTCGGTTGGACCCTGAACGCCCCCCGCCCCGGGACCTCTTCCTTTCCCCTCGTTGACACCCGTCACAGAAAAAGGGCTTCCGCCAGCGAGAGCAGGGCATCACAGTTAAATGCCTGGCGACGGGACAGGCCCCCACCCTCACACAACCCAGTCGCCGAGGTCGGAGGCCTGGCCCCTGCGGGAGGACGGTAATAAAGAGGCCTGGGGGCCAGCGCCGCGTCCGCATCAGGTGACAAAGCACCTCCCCGCGGAGCCCGTTTCCTGGGCTCGAAGCTCCGCTTAACTGCGGAGGCCGGGCCTGGGCGAAGGGGAAGCGTCCGAGGCTGGGAGGGTAAAGCCTGCTTGCGGCAAGTCAGGGTCCGAGCACCAAACCCTCCCTTCCCCGCCAGCTCCTGGCACCTTTTTCTTCTCCAGGTTCCGAAGTTTCTTGTCGATCACCCCGAGAATCTGCTTCATGGCCTCGGTCTGGACAGCCCCGGTGCCGGTCATGGGGTGTTGGGAAGCCGGCGCGGCGGCCCCGGCCCCCGCCTCATTCCCGGAGGAACCCGACGGCGGTGGCGGTCCGGACGACTTGCTGCCGCTTCCGCTGTGGCTGGTGGCCGAAGGCATCTTGAAACCGTAAGGGGAGAGAAGAAAGAGCGGGAGGAAGGACAAGAGCGGCGAGTCAATCGGTGGACGGGGCGAGACGCGGGACAAAACGCGCAGCGGGCGGGAGCCTGCGCGAGCGGGTGGGGGTGGGGACGGGGCCGGCGCGCGCCGCCGGGGCAGGAAGGGGCCGCGGGCGCGCGCGCGACCCGCCAGCGGGGCGCCCGGACGGGCCTCGCACCGCCCCCCGCCCCGCCCCGCCCCTCCCCCGCGCGAGCCTCCGGCTCGGCCTACCGGCCCCGGGGCACCAAGACTCGCGCCGGGGGCGGGGCCTCGCAGCGCCGGCCGCCAACGGCCAGAGCAACGGTCCCCACTGGGGAGAGCCGGGCCTCGCCTCCCTGCGAGGAAGGGAGGGAAGAGAGAGGTCGGGGCTGAGAGGCGGAGTAGGGTGAAGGGCACTGGAAATGATCGGGGGTGGGGGTGGGGAAGAGGAGACTTGAGGAGCAAGCCCCTTGCGCAGGTCCAGACGATCCGGAGGTAAAGGACACTCGGGGCAGCGACCCGCTTCCCCTTCAGCGCCCGGGGTGGCGCTCACCGTGCGCGCGCGGAGGCTGCTGGAGATCCCGAGTGGGCGGCTGAGGGGACAAGGGTGGTGGTGCGTTCCGAGCAGTGTCGTGCGCTCCGTGGGCACAGGCTGCTGCGCCCGGTCCCCGCTGCACCGAGAGCCGCTGCTAGTGAGGCGGAGAGCCGGGAGCGGGAGGGACTTAGGCAGCCAGTCCTCTGGGGCGGAGGGGGCGGGAGAAGCGGCGGGCGGGGGCCTTCGTGGCCGCTCGGGCTGCCCGGCGCGAACGCCTGCGAGGAAGGACGCGCCTGGCCGCCGGTCCGCCCTGCCCTAGGCCCTGGCCTGAGGGGCGGCCGCCCGGTACAGGTCGGCAGGGCCCCAGGGAGGCTGCCGGAGCGGTAGCTTGAGTTTGGGGCGAAATCGAAGCTAGGGTCCTTCAGGCGAAATCGCTGGACGTCCAAACTGGGACAATAGGTGTCAAGCAGCTGTATCTGGAGCTGGCAACTGCCCCACGGAGAGCCCTTATGCGGGGGGGTTCGCGGGGGGAGAAAAAGGTTTCTGCAAGTAAGGGGTGCGTGGGGTGGGTGGTGCAATCCCAGCTTCTAGAATTCCTTTATATGCAGAGCGAGCAAACCCACACCTCAAAAGGTCTAAAGAGAAGTTGCCGCTTCCCCTACAACACAGTCACCTGGTAACCTAGGAGTTCTCTGTAGAACGCGCTGGAAATGAGCAAGATGGATGGTTTTAAGTTATAAAACTCTGGACTCATGTTACAAATAATCTTCAGCTGTCTTAAGATAACATGTACCCAATAGGCCTGAGTATTATGGATCAGACTTTTTTCGTTTTGTTTTAGATTTACCTAAAACTTTAAGCGAATGTTAAATGAACATGAGATTCTTTTTTTCCTCCAAGGGAAATATTCCAGCCTTGGAATAAGGTTGTGGACGGTGAACAAAAGAAAGGCCAAATGCTGGAGGAAAATGTATTAAAAGGAATTTAAGCAGTGGAAAATTCAGCAACACAATGTATGACAACAGTAAATGACCCAGTTTATTATTTAAATTCCAAGAAAAGGATTTAGGAAAGGATGCTACCAAACCCACTGTTTACTGGAGAATAAAATGAGTAATACTGGTTGGCAACGTGTATCCTGAGGGAGCCTGGAGAAGCAGCAGCCTACATCCTCAAGATATTCCAGTTAGTTGCAGTCTGTTGTCTATTCATTCAAATATTTATAGGGCACCTTACTATGCCTTAGGAACTCTTTAACGCTAGGGATTGTAAACAATTTCTATGTGCATGGAGCTTCATTCTAAGTCAGGAGGGGATATCAGAGTGAAGAGGTAGAGGGAAAAAAAGCTGGTCAGGAAAAGCGTTAGTGACATTTGAGCCAAAACTGAAGGAAAAAGGTCACTCACTTATCTTGGAGGAAGAATTTTCCAGGTAGAGGGAAAGCCATGTGCCAGGGTCTGAGATGGGAGTGTGTTTGGTGGGTTCAAGGAACAGCAAGGAGGCCAGAGTGGCAAGAGCAGAGTAGGAGATGAAGTCTAAGATATAAAAGAGAGCCAGCAGGTAAAGTCTGATAGACCACTGAGCACTTTGGCTTTTGCTGAATGAAATGGGGAGTCACTGTGTGCATAGTCTTAAACAAGGGAGTAACCTAATCAACCTGGGTTTTAAAGAAACCCTCTTGCTGCTATGTAAAGAATTTACAGTAAATGGGATAAGTGAGAGGGAGGGTGGAGCAAGAACGGAGGCTGGGAGCCCAATTAAGAGGCTGTTGAAATAATCCAGTCCAGAGATGGTGGTGGCCAAGGTCAGGGTGTTACAGTAAAGGTGGTGACAAGTGGTTGGATGCTTTATAAATACATTATGATAGCAGAACCAAAAGGATTTGCTAACTCATTAGGTGTGAGTGAAGTCAAAGTTGACCTGAGGTTATTCAAGACTTAAGCACAGAACTGTGCTTGGCTCTAATATAAACACTATGCTAAGTGCTATAAAGGAAGAATCTTTTAGCTTCTTGCAGCAATTAGTGTCCTCAGCCTGGCCACTATCACTATCAAAATCTCAGGCCCCACCCCAAATCTGCAGAGGTAATCTGCATTTTAACAAGCTTTTCAGCCAATTTGTATGCCCAGTGAAATCTAAAAGTTTTTTACTGCTTTATTAGAACTTGATTGTTGCCTTTAAGATCAGACATGAACTACTAGACAAATTCTTCCCAAACCTATAAAATCAAAAACTTAAGGTAAAACCCAGCAATCTGTGCCCTCTGGGTGATTCTGATACCTGCTAAAATATGAGAACCAGTGCCTTGGAGACATTTGGTGATTCAGGTTTGAGCTGAAGAGGTCTTGTGATTAGGTATTAAGAAGGAAACGCCTTTTCTGCTTTTCTTTGGCACATTATGAAATAGCAGTTACAAGAACATGAAGAGACTGGTCAGTTAAATTAGGCTTCAAGAAAAGAGAAAGTGGATTGTTGAAAGAGGATAGATGACAACACATGATAAAGACTGTCATTTGGGGATTCATCTCAGCCCACAGGATATCATGATAGGCTAGGTTATTATGCTGCAGTAACAGTCCTGAAGACGCTTCTCCTTGGAAGGAAAGTTATGACCAACCTAGATAGCATATTCAAAAGCAGAGACATTACTTTGCCAACAAAGGTCCGTCTAGTCGAGGCTATGGTTTTTCCAGTAGTCATGTACGGATGTGAGAGTTGGACTGTGAAGAAAGCTGAGCGCCGAAGAATTGATGCTTTTGAACTGTTGTGTCTGAGAAGACTCTTGAGAGTCCCTTGGACTGCAAGGAGATCCAACCAGTCCATTCTAAAGGAGATCAGTCCTGGGTGTTCTTTGGAAGGAATGATGCTAAAGCTGAAACTCCAATACTTTGGCCACCTCATGCGAAGAGTTGACTCATTGGAAAAGACTCTGATGCTGGGCGGGATTGGGGGCAGGAGGAGAAGGGGACGACAGAGGAAGAGATGGCTGGATGGCATCACCGACTCGATGGACGTGAGTTTGAGTGAACTCCGGGAGTTGGTGATGGACAGAGAGGCCTGGCGTGCTGCAATTCATGCGGTCGCAAAGAGTCGGACACGACTAAGCGACTGAACTGACTGACTGAATAGTCCTGAAAACTGTGACTTAAAATAGGGATCTGCAAACTATAGTCCCTGAACCAAGTGGCCCTCCGTCTGCTTTTGTAAATAGTTTGGGGAGGTGGGGGACACAGCCACATCCATTCTTGTACATATTTTTTTACGGCCTCTCATGCCACAGAACCGCAGAGTAGAGGAATAGTGATAGAGACATTATGACGTGCAAAACCTAAAATACTGTCTCATCCTTTACAGAAGAACTTTTCCAAACTCTGGCTTAAAACAAATGACCCATACCCATCATGGTTCAGCAGAGGGCTCTGCTCACAGCACTCAGATTCAAGCTGATAGAGAAACCATGTCTCAACTATTGCTAATTACTATGCCACGAGGAGAAGGAAATGGCAACCCACTCCAGTGTTCTTGCCTGGAGAATCCCAGGGACGGGGGAGCCTGGTGGGCTGCCGTCTCTGGGGTCGCACAGAGTCGGACACGACTGAAGCGACTTAGCAGCAGCAGCAGCAGCATGCCACGAGGAGAAAGAGCTTGAGGGTTTCTCAAGCAGTTGGATACTCCAGAGAGTAGACTTGGGTCCTGTGTGCTCACACCTCATTAGCTAAAAAGAATCACATGACCCCATCCAACCAAGAGATGCTATCCTATCAGATGCCCAAAAGGAAGCCAGGTGAACCAGAAATACTTGGTAGACATAATAGCTGTTGTGTTCTCACTTCCAACAGTGTTATCCCAGTCCCATGTCCTTGGTTTTCTGACATTCTTGTAGTTGTTTATTCAGGTCAGCAGGTCCAGAAAGATAAAGCAGTGTCTTTAACCTCACTCAGCCGAAAGCCACCATCCCAGCAAACCAAATTTGCCTATATCCCACCTGCCAAAAAGGCAACTGAAGCTACATTTATGTGAATTTTTAATACTTTGTCTTTTTGCCTTTTCTTCTGCTGAAGAGCCACGTGGTACTTGGAGTTATAGTATCACTGAAGAAATAGGAAAATTAAAGGGTTTTCCCGGTAAGCCAGTGGGAGAGCAGAATATGTCTATAAATGGAAATACTTTCTCCAAAAACCCTGGTATTAAAGTTATACCCAATATTAATATGTTTTAAAAACACAGATCTCCCAAGTTGAAGTTCATTTGTTTAATTCATTAGACAATAGCACTCTGACATCTCCACAGTCTAGAGAAGTGAATAATTGAACCACTTACCCTGATCATTTTGGCAAAATAGTTCAGCTGCTTCAACTCACATCACCCAGTAAGCTAATGTTTCAAGCTTCTTTGTTGCAGAAGAGAACTTTTGTCTGAATTATTTTAACTGATTTTCTGTGTCAAGTTGACGGAAACCTGGCCAAGTGTGAACCACCCTGCTCACACAGCTAGGATTCTTATTTTTCAGTCATCTTATTACAAGTCAGAAGTAGACATTTCTATCATAATTTTTGCAGTACATTCTTTTTTTATGATAATATAATTTGTCTGTGTCCCTGAACTCTGAGCTCTTCAATGGAAGAAAACATTTTCATCTCTGTATCTGCAGAAGCAATAACATGCCTGGCACAAATATTTTGTCAATAAGTATTGCCTACTAGTATGTCATTGTATCACTGCAACATTATCACTGGTCCATACTGCTCTTTTCCCTCTTCTATTGTGATAATCTTCTTTTCCACTTACATTTTCTGATGTCCGCTTTTTCTTAATTGTAATGTTATGTTTCAAAATCCGCTTCTTATTTAACAGAGGTACAATGTGTCCAGAATAGTTTTTTTCAGATTTCACAAAATAGTGTTGTTTCTTATTGAACACTCCTAGACGCGACACTGTTTTCAACATAAAAGCAAAAATACTTTGACCACAGGCATTAAAATATTCTGTATGGCCACTTAAGTGAATTGTACATTCTTTTAACTTGATATTTCTATTTCAATGGTTCTCAACTTGTAATATTGCCCCCCTAAAGATATTTGGCAATGTCTGGAGTATAAGTTGTCACAGCTTGAGGTGGAGGTGCTACTGACATCTAGTGGGTGGAGCCCACGGATGCTTCTGAATATCCCGCAGTATTATCAAAGTCCAAATGCCAATAATGGGGAAGTTGGCAACTCTGTTCTATTTTATGAGACTTAAAATGCAGTCGTTTTTGCAGTGCTTTACAAGTAAAAATATTGAAATGACATTGGCAGAAAAAAATCCTTAGAAAGTGTGAAAGGATGTAACGCTAAACTGGGAACAGATAATCACCTTGAATCCTAGCAATTGAGGCATAATCATGGTCTCTTTCAGACTGTATTCATTTCACCCACTAATATTGATATATACGATCCACTTTGAACAATAATCTAAGAAAAAGAATATCCTTCACAGTGACAACTGCCACACAAACTTTAGAAGGAATATAACTTTCCATGTCTCAAAGTTATTAAGAGAATATAAGTATAGAATAAAGGTACTTTATTCAGGATAGTTTCTACAACTGGTCAGGATATGTATTATTCAAGAATAATTTTCACATCAAACAGCTGCTACATTAATGGTTTACTTTTCAGGTGTTAATTTTTTTTTTTAATCTTAAGAGTCAAAGAACTTGACTAAAAGATTTCTTAAACATTGTCACTAAAGATATGGAAAAGGTCCTGAAAAGGTATATGTCCTGTGTTACTTTTTTTTTTTTAACTGTAGAATTTTCCAGTGAGTGTCAACTTTGCAAAGGGGAGAGTTCTGGAAGCCCCACCCCCACCCTAAATCTTCTGCTTTGTGTGGTGTTTCTCAAAGGCAACAAGGCCCACCGCCTTCAGAATCACCAGGGTCACTTGTGAGTGTGAAGACAGGCTGGACTCCACCCCAGATAGTACATCTAAATCCCAGAATCTGAGACTTAGGGATATGTATTTTAAAAATCAAATTCCCCTTTGCACATTCAAGTTTGTGAATTGAAGTGGAGCACTTATTTTCACAAAAAAATATTTCATAACGTTTCATAAAGATTCAAACAAAAATACCTCTTTTCATGACATCCTCTTATCTTTCTTGCCAGGAAGTGCTATGAGGATCTCTTAAGTAGGGCATTGTTGGCAATCCCCAGAAACAATGAAAAGCACCACAAATTCTATTCAGAAAGGAGCAATCGGATTCCAAGATTGGAGAGAAAATGTTGAGGAAACATTCGCTGGAGAGAATCCAGAGTGGTGAATGGACTGCTCAGGGTTAAGGGAAAGGGAGGTGACTCAGCAAATCTATACTGCCTACTACTGTATATTATACTGAAAAGCTGCTGGCTAAAAAAGGCGGGGCACGATTTAGTGATACTACAGCATGGGCTGTGCTTCAGAATCACTGGGAGGACTTCCCAACACTGGGCTCATGGGGCCTCACCCCCACGGTGTCAGAAGCATGGTGCAGATGTGGGACAGGCCCATGATTTTCATTTCTAACAAGTCCTCTAGTGCTGCTGCTGTGGGTCTAGAAACCACATTTTGAGAAGCACAGGATTAGAGGAATTTTTTCTTTAAAGATTGGAGCAAAGAAAAACAAATTTTTAAAAGTCATCAATGATAACTAATATATTCTAATATATCAGAATATCACAGTTTCTGCTGCTGTTTGTTTTGTATTTTCCTCTTTAACAGGCCAGAAGAGAAGAAAATAGATGTTGCAGGAAAAGAATCTAAAAAAGAATGGTTATGTGTATAACTGATTCGATTTGCTGTATACCTGAAACTAACAGCATTATAAGTCAACTATACTCCAATAAAATCTTTTTTAAATAATGTTTTAAAATTTTTTAAATAGATGGGGATATTGGACAGGTTAGTCAAACTCCATTAAGCCACTGTTCTAAAGGACACTGAGGGAAGGAACCAGCCCCTCCTTTGCCTAGGCTGCTCTTGTATAAACCAAATGCTGCTCACTACACTGTCCTACTGCAAGATCACATTCCTTGGCATTCATCTGGGATAGAGCTGGTGACACTTCATGAATGCAGTATTAACATTCACCTAAAGAAAAAAGACACCAGGACTTTCTTGGTGGTACGGTGAATAAGAATCAACCTGCTGATGCAGGGTACATGGGTTCGATCCCTGTTCTGGGAAGATTCCACATGCCTCAAAGCAAATGAAGCCCAGTACCTCAACTTCTGGAGCCTGTGTGTTGTAGGGCCCATGAGCCACAACTGCTAAAGCCCATGGAGCCTGTGCTCTGCAACAAGGAGTAGCCACCGCAATGAGAAGCCCAAGTACTGCAACAAAGACCCAGCACAACCAAAAATTAGTTAATTATAAACATAACCACCAACAAAAGAAAGGCACCAGTGCTTTAGGATTCTAGGCTGGGTTGATGAGAGGAAAAGGAGAGGTGTTAATGTGATAATATGTTTGTGCAACATCCTCACAAGAGGAAAAATACAAATAAATATATTTTTAAACGTTTTTAAATTACAGAAGTTTATACAAATGATTCAAATAAGTAAAATATGCAAAAAAATTTAATGTGTTGTATAATAGCTATATTGAGGTGTAATTAAAACACCATATAAGTCACCCTGTTCAAGTGTACAGTTCAGTAGTTTTTTGTGTATTCACAAAGTAATGCAATCATCATTATCCAATTTTAATATATTTGTATTACTCTAAAGGTAGCATGTACTCATAAGTGATCATTCCCCATTTTCCCTTCCTCCAGCCCCTGGCTACTACTAATTTGTTTGTATGGATTTGCCTTTTTGGGATATTCTATATAGATGGGACCATACAATATAGGTGGGGCTTCGTGGGTGGTGCTGGGCTTCCCTGGTGGCTCAGCTGGGTTAAAGAATCTGCCTATAATGCGGGAGACCTGGGTTCGATCCCAGGCTTGGGAAGATCCCCTGGAGAAGGAAAAGGCTACCCCCTCCAGTATTCTGGCTTTGAGAATGCCATGGACTGTACAGCCCATGGAGGTCACAGAGTAAGACATGACTGAGCGATTTTCACTTTCCCAGGTGGTGCTAGTAGTAAAGAACCTGCCTGCCAATGTAGGAGAACTAAGAGACGCTGGTTTGATCCGTGGGTTGGGAAGATCCCCTGGAGGAGGAAATGGCAACCCACTCCAGTATTCTTGCCTGGAAAACCCCATGGACAGAGAAGCCTGGTAGGCTACAGTCCATGGGGTCGCGAGGAGTTGGACATGACTAAAGTGACTTAGCACACATACAATATGCAGCCTTGTGTCTCATTTATTTCACTTAGCACAATATTTTCAAGATTCATTCATGTTGTAGCATGCATTTCATTCCTTTTAATGGCTGAATGATTTTCCATTGTATGTACATATAACAATTTGTTTAATCACTCATTAGCTGATGCACATTTGGCTTATTTCCACTCTTTGGTTATTATGAATAATGCTGCTGTGAGCATTCACATACAAGTTTTTATGTGAACATACTTTCAATTCTCTAGGTATATACGTAGAGTACAATTTCTGGGTCTTCTGGTAACTCTACCTTTAACTTTCTGAGAAATTACCAAACTGATTTCCAAAGCAGCCACATCATTTTACGCTCTTACGTGTCTGGTATGAAATTTCCAATTTCTCCAATCCTTGCCAATATTTGCTATCATCCATCCTTTTTATTATAGTCATCCTAGTGAATGTGTCTCAGTGAGAAGTGGTATCTCATTGTGGGTTTGATTGGCTTCATTGGGTATCTTTAAACAAGAAGAGCTTCTTCCCTGCTTTGGTTGGCTCAGATTTTGCCAGAAAGCAGGGAAAATACAATTGTATTTTCAATTTTCAAGCTCTCTTTTAACTCTGTGTTTAGAACTGTCACAGTTCTGGTATTTACATTCCTGGCCAATGCTATAAAGCACCTAGCTAGGGAATCCTTGAGAAAGTACCAGAAGAATAGTCCTGGCAGTGGACAGACACTCAAACACGTATGATGATTAGCACTCAACTTAAACTTAGGCAGAGTAGATGGATGGTTACCTAAAAACTTGATTTTGGCATTTGAAAGTCTTCTCAGATCCTTATTACTTCTCAGAAAACAGTGTAGTCACTCAGGAAACACTTCCTTAGTACTTTGCGTGTGCCAGAAACCGTCCATGTTAACACACAATGCTGAATGAGACATAGTCTCATGACCTCAAGGAAAGTAGGATTGAAAAGGATAGACAGAAAAAAAGGGGAATGTGTAGACAGACATATAAAGAGATAAAAGTGTAATATATCTCATGGTACTACTATACTTTCACTAAAGTGGCTAAAATTTGGAAACTGAAATGGATGAATAATGATGAGAATGTAGAGAAACTGGAATACTTATACAATATTAACAGGAATATGCATTGACCTCACCATTTTAGAACAGTATTTGGCAGTGTCTCCTAATGCTGCATATTCACATACCCTTTAAAGGAGAAAATTCACTTTTTGACATACACCTAATAGAAATGCATATATATGGTAACTGAAAGACATGATCAAGAATGTTCAGAGCAACAATGGTCTTACTAACTAAAAATGGAAACAATTCAAATGTCCATCAATAATGAAAAAGGCTATATAAGTGGTATATTCATACAAAGAAGTGCTATACAGCCCTGAAAATCAACAAGCCACCTCCATTAGAAACAACATGGACCAGTCTAATATCCAGAATGTTGAATCAAGGAAACTAGATACAAGAGTATGAGACTTTTTTTAATGGGCACGCTAATTTGTGATGAAAAGAAATCAGAACAGTGGTTATATTTGGGGTTAGGTAATGACTAAGATCGGAGAAGGCAGTGGCACCCCACTCCAGTACTCTTGCCTGGAGAATCCTATGGATGGAGGAGCCTGGTAGGCTGCAGTCCATAGGGTTGTAAAGAGTCGGACACAAATGAGTGACTTCACTTTCACTTTTCACTTTCATGCATTGGAAGAGGAAATGGCACCCCACTCCAATGTTCTTGCCTGGAGAATCCCAGGGACGGGGAAACCTGGTGGGCTGCCCTCTATGGGGTCACACAGAGTTGGACACGACTGAAGCAACTTAGCAGCAGCAGCAGCAATGACTAGGATGAAGCAAAAGAGGGGCTTTGGGGGTCCTGGAAATGTTCTAGTTCTTGATCATAGGTGTAGTTACACAGGTAAAATTCACTTTGTAAAAATTATTGAGCTGCTACATGTTTATGGTTTGATCACTTCTGCAGGTATGTTATATAGCATAAAAAATGTCTCCTTAAAATATTTCCATTTTTTATGATCAAAAATACAGGCAAAACTGGATGCCTGTATATCAAAGAAAGGTGGCTCATAACTGGGATTGGTTAACTCTTTGTAGGAGTGAACCAGGGAAGGCTGTCTGGAAATGTTGCCAGAGCTGGATTTGAAAGATAAATTTTACAAGCAGACAAAAGTTGATAAAGGAAAGAGGAAAGACATTGCAAAGAGATCGACATGCTTAAAAGCACAGTTCAGTTCAGTTCGGTTCAGTCACTCAGTCGTGTCTGACTCTTGGTGACCCCATGGACTGCAGCATGCCAGACCTCCCTGTCCATCACCAACTCCCAGAGTCTACCCAAACTCATGTCCACTGAGTCGGTGATGCCATCCAACCATCTCATCCTCTGTTATCCCCTTCTCCTCCCACCTTCAATCTTTCTCAGCATCAGAGTCTTTTCAAATAAGTCAGCTCTTCGCATCAGGTGGCCAAAGTATTGGAGTTTCAGCTTCAACATCAGTCATTCCAATGAACACTCAGGACTGATCTTTTGGATGGACTGGTTGGATCTCCTTGCAGTTCAAGGGACTCTCAAGAGTCTTCTCCAACACCACAGTTCAAAAGCATCAATTCTTCCGCACTCAGCTTTCTTCACAGTCCAACTCTCACACCCATACATGACTACTGGAAAAACCATAGCCTTGACTAGACGGACCTTTGCTCAAAAGCACATGGAGGCATAAAGTCATATAGCATGTTTTAGGAATCATAGCAGTTCTATATGGTTGGAGTAGAACTGGGGAGAGATGGCAGGAGGGAGATACAGATGGTAAGACTGGCCAGGTCATGAAAAAACTTTTTCATCTCAGCTAAACAACTTGAGCTCAAACTGTAGGTCTTAGCTTTTCTATGGAAATATATTCCCCTAAAGTTCTGATTAAAATGGGTCATCTCATTGGGAAAATGCACACATAAAATATGTATATAATCCACAGTTCCTCTGATGCCCATTCATTTGGACTTCACTTCATGCTTCTCGGATTAAGAATCCTATCCTTGCAATAGGCACTGGGTGTTAATTAAAAAGTTTTAAAGAGAACAGAGGTGGGACCATTCATGTTTCAGAAAGATCAGTGAATGCAGCATGGAGGTTGGATTGGAAGTTGAGACAATATGACCTGCAGGAACTGATTAGAAGATAAGAGAACAGATAAAGGCTTGAACTAAAACAATGTCAGAGCTGAATTCTAAGGATATTCATAGATAGAATCATCAAGGAAGGATTAGTGGCTGATGAGATATGAGGAGTTAGGAAGTGATAGCTTCTGGGATTCTCCTGTGAGTTAATTATCAGACAGCCTACCAAAGATAGGAACTATAAGGTGACAGGAACATTTTGGTTAAAAATGAGTTTCTTGTTGATCACTTTGAAAGGTATATCATATATTTGAAAGATATATATATTTGAAAGAAATATCGAATCACTATGTTGTATACAAGAATTAGTATAGTGTTGTAGGTCAACTGTATTTCAAAAACAAACTTGGAGAAAAAAACTTAAAGGGACTTCCCTGATGGTCCAGTGGTTAAGACTCCATGCTCCCAATGCAGGGGACATGAGTTCAATCCCTGGTTACGGAACTAAGATCCCACATGCCTCACAGCATGGCCGAAAAAAAGGAAAAGAAAAAGTCATCAAATTTGTGGTTACCAGAGGCAGAGATTTGGGGGGAGGGGGAATTATTTGAAGGCAGTTGAAAGGTACAAATTTACAGTTTTAAGTACTAGGGATGTAATGTACAATATGATAAACATAATTAACACTTCTGTATGTTATCCATGAAAGAGAGTAAATCCTAAGAATATTCATCACAAGGAAAGAAATTTGTCTTTTATTTCTTTAATTTTGTGCCTATATGAGATGATGGTTATTCACCAAAATCATCATTTCATGATGTTTGTAAGCCAACTTATTAAGCTGTACACTTTAAACTTATATAATACTTCTCAGAAATAAGTAGACCCTTAAACTAACTCCTTAGCTTCAAGTGCATCCTGATTAGCATTGGACGTCACACTGCCAGCCTCTGGTGACATCCTTTGCATTTAGGCCTTAAATGTTACAGGAGTAAACTTGAGCAGGAACAAATCAATTTGCATACACTAATTCATAAGTCACAATAAACTGGCAAATTCTGAAAGAGATGGGAATACCAGACCACCTGACCTGCCTCTTGAGAAATCTGTATGCAGGTCAGAAAGCAACAGTTAGAACTGGACATGGAACACAGATTGGTTCCAAATAGGAAAAGGAGTACGTCAAGGCTGTATATTGTCACCCTGCTTATTTAACTTATATGCAGAGTACCTCATGAGAAATGCTGGGCTGGAAGAAGCACAAGCTGGAATCAAGATTGCTGGGGGAAATATCAATAACTCAGATATGCAGATGACACCACCCTTATGGCAGCAAGTGAAAAACTAAAGAGCCTCTTGATGAAAGCGAAAGAGGAGAGTGAAAAAGTTGGCTTAAAGCTCAACATTCAGAAAACGAAGATCATGGCATCTAATCCCATCACTTCATGGCAAATAGATAGGGAAACAGTGGAAACAGTGACAGACTTTATTTGTTTGGGCTCCAAAATCACTGCAGATGGTGACTGCAGTCATGAAATTAAAAGACGCTTACTCCTTGGAAGGAAAGTTATGACCAATCTAGACAGCATATTAAAAAGCAGAGACATTACTTTGCCAACAAAGGTCCATCTAGTCAAGGCTATGGTTTTTTGAGTAGTCATGTATGAATGTGAGAGTTGGACTGTGAAGAAGGCTGAGCGCTGAAGAATTGATGCTTTTGAAGTGTGGTGTTGGAGAAGACTCTTGAGAGTCCCTTGGACTGCAAGGAGATCCAACCAGTCCATCCTAAAGAAAAATCAGTTCTGGATATTCAATGGAAGGACTAATGTTGAAGCTGAAACTCCAATACTTTGACCACCTAATGCGAAGAACTGACTTATTTGAAAAGACCTGATGCTGGAAAAGATTGAGGGCAGGAAGAGGAGGGGACAACAAAGGATGAGATGGTTGGATGGCATAACCAACTCAATGGACATGAGTTTGGGTAGACTCTGGGAGTTGGTGATGGACAGGGAGGCCTGGCATGCTGCAGTCCATGGGGTCACCAAGAGTCAGACACGAGTGACTAAACTGAACTGAACTCAATTCATAAAAGCATTAACGTTTTGCCCCAGGGAAATGTAAGCAATTTTTGACACCTACCAGCAGCCTAGTAGGCTGTGGTCTGTGGGGTCACTAAGAGTTGGACACCACTGAGAGACTTCACTTTCACTTTTCACTTTCATGCATTGGAGAAGGAAATGGCAACCCATTCCAGTGTTCTTGCCTGGAGAATCCCAGGAACGGGGGAGTCTGGTGGGCTGCCGTCTATGGGGTCGCACAGAGTCGGACACAACTGAAGTGATTTAGCAGCAGCAGCAGCAGCAGCGCTTCTAACCCATGTTTGTGAACAAAATGAGCTGTGTGAGGGAAGAGCTTGAACACTTGAGTCCCAGGCCCACCATGTCATTGTGCTGTTATAGATGAATATAACACTTGGAAAGAAAGATATTTTCCCCTATTTCCAGAACTGAAATACTATTGAACCTAGATCATCAAAATACTCTCTTTTCCTGAATAAGGCTTACCTTGGGCTATCTGGTGGACATTTGTGCCTAGTCACTGCAGATCATGCAACAACAGATAAGGACTAGACAAGGACAGAGGACCAGTGGAGTCTGGTGTTTCACTGACAGTCACAGCAGTCAAAAAGAACATGAGCTGGGCTTTCCTGGCGGCTGAGTGGTAAAGAATCCACCTGCCAATGCAGGAGACATGGGTTGGATCCCTGATGCAGGAAGATCCCACATGCCACAGAGCATCTAAGCCTGTGCACCGTGACTGTGCCTGTGCTCTAGAGCCTTGAGAGCCGCAACTACTGAACCCATTCACCACAACTACTGAAGCCCATGTGCCCTAGACCCCCATGGTCCTCAACAAGAGAAGCCACCGCAATAAGCCCAGGCACTGCGGAGTAGCCCTTGCTCACTGCAACTAGAGAAAAGCCTGCACACAGCATCAAAGATCCAGCACAGCCATAAATAAATAAAATTTGAAAAAAGAATATGATCAGGTTTTCCAGTTCCATTTCTTAAGACAATCTGAACCTTTGGAATGTGAAGTTATCACACAAGAGAGACAAGTTGAAGGCTCCCAGTCACCTGATTTGAACATGAAGAGGAATGTGACCGTATTTTGAACCCCAGGCGAGTGAAACCGGATATATAGGTTTAATCAGATTTGCATTTTTAAAAGATCACTCTGGCTGTTTTATAGAAAATGGATTTGGAGGGAGGCAAATATGTAGGAATACAAGAGGCTACTTTAATCAGTGAGGCGAGAGGTGATCATGGATTGAACCAGAGACTGGTGGTGGATAAAGGGGGAATGGATTTAATAAATATTCCGTGTATCTTAGAGGGTGAACAAATAGAATGTGGTAATTGATGGAATATGAGGGGATGGTGAGGGAGAGAAGTCACAGATGACTCCCAGGTTTCTGCTTTGTGCAACTAGGTGGATATAGAACCATCTCTGCAGCAGGACCAGATGGGAAACCAGAAGACAGAAAGTTCAAGTTCATACATTTCATTTGTAGGTTTTATGAGACACCAAATGACTTGCTAAGCACATATATAAGTTAGGTCAGGAGCTTGGAGGAGAGGTCTTAAATGTTTAATGTGGGGTTCATTCACGTATAGATATTAATTGATGTTCTGAGGTAAGAATAAGTGAGATCTATTGAGAAAGAGAAGAAAACCCAGGACAATACCAACATTTAAAGATGATGTCTCGCGGCTAAGGAATACAATCTATGCCCTTTCTCACCAGAAATACTGTAAACCTGTAGAAGTAAGACAAAGTCAATATCCTTCTTCTATTCTTTAAAGCTTAATGACTCCACAGCCTGCCACTGCATGAGAGGAAAGGAAGGTTAAATTGTTATGAAATTGCCCATTCATGTGGATAGTATCATTAGAATAAAGGAGGCCTGAATGATCAGAATGACAAACATATCTTTTGAGAAATTTCAATCAGTCAGGATGGCCATCATCAAAAATCTACAAATAGTAAATGCTGGAGAGGGTGTGGAGAAAAGGGAACTCTTTTACACTGTTGGTGGGAATGTAAATGGATACAGCCAATATGGAGAACAGTATTGAAGTTTTTCTGAAAACTAAAAACAGAACTACCGTGTGACCCAGCAATCCCATTCCTGGGCATATACCTAGAGAAAACCATAATTCAAAAAGATTCATGCCCTCCAGTGCTCATTGCAGCACTATTTAAAATTGCCAGGACATGAAAGCAACTAAATTTCTATCAACAGAGAAATGGATAAAGTTGTGGTACACATATACAATGGAATATTACTCAGCCATAAAAAGGAACAAAACTGTGTCATTTGCAGAGATGTGGGTAGACCTGGAGACTGTCATACAGAATGAAGTGAGTCAGAAAGAAAAAAACAAATATTAAATGTTAATGCATATATGTGGAATCTAGAAAAATGGTATAGATGATCTTATTTGCAAAGCAGAAATAGAGACACATATGTAGAGAAAAAACATATGGACACCAAAGGGGAAGATGGATGGAATGACTTGGGAGTTTGGGGTTGACATATATACACTGCTGCTGCTGCTGCTAAGTCGCTTCAGTTGTGTCCGACCCTGTGTGACCCCATAAACGGCAGCCCACCAGGCTCCCCCATCCCTGGGATTCTCAAGGCAAGAACACTGGAGTGGGTTGCCATTTCCTTCTCCAATGCATGAAAGTGAAAAGTGAAAGTGAAGTCACTCAGTCAAAATAAATAACGAGAACCTATTGTACGGCACAGGGAACTCTACTCAGTGCTCCATGGTGACCTAAATGGAAAGAAAGTCCCCCAAAGAAGGGATACATACATACATATGGGCTTCCCTGGTGGCTCAGACAGTAAAGAGTCTGCCTACAATGTAGAAGACCTGTGTTTGATCCCTGGGTCAGAAAGATTCCCTGGAGAAGGGTATGGCTACCCACTCCAGTATTCTTGCCTGGAGAATTCCATAGACAGAGGAGAATGGCGGGCTACAGCCCATGGGGTTGAAAAGAGTTGGTCAGACACGATTGAGTGACTAACATATATATATCATATGGCTGATTCACTTTGCCATACAGCAGAAACTGACTCAGCACTGTAAAGCAACTGTACTCCAATAAAAATAAATAAATAAAGGTGATGTCAACAAGGAAAGTCAAAATAGGAAACTGAGAGGCACAGGAAGAAGACCAGGAGAATGTAGCATCACAGAAATCAAAGGAAGAGATTGTTTTAAATAGTTGATTGTGCTAAATAATTCTAAACAGTGTAGATGATGGGGTCTTGAAAACGTGTTGATTTTAACTTGGATGAGTTTTTTTTTTTTTTTTTTTTTAATGTTTAACAACTGGTGTGGCTGGGCACAAACCAAGGAGAATGCATATTAGCCTGACGTAGGAGTTGGGTAAGGAGACTCTTTCTGGTCCTGGCATTAACCTCTTAGTTATTAGATGATGATAACTAAGGGGAAGGGTCTGAGTGAGAAGTGTGGAAGTATTGGGGTGGAGTTGGGGTGGCAGCTCTTTATAAAACTGATACAAAATTATTCTAATAATTTAATCTGAGGTACAGGCATACTTTTGGGACAAGGCTGAATGCTCTCTATTGTTCTAGCAGCAAGAGATCATTGGGGACCCTGGTGAGAGATCTTTCAGAAGAATGGTGGGAATCAAAGTCAGGTTCAAGCAGGTTAGGAAGGTAAGGTGCACTGCAATCAGAAGCCTACGTAATGGACAGTAGTCCCGCTTGCTGCAACTAAGAGAAAGCCCATGTGCAGCAATGAAGACCCAGTGCAGCCAAAAATAAATAAATAAAATTATTTTAAAAATTTTAAAAAAAAGAAAGTAAGGTGATTGTAGGATAGAGAGAGTACATGTTCTAAGATATTTGGCTTTGAGATAGACTAGTGGCTGGTGGTCGAAGTGAGGGAAATTATTTACTTTTAACATTCTGGCAGACAAGGCTTCATGAATGCCATTCACAGGTAGAAGGAAAGGCTACAGTTAGAAGGAGGGATACCTATTTAGTATGAATAGAAGGAAATAATTTTATAGATATGGTAGCCACAAATTGGGAGAAGGCAATGGTGACCCACTCCAGTACTCTTGCCTGGAAAATCCCATGGACGGAGGAGCCTGGTAGGCTACACTCCATGGGGTCGCCAAGAGTTGGATGCGACTGAGCAACTTCACTTTCACTTTTCACTTTCATGCACTGGAGAAGGAAATGGCAACCCACTCCAGTGTTCTTGCTGGAGAATCCCAGGGATGGGGTCGCACAGAGTCGGGCACGACTGAAGTGACTTAGCAGCAGCAGCAGCCACAAATTGAAGGAATTTTTGCATGATAGATTCTTTTATCACACCCCCTCCCCACCACGAAGCAGAAAGTGAGGGCTAATCGCTGAGAATGAAGGGAGAGGTAAGAGATCAGAAATTTAATAAATGTAGGTAAATGAGTTGGGGGTGCTTTAGGAATTTGCTTTCTAAATTTCCACGGGATACGGATGATGCTAGTTCAGGGCCTGCACTTTCAGAGAGCAGTACGGAGAAAGCACATGGGTACTGTTGAGTCCTGCCCCCAGCCACAGGTGCGAGGTCTTGCACCAAGACCACAGAAGAGGAGTCCAGAACCAAGGACACCTCCAATGCTGACTGAACCCCTCTGTAACTGTTGCCAAAAGCCCTCTGATAATCACTAACAAGCTTCCTGACTCCCAAATAGGCAAAGATGCCCACTCCAGTACACACCTATAGTGCCCCAACCAAGCACCTGATGCCAAGCTTGAAGCAGGAATTTTCTTTGTCTTGAGGCTATAAAAACTGACTATTAACTCACAAAGATGGTTGACTCTCCCTGGTCTGTCAGGAGGTTGGCCCACTGCCCTCACAGTGCCCACATTATCTCTGCTCTTTATTCTTAATTGACTCACTCCCTTCTGAAATGCCCTGTGTCTGGTAATTCTTTTCCAGCCCACGCTGGGACTGCCTCATCAGTTACCTCCACAGTTGAATACCTTTATCTCCCAATTGGGGTTGGACCACAGTGACATTCCCATCACTATGTCCCAGCTACATCCATGCTTTCCCCACAGAATATTTTCTACACAGTATTTTTTTCAAAGAAAAGTCAGACAATTTTGATCAGCTGCTTAAAACTTTTCAGTGGCTTCTTTGGACAAACCAAGTCCCAAGTCCTCATTGGGGTCTGTAATGCCTTCATGATGTGGGCTCTGGATGTCTTTCCAACCTCATCTTCTACTCTTCTCTGCATTCCAGGCAACCTGTCCTCTTGCTCTTCTTACAGCAAAGCACACTCCCACTGCAACGTCTTTCTTTGCACCTGGTCTTCTTGAGAATGTCCTCCCTCGCCATGGTTCTCACCTCACTGCAATTCTCTGCTAAAAGCCACTTCTTTGGTGGTTCATTTCCAGACCATTACATCTAAAATAGCACTGCCCATCCACTCTCTGCCCTCCTATCCTCATTGCTTTCTGTCCCCTTTCCCTGCACTTATATTTCCTCGAAGCACTTATCATGAGCTAATGTGCATCAAACTTCTGTATGTCTATTTTCTGCCACCACCAGCAACCCCCACCCCCCACCTCTGCAGGATATAAATTCCACAAGGTCAGGGCCATGATCTGTCTTGTTCATTTTGCATCTTCAGTGTCTATAAAAGCACCCGTCACAAAGTGGATGCTTATTCAATATGTGATGTATCGATGGTTGATAACCATGTTGGGTTTGACCAGAGTAGTGATAAAAGATCAGAAAAACAAAGCAAATGAAGCTAATTGCAAGAGACTGATTGCAGTGATAGACCATCCAATCAAAGTTGGGTAAGGAACCAAGGAGTTGACAACGTAAATAGAGTTAAAGGGGAGCTTTTGGGCCGAGGTATCCCAAAGAGGTTAGAGACTGATCATAATGGAAACACCTGACCAAACAAACTGTAATGCAAGAATCTGTGGTTGGGGAATGGGATGCTTATATTTGTGATTTGAGAAGGAAAGCAATTTCAAAGTGCAAAGGTTCTCAGTGTAACTGTGGAAGTCAGTAGTATAGGACAAAGGAGAAGGTCATTGGAGATAAGATGGTCAAGAAATTGAGGGGCTTGGGTGTTAGCCATCACTATGGACTTTGAAGTGGCCCAGGATGAACCTGGTACAAAAGACTTGAATGATGAGGAGGGGAAGGGTGGATTAACCACAGGGCATGAGCCTCAAAGGAATAGGAGATTTTACAAGAGGATGGGGTAGAAGTAATGGCCTAGAGATGGTGATGGGGAGAAGGAGGACAAGGGCCTGTCCCAGAGTAAACAGATATGAGTTTGATCCACCATCACAGAGGGCTGCTCTAGAAGGAAGCAGGTTTCAACTGATGCCAGGAGATATGGAGAACATTCCTGGAAACTGTAGTAGCTACAGGGGGGTTTTCTGATCATAGGGCAGGTGCTCCAGAGGGCACACTGAAAAGTTTGGGTGGGGAGGTGTGTATTAGAACAGTAGGGAACCAATACAGGAACAAGAAAATAGGGATTATGGGGGTGACGGCATAGTGTAGTCATTCTCAAACTTTCCAGTACATCAGAATCAGGGGGAGGGCTTGTTAAAACACAGATTGCCAGGCTCCACTCCCACAGTTTCTGATTGAGTAGCTGAGAATTCGCACTACAAGTTCCCAGCTGGTGTGGCTATTTTGATCCAAGGACCACACTCTCAGACTATGGATGTAATGGAAGACCAGTCACTAATGTGGCAGTGAAAACAGGGATGAAAGTGCAGAGTAGATTAGTCCCAGCCACCTCCCAGAGGATGTCAGGTTCTGATCGAATGCACAAAGGGCTTGGTGCCACTCACTCTAGATGGTATCAACTTGATGCCAGTGACCTTAATACATTCAGCATGGGGGCAGTATGAGAATCTGGTCTTAATTCAAATGATGTCAGCTTAGTTCCAGAGAATATACTATGGAGCCCAGAAATACATTTTGGAGCAACTGCCTCAGGAGCCTAGCACAGAGCAGCACTACCTAATGAATTAAAGATTTGTACTGCATCCAGTAGAATTAGAGGCTGGCCTAAAGCCGCATCCCAGTGGAATTGTTGGGCTTTGATTGTGAAGGCTCAGCAGTGATTGAATCAGGCGTCTGGCTCCACTAAGAAGCACTGAGATTGCCTGAACCACCAAGAACTACTGATAACTCTTGAGATCTCAGACTTCACAAGCTGAATTATATAAGTGGAGTCACAATTACACCAATAACTGTTATCTTGATGCTCCAAGACCTTACCTAATTGACTGGCAGGGACCCAAATAGTTTCTAATGTTTTCCCTGAAACTATCTGAGAAGGATTGGAGACGTGATATTTGGAATATTCATGTAAGAGTAACCTCATTGACACTTGACTTGAATTCTAGCAACACCTTTGATCCTAAACTCCAGAATCTCCAAGCCCTAACTTATTAATAGTTGATATGAAGATGGTATGGTACTTCTCAGATTTCCCTCTCTCTCCTAATGCTTGTGAAGTTCCCAGGGAAAAATCACACATGTCTGTGAATCACTCCTGGCCATCATTTGCTGCTAGGTAGAGGGAAAAGTCATGTGAGTTCTTTCAAACCGAAACACTGGAGTGTGAGTCAAACTAATGCTGGAAGTTCAGTCTGAGCACAGAGCAGGAAGTACAGTAGAGAAAGGAGTGGCATTTTGAGTCAGAGCCCAACCAACTCTCTGGGGATGGAGGGTAGAATCCCCCACTTCTGACACCAGTGTTCTAAAGGGGAACAAAAACCTCCATGGGGTCTTTACAGGAGACTGATGACCCAAAGTTACACTAACTTAGTCTGTTAGTCTCCATGAAAAGAGAAAAAAATAAGCTTACTTGTGTAACTTCTCCAGACAAGACTGGATTTATATGGGGCCCTCCCTTCCCTTTGATTGGCTATGGGAAAGAAAGGGGACACTCCGGAGTACCTTTGTGTACTCTGGCTCCAGGCAAGGGCAGGACAAGCCCTTGCAGAGGCAAGGACCTACCAGGAAGTAAAATATCTGTTTGGTAAGTCTTTTTTTTTTCCTGTCTGATAAGTCTTTAAAAGGTCTGAAGTCTGCCGTGTACCCTCTGGGCATGATAAAGTTAACTGGAAATGAGGGCAACTAAGCACAACTTGGCAACAGAATTTGACTTTGCTCCCAGAGGTTCTACACCGTGGAGTCTAGGGGATTGGAAATCCATTCATTCAAATTAATATTTATGAGCACACATCACAATCACCAGGAGTATTTTTTCCGCAAAATCACACATCTTAATGAGTTTGCTCTGCATAGTCCTTCAGAGGCTACTTTTTCCTTTTTATTGTTGTTCAGTCGCTGAGTCTTGTCCGACGACTCTTTGTGATTCCATGGACTGCAGCATACCAGGCTTCCCTGACCTTCACTATCTCCCAGACTTTGCTCAAACTCAAGTCCACTGAGTTGATGACGCCATCCAACCATCTCATCCTCTGTCACCCTCTGTTTATACACTATACCTGAAATTTGCTACCGCTAAGTCTTTTCAGTCGTGTCCAACTCTGTGCGACCCCATAGACGGCAGCCCACCAGGCTTCCCCGTCCCTGGGATTCTCCAGGCAAGAACACTGGAGTGGGTTGCCATTTCCTTCTCCAATGCATGAAAGTGAAAAGTGAAAGTGAAGTTGCTCAGTTGTGTCTGACTCTATCGACCCCATGGACTGCAGCCTACCAGGCTCCTCCATCCATGGGATTTTCCAGGCAAGAGTACTGGAGTGGGGTGCCATTGCCTTCTCTGATACCTGAAATTTAGGTAACATAAAAAAGATGTGATGGTACCTGTATAGGACTATATGTCAAACTGGGTTGTTTTCCCAAGTCCCAGGTAACCTCCTCTAATCGTTTTTTTTTTTTTTTCCTCTTTAAGATTTTTGATGTGGACCATTTTCAAAGTCTTAATTAAATTTGCTACAATATTGCTTCTGTTTTCTGTTTTGGTTTATTTGGCTACAAGGACATGAGATCCTAGCTCCCAGAGAAGGGATCAAACCCGCACCCCCTTCATTGGAAACCGAAGTTCCAACCACTGGACAGCCAGGGAAGTCCTTAATCAAGATTTCTTAATAAATTTTTCTTTACAAATCATTAATGAAGCAATTATAAATTTTAAGGAAATAATTAAAAAATAAGCCCTGAGTAATATCCAGTACTTTCTTCGACTTAAAAAAGATATGTAGTATGAAGTACTGCTAGTCTAATTCTGATTGAAAGGCCTAAGTAGAAATAATCATGGTTACCAATTATTGGCCACTTAACAATGCCCAAACACTTCATATGTGTTTTCACTTAATCTTCACAATAATTCAGCGAGGTGGGTGTTCTTTTATCAATATGAGAAAATGGAGAATCAGAGAGTTTAATGACTTATCTAAGATCTACAGCTAGGCTTCCCAGGTGGCTCAGTGGTAAAGAATCTGCCTGCCACTGCAGGAGACTAAGATCAATCCCTGAGTTGGGAAGATCCCCTGGAGTAGGAAATGACAAACCACTCCAGTATTCTTGCTTGGAGAACCCCATGGACAGAGGAGCCTGGCAGGCTACAGTCCATGGTGTCACACAGAATCAGACATGACTGAGCACTCAGGCAAGATCTAAAGCTATAATTTCGGTCAGAGTAACTGAGGCTTTGTCTGATGTTGGGCCTAAAGTTTAGAGAGCAAGAAAACAGTTCTTTTAAAAGACTATATATTTTAAAGTACTTCTTTCTTTAAGAAACATTATATTTCTGTACTTCCGGCTTTGGTAGCAAGCTCCCCTGTAGGCTGGGACATTGCCGTTTGGCAGCCTACCACGATTTGCCTATGTATGGAGTACCTTCATTCCCATTCTACTAATAGTGAATGTCCTTGGGACTTCCCTGGTGGTCCACGGTCTAAGAAAGACGCCATGCTTCCAAAGTAGGTGGCCTGGGTTTGATCCCTGGTCAAGGAACTAGATCCCACGTTCTGCAACTAAGACCAGGTGCAGCCAAATAAATAAATAATTAAAAAAAATTTTTTTTAAAGAGTGAATATCTTGCCCTTTGCCCTGGTGCTGGATTCCAATCCCAACTTCATGTTGGTCTTAAAGACCAAGTTTTTCCTGCTTATCTTTCTCTTCTTTCTCTTTCCTCCTCCCCTCTTCCTTCTCAGAGTCAAACTTCTGCTACATCTCTAGAAAAAGAATCTCATCTGATACAAAAACTTTACTCAGAGTCAAAAACCTTCAGGCCTTGGGTCATTAGCATAGCTTGGCTTCTGAAGCTTTGCAGCTGAAAGTCAGACTGACCTGCTGGAGTCTCAAGTTTGCTACATTTGCTCCTGGATGCTATCTGCTCACTCAGTTAAAAGGGAAACTGTGGGGCTCCTGAGCACAGAAACCTTTCTATCTTTCTTGTTTGTAGGGAACAGACTTCAGCCTCAGTGATCTTCCCTGTGTTCCAAAGGGCAGATTGGAACAATTGCTAGTTGGGGAAGGGAGGAGATACTGAGCAGCCGAGAAACCACCTGAGGCAAGATTAATGGAACCGGAGAAGAGCATCAAGATTAGGAGAACCTGAGGCTAGAGGAAAGGTGTGCAGGCCTTTATCAGCTACCCCACCCTTGAACCTTGAATCCCACCCTGAAAACTCATCAAATCCTCTCAGGTTGGGACACACACTTTTTGAGGGCACCAGGCTGCTGTGTCCCCCTCTGCCTGGCAAAGCAGTAAAGCTATTATTTTCTACTTCACCCCAAACTCTGCCTCCAAGAATCGATTCAGCACCAGTGCACAGAGGCCAAGTTTTCAGCATCAAAACTGGCCCTCTGTGTGGAGAAGTTTTTGCTCAACACTGTTGCCGTGGGGCTAGGCCTGCTGAAACCCTGGCAGGGCAGAGGCAGGGCTAGAGCTGCTGGTCTTTATCCCCAAGGTGCTCTAGGCCAAGATCACCCTGAATTCCCGATGCCACAGCCACTCAGCGTCATCCACACCATCATTCTCTTAAAGACTGCTTCTTTAGGAGGGCGAGTCAGGGCCTTCTCACGGACCCAGTATCTTCATTTTCCTTTGCATGACACAGAAGCAAGTCCATGGTTCAGGGTCTTTCTTCATGGAGAATTTTATTACTGTGATTATTTTTTTAAATTTCCTATCACAAGAACCCAAGGATTACCTAAGTACACCCTGGTAGATTTTTTTTTTAAACCCTCTGGTAAATTTTAATGACTTCCAATGTCAGACTCAAAGAATTGAGGATTTGAACTTTTTCCAGAAGACTGCAAATTCAGTAAGGTATATTGAGATGAGATAAGCCCCATGGTGCTGTTGAATTATCAACAACCAGTTCTCTGGAGGAAAGTGTGTGATTGCATGTGTGTATGTTATATACATAGATATATATTTTTTATTGCTATTTTTTAAGGCTATGAAAGGCTAGAACATAACCTATAATAAGATATAATACTTATTTTAAATTCTATATAACAATGGATTGTCACAAAACGCTCTGGATTTTTACCTAAATCTTACAGCCACAGCTAACCACTGGTTGCTGCTGATAAGTACAGTTTCAACATGAATGTTGGTAAATATTTTCCTTCACATGAACTGGTAGGATGAAAACAAAACAAAAAAGATGGGTGTCAGGACTTCTCTTATTAATCATGTCGATAACATGATTAACATCTTTACTGAATGAGATAATGGTTTTAAAACACTGGAAGAATATTTCTTCCGTTTTTTTTGTGCTAGTCACAGTGTAATGGTTACAGACATCATACACTTTGAAATTTAAACTGTGTTACTAACAGTTGTTCCCTAGACTACCTTAAGTCTAGGTAATTGACAAAACAATAAATCAAACCCTGATTTATAGTGTTTGCTGATTTCCATGGTATATATACTCCTACCATGGCCAATTATAATCTAATGAGATGTTACTGAGTGCAGAGTTGGAAAAGGATGCACCATAAAACATCAAAATTATAAATTATTTCTACCATTACAGATACAATAGATGGAAATAACCTCAAGAAAAGAGATAACATTAAAATATGTAAATAATTTGAAAATAAAGTGTTTTGAGTATTTATTACTTCTGTTTTAAATATAATTTATTTAATGGTAAGTTTAAATAATTTAATTAAAAAATAATTTTAATAGTGATTGTTTAACTATAGGTTTGCAAATTTCCTGTAAATTTTACAATCAGCTCTAAAAGTGGGTACAAGTTGGTTTCTCCAACAGACCACTGGGTAAGTCAAATCAGTAACAACACGTTTACTATTGTGGCTTTTAGTCATTAGGATCACATGTACATTTCCTATTTATAGTGTCTATGATGACTACTGATGCTGTCCTTACAAAGTGTTTCTAGCTCTCCACTTCAGAGCAGAGAATTACTGTAAAGATTGTACTTTCTTGCCTTTTTGGAATTCAGGGTGGCCAAGTAACTTCTTTAGCAAAGCAAATGTGAGCAGAAATAACATGTCACGTTGGTGTGACAGCTTTAAGAACTAGGACACAGTTTGCCCCTTTCTCTCACTCTGCCACCAGCAACACTGCATTGAGTGACTTCTCCATCAGCCTGTGTCCAAGAGTGAGGAGGGCCTGCAGCAGACCCCCCAGTCAACACAAAGTGAACATGATATATGAGTGAAAAATCAAATTCTTGTTTTAAGTCACTAAGATTTTTGGAATTGTTTCCTACTGAGCAATAACGTCTGACTGATACAGTGCCTCATACAGTGAGAGAATCTGGCATATCAGAGAATCAGACAGCTTATTTTATCTGAAATATATGACTTATTTTAGACTTGTTATTTTAAGCTGAAGGATATGATAATTATTAACAGAACTACTCTTTGCAAGAGAAAATGATTTACTACATTAAAGCATTTTATTCATTGCATTTGTAAGAAGTGCTTAAGTGCTTAAAAAGATTTTGCAAATAAGGTTGTAAGTCTTACCTATAAATTATTTGAAGTGCTTGGGGGGATATTATGCAAATTCTGCTTAAAGTATTTATTACATGTGTAAATTTGAGGTGCTTCCCCAGTGGCTCAGATGGTAAAGAATCTGCCTGCATTGGGGAGGTTCGATCTCTGGGTCAGGAAGATTCCTGGAGAAGGGCATGGCAACCCACTCCAGTATTTCTTGCCTGGAGAATTCCATGGATAGCGGAGCCTGGTGGGCTACAGTCCATGGGGTGGCAAAGAGTTGGACACAACTAAGTGACTGCTGCTGCTGCTGCTGCTGGGTCGCGTCAGTCATGTTCGACTCTGTGCGACCCCATGGACTGTAGCCCACCAGGCCCCTCTGTCCATGGGATTCTCCAGGCAAGAATACTGGAGTGAGGTGCCATTGTCTTCTCCCAACTAAGTGACTAACACACGGTAAATTTGAAACTAGTTATTTGGGAGAATTAAACCTGCTAAACTTTAAGTAATTGAGTGTCAAAAAATATTACTAGATTTGTAACTAAAATAACACTTACAAGGTAAAGTTTAAAAAAATCTAAGATAATTGCTTTTGATGTATAATTTTAATAAATTGAATATTAATTTAAAGCCCAAATAACTGTGAATTGTCCTTTTCAAGCAAAATTACCCTCCTTGATCATTTTTAAAAGCTCACACAGTGTGAGTTAATGACCATTCTTCACACTTCAGGGTTTAGTAGAAAGAATATTCAACTAAAACTTGAAACCAGAATTCTATTTCTGGCCTAGCCAGCAAGCAATTAGTGCCTTCAAGAAGCTTCTATTTATCTATCTACCTGTTTATATTTTACTTCAAGACACACATCTTTTTTCCATTTAATCTTTTTCTTTCAGCAATGTCCTGCACTGTGTAAGTTGGAAGTGTCCAGCATAATGATATGACACAGCTGAAAAGTCCTGCTGGTGTAGCATCCCAGTATCTCTGTGCCATCCAGAGAGCCATGGTCATGCCCTGTCCAACAAGATCTGGATCTCAGCCTTGGTGGCCCTGGGGGTCTTCCTTCAGTGCTCTAACTCAATCCTAGGGGTGAGGGCTATTAGATATTATAAAATAGACATGCTGTTATACAGTAAATCTACTGTTTCCATATTCTTTAGAGCCAATCCTCATGACTCCAAACTCCTGTTATAGTTAATAATTCTTTATATTAGGCTTTCCCTACTAATTACTATATGGTTTATCTCCCTTGATTATACCCAGACTGCTTTACCTTGGTACAAATCATAACTTATACCCTGCTATCTTACCTCTCAGCCAACTCAAAAAGGATGAACACATGCACTGCATTTTAATCCCTGTTTGATTTCTGAATTGTGCTGGGTTTTACTTCCTCCATACTACCCACTTCCCCCAGCAAATCCTTCTTGATGTAACCTGTACTCCAGTATCACAAGCTCTGATGTTGATCTATAGACAGACTGTTCTGCCACACCCTTGCAGACCCCAATTCCTCTCTGCCTAGAATCTTTCCTTCCTGTAATGTCCTTGAGGGCTTCCCTGGTGGCTCAGTGGTAAAGAATCCGTCTGCTAATGCAAGAGATGTGGGTTCAATCACTGGGTTGGGAAGATCCCCTGGAGAAGGAAATGGCAAGCCACTCCTATATTCTTACCTGGAGAATCCCATGGACAGAGGAGCCTGGCAAGCTACAATCCATGGGGTCACAGAATCAGGTACAACATAGCAACTAAACAACAACAATGTTATTGAAGCATTTCTGCTTATTCTTTAAGGTCCAGTTCTAGCATTACCTTTTTGAAGCTTCTGCCGCAGAGTTATTCAAATATCTCTATTATAGCACTTGGCACATAGTATTTTATTTTCTACAATATTTATTTTCTTCAATAGACTGTAAACTTGAAAACAGAGGCTGAATCCTGTTAATCTTTACACCCCCAGCTCCTAGGACAGTGTCCAGCACACAGTAGGACATCAAGGCATCTTTGTTGAATGAATCAATACACCTACATATGATGCAAGAGATGGAAAATTTCAAAGCACTATAATTTATGATAATTAGCTATGATACATCTCAGCAATTTCTTTTTGGTCAAATTATGAAAGTTCAGTTCAGTTCAGTCGCTCAGTCGTGTCCGACTCTTTGCGACCCCATGAATCACAGCACGCCAGGCCTCCCTGTCCATCACCAACTCCCAGAGTTCACCCAGACTCACGTCCATCGAGTCAGTGATGCCATCCAGACATCTCATCCTCTGTCGTCCCCTTCTCCTCTTGCCCCCAATCCCTCCCAGCATCAGAGTCTTTTCCAATGAGTCAACTCTTCCCATGAGGTGGCCAAAGTACTGGAGTTTCAGCTTTAGCATCATTCCTTCCAAAGAAATCCCAGGGCTGATGTCCTTCAGAATGGACTGGTTGGATCTCCTTGCAGTCCAAGGGACTCTCAAGAGTCTTTTCCGACACCACAATTCAAAAGCATCAATTCTTCGGCGCTCAGCCTTCCTCACAGTCCAACTCTCACACCCATACATGACCACAGGAAAAACCATAGCCTTGACTAGACAGACCTTTGTTGGCAAAGTGATGTCTCTGCTTTTTAATATGCTATCTAGGTTGGTCATAACTTTGCTTCCAAGGAGTAAGCATCTTTTAATTTCATGGCTGCAGTCACCATCTGCAGTGATTTTGGAGCCCCCAAAAATAAAGTCTGACACTGTTTCCACTGTTTCCGCATCTATTTCCCATGAAGTGGTAGGACCAGTTGCCATGATCTTTGTTTTTTGAATGTTGAGCTTTAAGCCAACTTTTTCACTCTCCTCTTTCACTTTCATCAAGAGGCTTTTTAGTTCCTCTTCACTTTCTGCCATAAGGATGGTGTCATCTGCATAAAAGTTATGAAAGTTATGACTACCCAAAAAATCAATTCTGCTTTAGCAATTATCAGGACCTCCAAAGTCTGACTTATTCTCATTAACTGAAAACCACAGCTTTCATCCCCAGACCAATAGCCAAGATGTTCTTCCTAATCCCAAGGCCTCATCTCAGTTCCTCACCGAGGGAGACTATGTCAAGGACCAGGTGTCTGTAGCTAGACAGACGGGACATCTTGGTAAGTTAACTGAGTTAACTTGGTGAGTTAAATGGATTTCTAAATTACACTTTCCTCATCCATACCTATATCATAGATGAGGATTAAATGAGACACAATAAGTAAAACTTGGGTCTACCCAGGTGGCTCAGTGGTAAAGAGTTTGTCTGCCAATGTTGGAGCCACAGGAGACCTGGGTTCAATTCCAGGGTAGGGAAGATCCCCTGGAGAAGGAAATGGCAACCCACTCCAGTATTCTTGCCTGGAGAACCCCATGGACAGAGGAGCCTGGTGGGATACAGTCCATGGGGTCACTAAAAAGTCAGACACGACTCAGTGACTAAAGAACAACAACGAGACTTGGAGATCTGGACACTGGTCTGCCCATTCTCTGCTATAGAATCTGCCCATTTTAGAATTTGAGGCATCCTCAGCTCATATCCTTGGAGCCCAACTCATGCAATATCTCAAATTCACCTGTGTCCTTGGGTAATTGTCCAAGTCACTACTGTGATCAAAATCCACAACCTTGGCAAACTATTCGGGACCCTTCAAGATTCTCTTCGGTCTCCCTTCCCCGCTCTTGTCCTGTTCCATGCTCATCTCCTTTACCCCACAGCTGACCACAAATCTAGCACATATACTGACTGTACAAAAGTAACAAAAGCAGAACAAAGTGAGCTTGTTGGGAAATTTCTAATCAGAAATAAACGATCCTGGGGTTTCATGTAATTTATGTGCAAGTGTGTGTGCTGCTAAGCAATGCTGGCTTTTCTGTTTTTGTTGCCTGGAGAAGAGGAAACATTGGCTAGAGCATCTCTATGCCTCAGAGGCTTTGGATCAGCCTCTTTGGCTTCTTCCACTGGTAGCTAACGTTGTTAGAGGGAGCGTTTACTCTTCAATATGGTCCTGAAAGAGTTCAAGTCATAGCCTTGTAATTTGCTTCCTGTGCAAGCATGGCATGTTTCTTAATTCCTCCAGTCTTCAGTTTTTCCATGTATAAAGTAGTTACGATAATAAGAATAATAGTTACTAAAAAATTGAATGATACACATAAATTAATCAGCACAGTACCTGTACAGAACAAGCACCCAACTGAATGAGAGCTAGTCCTAATTTTGTTGTTGTTGTGTGTGTATGTGTGTGTTTTTACAGGGCCCAAATGGTTTGGAAACAATAAAAGAATGCAAGCCACACAACTATGGGGAATAGTATGGAGGTTCCTTAAAAAAACTAAAAATAGAGTTATCATACAATCCTTCAGCCTGATTCCTGGGCATATATATCTGGAGAAAACTCTGATTTGAAAAGATACATGCACCCCAATGTTCATAGCAGTATTATGTACAAGAACCAGCACATGGAAGCAAACCCAAATATCCTTTGACAGATGAATGAATGAAGAAAATATGGTACATATATACAATGGAGTATACACACACACACACACACACACACACACACACACAAATGGAATATTACTCAGCCATAACAAAGAATGAAATAATGCCATTTGCAGCAATATTCATGGAGCTAGAGATTATCATATTCAATGAAGTAAGCCAGATAGGGGAAGATAAATATCATTTGACATCACTTATAAGTGGAATCTAAAAACATGATACAAATGAACTTATTTACAAAAGAGAAATAGACTCACATACATAGAAAACAAATGTATGGTTACCAAAGAGATTGGTAGGGAGGGAGAGAGATAAATGAGAAGTTTAGCGTTAACCTATATTACAATACTATATATAAAATAAATCAACAAGGGCCTAATGTATAGCACAGGGGATTATATTCTATATCTTGTAATAACCTCTAATGGAAAAGAATCTGAAAAAGAATTTATTTATATGCATGTATATATAACTGAATCCCTTTACTGTACACTTGAAACTGTCACAACATTATAAATTATATTTCAATAAAAAAAAAGAATGGTTAAAAAAAAGCTGCTACCATTGAAGGGATGCCTATACAGACCTGCTGGGGGAAAAAAAAAAAGCCTTTTTAGAGGACTCTGGCAAAGATGAATTTTGAACAATTAGTAGGTGACCTCTCCAGGTATTTTTAGGTACACTCAGAAGCTCTAGACTCATAAGCTTGGGCATTTTTTTCTAGATATTGCTGCATGTAAAAAATTATGTTAAAATATACATAACATTTCGATTCCTGGGTTGGGAAGAACTCCCAGAGAAGGAATAGGGTACCCACTCCATTATTCTTGGGCTTCTCTGGTGGCTCAGACAGTAAAGAATCCGCCTGCAATGTGGGAGACCTGGGTTCAATCCCTGGGTTAGGAAAGTCCTCTGGAGGAGGGCTTGGCAACCCACTCCAGTATTCTTGCCTGGAGAATCCCCACGGACAGAGGAGCCCAGGGGCTACAGTCCATAGGGTCATAAAGAGTCGGACACAACTGACTAAGCACAGCACAGCACAACATACAACTTACCATTTAACCATTTTAATCTTATGCATGTTTTAGGGATATCCACAAACCTTATAAAATGATCAGTGATTAGTTAGGACCCTTTAGTTTCAAGTCATAGAAAATTCATTTAAGCAATAAATGGAGTTTATTGGTTTATTTAACTGAAAGTACAGTGGTATCTGATATTGGGGATATTTTGATCCAGTAGCTCAAATGACTTTAAGGATTTGTTTTTCTTCACGTTTTCCCTCTGCCCTCTGCTGGGCTGACTCTATCCTCCATAAAGGGCCTTCCTGGCAGCTCTGGGCACCCCCGAACTCAGTTAAGAAAATGACTACCAAGTGGGCCGGGCCTCTAGCTTTTATAATCTCTCTCTTTTTTTCTTTTCCTGGCAATGTCGTGTGGCTTATTAGATCTTCATTCCCCGACCAGGGATTGAACCCAGGCCATGGCAGTGAAAACTGAATTCTAACCACTGGATCGCCAGGGAATTCCTTATAATCACTCTTCAGGGGAAGAGAGTTCCCAATGAATAGAAGGAACCCAGCCCTCCTCACACCCCCCATATCATGGTATCTCTTTGTACCTAGTCTAAGATTGCATTGTGTGCCTATTTTGGAAAGATGATGGTGATCAAAGGGCAGAGGGTGGCTTAAACCAATTACAGTCCATCCCAGAATTGAAGCCGGGGTCAATCCCATGCAAACCACATAGCTGATAATGGCGGAGGGGTGCTTTCCTCAAAATAAAACCTGAGGGCTCTTACCAGCAGAGGAAATGGCCACTGCAAACACTCTGTCCTGGTCTCCCAAGACTTCCCACCCACCTTCCCAAACAGGATGATTTCACGTGTTTTGTCCTCTTTTATCCATATTGCAGCAGACTCTTCTCCCTTGCTGGTATTCTGGCCTCATTCTCCACTGCTATTCATTTAACAACAGAATGATGAGACATGGCTAGTCCTGACCTGATGAGTTTCAAGTTGTCAACTACTCCAGAATGAAAGGGTCCTTCAATGAATTCAAAATATAGCTGCAATTGTCAACCTGTCCCCACAAAAATTGAGTCACCACGTGCCCTGAAACTCATCTTTGAAAATCTCATTGCCTAACGGAGAAGAAAACTTTAGAATCTAAAATCAACTTTCGACTCCAGACACACACAAAATCTGACAGATATGGCCTTAATCTGTTGCACCCTAGCTTAGCACCCTGAAAACACAAAGCATTTGAATTCTTGTGGAGAATGTGTATGCCATTATGTGAATTGAGTTGTTCTTCTGCTAATCTTTTCAAATCCACACATTTCTTCAGAACAAGGGACTTTTGTTTTTGGCCACTCTGACACACTTTTCTCCCGCTCTCTCTGTGAGTTGCAGTGCCTGTTTCTTAAAAAGCTTTCCTTTCCAAAGAAGACCAAAAGGTGTGACAATTAGGAATTTGCAAGAATCCAGTTATACTTCAATACTGATTTCTAAAATTGCTTTTGAAGTTAAAACAAATGCACATAACCAATATTGATAAATATCATTTTAGAGAGAGTTTTTGCTTAGTTTTTTAAAGACGAGTGCTCCTCTCTGCTGCTCTCTTTCAGTGACCCACACCTGAGATGGAAGACTTGCCATGTACACCTGTTGATGATACCTGAGACATAACTGCTCACTGATGACTATATTTTAGTTGCAGGCAAAGCATTCAAAAGGAAGTAAACAGCATCTCAGTGCTGATGGAACAAAATCTAAACAAATGACAATATGATTACTTAAATCTTGAAGCTTAAGGATCTTGGACCATATATACTTTAGACATGTATGGCATCTCATGATTTAATATTTTGTTGCTTTATAGGATGACCACTTTCTACTCAAGTCTAGCAAATCTGATTTCAGTGTTGTGACCCATTAAAGCAGAAGAATCTAAATAGAATCTACAATATAGATAGAATCTATAATCAACTTTTGATTCCAGACACGTGAAGTCTAATGGATATGGCCTTAATCTTGTTGCCCACTAGCTTAGCACCCTGAAAACACAAAGCATGTTGATTATATGCTCCAAAATTTATTTGGAGTCCATATAATCATACATGACTTCCCAGCTAGCACAGTGGTAAAGAATCTGTCTGCCAGTGCAGGAGGCTCAAGAGATGAGGGTTCAATCCCTGGGTCAGGAAGATCCCCTGGAGGAGGAAATGGCAACCCACTCCAGTACTCTTGCTTGGAAAACCCCATGGACAGAGGAACCTGGTAGGCTACAGTCCATGGGGTCGTGAAAGAGTTGGACATGACTGAGCACGTGCATATAACATACCTATTATGTATTGTGTATATTTATATTATGCTATATTCATATATTCTTACTGTTTTCTTTTTATCAATATAATAACGGAGTTAAAATTTTATTTCAGTGCATATTTCCTACTGAAGTTGACAAATGAAAAAATATATAAAGTTTCTTTTGCTTTGTAAAATGCAAACTTTTTAAAATACAGACTTATTGAAGTATAAATGACATACAGTAAGCTACACATACTGGGGAGGGAAATGGCAACCCACTCCAGTATTCTGTCCTGGGAAATCCCTGCCTAGAGGAGCCTCGTTGGCTACAGTCCATGGGGTTGCAAAAGAGTCTGACATGACTGAGCGAGTAAACGACAAAGCTGCACATATTTAAAATGTAGAATTTCCTGAGTGTGACATATATATACACTCACGAAGCCATCACCAATAATCAAGATAGTGAATACATCCATCACCACCGAAAGTTTCCTAAAGCACTTTCTGTAATCCCTTCTGCAAATCGCCCTCCCAAACAACCATTGATCTGCCTCTGTTGTGATGGACAGAAAGTTTAATACAATGGAATCAGTCAGTACATAATCTTTTGTGCTTGGCTTCCTTCACTCAATAATTATTTAGAGATTCATCCATGTTGATTTATATATCAATAGTTTCCTGCATTTTATTGCTGAGTAGTAAGGAATATAGAGTTTTAATATTTGACCTTAAAATTCATAAAGTAGAAGCTCATTAATTCTGTTTAATTGGTTACTTGATATGATAACAGAGGACGTTTTTGTCAAGGTAATGTCCCTGAAATTTATTAAGTATGAGGCCTTATAACTCCTTTGCAACTCTTGGGGTACCTGTAACTTTAATTAGGTTGTCTTCATACTGCAAACTGTATGCATTAGGAGGTTTGACATTGATTTAAATGGTAGAATCACAAACTTTCATGACTAGAGGGAGCTTTGGAGATTATACCAACTACCTCTTCATTTTAGAGACGAGGAAATGGATGCCCAGAGTGGTTAAGGGGTCTGAGGTCACACTGAAGAGGTTTCTTTCAACATTATTTGGGGTGGTGGTGACGAGGCATTATAGTGAGGATACAGTCTGTTCTCTTTGCTGTCTTGGCTTTCTCTCATCATCCCCAGCTGCAGACCCATGAAACTCTGCCTCAGCTTCCATCTGGCCCCCAGCCAGAGGTCCACTCTCTCTGGTGTCCCACCAGCTTTGGGGACAGGGAGAATGGCTTTGCTCCAGCACAGCAGTTTTATTGCAGCCCCTCGATGCTTGAGAGCTGCTCGGAAAGCCTTAACCTCAGGACTGCCTCTGTCTGACCCAGCTGAGCTACCAAATCTAGTGGGCGCGATGTGACTGCTTTCCTGATTGCTTTAGAACCGCGATCAAGGTGTCTCCAGAGACCCAAATGGGCAGCGGGGCAAAAGCCTCTTGCTGAAGCCCAGAGAGGGAAAATTGGACCCCATGTTTAAACACAGTTTGCTTCTTTTTCTTTCTCCTCCCTTCTATATATAACACCTCTGGGGCCAAGAAAAGGGCAGGCTTTCCCTTCTTCTTCCTTGGAACTCAACAAGACTAGAGCTTGAAAAATAAAGATGGAGATAAAGGTAAATATGCAATTCTCTCATAATAGTCTGACTTGCAAAGCTAGAGTAATATAGAAAAATCCCGTTTTTGAGTGCCAGAACCTGGATTTCCTCTTTACATTCCTCTGTAACACTTTCGATCTTGAGAGAGTCATTTCCTAGGCAGGTTGATAGGGAGTCTAGGGGTCCCCAAGGAGAGAGGGGTCTGGAATTCTCAAGGAGGAAGAAAGGACAAACTTTTTTTCTTTCTCCACATTCCTTAGGATTATATAACAATAATGTATCCTGCCTAAGGACAGTCTTTGGATTAAACCTTCCATTATCTTAAAATGTTAATTATGGGAGTAGACCTGGTCTTTACAACGATGTATCTTGCCTGAGGACAGTGTTATCTTAAAATGTAAATTATGGGAGTAGGTCTGATGAGGTCTTTACAACCTCCAGACATTCTTTGGATTATATAACCTCATTGTTAACACTAGCAAGCGGGTACTCTTTCTGCCCCCTTCTGATGCCTATGTCAGAAGCTTTCTCTATCTCCTTTATACTTTAATAAAACTTTATTACACAAAAGCTCTGAGCAATCAAGCCTCGTCTCTGGCCCCGGATTGAATTCTTCTCCTCTGGGGGCCAAGAATCCCGGTGTCTTCGCGTGATTCAACAACAACCTTTCAATCTCTCTAGGCAGAAGGATGCCCCAAGAAGACTAAGGTGAATATCATGTGTTCTGACAAACTAAATATAAAAGCACCTTAATAATTTTCAAACTATCAATAATACCTCCATTCCACTTGCCACCAAAAATGTCCTAAGTAATACCCACTCACTCAGACTTACAATGAAATTACACCTGCCCAAGATCCAGAGACCCTCTCCCTTCCACAATCCATCTGCTCTTTACTACAATGGTGATAATACTAATGCTTAAGAAAATGCACTATCTGCTAGGCAGATTATCTCATTTAACTCTCACAGCAATCCTATGTTTCAGTACTATTTTTTAAAATGTTATTGAAGTATAGTTGATTTTCAATGTTGCATTCATTTCTGCTGGACAGCAAATGACTCAGTTATATATGTGTGTGTGTATATATATATATATATATATACACATATTCTTTTTCATTATGGTTATCACAGGATATTGAATTCAGTTCCCTGTGGTATACAGTAGGAAAGTGAAAGTGAAAGTCATTCAGTCATGGCTGACTCTTTGCAACCCCATGGGCTATACAATCCATGGAATTTTCCAGGCCAGAATACTGGAGCAGGTAGCCCTTCCCTTCTCCAGGGGATCTTCCCAACCCAGGGATCGAACCCAGGTCTCCCACACTGCAGGCGGATTCTTTACCAGCTGAGCTACCAGGGAAGTCCATACAGTAGGACCTTGTTGTTTATCCATTCTATATATAATAGTTTGCATCTGCTAATCCCAAATTCCCAGTCCTTCCCTCCCCCAGGCCCCACCCCCTTGGCAACCACAAATCTGCTCTCTCTGTGAGTCTGTTTCTGGTTTGTAGATAGGTTCATATAGTCATATTTTAGATTCCACATATAAGTGATATCATATGGTATTTGTCTTTCCCTTTCTGAATTACTTTGCTTAGTATGATAATCTTTAACAGTGACAGATTTTATTTTTTTAAGTTCCAAAATCACTGTGGATGGTGACTATAGCCATGAAATTAAAAGACGCTTGCTCTTTGGAAGTAAAGCTATGATAAACCTAGACAGCGTATTAAAAAGCAGAGGCATCACTTTGCTGACAAAGGTCCATGTAGTCAAAGCTATGGTTTTTCCAGTAGTCATGTATGGATGTGAGAGTTGGACCATAAGGGCTGAGCACTGAAGAATAAATGCTTCTGAATTGTGGTGTTGGAGAAGACTCTTGAGAGTCCCTTGGACTACAAGGAGATCAAATCAGTCAATCCTAAAGGAAATCAACCCTGAATATTCAGTAGAAGGATGATACTGAAACTGAAGCTCCAATACTTTGGCCACCTCATGCAAAGAGCCAACTCACTGGAAAAGACCTTGATGCTGGGAAAAACTGAGGGCAGGAGAAGAAGGGGCCAACAGAGGATGAAATGGTTGGATGGCATCACCAACTCAATGGACATGAGTTTGAGCAAACTCTGGGAGATAGTGAAGGACAGGGAAGCCTACTGTGCTACAGTCCATGGGATCACAGAGTTGGACACGATTTAGTGAATGAACAACAACAATGATAATCTCTAGGTTCATCCATGTTGCTGCAAATGGTATTATTTCATTCTTTTCAGTGGCTGAACTATATATATATATATATATATATATATATATATATAAAATCTTCTTTATCCATTCATCTGTCAATGGACATTTAGGTTTTTTTCCGTGTCTTGGCTATTGCGAATAGTGATATGAACATAGGGGTGCATTATCTCTCTGAATTATAATTTTATCTGTGTATATGCCCCAAAGCGGGATTACTGGATCATATGGCAACTCTATTTTTAGTTTTTTGTGGGAACTCCATACAGTTTTCTATAGTGGCTGCACCAATTTGCATTCCTATCAACACCATGAGAGGACTCTCTTTTCTCCACACCCTCTCCAGCATTTATTAGTTGTAGACTTTTTAATGATGTTCATTCCAACCAATGTGAGGTGGTACCTCATTGTAGTTTTGATTTGCATCTCTCTATCAGCAATGCTGAGCATCTTTTATGTGTTGCTTCCCTCATAGCTCAGTTGTTAAACAATCCGCCTGCAATGCAGGAGACCCTGGTTTGATTACTGGGTCAGGAAGATCCCCTGGAGAAGGGAAAGGCTACCCACTCCAGTATTCTGGCCTGAAGAATTCCATGGACTCTATAGTCCATGGGGTTGCAAAGAGTAAGACACGACTGAGCGACTTTCACTCACTTCACTTAGTACTATAATTCAGCCATTTTACTGATAAGGAAGCTGAAGATTAGAAAGATGACTGCTCAAGGTCATATATCTGGTAAGTCATAGAGTGATGAGCCTGAAGCCTTAGCTATTAGCCGCTTTCTAGTTTTCACCTACTAGTCTCCACGGCTTCCTTCCTGGTCACCATAAGCACAATGGTTACATTCCTAGGCTGAACTGGTCAACTTAGCCCAACTGGAGGAGGGGCAGTTCTCAGGACCTTTCTTACCAATCGATGTGTAGAATGAAATTTGAGTGGACCTTTTTATGGCAAAACTACAGGTGGCTAATTTAACAGATTTTATTGCTTCTAGAAATCTTGGCACCAGTGATAAATTAATTACCTTAAGTGAAGATACCAGCCTAAAAAAAAAAGCCAAGGTGTGTTGTAATTTAAGTTACAGATTAACAAATCACTGTTCTGACCTTTATTTTCCCTTTGCCCTAATTTTCTTACATTTTATCCTGTTACATTTGATGATTCTTTTTTTAAAGCTTCTGCAAATCTCCTTGGGAATGAGGTGGGAAGATCCAGCAAATCTAATTAATGAGGTAGCAAATCATTGTATTTAAAAGGTTAAAATAATAAAAATAAAACTTTTAAGAAAATTAAATGTGTATTAATTTTTTTTAAACACTATCCTTGTAGAGAAGGGGGACAAAAAGAAGCAAAGGTAGAAAAATACGGGAAACCTATTGAAAATGTGTTCATTTCCCCACTTTGTAGTTTTGCACACATTCTTTACCATTAACTTTGAACTTTTCAGACATCATTTCTCCATTTGTCTTTGTATCGCTAGGATCTGTCACCATCCATCCATTCAATAAGTAATTTGGGAACTTTAGAAAACATGACAATACAAAGAGCTTGTTCTCCATGAGCTGACAATGTAATGGGTACTGTCAAGTCTGTTGGGAGAGCTCAGTAAATGTTTGTGGAATAACTCTCACTTCAGCTCCACAAAAGAAGCTTGTATGCAAAATTCAGCTTATTTCTAGTTTTTAGAGAGACGCAGAGAGGCAATATGTCTTATTCATTGTGACTCATTGGAAAGAGAGAGAGCCAAATATTCACATCCAAGTATTAATATCTGGACCCCAGTGTCCTTGCTTCTTCTGAAGGCCACATTAATATAAACCCACAGGAAGCAGGTGACATAGGTTTTTTCCCAGCTGCTGAGCATTTCTGTGAGTAGCCACTGAGGTTTCAAGGGAGGACACTGGAAAAGCACACCTTTCTAATCAGAGGCCTGTGTGCCCCTGGACATGTGATGTCACCCATGCCAAGCCAATCACTGCATAACCATGCCTCCCAACTTGGCACCTTTAAACAACCACGATTAGCTATTTCTCATGATTCTGTGGGTTGACTGGGCATTTTTCTGCCCCATGGTGTTGGCTGGGTTTACTCATACAACTGGTTTAGCTGGCAGCTGGGCTGAACTGGAAGGTCTGGGCGATGGTGATTGATGACCTTCAGCTCCGGGGCGTTGATTTTCCCCCATAGGGCTCCTTCCAGGTTGACATCTCAACCTGCAGGGTTGCCCCGTGTGGTCTTTCTCCAGTAGTATAGCCCAAGATTCTTTATGGCATGAGAATGAAAACAAAGGCTGCTGGTATTTTAAAGGCTTGAACTCTGACATTCCTGAAGGTCATTTTCATCACCTTGTATTGGCCTGAGGATAACCATCTCAGGTTCAGTGGGAAAGAAAACAGACTCCATGTCTTAATGGAGGACTGGTGTGCTTACATAGGAAAGGGAAGAGTTGTTGGGGGGAGCATATTCAGGGAACCTGCCACAGAGCCCTCCCCAGGACAATTATGATATCTAGTCTCCTTCAGGAAAGCACAGATGCCACGAATCATGGAAACCTAGAGCTGCTGGGACCATCTTTGCCACCATGTAGAAAAAGCCTGCTTTTTCATAGAATGAAAAAAAAAAAAAAGCACATATATACATACACTTGAAACTAACACAACATTGTTAGTTTCATTTTACTGTGAAGCTGAAACTAACACAACATTGTAAATCAACTATACTCCAATAAAATTGAAAAAGAAAAGAAAACGCCCATTTGAGGACAAAGTCAGCCTACACGAAAGCAGAACAAGAGGTGGAAAAAAAAAGTGTAGTGAAACTCAGTTCTCCACTGAGGTGGAACAGAGCTCATAGAACTAAGTGGTTAAACAGCTCAGGACGTGGAGTCATACCACCCTGAGTTCTAATCTGGCTCTGCTACTTACTAGCCATGTAACTTTGGGAAAGTTAATATCTCCAAGCTTCACATTCATCATCTATAAAATGTGCATAATAATAGTCCCTGTCTTCATAGGGTTGTTGTGATAGTTAACTGTGGTGATGTTTGTGATGAGTTTAGCAAAGTGCTGGGCTCAGCCAAGTCCTCGGGGATGCGTGCTATGTGCACTGAGATGCACCTGGAACCTCTCCCCCACAGAGATGCTCCCTGCTCTGCTGGGACCTTGAAGGTCACAAGTGAGGTTCCAATCTTCACTTGGATTGGAAACCCTTTGCTATGCTATGCTAAGTCACTTCAGTCGTGTCCGACTCTGTGTGACCCCATAGACAGCAGCCCACCAGGCTCCCCCGTCCCTGAGATTCTCCAGGCAAGAACACTGGAGTGGGTTGCCATTTCCTTCTCCAATGCATGAAAGTTAAAAGTGAAAGTGAAGTTGCTCAGTCGTGTCTGACTTTTAGCGACCCCATGGACTGCAGCCTACCAGGCTCCTCCATCCATGGGATTTTCCAGGCAAGAGTACTGGAGTGGGGTGCCATTGCCTTCTCCGGGAAACCCTTTAACATGTAGCAAAAGATCGTCTATGTCAGAAGTCTCCCAAGCAACATATTCTTAGTTCCTCTTTAAACATATGAAGCTAACAAATGCCTGACTTTAATTTGGGGAAAAGAAAAGAACTGTTGGTAAGTTTTGTGTCCTTCTTAGGAAATGTAAGTCCTATGCCAGACAACTTGGAGAAATGAAGAACCGCACTACCATCACCACACCAAGAGAGGGGCATCAGTGGAACTTGTCACATTTGGTGTATTCCCATAAAGCTGAATTCAAATCATAGGCAGTTTCTTCTTAGAGGTTGGACAGATCTGGGTTTCAGTTCACCTTGACAAGCTAAAGGTCACTAGTATGACACAGAACACTTTCATCTGTTATGTACAGTATATTCACATCTTTTATACATCCTGTCAGTTCAAAAAGTGACTGCTTGTCTCCTCTGTTCTTTATTGGAAATGTAGTCTAGTTTTGCATCGGATGGATTAATCTGTGGATCTCAGAAGTTACCTTTGCATCTCTCTCCTTTTTGATAAAATATACATAACATAAATTTGTCATTAGTGATATTCAGTACACTCATAATGTTGTACAACCGTCATATCTAGTTCCAGAATACACTTTCTCTTAATTCTCTCTCTCTTTTAACCAAATATTAGAATGAACTTCCTTGGTTACCTCAGTTTACAGGATTTAGCTGAAGCGGGTACTAGAGCAGTTACTTGTTCAGTTGCTAAGTTGTGTCCGACTCTTTGTACCCACAAACTGTAGCCTACCAGACTCCTCTGTCCATGGGATTTTCTAGGCAAGAGTACTGGAGTGGATTGCCATTTCCTTCTCCAGGGGATCTTCCTAACCCAGGGATCAAATCCAGGTCTCCCACATTGCAGGTAGACCCTTTAGCATCTGAGCCACCAGGGAAGATCAATTACTAGAAGCCATGAATCCTGATCAGACTGGTTTGACGAGGTTGAGGAATCTGCTGTGACTGTCAGAAGAGGACATAGGCCTTCCTACCTGGAAACCTTGTGTGCTGTTTGCAAAGGGACTCATCATGGAAAGAATCAACTGCCTTTTGTTAATTGGGTAATTAGTATTCTCCCTCTTGGCACATCTCTGGAATAAGACAAAAGTCTACACTGTTGTTTTTAGATGTCTGACAGTATTCATAAAACAATATCATTATTTACAAAAAATAGTCACCCTCATGAACTGTTTTATGCGTCAGGCACCATGCTGCTAATTGATTCCTTGACATCTCTGTGGAGGAGGCCCTTCACTAGCTCCACTTTGCAGATGAGAAAATGAAGCCTCAGAGAAGTTAAAAAACTTTTCCAAGAGCACACATCTAGTAAGTTGTAAGCCAAGATTCAAACTCCAGTCTCATTGACCCTAAAACCTAGGCATTTAGCTCACAGTGAATGCAACTGTTTCACTCCACAATACAAGGTCAAACATAACCAACACGTGAGAAATGCAGCCTGCATTTCAAAAGCAAGAAGCATCATCAAAGAAGCAGCCTGAACAAGGAGAACCAACTTGATGAAACTGCAAGGTACCACATCTAACAGAAGTCATAACGGCTTTACCTTCGTCTACTTCGTTCTTCTCAAAGAGCTGACTTATGAAGCCACGTGGAAACCTCTGTGGACCTCAGTCCTCACCTGAAGAATTTGTTCATGCCATTTCCCTTTCAACTGGGGTAGATCCCTGGGCCCTGGTTTTCATCCCTCTAGTACACTTTCCCTCCTTTAGGTTGCCTTTCTTATCTCCCGATTCTGGCTCTCCACACTTCTGACTCTATGCTTTTTGACATGTCACTTAAACTAGAGCCAGCAGTCCCTCTTGGATCTGATCTTAACATTGACCTTGTAGGAACTGCATGTAAGAGAGGCTCAGCTTGGCTCCACACCCCTGCCCTGGGCTCTGGTTCCTAGAAGACGAGACATGCACCGTCAGGACAGTGGAAGAGCACACTCATTCACACTCGTGTAGAGCTTTGTTGTTTACAGAACTTTGTGAAAATATCCTGTAATGTTTATAAAGGAAGACAGAGCTGGTATTAATTTTTCTATTTTTTTGAAAATGTCACAAACATTTCAAGTGTACCAAAGAAATACACTGAATAACAGGAACATCCATAAACACTGTCTAGATCTGACACATTTTTCCTTAAAGAAATAAAATGGTGCAGATATGATTACATCCTCTTCCACTCCATTTCCCTCCCTCCTTCCCCAGAGAACCCACTGTCTTGAAATTGATTTGAATCATCCCAACCAGGTTTTAAAATCATGCTGCTGCTGCTGCTAAGTTGCTTCAGTCGTGTCCGACTCTGTGCGACCCCATAGACAGCAGCCCACCAGACTTCCCCGTCCCTGGGGTTCTCCAGGCAAGAACACTGGAGTGGGTTGCCATTTCCTTCTCCAAGGCGTGAAAGTGAAAGTGAAGTTGTGTCTGACTCTAGCGACCCCATGGACTTCAGCCCACCAGGCTCCTCTGTCCATGGGATTTTCCAGGCAAGAGTACTGGAGTGGGTTGCCACTGCCTTCTCCATTTAAAATTATAGGTATCTATTATTATCTGTGTGCATCCACAATGGATATTATTTTGTGTTCTTAAAACTGCTATATAATATCATACTATATGTATTGTTTAGCCACTTGCTTTTTCAAAATTTTGTTCTTAAGATTTATTTTTGTTGAAACATACATTTATGTTGATTCATTTCACCTAATAGTCTTCCTGGCTTTCTATATGCATATAGATAGCATATTTTATTTATCTAACCTCCTACTGATAGAAATTTATATAAATTTTTGTTTTGTACAATTTCAAAAGACACTGAAATGACCCATGTTGTACATCTGTTCTTATAGATATATGCCAGCCTTCCAGAGTGAATTCCTGGAAGTAGAATTGCTAGGTCATAGGGTAAGTACAGAGCTACAATTTTAGATTCTCCCAAGTGGTTGTACCAATTTACATTCCCATCATCTGAGTCTGAGAATTCATATGGCCCTTGGTCCTTGACAATTATTGGCATTATCAGATATTTTGATTTTTATCAGTCTGTTCACCGAAAACTCATTTCTCATTGCTTTATCATGAATAGATTTTGAATTAATGGCTCAATTTCTTTATTACAAAGTCCAGTGGAGTTTTTTTTTCTTCTTGACTCAATATTAATGATTTACAGTTGTTTTAAAAAACTGCTTATTTCATCTATATTTTAAATATCTTGGCATAGAGTTGATTATGATATTTTCTTATCATTTTAAAATTCACTGTAATTGTGTTCTTCTTTTCATTTCTGGTATAGCTTATGTCTCCTCCTTTTAATAGATCTCAGCAGAGGGTTGTCTTTATATTAATCTTTTTGAAACACAAGATTTTGGTGTTGTTGATATTTTGGTTCCTTATTTTCTATTCATTAATTTCCATGCCTCACTTTAGTCTCTCCCCTCTTCTTTTTTTGGTATACACTCTGTGGCTCTTTTCTAATTGCTTTCATTGCATAATAAGTTATCTTTTTTTTTCTAGTAATTTAAAGGATATAAATTTTCTTTCAAAAACTGCCTTAGCTATTTGATATATAGTTCTTTTGTTGTTATTTTTTCTTAAATATTTAATAATTTTATAAGATTTCTTAATTGATCAATGTATTTATTTAGAAAAGTACTTAAAATTTTCTAACTTTGTTAGAGTACAGTATGATGAGGGGATTGGTTATGTTTTTTCTAAAGTATTTTTAATTTTGTTGTGTGTTAGATAACGCAGTTTAAATGATATAAATTATTTTGTATTTATCGAGACTTCTCTGTGACCCAGTTGGGGTCACCTTTTGTAAATGTTCCATGTGTACTTGAAAAAATGTATAATATTGAATTATTGAGCACAGAATTCTATATGTCATTTGATTAAATTTGTTCAGATTTATTTTCTTTGAAAGCGAAGGTGTTTAGTCGCTCAGTCGGGTCCGACTCTTTGCGACCCCATGGACTGTAGTGTGCCAGGCTCCTCTGACAATGGAGTTCTCCAGGCAAGAATACCGGAGTGGGTAGCCATTCCCTTCTCCAGGGGATCTTCCCAACCCAGGGATGAAACCTGGGTCTCTTGCATTGCAGGCAGATTCTTTACTGTCTGAGCCACCAGGGAAGCTCTCTTATTTTTTTTTTTTTTGTCTACTTTTGTCTGCTTTATCTGTCTGTTCTGAAAGTGGTATGTTAAAATTTCCCAACTATGAGAATTGTCAATTTCTTTTTTGTAATTCCATCCATTTTTTCTATAAATATTTTAAGGACATGTTAGTAGGTATACACAAGCCCAGAGATGTTTATGACTGTCTGGAAATTACTCTTTTCCTCATTCCATAATGACTCTCTCTTTCTAGTGATACTTTTATTTTTTTCCCCTTAAGTCTATTTCGTGTGATAATAACATAGCTACATCAGATTTCTTTTACTTAGCTTTTATCTGAGGGTTAGGTAGTTTTGGTTTAGTTAGGTGATTTTCATCCTTTTAAAACGATATTGCTTGTAAACACCAGAGTGTTTCCTTTAAAATCTGAGAATCTTTGCCTTACAACAGGTAAATTAAATTCCTTTTCATTTATTTTTATTGATGCATATTGGGTTATTTCTACTATCTTATTTTGACTTTTCCTACCATGCTTTATGTCTTTTTGTTTGTGTTTATTTCTTTTTAACTCAGTTCTACTTACTTGATAGAATTTTCTGGATTCTCCCATTTTTCTACTCGTTTGAAAGTTATATTAATATATTCTATTTTTATTCTTAAATTGATTACTCAGTAAAAGGTATAACTATTTTAACATAGTTTAAAGTTAGTCAATAGCTTTAGCTCCCTTCAATAAAAAATAAGGATCTTAAAACATTTTAATTGCAATCACCTATCTTCCAAGTGTTTGTTGTTTAGCATTATAGCTCTACCTTTTTTGTAAACTACTCTCTTTTTAATTATTATTATTTTTCATAATCTATAGACAAGAAAACTGAGGTTCAGGAAGATCAGGTTATTACCTACGGTCATACATTTAACAAGTGGCAAAATCCATCCAGAGCCCACCTTCATTTGGGACTGAAACATCTATAGACGTGAATTCTTTGGGGTGTGCTGGCCATTTCACTGTATGGCTAATTTTGATATGGCTAGTTTTAAGGCATGACAAGTGCTATTGGATATCTCCAAATATCTCTCATGGAGTGAGTGTGAGTGTGAACGTCACTCAGTCGTGTTCGACTCTTTGCGACTCCATTCACTACACAGACCATGGAATTCTCCAGGCCCGGATACCGCAGTGGGTAGCCTTTCCCTTCCCCAGGGTTAGTAAACCAGATAAAATGGATGTTTTGCCCTTGGTTTGACCTTAAATTGAAAACAGACTCTTTATGCACCTTGTGTTTCCCATTGGGTTTACAGAATTTCATTGTTATTATAAAGGCGTGATAAATGACAAGTGATGTGCTGAGAGTAGATTAATGATATAACAGAAGAGACCACTTCCTCCTTCCCCATGGAAGCCGGTTATCATACAAACAGAGCCATCCTCGAGACTCCTTACTTGAAATGTCAGTCTATATGTCCACCCATCCATCCTGTGATACGGGACAGTTTTATGGCTAAGGTTGGAATTGTAATTGCACAAATTTCCAGCCTCATGCTTCAGTCTTCCAACCATGTTTCTTACTAATAAGGCTGAGATCCCAATGAAACATGTTTGTGGATAGCTCACCACCAACTATTGTTATTTTAAAAAAACAAACAAAGTCCATTGAAGGTGAAGAGTGTCATGGTGTCATCTCTGTTCATGAAAGACAGCCCAATTTTCAGTTGGGGAACAAAGAATATATTTGAGGGTGAAAGGCTGGTGAAATAGTGCGGCTGAGTAAATGCTCCTGCAGCAATGATTATTGCCTCATCACTCAAAGGTGAAAGAACAGGAAAATAAAATGGCAGATTGCATCCCCCAGGTAACAGATGAGAGACAGGAGAAGAATATAGTTTACAGGCTGGCAAGCACCCACACTGTCCTCTGCAGACCCTGCAAGGGGACATCTGCACCAATTTTGGACTGTGCAATTGTATTGAGCACTCACGCCCCGTTTAAAAGACAAATTGTGATAAGATTTGGTGCAGTTTCGATGGATTCAGAAAGAAACATTTGAGAAATGCATCCCTGCTTGGCATGGAGAAGTGTGGAATTAGTATGAAATGTCCAGGGCCTGTGCCAGGCCCTGTGCCAAACACTTTCCATCCATTATTTTAAATTTTTCTTATTAGTCATTTGAGGAAGATTTTAATATCCTTTATTGACAGAATATATTGAAGGTCGGAGACTTGAAGTGACTTCTCTAAATTCACAGAGCTAGTAAGTGAGATTTGAAACCAGGCCTGATGGCTATCACTCTGTATTGTTTTGAAGTGAGATGATGTCTGCAGTTTAGCCGTTTAAAAGGTAAAAATGTGAGTGTAAGGTACTCATTCTGGATGGATTCCTTTCCTACTTCCCCGAGCCAATGAAGAAGAATTCTGCACCGACGTTTTTCTCTGTCTAAACTCAGTAGTCCTGCAAGCCACCCCTGCCTCTATAGTCATCACCCTTTAAAAATAGGCCTTGAAATCTCATCAAGTCTCAGCCTTAACCTCTAGTCCTGATCCTCCAGGGCTGCACTCTGATCTGAATGTCAGCTTCTCCCTCCTCATTCCATCTACTCTGCTTCTGACCCCATAGCTTTCCTGCAGTTTCTTACCTCCCTTCCCTGCCTGCAACAGCCTGAATACCGGGCACAGCTTTCCTGGAGGCTGAGGACATGACTTCTGTCCTCTGAGGCTGCTCTGGCTCAGCTCCATTCCTGGGACAACCTGCCTCCCACCCCATCTCATGCCTATTCAGTGCAGTCTCCTCCCCTCCGTTAAGCTTCCAACATTCACGAGTGGAAATGCCCTGAGCAGCTCTTTGTACCAGGCACTAAGCCAAACGTGGAGGGGTACAGATGTGCCCAAGGAGATGGTGGGGTCGGCACAGAGACAAACACATAAACAGGGTTCTGAAGCAATGCAATGGGTGCTGTTAGGCAGGCCCGCGATCTGGGACATCCGCGTTGGATAACGGGTGAGGTCGTCTCCTCTGAGGCTGAAGTGAAGCAGCAAAGAGGCTTCACAGACAAGGTGAAGACTTACCTGACTCTGGAAGGATGAGCAGGCATTTTCATCCTTTCCTACCAGCACAGTTGCTATGGTTAAAGCTGTAGTAGGCGATGAAGCTTGGAGGAGTAAGGGTGGAAGGACAGGTGAGGGAGGTGAGGAGGGAACTTCAGGACTTTCCATATCCTCTACGCAACCCTTTAATGTTGAGGGAAGATTATATTCCCAACTAGAGTGTCATTCTTCTGCTGATAGGGAGAAGTGCCTTCTCTTTTTTTTCCATTTTGTCAAAACAAAATGGTGGTGATGGCAGTGGGGGTGGGGGTGGGATTTTGTGAGTAATTAATTTTCCCATAATAATAACTACCATTTCCTCCCTCTCCACCGCCACAGGCAGTTACTGTGTGGAGAAGGAAATGGCAACCCACTCCAGTATTCTTGCCTGGAGAATCCCAGGGGCGGGGGAGCCTGGTGGGCTGACGTCTATGGGGTCACACAGAGTCGGACACGACTGAAGTAACTTAGCAGCAGCAGCAGCAGAGACTATTTGTACTACATTCTAGAAGATTCCCTCTTCCTGGGTACAAGGTTCTCAGTCACTTCTCAGATTACATTGTTTGAGGCCCCACCTGCTGGTAAGAGCTGGAAGGTTAGCAGTCCCATCACCCTGTCCCCAGGGCTCCACCCCTCTTCCTTTGGGTATCCTGAATCCAGGAGCTGTGACATGTGTCTTGTGGCAAGAAATTCACACGTGTCTGGTCCCATTTCGGTGGGTGGAGCACAGGGAAGGGCAGTGAGCGTGGTGGGAGCCGGTTATGGTGGGCAGTGGCCAAAGCACTGGACGACAGTTCTCTGCTCCTGCCATAATCCCACTTGCTAGAGCAGAATCTGCTGCAGTGGGGATAGAGGAATTCTTCACAGACAAACGCTATGTCCTCCAGGGCCACTCTGCCTCAGGGGGCTCTCGGACAAGCTGTCCACAGTTCTCTTTGATTCCCCAATGGATAGCCACGTCCACTGGAAGCAAAGCTACTCCAGGATGGTGGGGATGGGGCCCAACTTCTCACTAACTTTGCAAGATGGCAGCAGCAGAGCTCACGTGAAGCCCAGTTCTTGCTTGAGATGCTGCAGAGGTGGGGCCTCAGCTCACCAACCCAGTTCTTCACTAACAGTTATTCAAGGGGAGGAGATGCCTCTAGATTGTGCTCATCAGAGAGTCTCCTTGTCATTCCTAATAGATCTGAGCCTCTAGGGTTATTTTTTTTATTTTTATTTTTTTTAGGGTTATTGTTTTTAAAATACACTGGCCTTGGGATTCCCTAGTGGCTCAGTGGTAAAGACTCTGCCTGCCAATGCAGGAGACAAGGGTTCTATCCCTGATTTGGGAAGATCCCACACGTCTCAGAGCAACTAAGCCACAACTATTGGGTCTGTGCGCTAGGGCCCGGGAGCCCGACTACTGAGCCATGTGCTGCAACTACGGAAGCCCGCACGCCTGCAACAGGAGAAGCCATCACAACAAGAAGCCCGCACACAGCAACTAGAGAGAAGTCCCTGAGCAGCAAGGAAGACCCAGTACAACCAAAAATAAATAAATAAATAAAATTTTAAAAATATACTGGCCTTGAGGAATAGGCAGAACCAACGACAGCATCGAGCATTAAAAAGGGACCCAGAATCCCCATCTTGCACTCTCCCTTCTGAGTTCAAATTGCCAAGTCTGATGACAAGTCCCACATCTCTGGATTCAGTTTGTAATAGGGAAGAACAAATCTGACTCCATATTGGATCAGTTTCTTTCACTTTAATCTTTGTCTTCTAATGCTTTTGCTACAAGTTAATCACCAAAGTGATGTTACTTCTAGCTTAAAGTATATATTTTACTGTCTGGTGGCTCAGACAGTAAAAAATCTGCCAGCAATGCAGGAGACCGGGGTTCCATCCCTGGGTTAGGAAGATCCCCTGGAGAAGGGAATAGCTACCTACTCCAGTATTCTTGTCTGGAGAATTCCATGGACAGAGGAGCCTGGTGGGCTACAGTTCACGGGGTCGCAAAAGAGTTGGACACGACTGAGCGGACTAACATACATAAAAGCCCATCTCTAAGAACCCTGCCTCCCATGCCTGAGTGTTAAGCTAAAATACCTTGGTTTCACTCATAGGAAACCTCCTGACCCGGCCCACCTGTGAGTGGATCCAGGCAAGAAGGAATACAAAGAGTGCCTCTGCAGTCTGGCCAGAACCAGGGAATGTGTGAAACAACTTATTGCCTCTTTTTCTTTACCTCCTTTCCTCTTCCTCTTTGTTCCATAAAAGAAACTAGCATCCACACCAGGCAAGACAGTTCTTTGGGACAGCAGTCTACCATCTTCAAGGTCTACTGGCTTTCCAAATACAGTTGCTGTTCCTTGCCACAACAACTCTTCCCTTGGTTTATTGACCTGCCATGCGGAGAGGAGTACAAGCTTGGACACGGTAACAAGTTGGACCTGTTGTCTTTTCCAACTTCTTAATCCTTTTCTGAATTGCCCTCAAGTATTTCCACGTATCTCTCTAACTCCAGCTCTCAGGGAGAAGGTTTGGGAATGGAGACAGGGTCAGCCTTTTCCCTCCCACATGTGTGGGTTCACTCTGCAAACTGGCTCCTCACCCTCCCTGGAGCCCTACAAGCAAGGAGGGGCCCTTCACTCAGCTAGACATCAGACCCACTAGACCTTTCCTTAGGGAAGGAAGGCTGTAAAGACCTCTTCAAGGGCAGTCTATACAAAACTGCTGACAGTTTCTTTTGCCCAACAGGGAAGAGGAGATCCGAGGTTACCTCATTTAATCTTCATGGTAATCTTCTGAAGCAGGCGTTATTGTTATCCTCGTGCCACAAGAAAGAACGCTAAGGCCCACAACGTGAAGGAACTTGCCCAAGTTCTCCGTGGTTAGTGACGAAGAAGAGATTCCAGAGCTCTTGCACACACTGCTGGCCTGCCTTGGAAGAATTCCTCGTCCTCCATGAACAGTCACCTGAGGAGAAAGGATGCATTGCAGACAGTGATGAAATCAAGAATGGGCTGCATGTGCACTGACATCAGATCAGTGGGTGCTGAGGGCTAGCTATAGCAGTGGATTGACTATAAGGATATATGAGGTTGGGCTTCCCTGGTGACTCAGACAGTGAAGAATCTGCCCACAATGCGGGAGATCCGGGTTTGATCCTTGAGTCAGGAAAATGCCCTGGAGTAAAGGAATAGCAACCTCCAGTATTCTGGTCTGGAGAATTCCATGAACAGAGGAGCCTGGCAGGCTACAGTCCATGGGGTTGCAAAGAGTTGGACACGACTGAGCAACACACACATAAAATGAGGTTACTTTTAGGGGAACAGAAGTGTTCTATCTTGATTGTGTTGGTGATCACATTACTCTACATACTTGTCAAAATTCATTGAATTGTATATATAAAATTGGTGAATTGGTGAACTGAGCATATGAACTTATTTACAAAGAGAAGTAGTCACCATGGTTACCAGAGGATGGGGGGTAGGGATAAACTGGGAGATTAAAATTGACATATATACACTACTATATATAAAACAGATAATGAGGACTCAGTGTATAGCACAGGGAACTCTACTCAATACTCTCCAGTGAACCAAATGGGAAAATAATCTTAAGAATGAGTAGATATATGTGTACGTATAACTGCTGCACTTTGTTATGTACCTGAAACTAAGACTGTAAATCAACTATACTCCAGTAAAACTTAAAAAACAATAAAGAACAATAACAGCAAAAACAAAAAAAAAGGCTGCATATGGACCCACTGACGCGTTATTTCTGTTTGGTTTTGTCGTCTGTACCTGATACGCTGAGTTGTGTTCCCCCCGCCCTCTAAATTCATATGTTGAAGTCCTGACCCCTAGGACCTCAGAACGTGATTGTGTTTGGAGGTAGGCCCTTTAAAGAGGTGATTAAGATAAAACGAGGTCCTATCGGAGGCTCCAAATCCAATATGACTGGTGTTCTTATAAGAAGAGGAAGTTTTGGAAACTGTGGATGAAAGTGAGAGCCTGGGTCTTGCCACTAAAAGCGTGGTCTTAGACCAATAGCAAGCTTTATGTGCAGTTTGTTAGAACCGCAGAACCCCAGGTACAATGAACCAGGATCTGTTATTTCAACAAAACTCTCAGGCAGGACCAGCTGGATAATTGGTAGGGTCTGGTACAAAATGAAAATGAGAATCCCTCATTTAAAAATTAGTAAGAATTTCAAGACTTTGGCATCAGGGCATTAAGCCAACTGTGTATAGTACTAAGAGGCCTCTCACCTGTGCTGGCCCTGCCCACAGGTGATAGGCACTCGCTCTAAAGCTGGAGAAGCATCACAGTGGTGTGATGAAACCTTTCACCCGAGAGATGGTTTTAGCTGGATTTTATCTTTTTGCATTTTATCCTAAATACACAGAAGTTTTGCGTTATACTCTTTGATGTATCTATTCTTCTCATGATAAAATAATATTTACCCCCCCTAAAAATCTGGAAGGAACATAGGCATTCCTGGACGATGCATCTTGTGTTCGTATAGTGTTGACAGCCTGTGGCACCCTGCCCATTCCAGGAAGTATGCACACTGTGGGAAAATCTTGGGGCTAGCCCATACCAAGTGTGGACTGCAGAGCCCTTGATTAAACATTTTCAAAAGAATCGCCCCACACAAGTTCATGTCCCCTATGTAGTATCCCTCTGGACCAATTATTTAAGCTCTCTGAACCTCAGTCTTTTATAAAATGGGGGTGAAGAATAGTACCCCTTTCAGAGGGTTATTGTAAGGTTGAAATGAGATAATACATAAAAACAAAACATAGAGACCATTTCCTATGGGATTTTTTGGTTTTGTTTGTTTTGCTGTGTAGCTCTTAGTTCAGACCAGGGATTGAACCTGGGCCCTTGGCAGTGAAAAGCACCGCAACCTAACCACTGGACTGCCAGGGAAGGCCCCCTGTGTATGTTAAGTGTTCAATAAAAGTTATCTTATTACAGCCTGGAGATTAGGTTTTTGCTTCACTCTGAGGAAGGCAGGCAATGAGAGAGTATGTCTCAAAGTGAATTTGCCCAGCTCCCAGACATGGAATAGCATTTATTCTAATAAGTTCATTTTGATCTGGGGTCTGGTTGTCATTCTATTGATGCAGAAACCTGATTTTTAAATTGGAGTATGCTGCTGCTGCTACCGCTGCTGCTGCTGCTGCTAAGTCTCATCAGTCGTGTCCGACTCTGTGCGACCCCAGAGACGGCAGCCCACCAGGCTCCCCTGCCCCTGGGATTCTCCAGGCAAGAACACTGGAGTGGGTTGCCATTTCCTTCTCCAATGCATGAAAGTGAAAAGTGAAAGTGAAGTCGCTCAGTCATGTCCGACTCTTCACGGCCCCATGGACTGCAGCCTACCAGGCTCCTCTGTCCACGGGATTTTCCAGGCAAGAGTACTGGAGTGGGGTGCCATTGCCTTCTCCGAAATTGGAGTATAGGTGATTAATAATGTTATGCTAGTTTCAGGCGTACAGCAAAGTGATTCAGTTATGCATGTATGTATATCTATTTTTTTGAAAAAATTTTTTCCAGTTTAAGTTGTTTCAAAATATTGAGCAGAGTTTCCTGTGCTATACAGTGGGTCCTTGTTGGTTATCTATTTAAAATATAGCATGTGTACATGTCACTGCCTAAAGCCCTGTCTATCCCTGACCCTACTCTTCTCCCCAGTAACCATAAGTTTGTTCTCTGTGAGTCTGAGAAACCTAATTTTGTAAGCACCCTGAGAGTGCAGCTATAATTGGGGGGTGTACTTACACGACTGGACACTGGTGTGTTTGTGCTTACGCGTGTGTGCGTGTGCTTACGTGCTAGTAGAGAAAGAGAGAAAAGGGGAAGAGGGAAGTTATTAAACAGGGCAAATGAAAACTTAGAGTCTTGTGAGGATGACTTTTATATTTTTCAGTGAGAGAAACTATTTCTACAAAGAGTTTGAAGGTTGCTGGGGGAAAACCACCAGCAGCGGTGATAAGACAGTCTCAAGGGGCTGGCAGGTTTCAGCTCTGACACCACGGTTACCTTTGGAGGTTGCATCTTCTGAAACAGACAGGGTTAGTGCTGAGGAGTCTAGGCCTAAAGGGGGCGCTCTAAGCTTATGCTCTAGGAACTAGGCAGGAGTCCAGCCAGGTTTTGCCTTTTGGATAAAAGCAAATACAGGGGCTTTTGAACTGTGGTGTTGGAGAAGACTCTTGAGAGTCCCTTGGACTGCAAGGAGATCCAACCAGTCCATTCTGAAGGAGATCACCCATGGGATTTCTTTGGAAGGAATGATGCTAAAGCTGAAACTCCAGTACTTTGGCCACCTCATGCGAAGAGTTGACTCCTTGGAAAAGACTCTGATGCTGGGAGGGATTGGGGGCAGGAGGAGAAGGGGACGACAGAGGATGAGATGGCTGGATGGCATCACTGACTCGATGGACGTGAGTCTCAGTGAACTCCGGGAGTTGGTGATGGACAGGAAGGCCTGGCGTGCTGCGACTCATGGGGTCGCAAAGAGTCGGACACGACTGAGCGACTGATCTGATCTGATCTGATTGGAGAGAAGAGGTGGGTTGGTGGGTGGGCCGTCCTTAGGAGAGATTGGATTAGTCTGGGCATGTGGGAGCTTGAGAGGTGCGTTTGGGGACATTGCTTGGGGAAATGTTTTTTATCTTTCAAATTCTACAAGTGAATATGATAATCAATGTGTGTCACATACACACATATCTGATTATAAAAGTTAAACATGAAAAAACAAACAAAAGTTAAACATGCCTATTGTAAAACTTTCAAATATTAGAGAAAGTATAACTTTGAAAGTGAAACCCTCTGCTGCTCACTTCCACCTGCTACACCTCCAAGAAATAAAGCACTATTAAGAGTTTGGTATGTTTGCTATGCCGATATTCATTAAATAGCTAGCTAGCTAGCTAACTACACACACACACACACACACACACACACACACGCATATGTGTTTCTGCATAAATATGAATGATAACAATTAAATTCACAGTGATAGCCTGAGCTGTAGAGCCAGCTGAAAAGCTTGTGTCATGTTATCTACTGCATTCTCTTCCCATGAGCAAGCAGCACAGAAAAGCATATCAAAGAAATTTATGGACTGAGTGTGGAAACAAAATAAGGGGAGTGAGTTAATCTTCTGAAATGTCTCTCAACTAGGAGCTCCTGCTTTCCCCCACCAGCACACCAGGGAGCTAGTATCTCACAGAGTACATTTTGGAAAATGTTGACCTCTCTGCCTATGTCATTTCAATGTCTCCTTAAAGCAACAAACTATGGCTGGGTTATATTGTCACTTTGTAAATTCTTTGTATTTGGGAGAAAACTAATAATTTTCTGTAAACTACCAATGGGTCCTTTGAAAAAATATATTTAGTGCTTTATTTATGATGATTAAAACCATGATATAATTTTTAGCTGATGTTTCAAAAGAGAGTGGGATAAATTAAATTTCCAGTAGCAGTTATCTAAAATAAACTGAGGCCAATATACAAGGGTCTTCCATTATAGCTCAGTCAGTAAAGAATCCATCTGTAATGCAGGAATCCACTTGCATTGCAGGAGACCTGGGTTCAGTTCCTGGTCCAGAAGATCCCCTGAAGAAGGAAATGGCAACCCACTCTGTATTTTTGCCTGGAAAACCCCATGGACAGAGGAGCCTGGCAGACTACAGTCCATGGGGCCACAAGAGTCGGACAGGACTTAGGGACTAACGACCACTACTACAATATACAATACTGGTCTTTCCTTTCTGACTGACTTCACTCCATGCAGTAGGCCAGTGGGAATTTGCTGTGTGACACAGGGAGCTCAACCCAGTGCTCTGTGACAACCTAGAGGGGTGGGATGGCGTGGGGGATAGGAGGGAGGATCAAGAGACAGGGGACATATGTATACCTGTGATTGATTTATGTTGATGTATGGTAGAAGCTGGCACAATATTGTAGAGCAATTATCCTCCAGTTAAAATTAAAAAAATAAACTGAGGCCAAAAACCTATTAATATTAATAAATATTAAACTCTACCATTATGCATGACTATAAATACATGCTTCCCTCATAGCTCAGCTGGTAAATCATCTGCCTGCAATGCAGGAGACCCGGGTTCGATTCCTGGGTTGGGAAGATCCCCTGGAGAAGGAAATGGCAACCCACTCCAGTATTCTTGCCTGGAGAATCCCATGGACAGAGGAGCCTGAGAGGCTAGAGTCCATGGGGTCGCAAGAGTCGGACACGGCTAAGAGACTAAACCATCCATCCATCCATAAATATATGAAACATTTCTTTAAAAATAATCATTAATTTTATATCCTTCATGTAAACCTAAAAGTGTGAATTGTGATCATTTTTAGGCATGTAATACGTAAAAAGATGACCAATGCCTCTCGGCACAAACTGTTCTTCAGTTCATCCACTAGAGGGCACCTGAGAGTCGCTTGACAAAAGCAAATACAAAACCAAATTAAAAATCTGAACCAGAAACTACAGACCTAAAGTACTACACACACACACACATATATATAAACACTTCTGGCACATTATTAAATAAAGTCAGTTTGCTAAAATATAGCCATAAGTTCAGTTCAGTTCAGTCGCTCAGTCGTGTCCGACTCTTTGTGACCCCATGAATCGCAGCACGCCAGGCTTCCCTGTGCATCACCAACTCCCGGAGTTCACTGAGACTCACGTCCATCGAGTCAGTGATGCCATCCAGCCATCTCATCCTTTGTCGTTCCCTTCTCCTCCTGCCCCCAATCCCTCCCAGCATCAGAGTCTTTTCCAAGGAGTCAACTCTTCGCGTGAGGTGGCCAAAGTACTGGAGTTTCAGCTTCAGCATCATTTTCTTAATTATAAGGTTTTTACACGTCTATCCATAGACTAATACTTTTGAAAGAAATTTTGGATTTTGCCTAGATAAGAGGGTACTGTGTATCTTGCAATATATTAAATGCTTCTCTAGTGAAAATTGTGGTATTTAAGTTTGCTAGAAAAGGCTTATAATTTTATTATCATAACTCCAGAATTGTTTCTCTATTTTATGTAATTAGTATATTACTTAATTGGATTCACCCTGAATGGCCTCATGAAAGATGCAGAATGTAATTTTTCCTTTATTAGATTCATCTTCTGCTTCTCTCTCCCATTCCGTGTTCCAGTAAAAGCAATTACCGTACTGCACATTAAAACTAAAAATTGGAAATAGTTCAAATGGCCAATGGTACAGAACAGGAAAGTCAACAGTAGTGTGTTATGAATATTTATATTGATCTATTAATTATAGTATATGTAAATTATAATATTAATCCAATAGCATTAGAAATGCATTTACAAAAATGTGCTGACCAGCCACTAAGGATTAGCCCCTGTGCTATGTGGGTGCTGAGCAAGAAATAAATCCTAGCTCTGGAGGAATACATAATTTGGTATGGGTGTGTGTGTGTAGGTGTGAAGAGAGCCATAACTGAACATACTTTGCCATTCAGTCGCTCAATTGTGTCCAACTCTTCGAAACCCCATGGACTGCAGCACGCCAGACTTCCCTGTCCTTCACCATCTCCCGGAGCTTGCTCAAACTCATGTCCATTGAGTCAGTGATGCCATCCAACCATTTCATCCTGTCATCCCCTTCTCCTCCCTTCAATTTTTCCCAGCATCAGGGTCTTTTCCAATGAGTTGGCTCTTTATATCAGGTGGCCAGAGTATTGGAGCTTCAGCTTCAGCATCAGTCCTTCCAATGAATATTTAGGGTTGTTTTCCTTTAGGATTGACTGGTTCGATCTCCTTGCTGTCCATTGAATACTTAGAGGGTAGGGATTGGAAGCATGAGTTCTGGAGTTCTCCCACTCATTTGTTATATGATCTTGAGCAAATAATTTTATCTGTCTCTGAGCCTTGATTATTTTCTCTTAAATGGAGATAGTCACTTACTTTAATTTTATTGTGAAAATTAAGTGGGCTCGTGAACATAAAATACCTGGCACCTAGTCCTGATTATGGAGTCCATTAAATGACAGTAATAGTCATGGTTCTGATCACTGTTGCTTTCTGCATGTGTCATCTTCGTGTGATACCACGTGTAATGGGCTTTCTCAGCTGCCCACCCCCAGGAGGAGCTGGAAGCACCCTTCCATCTGGACAACGGCTCTGGCCCGGGACGCGCCAGTCACATCCTGACCATCCAAATTTCTGGCAGACAGTGGGTCTGGCTGCCTTTTTATGGAGAAAATTACTAAGAAGGGATCTCACCTCCCTTGGAATGGTCTGCATTTCGTTTCTGCTGTAGCTGCTTCAAGTTCCAGTGGCCAAAGTGGGCCTCTTCAGGTGGAGCCTTACTGTAGTCCTGAGAGCCTGTGTAGACTGCTGCCCCCATGTGGGCTAGGAAATGGGCTTGGGACCCAGGATGGCAGAGGAAGTATTTCTCAAGTAAAGCTGTGAGTGATGCTTTTATCCGAGGAATCTGCCCAACCAAGACTCAATGAGGTCAAAAGAGGCATATGAGCTGAGGTCAGAAAGCCAAACAATGAGATTCAAATGGGTGGCCAAGCAAAGACAGACAGACGCTGTGCTGAAATCCAGGGTGTAGAGCAGGGGTTACTGGCTTCCCTGGTGGCTTAGTTGGTAAAGAACCCTCCTGCAATACAGGAGACCCACATTCAATCCTTGGGTGGGGAAGATCCCCTGGAGAAGGAATTGGCAACCCACTCCAGTATTCTTGCCTGGAATATCCCATGGACAGAGGAGACTGGTGAGCTACAGTCTATGGGGTTGCAAAGAGTTGGACTTGACTTAGCAACTAAACCGCTACCAGAGCAGGGATTGGAAACCAGGGTGAGTGAGTGCAGAGGACAGAGAATATTTTACCAGCTACTGTTCTTGATACGGGGAGCGTATATTACAATAAGCCACATTCCCGTGCTGGTAAATGCTACAAAGAAAGGTAGCATAGGATAGGGTCAGGGAGCTAGTTCCAGGGGAGGCAGTCTTAGCTAAGGTGGTGTTCTAGGTGGGAAGAACAGCAAGGGCCAGTCCTTATGGCAGGAACGGCAGAAGAAGGCCATCATAGCTGGAGTGCAGTGAGTAAAGGGAGAGGAGGAGGGAAATGAGCTTAGAGAGGGAGGCAAGGGCCATACCATGCTGTGTCTTGTGAGCTGTGATACAGAGTTTGGATTGTATCGAAGCAATGGGAACCTACTCAAAGTTTTAAACAGGGCAGGAGTTGACACAATCTAATTTATACTTTTTTTAAACTAAGTGTCTGTTTATTTACAGCTGCAGTGGGTCTTCCTTGCTGTGCCTGGGCTTTCTCTAGTTGCAACGCAGGCTTCGGGGCATCTCTTGTTTCAGAGCAAGGGCTCTAGGGCTCAGCAGTTGCTGCACGTGGATTTAGTTGCCCCGAGGCATGTGGAATCTTCCTGGACCAGAGGTCAAACCCATGTCGCCTGTATTGACAGGCAGATTCTTAACCACTGGATCACCAGGGAAGTTCCTAATATACACTTTAGAAAGAACCCTCTGGCTGCTGTGGGATGGATAAACTACAGTATGACATGAGTCTTACAGGAAAAGTCTCAGGTCAAGAGGTAGGAACTTCTGGGTCAAATCATATAAATAGTCCCAGGAGCTGGGCCAGAGGAAAATCTGTGTGCAATATCTATGTCTCCTCTTCAACCCTGAAGTTGTCCTTGTACTTAAACCAGGCTGGTAGGTAGGTCTCACCACTAATTTGTTTGCCAAGAGCAGCTTGGTCCTGGGAATGTGTTTATTCAGATTTCCAAACCTGTGAAAATGAACCTAAATTTTGAGAAACACAGCTTGAAGCTGCTAAAATGGGGCTCCTGCTACACACCTCATTCTGTTTTAACATGGATGAGGAGAACTAAAGTTTTTAGTTTTTAAAAAGTAAGAGGGTGTGTGGAAAAGTATGTTCATTTAAGTAGCATTTCAAATAGATGGGTTGGATTAGTCTTTAAAGATAAGTTAAAAGTATATAAAATTACAGGCTTCCCTGGTAGCTCAGCTGGTAAAGAATCCACCTGCAATGCAGGAGACCCTGGTTCAATTCCTGGGTTAGGAAGATCCCCTGGAGAAGGGATAGGCTACCCACTCCAGTATTCTTGCCTGGAGAATCCCCATGGACAAAGGAGCCTGGTGGGCTACACTCCATGGAGTCACAGAGTCAAACATGACTGAGCGACTAAGCACAGCACAGCACGCATATAAAGTTACAATACAGTATAGCATATAGAATGTAGAATTACAATAGCTGCAATTTATTGAGTGCCTACCATGGGCTAAGAGGCTTCACAAATGAAAAAAAAAAAACAATAATTATTGACATAGGAGTCTTTTTCCAGCGTTTGAAGAGGGTTCTGATTCTGGGACTGACTGATCCTTGTGGATCTTTGGAGGCAATTGGTCATAAAAATACTTATTTACTTCTTGGCAAGCTAGCCATTAGAGTCCCCATGTTTTGCAGGTGAAGTGAAAAAAATTTATAGAGGTTGTATACCTGGTCTAATTGAGTATTAAAGCCAGAATTTGCATCCAGGGGTATGCAACTCCAGGACTCATGTTGGAGCCATTCTACGTGAGTCACACAGGTATGATGCAGTGATTGAGTGTGAGAAGCATGGCATCAGGGGGCCTTGGATTTGGATTCTGCTCCATCATTTAATAACTTCCCTGATGGCTCAGTGGTAAAGAATCTACCTGCAATGCAGGAGACGTAGGTTCAATTCCTGGTCCAGGAAGATCCCCTGGAGAAGGAAATGGAAACCCACTCCAGTATTCTTGCCTGGGAAATCCACTGGACAGAGGAACCTGGTGGGCTACAGTCCATGGGGTCGAAAAAATGTTGGACACGACTTAACGACTAGAGGGCAACAACAAAAACGACAACCATTGTTTACTAGCTCTATCATCCTGGGGTTACTTAACATCTAGGAGATGTTACTGAACATCTTAGACTACTAACATCTGTGTTTCGTTTTCTGTAAATCAGGGGTAACAATAGCCCCTCCTGCAAAGCTTGCTCTAAAGATCAGTGAGACCTGTCCCATGGTCCTGGCAAATGAAGGAGTCCAATAAATGTTAGTTATGATGATCATATACCATGCTGGCCTCTGAGAGGGATTCTTTGGCATCTGTCTGAACCAGTTTCACTGCCAGCATCAGAAACATACATCCAGCCCTGGAAACATCCCACATAATAGACTGTGTCCGCCTAAGTTACTTGAGCTGTGCTGTGAACACCAGACATCTAAGGAGTGCTTTGGACGATGATATTACCCAACTGCATGAGTGGGTTTGATAGCTTTTCCAAAGGGCTGGTATTTCAGTTGTGGAACTGTAACTGCTTTGTGGCAATAGAAAAGATTTATTTTTTGTACCCCAATCAACCTTCAGCCCCATTTCTCAAACTCCATAAGATGTCGAAATTGTGCAGTATTAACGTTTGGTCAAAGGTGCTCATGGCATTTCACAGATGTAATGAAGAACCCATATTGTCCAAAATTGTTTTGTGATGCCTCCTGCCCTGAGCCCTGCTTGCCCTTTAAAGCTCAGTTGGTGGGAAAATTCAGAGGCAAGCACAGCTGGAAGGCAGAGGAAGGACAAAAACCTGGTTTGTTCCGCTTTGCAGGAGCCTGGGACCTCAGGCTGAGGTACAAGATGCCCCAATAAGGAAAAGGGTCTAATAATCCTCTCCCTCCAGATCCAAGGACGGCCAACGAAGGTATATCTTATAATTTAAAAAATTAACATAATGCAGTAAATTTTGAATGGAGATGGTTGCCTGCCTGACTCCTCTAGAGGAAACAAGAATGGTGGGGGAGCAGAGAAAAAGGGATTTTCTATCAGAGGGCTACCATTGTCAGTGAGGTAAGCTGCTCAGTAAATCATTTCTAACTGCTTTGTGCGACCAGATTTCTCAACCTGAAGGTGAGGAATTGTGTGTCTTCTTCAGTCGGGAGTCTTTTCTACCCAGTCTGTTTTCACTTACACTGAAGAAACAGAGTCAGCCTGATGGGGTGTAAGAGCCCGTTTGGGGGCAGTTTCTGTGTCTTGGAGCCTCGAGTGTCCCCACTCTCCTCTAAATCTTGGTGTTACGTGGAGTTGAACAGGCCTGGTTCAAGGAGCGGTGCAACCACAAACTAAAGTCACGTGACCGTAGTGTCCTCATCTGTAGAATGGAATTAACTTCCCTGGCAGTCTCCAGCTATGACTCCATGCTCCCAATGTAAGGGATCCTGGTTTGATCCCTGGTCAGGGAACTAGATCCAACATGCTGCAACTAAGAGTTCATATGCCACAACGAAGATTGAAGACCCTGCATGCCACAGCTAAGACCTGGCACAGTCAGCATATATATGCTATTGTTGTTCAGTCACTAAGTTGTGTCCAACTCTTTGTGACCCCATGGACTGCAGCATACCAGGCTTCCCTGCCCTTCACTGTCTTTCGGAGTTTGCTCAAATTCATGTCCACTGAGTCAATGATGAGATATCAGTCCTGGGTGTTCTTTGGAAGGAATGATGCTAAAGCTGAAACTCCAGTACTTTGGCCACCTCATGCTAAGAGTTGACTCATTGGAAAAGACTCTGATGCTGGGAGGGATTGGGGGCAGGAGGAGAAGGGGACGACGGAGGATGAGGTGGCTGGATGGCATCACTGACTCGATGGACCTGAGTCTGAGTGAACTCCAGGAGTTGGTGATGGACAGGGAGGCCTGGCGTGCTGCGATTCATGGGGTCGCAAAGAGTCGGACACGACTGAGCGACTGAACTGAACTGAACTTATATATATATATATCTATATATCTATATCTATCTATATCTATATCTATCTATCTATATATATATATAACTGATATATATATATATATATATAAAATAGAAAATAAAGGTAGCATTATAAGCCAAAACTGACCATTAACACTTCTGATTTTTAAAGGAGGTAGGCATGCCTCATGTCAGTAAGGAGATACATTTTTCATTTGTGCTTTTTCATGAATAGTGTTTGGATGATCCACAGTAAAATTGGAGCTGAATACGCCATAGAAGTTGGAGAGGGCTGAATTGCTTTGCCCAGTAAATAGTTTTGGGGGGCTTAATAGCTTTGGGAGCTTCCAGTGGCCAATGAGAGAGAAAAGAGAGAGTGATGGCCCAAACAGTGCTGTAGAAGGCAAGTCTTAAAGGGCCAGTGGAGCCCAGCTGTTGTTCTGTTTAGACGTTTATATCCGTGAGAGCACTTAGAAGAATTCCTGGCATCAGCAAGCATTTAATAAGGGGCAGCCACGAGCGTGTAGCAAAGCTGTCTCCCTGTTGTCCTCTAATAGTCTCTGTCTCCAGAGGAGTAGAATCCTCTCTCTTTTATGGGGTGTGTTTGTCTTGGGGAAAGTGCACTAGACGACATGTGGGGTGCAGTGGCTTCAAATTCTGATTTCACAGGGTCTACTTATCTGTTCCTTTAATTTTCCATCTTTAAATTAGGGCAGAGATAGTACCTCACTACAAATAATAAATGATGGAGAGGGTATTCCTATACTGTTGGTGGGAACGTAAATTGGTACAATCACTATGGAGAACAGAATGGAGCTTCCTTTAAAAAATTAAAATACAACTACCATATAATCCGACAATCCTACTCCTGGGCATATATCCAGAGAAAACCATATTCTGAAAAGATATATGCACCCCAGTGTTCATAGCAGCACTATTAACAATAGCCAAAACATGGAAGCAACCAAAATGTCCATTAATCTGTATGTACTGTGTGTATATATATAAAATGGAATATTATTCAGCCATTAAGAAGAATGAAATCATGCCATTTGCAGCAACAGGAATGGATCTAGAGATTATCATACTAAGTCAGATGGTGAAAGACAAATACCATATATCACTTATATGTGAACTGTAAAAAAAAATGATACAAATGAACTTATTTACGAAATAGAAATAGACTCATAGACAGAAAACAAATTTATGGTTACCAAATGGGAAAGGAGAAAAAGTGAAAGTGAAAGTCTCTCAGTTGTGTCCAACTCTTTGTAACCTCATGGACTATAGAGAACATGGAATTCTCTAGACCAGAATACTAAAGTGGGTAGCCTTTTCCTTCTCCAGGGGATCTTCCTAACCCAGGGATTGAACACAGGTCTCCCACATTGCAGGCGGATTCTTTACCAGCTGAGCCGCAAGGAAAGGGGAGGGGAGGGATAAATTAGGAGTTTGGGATTAACATAGACACACTCTTATACATAATATAGATAGCCAACAGGGATCTAGTGTATAGCACAGGAAACTATACTCAGTATTTTATAATAACCTATGCACTATATATATGTAAAACAGAAACACTTTGCTTTATATCTGAAACTGACACATCATTGTAAATCAACTATACTGCAATAAAAAATAAATATACAAAAAAAGAAAAAGCATTCCTTATATCATACAATTTATATGTAAAGTTTAAATGAGAGTATCTAGATAATCCATGAGCCAGGTCCTTGGCCTTCAGTAAATGTTAGCTCTTACTAGTATTCTACAATAATAGTCTTATGATGATGGTATACCATCCTGGGCTTCCTAGGTGGCGCTAGTGATAAAGAATCTGCCTGCCAATGCAGGAGACTTAAGAGATGCAGGTTTGATCCCTGGGTCAGAAAGATCCCCTGGAGGAGGGCATGGCAGCCCACTCCAGTATTCCTGCCTGGTGAATCCCAAGGACAGAAAAGCCTGGTGGGCTGTGGTCCATAGGATTGCAAATAGTCAGACACGACTAAAGCAACTTAGCATGCATAAGATCCTAGAACATGTGCTTTGTGGGTTTTATTTTAAAATTTACATGTCTATTCAATTTTAAAAACTTGAAAAACATAAAGAACACAGAAAACAACAGCTCTTTCAACAAAAAGATCACCAGTGTTAACATTTTGGTTCATCTTTTTCTTTTTCCTTGCAAGTGTATATACATCTTTGTTCTGTCTGTTCAAAATAGGATACTGTTCTATAGTCTGCTTTTTTTTAAACCTAGCAATAGACTGTGAACTTTTCTCTATGGATGAGTTGTTTCTTAAAATAGATATTTCAGTGGAAGCAGTCATACCCTGGGACAGAAAATTCATTTTTTTTTTTTTTTTTTTAAGAGAGGGATGCCTCATGGATGCCAAATTTGAGAGACACTGCATCTTGCATTTCCTTCTTGGAAAATTAACAGTGCATATTAGCATGTTAAAGGCTCTGGGAAGCCCTTCCACAAAGAACCTGCTTGACTTTGATTAGATCAGTGTTTCCCAAACTAATTTAACGCGGTGGAGTCATTTATTCTCATAACTCCTATTAATGTCTCAGGAATTACTGGGGAAGACAAAGCCGCAGGCTCAAGATTCCTTGAGAACAGGGAGCAGGTCTTGCTCATCTTCATTGTTTCCACACGGCCTTACAGTTGTTTTTAAGAAATTATACAAAATGAGATTGGATTGATGACTCTGCTTTCTAACCGACAGCCACACACGTGCGAACTGGGGGCCAAGGTTAGAGGTTGAGTCTGCTCCGAAGTGTTTCTCGGTGTAAAGCTAATTGGCCCCTTTGGGGATGAACCTGTGAACTTGGCCTTGTTAACGCCAGCACAAAACAGCTGCGTTAGTTTATCTGGTACCCTGAAATTGTTCTCTTACCCAGATTCTCATGCTGTCCTGCAGATGGCGATGCTGGTTTGTCAACTTTCTGAGAGCCTGAAGCTTGAGCCAAGAAAAGCTTGAAATTGAGGGGAAGCAGATGCAGGTGAGGAAGAGTCAGGAGTGGGGGGATTATTGAAAACCAGAAGACAAACTGTCAGGTGTGCAGTTGGCATGAAGCTGGGGGGTAGCCATATATGTGTGTGTGTATATGTATATGGTGGTGGACACAGGTGTAATATATATATATATATATATATGTGGTGGTGGACACAGGTGTAAAAAATCTTGATGAACCAGTGAGCCAAGAATAAATATCGCTAGCATATATTGAGCACCAAGCTTGAGGCTGGAGATACGCTAGATAATTTCATTCATTATTTCTTTTAATCCCCTAAATAGACTAAAGAGGTAGTTCCTGCAGCTAGAAGAAGCAGAATTGGAAATTCAACCCTGCTTCTTAGGCCTGGCGCTGTATCTGAGTGTTTTGCTAGACTGAAATGAGAAGGTATTTACCAAGGATGAATAAATATAAAATACTTCCTATATCTGTCTACTGTCACTCTATCTATCTATCCTTCCATCTGTTTTTTTTTTTTTTTTTTCATTTGCACAGGATGGACCTAATTGCATTTCATGAAATTAATGCCAGAAGTTTTTTTTTAAGTTAGTCATCTGCTAAATAAATTAATTACAGTTCTGGGCTGCATTCTTAGGATTATCACATTTAGATCAGAGTGGTGGAAGTACTCTTTTTAGAATTCTTCTAGTCTTTTTAGTTCCGGTGATCACCATGCAAGATAATTATGGTAAAATGAATGCCCTAGCATGGCCAGTTTAAAAGTCAGTCGTTGGACTGAGTGGCCCTTGTGTCGCACCATATCCCTGTTACAGCACTTGCCAGTGATGTTACAATTATTTCTTTAAACGTCCCCCTCTCCCGATGGATGCTGTATTTCTTGAAGGTAGGAACTATACCTTCATTTCTGTATTTCTAGGTTCTATCAAGTACATGGTACACAATGAGTTGTTAATAAAGTTTGGATGAATGAATGACCTCATGAATGAAGGGTGTCTCCTGCAGAAGTGATATCTGAGCCTGAACCGAGGAAGGCACTGTCAGGGAGCTTGGTCTAGATAAGCAGAAAGAGGACCCGAGGAAGCTGCAAGAACTATCTTCACACACGTGAGAGGTGTCACGCAGAGGAGATTGCAGAACAAAATTGTGCCTCTTCAAGTCTTGGGAGGCCAGTTTCTTTAACAAAGAAGAATCTCAGAGCTGTCTAAACATAAAAGGAGTTACTTTTAAAAAATATTTATTTATTTGGCTGCTCTGGGTCTTAGTTGCTGCACACAGGATCTTCTGTTGCAGGACGTGAGAACTTCAGTGGCTGTATGTGGGATCTATTTCCCTGACAAGGGATCGAACCTGGGCCCTCTGCAGTGAGAGTGAGGAGTCTTAGAGGCACTGATGGCAAACACCATCCAATCATCTCAGCCAGAGGCAGCATGAACATCTAGCAGGAATGGAGAAGAAAGGAACCTTTCATTAGATTGAGGCAGAAGGAGGAGGTTACTGACGCATGTGGCTGAAGGGCAGGCATGCAGAAGGGACTCAATATTTGTTGAACAAATGAATAACAGTCTTCTAATCATCAAAGACTCATTCTGTAAATAGCTATTAAAAGTTTTTATACATTAGGTCTGTACTCAACTGAAGAGGTTGCATCAGTGAAAAGGATGACTCAGCCCTCATCAACAGCGGGGAGTGTACTATATAGGTTGGAAGCCCAAGATACATCCACACTGCCTGGGCTCAAAACCCAGCTCTGCCGATTCCTGTATGCCTGTGTGCCTCAGTCTCCTCAGCTGTAAAATGGGGATAAAATAGCAGCCATGTTAAGGGATTATTTTGACAATTAAATGAATTAATACTTGACACATCTTATTGATTCAAGTATTAATGATTATCACGGTGCATATCTTCCAGCAAGGGCTACAGAGAAGTTACTGTTATGTGAAGGATGCTCTGAGGAGTATGAACTGAAATATGTGAGTGTCCGGACAGCCCAATAATTAGACACCCCATCAAATCAATATGCTCTAAATCTCTATTCAGTTTTCATTAGAGGAAAGGCTAAGTGCTTTGCGAGGCAGGATTATGGCTCACCCAACAGGGCTTTTGTGATGGTACCTCTCTCTCCGCTCGGAGTTGCCCGGTGCAACTAGAAAGGGATGTTGGGACCCAGTCAGCAGGGAAGGGCAGAGAAAGGAGACCTGCTGGTGCCAACCCTGATCCTTACACCAAAGTCCTGAGCAATTCCACTCAGCTCCAAACCTGCAGTCCCCACAAAGCCTAACGAACACTTTGAAGTTAAACAGACAACTGTGTGCGTGCTTGCCAAGTCGCTTCAATTGTGTCCGACTCTTTGCACCTTTATGGACTATAGCCCGCCAGGCTCCTCTGTCCATGGAATTCTCCAGGCAAGAATACTGGAGTGGGTTTCCATGCCCTCCTCCAGGGGATCTTCCCAACCCATCTCTTGGGTCTCCTGCGTTGGCAGGTGGGTTCTTTACTACTAGCACCACCTGGGAAGATCTAAACAGAAAGCTCCCCTGCCCTCAACCCCACCACATTAAAAGCTCACCTAGCATTTCCAAGCAAGTTCCTTTGGGGTGTTACCCCTGCCCCAAGGAACTTAGCAGAGTACTCATTCCAACCACATAGCATACTATCTGGGGAAACTGTAGGACAGAATTTTTCTGATCTCATTACACTTCCTATGATTTTTTATTCCCCCTTGTAGGTTTCTGCCCCAGGTGACTGATTAGCTGACCACCCCTAATCCATCTCTGCTGATGGGGGCTGAGCAGAGTGTCACGAGGACACCTCCAAGGGAGCCTAGCCCTGACTTGGAGGGTAAGGGAGGACTGCAGAATATGTAGGTGTTAGTAACGCAATTGAGTGGTAAGGTTGGCTGCTCTGGACAGAGGGAACAGCACATGCAAAGGCCTGAGGTTAGTGAGAGGCACTAGGGTGTGTTAGGGTTTTGAAAATGGTTTAGTGTGGCTGGCTCACAGGGTACAGGGGGTGTGATGTGGGGAGAGAGAATGAAGAAGAGGCTGGAGAAGTATGAAGGGCCCTGTAAATTGTGTTCAGGAGCTTACACTCCATCTGGAGCATGACGGGGAATCTACGAAGAGTTTGAAGGAAGGTGGTGCAACGAAGAGGTCTGCAGTTTAGAAAGAGCACCATTGCTGGGATGGGGATGGTCCTATGGGTGGAACCAGAAGCAGGAAGTTAGGAGGGTGTTGCAGTACCTCTCGGGAGAGACAGGGGGCACTGAACTACAGAAACGCCAGTATTATGACTGGAGAAACTGAAAGTGAAAGTTGCTCAGTTGTAACCAACTCTTTGGGACCCCATGCACTGTCCATGGAATTCTCCAGGCCAGAATACTGAAGTGGGTAGCTGTTCCCTTCTCCAGGGGATCTTCCCAACTCAGGGATCAAACGCAGGTCTCCCTCATTGCAGTGGATTCTTTACCATCTGAACCACCAGGGAAGCTCAAGAATACTGGAGTGTGTTGTCATTCCCTTCTCCAGGGTATCTTCCTGATACAGGAATCAAACTGGGGTCTCCTGCATTGTAGGTGGATTCTTTATCAGCTGAGTTACCAGAGAGAGATGGTAAGCAAATTTGAGGGCAATTAACAGCTTCTTGCTACTGACTGGGAACTGAGGGTGATACATTTTGGCTTCTCTGGTTCTTAGTGACAGTGTATTGATGTTTTCAAACTGGTACTGGAAGAAGACTCTTGAGAGTCCCTTGTACAGTCCCTTGGATCAAACCAGTCAATCCTAAAGGAAATCAACTTTTCGGAAATCAAAGAATATTCATGCAAGGACTGATGCTGAAGCTCCAATACTTTGGCCACCTGATGTGAAGAGTCGACTCATCAGAAAAGACCCTGATGCTGGGAAAAACTGAAGGTAAAAAAGAAGGGGGCAACAGAGGATGTTGGATGGCATCCCTGACTCAAGGGACTTGAGTTTGAGCAAACTCTGGGAGATAGTGAAGGACAGGGAAGCCTGGCGTGCTATAGTCCATGGGGTTACAAAGAGACAAGACTTAGCAACTGAACAACAAAATAGAGGTATCAGGCCAAAACTAGGCAGCAAAAATGGTCCATTGGGAGTGCCTGATGCTTTCCTCTTTACCCTTCTTCTCTTATTGCCCCCATGCTTTCTCTCTCCCTATTTTTTTTTAAATTTAAATTTATTTATTTTAATTGGAGGCTAATTACTTTACAATATTGTATTGGTTTTGCCATACGTCAACATGAATCTGCCACGGGTGTACATGTGCTCCCCATCCTGAACCCCCTTCCCACCTTCTATCTTTTTTTCTTTTTTTTAAAATTTAAATGTATTTATTTTAATTGGAGGCTAATTACTTTACAATATTGTATTGGTTTTGCCATACATCAACATGAATCTGCCACAGGTGTACATGTGCTCCCCATCCTGAACTGCCCTCCCACCTATTTTTTTTTTAATCTCTCCTTATATAGTATGTACTAAAGAGCCCAGGTGTCAGTCAGGCTGATGTTAATCACAGAACTAATTAGGTATTTATTTTATTTATTTAAGGTATTTATTTTAATTTCTTTGTGCCTCATTCATTTAATTATAAATGGGGATAATTGCACCTACATCACAGGGCTGGGCGGAGAAGGCAATGGCACTCCACTCCAGTACTCTTGCCTGGAAAATCCCGTGGATGGAGGAGCCTGGTGGGCTGCAGTCCATGGGGTCGCGAAGAGTCAGACACGACTAAGCGACTTCACTTTCACTTTTCCCTTTCATGCATTGGAGAAGGAAATGGCAACCCACTCCAGCGTTCTTGCCTGGAGAATCCCAGGGACAGGGGAGCTTGGTGGGCTGCCGTCAATGGTGGTCACACACAGTCGGACAAGACTGAAGCGACTTAGCAGCAGCAGCACAGGGCTGGGATCATAATTCAGTGCAGATTTTCTCATTTGGACCCAAACTCAGTTCCCTGATGGAGGGTGGTAAACGGTACCACCCTGTGACCCATTTACCCAAACCGAAACCTATGCTTCCCCCTTTCTTTTAGCGCCACCTCCTCCCACCCTACCCCTAGAAACCTATGCTTCCCCCTTTCTTTTAGCGCCACCTCCTCCCACCCTCCCCCTATGTAAATCACCGTCACCTGTTGTCTTGATGGCTGCAGGAGCTTCTTAATTGACCACCTGCTTCTACTTCCCTCCTTCAAGGATCCTTTCTCTTGTTTTCTCTGTAAAGAAGCCAGGTGATCCTTTAAATTGTTGATATATATATATATATATTTTTAATAACAACTTTATTGAGATATGTCACATACCATAAGATTCACCCATTTAAAGTGTACAATTCAGTGAGTTTCAGTATTTTTAGAGAAACTAATTTAGAGTACCATCATCACTACTATCTAATTTTAGAGCATTTTAATCACCCAAGTGGTTCACTTGGTAAAGAATCCACATGCAATGCAGGGGACCTGGGTTTGATCCCTGGGTTGGGAAGCTCCCCTGGAGAAGGGAAAGACTACCTACTGCAGTATTCTGGCCTGGAGAATCCCATGGGCTGTATAGTCCATAGGGTCGCAAACAGCCGGACGTGACTGAGCGACTACTCACTTCACTCAATCACCCCCAAAGGAAACCCCACACCTATTAGCAGGCATTCTCTAATACCTCCTCCCCCAGACTTTGGCATTCACCAGTACTTTTTCTCTCTATGGATTTGCCTGTTCTGGATATTTTGTATTGAATGAAGTCGCTCAGTCGTGCACCGACTCTTTGCAACCCCACGGACAGTAGCCTGCACCAAGCTCCTCCGTCCATGGGATTTTCAAGGCAAGAGTACTGAAGTGGGTTGCCATTTCCTTCTCCAGGGAATCTTCCCAACCCAGGGATCGAACCCAGGTCTCTGGCATTGTAGACAGAGGCTTTACCTTCTGAGCCACCAGGGAAGTCCAGATATTTTGTATTAATGGACTCAAATAATATGTGATCTTTTGCTTCTGGCTTCTTTCATTCAACATAGTTTTCAAGGTTTACCCATATTGCGGCAGACGTTAGTATTATATTTGCTTGTACGGCAAAATAAGCTTACATTGTATGGATATACCACATTTTAAAAAATATTTACTTGACGGCACCAGGTCTTAGTTGCGGCATGCAGAATGTTTTAGCTGCAGCATGTGGGATCTAGTTCCCTGATCCGCTCGCCCCCTGCATTGGGAGCAAGGAGTCTTAGCCACCGGACCACCAGAGAAGTCCCTATACCACATTTTATTTACCGTTCATCAGTTGATAAACATTTGAGTTCTTTCTGCTTTTTGGCTCTCATGAATAATGCTGCTGCTATGAACATATTTGTACAAGTTTTGCATGGACATATGTTTTCCCTTCTCTTGGGTGTATGCCTAGGACTGGAATGTGATAACCCTAATGTCATACGCAGCGAAGTCGGTCAGACACAGAAAGGCGAATGTCATATGATATCGCTTCTATGTGGAATCCAAATATAGAGCACAAATGAACTTATTTACAAAAGAGGAGTAGAATCACAGATATTGAAAACAAACATGGTTACCAGGGGATAAGAGGGAGGGAGGGATAAACTGGGAGATTGGGACTGACATATACACAATTGTTTATAAAATAGATAACTAATAAGAACTTGCTGTATAGAAGAGGGAACTCTACTTAATACTTGGTAATGGACTATATGGGAGAAGAATCTTTAAAAAAGAGTGGGTATATGTGTACATGTAACTGAATCACTTTGCTGTCTACCTGAAACTAATATAACATTGTAAATCAACCACAGTCCTTTAAAATTTTTTTTTAAATGATATTTTTGAGGGTCTGCCGAAGTGTTTCCCAAAGTGACTGCCTGTTTAAGAATCCCACTGGCACTGTACAAGGGTGCAATTTCTTCATATTCTTACAACTCTAGTCATTGTCTATTTTTTTTTTAATATAGTCATTTAGCTGAGTATGAACTGGTATCTCAAGGTGCCTTTGGTTTGCCTTTCCCTAAGGACCAATGATGTCGAACATTTTAAAATGTACTTTATAGCCATTTATATATCTTATTTGGAAAAATGTCCATTCAAAATACTGGGCTTTCCTGCCTCCTGTCCCCACCCCCACCTTTTAAAAACGTTTCTTTATTGTGGTAAACTATACATAACATCACTGACGTGATGACATGAGTTTGAGTAGGCTCCGGGAGCTGGTGATGGACAGGGAAGACTGGCGTGCTGCTGTCCATGTGGTCGCAGAGAGTCGGACATGACTGAGTGACTGAATACATAGAAGTTACCATTTTAGCTATTACTGTTCAGTGGCATTAAGTGGATTCACATTATTGTACAACCACTGTCACCATCCATCTCCAGAAAATTTTCATCATCCCAAACGGAAACTGTCCTTGTTACCTCCCTCTCCTAGGCCTTAGTAACAACTATTCTCCTTTCTGCTTTTTAATTTTAATTATTTCTGGTTTTAACAAAAGCCATCCTAATGGACAAGAAGTGGTATGTCATTGTGGTTTTGATTTGCATTCTCTAATCCTTAGTGGTGTAGAGCATCTTTTGATGTTCCCGTTGGCCATCTGTATGCCTTCTCTGGAGAAATGTCTATTTATGTTCTTTGCACATTTAAAATTGGATTATTTGTCTTTATATTATTGAGTTGTAAGTGTTCTTTATAGATCTCAGATATAAGTCCCTTATCAGATCCTTATCACTTCTTATGATATACTTTGAAACACACAAATTTCTCATTTTGAGAACTCCACTTCATCTGTTTCTTTTTCTGCTTATACTTTGGTGTCACTGCTAAGAAGCCATTGCCTCATCCAAAGTTAGAAAGATTTAGTCCTGTGTTTTCTTCTACCTGTTTTGTAGATTTTAGCTCTTACATTTAGGTCTCTGATCCGTTTTGAGTTCCTTGTTGTATATGGTGTGAGGTAGAATCAAGGCGATCTTTTAAAAGTACAAACCAGATTCCATGACTCCCCCTGCTTAAAATTCGGCACTGGCTTCTCACTGCTCTTAGGACAGATTCACATTCCTCACCACAGGGTCTTTTGTTTTCTCATCCCCCCGCCCCCCGCCCCCACCAGCCCCTCTAGTTTGCTGCAGCCAGAGGCGCCTTCTAACAGTTCTTATATGCAAACTCTTTCCTGCCCTAGTGTTTCTGCCCTGCTATTCCCTATACCTAAACACAGACTACCTGGTGGCTTCTCTCTCATTCCTCAGATCTCAGTTTAAAAGTTTGCCTTCTTCAGGAAAATCTTTCCTGACAGCTCTATGTAAAGTAGGTTGCCCCACACCACACTTTATTCCTTAGTTTCCGTCACAGTGATGTTAAAAAAACTGAGCAAAATTTAAAATCTTACTGGCTTTATTCATGAGTCAGGCAGCATCAAATCTAGCAGATAGAAAGGAGCTCCAAGTAGCTGCAGAAAATGGAAGACTTTTGTCAGCAGAAGGGAGTGGGTATGAGGAAGTTGTGCTGGGCAAAAAGCATGGTGGTTATTGCAAGTGATTTTGCTTTAGGGGATGGCAGGGGTTTATGAGGCAGATTACCTAACCAGTGATGATGAGGAGATTCCTGACTGCCTGGTTTAAGATTCCATTTCTGGAGTCTTCGTTCAGGCTCTTGACTTCCAGCCTAAGTGACTCCCTGTTGGGCCTGCTGTCTTGTTTTTGACAGTAATTAACAAAGAAAATATTCACTTTATTTGCTTACTTATGTATTGCCCCCCCACCTCCACTCCCCCTTATTTAAGGTCTATGAGGGCCTGGACCATGTGTATCGGATTCACCTTTATCCCCAGCACTTAGTACAATGCTCTGCATGTTAACAGGTATCCCATAATTACTTGTTTTAGGAAAGAAAGAGAAAGAATGAGCATTGTTAATGTTTCTTCCCTTCCCAGCATGCTTTCTCACCTTTGCCAATTCTACCACCTTTATTTTTTGTCACTTTTTGCCTGGATTTTCTTCTATTTCCTGTTTTCACAAAATATATCATGGAGTAGAACATCCATTTTTTTCTCATTTTTATTTTTCTTTTCCTATTGCTTTTAGCATAAACATATGTTGGAATTCATCTTTCTAGTCCACAACAAATTACTTTTTTCTTTTCTGAAACTTTCTCAACAGAAACTCAGTATTGAACATTGAACTCTCTCAGTCTTTTCTTATGTTTTCACAAGAATAAGACTTTCCCCCTCCATGATGATGAAAGCTAAGAAGAGAATTTTTTCTAGCTCAGAGGGGTGGACTGAGTTCTGGGCAAGTAAATCTCAATAAACACGAGGGCCTTGATCAGCCGCACTTTAGAAAACCAAATAAAACTAGGATATGCTGTGCTCAAAATGTAAAAAAAAAAAATCCAAATCAGTGGGTTCTGAAACTGTTACCACCCAACAGCATACAAAATTTAATTAGCCAAGCACCTTTCATGTAGAAATTCTATTAGAGGTAATCACATAATATTATTATTATGTATTGCCCAGAATCCTGCAGAATAATTTCTTACAGATGACTCCCTGTTGAAATGGGGAACTGGGGTCCTTTGTTTGGTGATATATCTTTGCACACACTTCTGCTCCATATCAATTCAGAAGGATTATACTCATAAAAAAAGAACAAACCTTCATCTTAATGTTAAGCTCTGCTCCCCCCACTGATAAAAATTCTTTTGATGAGGAAGACTGTAGCCAGAAACATGGTTAAGGACCATTTCACCTGAAAGCCTCACATTTTAGATTTTTTTTTTAGTTTGCCATCTTCCTTATCATTTACAGATATCCAAATACCTAAGAAGTGAACCCAAGAGATGATTGAAACTTTTGATCCGAGAAATAACTCACACATTTGTTTTCTTTGCTCTAATCTTCAGAGCTGTGTATCTTGCTGACAAGCCCCAGATTTTTAAAAAACAGATTTTCCTTTGGGTTTCCCCCTCCTTTCATGGTGGTAATATTTTCTCCTATCTTCCATCTTCTGGAAAAAAGTAGGTGTAACAGTCTAATCAGCCTTTACCAACTTTTCTGCAAGAACAAAGCAGAAAATATGAAGATATAAATCAAGAATTGTTATTATTGTTTATGTACTAGTGATATATGACTCCACTGGGCTTTGTGTTTTACATGGCCACTTTGAAAACACAGAATGCTGCTCAGGCACAAGCCATTTGTTTCTGAGCCCTGTGCTTGGATATTTCTAATAAATATTATTCTTCCTCTGATTTTATGATATCAACAAGATACTCATGCAATAAAATATGTCCAGATTCCTAGTGTTAAGTCTACATTGTCAAACAAAGATAATATTCCCAAACTTGAAGAACCGTAGGTAGAGAAAACATTAGGCATAAAATAAATATTTGTAAATCATCATAATAACAATGATAGTTTTATGCATGGGACAATGTCTGGGAGGATATATATCAACTTATTAAGCCATGTGATTTCTGGATAGAGAAATCAGAGGCTATTTTAAGTTTCTTTTTCTCTTTTTTGGCTTATCTATATTAATTTTTTTCTAACTGTGAATGTATATTACTACTGAAATAAAAAGAGATCCTTTTCAAAGAATGGTACATAGCAAGAGTTGATAAAACTGAGTATAAAAATAGAATTAGTATCATTCTTTCATGGAAAATAGAGTAGATCCTGAGAAAGTAAAAAAGCTGATTTATCTTCTATTAATTTCTGAGTTAATATTGTGCACACTTCTTTAGTGTGATGAAAACACTGACTACCTGTTGGCCAGCCTCATCCTCTTATCTAAGGCAGGTCACTATGCCTACCTACCACATGCCAGGAAAAAGCAAGCGGCAGACCCTCCTTGGAGAAGGCAATGGCACCCCACTCCAGTACTCTTGCCTGGAAAATCCCGTGGACGGAGGGGCCTGGTGGGCTGCAGTCCATGGGGTCGCTAGGAGTTGGACACGACTGAGTGACTTCACTTTCACTTTTCACTTTCATGCATTGGAGAAGGAAATGGCAACCCACTCCAGTGTTCTTGCCTGGAGAATCCCAGGGATGGGGGAGCCTGGTGGGCTGCCGTCTATGGGGTCGCACAGAGTTGGGCACGACTGAAGAGACTTAGTAGTAGCAGCAGCAGCAGCAGACCCTCCTATGTCTCAGTGGGAAAATAAGCTTCTCATTTGATTGCCAACTGGTTCCCACCCAAATCCTTTTCCACCTGGCTCTGAATTCCTGGCTTCTTCTTTCTAAAGCCATGGGATTTCCTCAGGACACCTTAAAGACTTGGTCTGAACTCAGTCTTCCAGCTTGAAGTGTGGTCTTTTCCTTCAGCCCAGACACCCATGTCATGGGCTGTCATACTTCCCATCCCACTCCACCTCCTTTTTCCACCACCTTGTCTCAAGATGGTGGAGGAAGACGACATTGAAAGCCCTCTGTTTATAATAATGACCACACCATCTCACCTCTTGTGCCTCATCTTGAGTCTTATTTGGGAGCTGTAGGACTTCTGTGAATGGCAGAGAAGGCTGGACCCAGAGATGCAATGTTGTGTTCAATGTCCTTGAGTCGATCATCCTGGAGATATTCAACTGTATGAATGAGAATGGCCACATCCATTCATTGTTTGTCTGTCCTGCCTAGTCAGTACCTATGTCTTCAGTTCAGTTCAGTTGTTCAGTCATGTCCGACTCTTTGGGACCCCATGAACTGCAGCATGCCAGGCCTCCCTATCCATCACCAACTCCTAGAGCCTACCAAAACCCATGTCCATTGAGTTAGTGATGCCATCCAACCATCTCATCCTCTGTCGTCCCCTTCTCCTTCTGCCCTCAATCTTTCCCAGCATCAGGGTCTTTTCCAATGAGTCAGCTCTTCACATCAGGTGGCCAAAGTATTGGAGTTTCAGCTTCAGCATCAGTCCTTCCAATGAACACCCAGGACTGATCACCTTTAGGATGAACTGGTTGGATCTCCTTGCAATCCAAGGGACTCTCAAAAGTCTTCTTCAACACCACAGTTCAAAAGCATCAATTCTTCAGCACTCAGCTTTCTTTGTAGTCCACTTCTCACATCCATAAATGACCACTGGAAAAACCATAGCCTTACTAGAAGGACCTTTGTTGACAAAGTGATGTCTCTGCTTTTTAATATACTGTCTAGGTTGGTCATAACTTTCCTTCCAAGGAGTAAGCATCTTTTAATTTCATGGCTGCAGTCACCATCTGCAGTGATTTTGGAGCCCAGAAAAATAAAGAATGACACTGTTTCCCCATCTATTTCCCATGAAGTGATGGGACCGGATGCCATGATCTTAGTTTTCTGAATGTTGAGCCTTAAGCCAACTTTTTCACTCTCCTCTTTCACTTTCATCAAGAGGCATTTTAGTTCTTCTTCACTTTCTGCCATAAGGGTGGTGTCATCTGCATATCTGAGGTTATTGATATTTCTCCCAGCAATCTTGATTCCAGCTTGTGCTTCTTCCAGCCTAGTGTTTCTCATGATGTACTCTGCATATAAGTTAAATAAGCAGGGTGACAATGTACAGCCTTGACGTACTCCTTTTCCTATTTGGAACCAGTCTGTTGTTCCATGTCCAGTTCTAACTGTTGCTTCTTGATTTGCACACAGGTTTCTCGAGAGGCAGGTCAGGTGGTCTGGTATTCCCATCTCTTTAAGAATTTTCCACAGTTTATCATGATCCACACAGTCAAAGGCTTTGTCATAGTCAATAAAGCAGAAATAGATGTTACCTATGTCTTATCAGTTGTTAAGTATTTTAGTATAATTCTAGAGGAAAGTTGTAGTGTTATAAGTTGACAATACTTACAAGAAACCAGAGTTGAGTATGACTTAGGGCCAGCAATTTACCTTCAATAAACCTTGGTTTACACATTGGGAGAATGGGGTACCCTGCCCACTTCAGAGAGGTACTGTAATGCTCAAATTATCAGAGTAGATGCAGAAGTTCTCTGTCAATTGTGAGAGACTGCATACAGGCAAGGAATAATGATGAAAATGGCCAATAATGACCATAACAATGGTAGTGGTGAAGGTCGTGGTGAAGGTCAAGGTAATGGTGATAATTAATAAGAAGGCAAACTTGGGAATACTGTAGACTGTCCTTTTCTAGTTCAATGTGCTACAAACATTGCTCCCTGGCTCACAATCACAGTACCAAGGAGTTAGAAGCATATAAACCAGCCACATCCACCCCTTCTGGTTTACGCCATTGTAGCTCCCAGGTTGTTCATTGGTCAAGGCTTTGTCTGTGGGCATTTGTTCATGGTTTATTTCACATCCTGGCTTGGAGACCCTTCTATCTTGTAATGGCCAACACCAGGGACAGCTCTTGATGTCCTTTCAGTGATCTGTTGGGATCCAGAGCCAGCAAGATGGATATGTGGAATTTCTTCAGTGGATTCCTGCACCACTAATACAGCATGGTCTGAGATGGATTCTCATGTGCCTCCTGTCATCCCCAAACCACTCTGCAAGTGTCTTGGATGAGCTGTTGGTTGTGGTCAGGTAGAGTTAGTAATTGCCTGCCTGCCTCCTTCCCCCCTTCCTTTCTTCTCCTTGGCTCCCCGCTCACCCCACCACTCCCCTACACACCTCCTTTTGAAGTCTCTGGATCTGTGCTGAATCATAAAATGATGCTTCTTGCTGACCTTGACAAGAGCCCCCATCCCTTTGGAGAAAGATGCAGACGAACTCCATGAAGTTTATTTCAACAGAGCTGGCACATACTGCCCCAATCATTGGCTCCTCTAATTCATACAGAGCAATGGCTGGCAGGCAGAGAGTTTTAAACCCTGTGGCCTTGAGGGAAAAATGTATCCTAGAAAGGGTTCTCTTTGCCTTTGTTAATTGTGAAATAAAACACTTCCTGCAGAGGAAGCCCCTGCTTGGTGAGGGCTTTCGTGTCTCTTCCCAGAGTGATGGTCTCTGGGAGTCTCTCTTCCCCCTCATACTTTGGGATCAGATACTTAAAAGTTACACAGCCTATAAGATAGTGGGGAGAAGGCCTGGGGGACAAGCCCCAACATTCCCAAAGGCCTCTCAATTACACACCGAGAACAGGGTCTCAGGTGGGGGCCAAGTAGGAGGGAGCAGTTTTGCAAAGGCCTCAGTCACAGAGCCTCACATTCATCTCCAAATGAGATGTGGAAGAGAGTCAGGAAAATTCAGCCATTAAAGTAATACACTTTCTGCTTGACCCAGTTTGGGCATTTCTTAATACATAAGGAGCCTCTCTTGACCTTGCCGAGGACCTGGGTGTGACCCCGCAGCAGCCAGTCTGAGGGTCAGAAGAGCTGCTTTGGGCTTTCATTTCCTGGAGGGACTTATCTACCCAATTGTTATATGTGATCATATGGCAGCCGTGTGTGGCAGCCCTTTGTTGTCATTTCACAAATGGAGAGCCTGAGGCCTTGTTACACAGATAGCAAGTAGTGGAGGGACTTCCCTGTGGTCCAGTGGTTACGAATCTGCCTTGCCATGTAGGAGATGTGGGTTGGATCCCTGGTCAGGGAACTAAGATCCCACATGCACTGAGGAACTAAGCCTTCGTGCGACAATTACTGAAGCCTACATGCTCTGGAGCTCACGGGCCACAACCAGAGAGTCCCTGTGCCACGATGAAAGATCCAATGAGATGCAACAAAGACCATGTGTGCCACAATTAAGACTGGACACAGCCAAATAAGTAAATCTTTTTCTAAAAAAGTAAAGATACTTAAAAAAATGGAGTGGAGCTGGGCTGGTCTATCACTGAAGCATCTTCCCATACTTCCATTGTTAATAATAACACAGCCCACCGTTTTATAGTTAGCCCTGGACTTACTCATCAGCATCTGGGCTGATCTTCCAAGTGGGGCCATCCCTTTTCTGAACTCCTCCTGAAGACCATCCTACAGGAACTGCCAGGTGGGGCTTAGATTTCTGCCTCAGTTAAAATCCTCTAAAATTCCCTTCTGAGAGAATCCAAGGCCTCTGATGCATTGATTGCCCTGGGTGACATCATGTTTAAGTTAGTCTGACCTCCCTGAGCTCATTTCTTTGTCCTGGTCACCTTTGCTTCCATCAAAAATAACAGGTTGCTGATAAGCTGGCTCTCGGCTCCCTGGCTCAGACGGTGGACTCTGAATCCGTGCTCAGAGCAGGCCTCTCAAGTTCGAAAAAGCCTTCATGCTCTATGTTTTGACAGGTTGAGAAATCCAATCCATTTATTTTGAAAACCCATTAAGCCCAGCCAATATGGGATATTTAGAAAGGCAAGAATTTTGCTTCTGGTCAGAAGGTCAGTGCTGTCATAAAACAACAGCTAAAGGAAGTGAAACAAAACATATTTTATTGTAGGGCTATAATTCCCAAACATTCTTTAAAAATGTACTTTCAGTTAAAATCAGACAAAACAAAAATACAGCACATTGAATTGCTGGAAATTGCCACCACTAAAACCTCTCTTTGTTCAGGGTGCTTATTCAATTTTGCATGCCCAGTTCCCATATCAGTGACAGGGGCATAGTAAATGCTCAATACATGTTCAATGAATGAGTCTCAAAATGGTTTACTTTGCTGTTTAACCTTTTTTCTAGGTATTAGTTTTTCTTGTTCCCAATGGCTGTTAAATCATTCTCAAGAAAAGAACATCTGATTTTAGTTCTCTAGGGTTTTGGAAAGTGAGTTTCAGAATAAGTAAGTTTGCCTCTTCTTGGCATCTTGAATTACATTATTGATGATACAGATAACAGGGTCTTACAGTCAGATTCTCCAAAGATAACTCATTTGATCCTTTCAACCTTGTGAAGGAGGCATGAGAGATGTTATTATTTTCATGTTACCCCTAGGAAGGGTGTGTAAGTACAGACCTTTACCTGAAAGAAAATACCCTTACTGTTAGGTGATCCTGAACACAAATGATGTTCAGAAGATGGTACAAAATATTCTGTATTTTTCTCACTGACTCACCTCTGTTCCACGCAGTGTCCTCCTCTGATGGGTGTCCAGTGACTCTCTTTTGGAATCTTCTTTCCATCGTCTCTTACTTCCCATAATCCCTTCAATCTTCTCTACCCATCTCTCCAAGCTCCATCCCAAAGAGTCACCAAAAGATCTTCAAGTTTCTTTTTTTTAAAGAAAGGAATACTTTCAAGAATAATTTTATTTTTATTTGTTTATATTTAGTTTTGACTGTGCTGGGTCTTTGCTGCTGTGCCGGCTTTTCTCTAATAGCGAGTGGGGGCGACTCTCTAGTTGAGATGCTCGGGCTTCTCATTGTGGTGGCTTCTCTTGTTGCAGAGCGCAGGCTGCAGGGCACACGGGCTTCAGTGTTCTGGCACGTGGGCTCAGTAGCTGCAGCTCCTGGGCTCTAGAGCACAGGCTCAGTACTTGTGGCACATGGGCTTAGCGTCACATGGGATCTGCCCAGGTCAGGGATAAAACCCGTGTCTCCTGCATTGGCAGGCAGACTCTTTACCACTGAGCCTTCAGGGAAGCCCAGTCTTCAAGTTTCTAAGCACACTCCTGCCTTCATTCTCATGGGATATAGCAGTTACAATCCTGCATTCAAAGATTTAGTTTGTTGTTAGAGGAAGCAAATGTAAGACCTGGGACCAGAGCTGACTCCTGGAGGTAGACCCAGTAATTAGGGTTTCTTTTTTCCTGCTTGAACTATGAACCCACTGAGAAGTAAGACCAAAGAGTATGCTGATGGAAGTGATGTATCACCTTAACAAGAAAGTGGATGTCAGGGGAATATGGCTTATAGCAGTAGGCAGATAGGGTTCCTACTACAGAATCCCAGATTAGAGACTTGCCCACGCTGGACTAGGGTAGGCTGGCCTTCATCAGGGCAGAATCCTTGGGTGGGTAGCTCCCAAGGGAAAGGGAGAGAAAAGGCACTGGGGTTATAAATACCCGGTTCTTTCTTATAACCCAGTGCCTTCTTCAAAACCCATCAATCAGGTAAGTTATTTTGTCCTACCTGAGGAAGAATGAGTGAAGAGTGGGCCAGAGGCCAACGATGTTTTTATTTTTTTATTGAAGTATAGTTGACTTACAATGTTGTGTTAATTTCTACTATACAGCAAAATGATTCAATTATATATATTCTTTTTCATATTCTTTTCCATTTTGGTTTATTGCAGGATATTGAGTATAGTTCCCCGGGCTGTACCGTAGGGCCCTATTGTTTATCTATTTTATATTTAGTCATGTGTATCTGTTAATCCCAAACTCTTATTTTACTTCTCCCCCCACTTTCCCTTTGCTAACCATAAGTTTGTTTTTTATAGATGTCTCCTTTTGGGAGGAATCATCAAGAAGGGAAGTGCTTCCCCTTAACATAGCATGTTCTATGGCCCCACACTGTTTTCGAAGAGTAGACAGAGGGCTTCCCTGGCAGTCCAGTGGTTGGGAGTCAGTCTTGCTCTGCAGGGGACACCAGTTTGATCCCTGGTCAGGAGGATCCCACAGAGCAACCAAGCCCCTGTGCCACAGTTACTGAGCCCATGTGCTGCAACTACGGAAGCCCACGTGTCCTTGAGTCCATGTCCCACAACAAGAGAAGCCGCTGCAATGAAAAGCCCTCACACTGCAACTGGAGAATAGCCTCTGCTTGCTGCAGCTAGGGAAAGCCTGCATGCAGCCAAAATAATGAAAGTAAATAAATAAAATTATAAAGACAAGAAAAGTAGACAGAGTAGGTAATGTTTATAATAAGGAGATTTTGCATAAAAATCAGAATTTCAGGTGTTCTTTGAAAACTGGAATGGTTCATCAGCAATGAACCTGTGTTGCCACATGGCAACAATGGCTCAGAACTGAATCACACCTGCCCCTTGAGGCAGGTCTATGTGCCTGAGCTCCTCAAGGCACTCTTCCTGTGGTGTAGATGGTGCTGTCTCCAATGGCATTCATGTGTATTTCCTGCCTGGTCCTTCTGGGCATTTTATTTGGTTGCCCGTGCTTTACCTGCATGAGTCTAGAGTGGAGTATCTACAGGACTAACAGATGTGGCTCTAGCTGATGTTGTCCAGCTCAACTGATCAGTTGCATTTTGATTTGTTTTTAGCTTAACCAAATCTCAATCTTTCTGTTCTGTCTCACTAAAGACCTCTTCCATACCAGAGGCTTTGTGTTGGAGAAAAAGGAGGCGAGGAAAAAGGAAAATTCTGTCCTAGTAAACAAAAAAGGAAACCGAGGCTCAGAGGTTAAGAAACTCGTCAAGGTGTGTTGCAGAAGAAAGACACCCATATGGTCCTTTTTGGCATCTCCACTGCACCACAGCTGCGGTCATTTCTGCTTCACTGACCCAGTGGGCACCGCTGATCCACATGAGCAACAAATTGCACACCTGAGTGTATGTTTCTGAAATATACGTTGTCTCCCTAGGATGACAAGTTAGACAGAAGCTCCAGCCCAAGTAGATTCGCAGCTGCTTTTCCAGGGCCAGCCGTGGGTGAACAGCAGCAGTGACAAAGAAGAGAAGGAAGGCGAGAGTCTGTCTTCATAGCCATCCTGAAACATTTCAGTCTCTTCTAGAGGTGCCCAGGGGTTAATTCAGGGGAAAGCAGGGCAGTAGCTCATTCAAATATTCCTGCTCTTACCCTGCCCACCATTCTTTCTTAACCAGAGGGAAAGATGGTTGCTATGATGGATGGATGGATGAACCAATGGATCGATGATTCCTTTCAGGGAATTTTGTAAGGCTCTTCCATGTGTTCCTAACAGAAAACATTTTGATTTAACACTTAAGGGTCAAATATCAAGGCTGAAAAAGCAAAGATACTCTGTCTCCCAAAAGAAGGAAGTACAGTGGAGATTAAGAGCAAGGATTTAGAGTCATTTGCTCCTTAGTATCATCTTTGAGCCTTAGTGTCTTCATGTATAAGTTGATAACAACAGTACCTTTCTCAAAGAAAGGGTTTTCCCACCTGGGTATGCACATCCTCCTTTAAAATAATCTCTGGATTACTCATAATACCTAATACATTATAAATGCTAGCTCCAATACTTTGGCCACCTGATAAGAAGAGCCGACTTATTGGGAAAGACCCTGAAGTAGATAGAAGGCAGGAGGAGACAGGGACGACAGAGGATGAGATGCTTGGATGGCACCACTGACTCAATGGACATGAATTTGAACAAGCTCCAGGAGATGGTGAAGGACAGAGAAGCCTGATACGCTGCAGTCCATGGGGTCACAAAGAGTCAGACATGACTAAGCGACTGAACAACAACAACAAATAATTGTAAATACAATGTAAATACTGTGTAAATAGTTGCGGGTATGAGGCAAATTCAAGTTTTGCTTTTTGGAACTTTCTGGAATTTTTCCACTTGTGTTCAATCCAGGGTTGTTTGAAACTGCAGATGCAGAACCTGTGGTAACAGAGAGCTGGCTGTACTTTCAGCTGAGTCCTGTCACTTGTTGGTTATTTTAGCTGCCTTTAGTTACTTGAATGAGTCTGAGCCTCAGCTTTTCATCCATAAAACAAGAATTATTCTGTGAATTTCATTTGGTATTGTGATGATTTTGAAATTGCCAATAAGGAAAGTGAAAGAAAGTGAAGTCGCTCAGTCATGTCCGACTCTTTGCAACCCCATGGACTGTAGCCTACCAGGTTCCTCCGTCCATGGAATTTTCGAGGCAGTAAGGAAGGGCTTTGTAAATGGAAAAGCATTGTACAAACGTCAGGGCTGATTGTTGATGGCTTTTTCACCTGGCAGCCACAGTGGACTGTTCATCATTCCTTTGCTGAAGATTCCTGCAGTGCTTCCCTGTTGCACTTAAAATCCAAACCTCTTAATAATGGTTCACTGGACTTTATATGCCTGCCCTGGGCATCCACTCTCCTTTGTTTCTCCAAAGACTAAGCCATTCCTACCTCAGTGCCTTTGAACTTTGTTACATCTGCTGGAAATTCATGGCTGGCTCCTCATTTTTATTGAGGTCTAGTCTCAGAAGCCATCTTCACAGAGGCCACCCTAGACCACCCACTCCATGAAACTGTCTGCCCCAGCCACTCTCCCACCTTGTTTGTTTCCCCAGGGTTATTTGTCACAATCCAAACATGCCTTGATCATTTATTGTCTGTTTGTTGCCCGTTCTCCTCCCCACTGTAAGTTCCTCCCCAGGGGATCTGGTGTGCCTCTTCAGTTTTATCAGTGCTTCAGAGAATGCCAGATATTGAGAGGTGCTCAGTAAAAAAATCGTTGGTCACATTTAACTACAGGCCCACAAACCCCCAACACTTCTCACAAAAGTCAAAGAAGGTCCATTCATGGGAAAAATGTTTATAATTCACCTCGGACTTCTAAACTAGGAGCATTCTGAATTGAGTTATATTCACTGAACACCTGCTGACTACATGATTTAAGAGTCAGAATACTTTAAGAGTCTGACTCAGAATACTGAGTCAAAATATTACCAAGCAGGGAAAGCAACAAGTTTGGTTTGTACCCTGCAATACCAGTCAAGGCAGAATACATGAGGCTCACAGTTGTGTGGTCAGACAAAGACAGGGGCAAGGGCATTTCAGAGGAAACTTGTGGGCGGCGAGTGGACTCTTTGAGAAGCAAAGCCAAGGGGGCGCCGAGAAGGCCTTTGCCGAAATTGGCAGGCAGTGGCTGGTTAGTGAGGCAATTTGCGCCTGGCTGGCCCTGGCAAGCGATGTGTGTCCGAGGGAGGTGTCGGCAGATCCGTGACGCCCCTTGGTGTTCTGCAAACTGCTACTGCTGCTTAATGAGCCAGTCAGACATTAAGTGCCTCCTACACTATGGCAGCATTTGCAAATGAGCAGCTGAAGGAACATACTGGAAAGCAGAGGAATTGAGTCTTGACCAAGTCTTCCATATCCTGCCTTCTCCACCCCATCTCTTTGATCTTAACATCTAACACAGTCTCCTTGTTCACTTTGCTTCCAATCCACTCAACCCAGCCTCCCTCAGGGCCTTTGCACTGGCCGGTCCTTCTGCCTGGAACTCTCTGCCATCACACCTGGCTGACTCACCGATATAGTTCATGTCTTTGCTTTAATGTGGCCTCCTCAGAAAGGCCTTCTCTAGCCACTCTATCTAAAAAGAGCACCAGTCCTCCAGCCACACTCAAGTTCCTTACCCTCACTTATTTTTCTTCAAATAAAACTGATAGTTTATTACTATCATCCATTTGTTTGTTTGCTTACTGGCTGTCTCCAATCCACTCATTACCCTCCTATCCCTACCAGTCTAGTTTAAATTTCTGGATAGGGACAATGTTTGTCTTGCTTAGAGCTATATTCCCGTTAGAACCATGCTTAACAGACTATCGATAACAGTTGATTCAATTGAATAAACATGGTTCAGTTGAATTTACGGAATGAATGGGTAGATGAATGAATGAATGAGACAAGGTTCACGATGGACTGGGTTATGAAGGGCACTGAATACCAAAGGTGAATAAAGAAGGGCAGGTGGTCGAGGGTAGAGAGCGTGTGACTGAATGTAACGAAGCAGGAAAGTCTCAAGATGAAGAGGAGAATTTTAAGGGTTTTATCAGGTCCAGGCATATCCATCCCACACTAAACGTATACACATATATATTAATGTAGAAGATGCAAACAAGATTCAAGATGTTGATAATTATCACTTCTGAAATTATTTGGTCACAGATACATTTGTTAAACTGATTAAACAAGGAGGCTACTGAACTGAGGTGGAATAAAGCTAGGGTATTATTTGACTGGCTAAAGCAATTGGCTGATTTGGGAAAGCCCAGTTGGGTATGTATGATCTGTGGTCCTTGTGTTTTGATTTCTTAACCATGAGGCATTTACAGGTTTTGGTTTGCTTATGTTGACAGACACAGAGTTCCCAAATCTCTAGGAATTTCTGGGGTGATAGGTTTTCTAATAAGGCAACTCTTGATGGGCTCCTAGATGGGGGCTGGTCACCAGAGAGACCAAGTCATGATTAGAAGCTTGAAACTTTCAGCCCCATCTTCCATCCCCCAGGAAGTGGGCAAGAGCTGGACACTGAGCTAATGATCCACTGTGCCTCTGTAATGAAGCCTCCAGAATAATCCTCAAAGTACAGGATCTGAAGAGCTTCCAGGGCCGTGAACACATTTTTTGCAGAGAGGGTGGAGCAGCCCAAGTCCACAGGGACAGAAGTTCCTGTGCTTGGGACCCTTCTAGACCTTACCTTATGAAGCTCTTCATCTGGTTATTCATCCATATCTTCTATTGTCTTCTTTATTACATAGTAAGCTGGTAAACCTAAGTGTTTCTCTGAGTTCTGTGAACTGTCCTAGCAAATTATTAAACCCCACTTTACAGCCAGTTGGTCAGAAATACCAGAGACAAAATGGAACTGGCAATTGGTCTCTGAAGTAGGGTCAGTCTGTGGGACTGAGCCCTTAACTTGTGGGATTTGATGCTAATTCCACGTAGATGGGCTTCCCTGGTGGCTCAGACAGTAAAGAATCTGCCTGCAATGCAGGAGACCCAAGTTCAACCCCTGGGTGGGGAAGATCCCCTGGAGGAGGAAATGGCAACCTGCTCTAGTAATCTTGCCTGGAGAATTCCATAGACAGAGTAGCCTGCTGGGTTACAGTCAGAGATCAGGACTGAATTGAACTTTAGGATATCCAGCTAGTCAGAGAACTGGCTGGTGTAGGAATAAATTCATACATCTCGTGTCAGAAGTGCTGTGAGTGTGGTATTTGTGTAAGAGTAAAGGAAATGGGTATTTCTCCGAGGTAATGCAAAACTCTAGGCAAAGCACTACCACCACTTCTATTCAGCATAATACTGTATTGGCAGTCCTAGCTACAGCCACGCAAAAGAAATAAAAGGTATCCAGACTGGAAAGAAAGAGGTAAAACTGTCATTAAATGCAATGACATGATACTCTATATAGAAAACCCTAGGGACGCCACACAAAAGCTATTAGAACTGATAAGAAAATTCAGCAAGGTAGCAGGATAGAAGATGAATATGCAGAAATCTGTTGCATTTCTTTACATGCACAATGAAAGAAGAGAAAGTTAAAAAAAAAAAAAAAAACTTTTAAAATCATGTTAAAAAAATACCTAGGGATAAACCTGACCAAAGAGCTGACTGACTTATACTCTGAAAATTATAAAACATTAATAAAGGAAACTGAAGATGATTGAAAGAAATGGAAAGATAGTCCATGCTCTTGGGTTGCAAGAGTTAATATTGCTAAAATGGCCATATTGGACTTCCCTTGTGGCACAGTGGGTAAGAATCCACCTGCCAATGCAGGGGATGTGGGTTCAGTCCCTGGTCTGGGAGGATTCCACATGTCATGGAGCAACTAAGCCTGTGCACCACAACTTCTGAACCTGGGCTCTAGGTCCCGAAAGCCACAACTACTGAGCCCGTGTGCTCCAGCTCCCGATTCCCATGCACCCAGAGCCTGTGCTCCACAGCAAGAGAAGCCACCAGATGAGAAGCCTGCACAGCACAACAGAGTAGCCCCTGCTCTCTGCAACTAGAGAAAGCCAGTGCTCAGCAACAAAGATCCAGCACAACCAAAAATAAATAAATAAATTAATTAATTACAAGAGAAAGTGGCCATACTACCCAAAGCAATCTACAGATTTAATGCGATCCCTATCAAATTACCCATGACATTTTTCACTAAAGTAGAACCAGGAGGTTGAGATGAACAGATTTCACACTTTTATATATAAAATAAACAACAAGGGTTAACTATATAGCACAGGGAACTACAGTCAATATATTGTAAGAACCAATAATGAAAAAGAATCTGAGAAAGAACATATATATTCAAACTGAGTCACTTTGCTGTGTACCTGAAACTAACACAGCCTTGTAAATCAACGGTACTTCTATTAAGACATTAAAGAAAAGCCTGGGCAAAGCAACTTAAGGCTCAAACGTATGCGATAGTAATAATTGTTCAACATCACATTGGACCAAGAGATTTGGATTGAAACCCTTATTAGGGAGCAACTAAAAGTTGAACTGAGTCATTCCCTTTGAAGTATGTATGACAGAATTCAGACTAGTATTATCTTCCAAGCAGCTAACTATTGAATGCAGAGGAGGGAGAAGGTAAGCGCCTGGGCCCAAATCAAGTACACCAAAGCCTGTAGTGCCCCTTTCCCAGATCCTCGATGCTCATCCACTACGGCCTGAGAGATTACCGTTGGCCTTCCTGAGGCCCCCTGATATCACAGTCCAGTTGCTATCTACCCCAACCTGCTCTGGAGCCTCGGGGAGGCCAGTCACAGCCCCACTTCAGAGGGGCCCTCCTACCTTTCCAGTAAAGCTACCTCCAGCATTTCTGGTGAAGGAACTGCTCCACCAGCCACAGGACATTGCCGTGTACTTGGTACCCAGAACCACTTCCCATCAGTCATCCACCTCCAACTGCTCTGGCGCCATAGACATGGAGATTCATATCCACAACAAAAGATGTGAAACTTGCCCTGTGTTTTCTGCTAAGTGAATGAGTCTTCTGGCTTGTTGTTGCTATTGTTGTTCGTCTTTAATCTTATCCTCTCACTGGAGAGAAAGTGATGAGGAGAAACAAGTTCCAAAAAGAAAAAAACCGAAAACCTCCTAAAACAAAACAAAAAACTCCAAAAGAGTGGCCAACCTCATTAAGGGCTCTCAAGCCTTTCGGATGGAGACATCTCAGAAGGGGTGTGCCACCTCTCTCCAAATATGTGAACTTTCCATGTAGACCAAAGATCAGATTTAAATTTCCTGTGATTCTGGAGAGCACAGCAAGAAACAAGCAATGACCCCAGAGAGATAGCCTTTGACTCAATGAAAAGAAGAAATGTCCATCAGCCGGAACTTTCTGAAAATTAAATGGGCCACTTAGTCAGGTAGTAAGTCCTCTGTCCTTGGAGGTATTCAAGACTGGGCAAGGTATGTGGTCCTATATTTCATTCTACCATATATATAACAAGGGATGTTACATACGCTTGCTGCTCCTGAGGAAGGTCTGGATGCTGGGAGTAGGGGGACAGAGATAATATGACTACACAATAAAAGCCTGACTTAGCAGTTCAGTATGTGGGTATTGAGTGCTTATATCCACCAAGCGCTATATTAACTACTTTGCATGCATGATATCATTTAGCCCTCACAGCAGTCTGAGGCATGGAGTCCTTTAATCACTATCCTGTTAGAGACAGGAGACAAAAGAATGTGAAGTAACTTGCCCAAGATTGCACAGCTAGGAAGTGCAGATCTGGAACTCAAATCTTAAACTATTCCCCACTCTGCTATGGTCCCATCCTCACCTCTGCTCTCTTCTTCTCTACCTCCCTGCTCCCTTCTGTTAGAGCATAATAACTACAGGAGTATGATGACGCAATGTCCCCCAAGGAAGTTCATTGGAATGGGCCCTAACCCAGAACAGCAACGCTAACAACACAAAACACCCAAATCCGGGAAGTTACTACACTTGAGTACAATTTGCAAATCACCAAGAGAGAGTCTTCCTACAAAGTGAGAGTCAGTTTTTAAATGCCCACATCCTCTAGCCTCACTCTCCTCCCCAAGGATTCTTCTGGCCTGGCTGGGGAGGGGGGAAATCCCTTTGCCTTCATTTGCATCATTCTTGAGAGGAGGAAAGTGAGCAAGTGTGAAGTTCCTCTCCGGAGAAGAGTCAGAATCACACCTTCAACTTGACCAGCCAAGACTGTGGGAATCTGGCTAAAAGGTCCAAAGCGAGTCAAACTAAGTGGTCAATGTTTCCCCCAAAGACTGTAGCACTGATCCTCTGCAAAGAGCATGAGTGCGTCCCATCCACTTACAAGAAAGGAGGGCACATTGCAGGTCACCAAAAAGAAAACCGGAAAGAATGGTGTTTCTGGTTTTTTTAATTGAGAGCTAATTGACATATGTTAGTTTTAGGTATACAACATAATGATTCAATATTTGTATGTACTGTGGAATGATCACCAGCATCCTAGTTAACATCCATCACCACACACAGTTACACATTCTTTTTTCTTGTGATAAGAACTTTTAAGATTCACTCTCTCAGTAACTTTCAAATGTACAATCCAGTATCATATGCTGTAGTCATCAGGCTATATGTTACATCACTGGGACTTTGCTTTTTAACTGGAAGTTTGCACCTTTTGACTCCTTTCACCCATTTCGCCCACTCCACACCACCCGCTGACCCCCCACTAACCTCTGGCAACCACCACAGATCTGTTTTCTGTATCTCTGAGTTTGGGAGTTTTTTTGGATTTTTGCTTTAAGATTCCATGTGTGAGACCACACAGTATCTGTCTTTCTCTGTCTGACTTATTTCACTTAGCATAACACCCTCTAGGTCCATCTATGCTGTCGCAAATGGTAAGATTTCCTTCTTTTTATGGCTAAATAATATTCCATCATATATATGGGCCACATCGTCTTCATCCATTCATCATGGACATTTAGGTTGCTTCCATGTCTTGGTTATTGTGAATTGTGCTGCTATGAACAGAGGGCTGCATGCATCTTTTCAAATTATAGTTTTGTCTGGATATATGCCCGGTAGTGGGATTGCTTGGATCATATGGTAATTTCCTTGATTTTTTGAGGAACCTCCATGCCTTTCCATTGTAGCTGCACCTTTTACATCCCGGCATTTTAATGTGCTTCCACCCACACTGGACTGCAGTTGTGGGCCACAGACAGGAGGTCTCTGAGATGCCATCACCCGTCAAACCATGCTCCCTCCAAGATTCAGGGAGCCCTGGGACTGTGAAATGTTACCCCCCAACTGCATCCATAGAACCACAGATAATTTATGTGGGGTTAGGTCCTTTTCTAAAGCATTTCTCTACATCTTAAAGGCAGTTTCTTACAAGGATCTGAGGGTCTTAATGGGTTTCCCAGGTGTTGCTAGTGGTAAAGAACATGCCTGCCAATGCAGGAAATGTAAGAGACATGGGTTTGAGCCCTGGGTCGGGAAGATCCGCTGGAGGAGGGCATGGCAACATACTCCAGTATTCTTGCCTGGAGAATCCCATGAACAGAGGAGCCTGGTGGGCTATAGTCCATAGGTTTGCAAAGAGTCAGACACAAGTGAAGCAACTTAGCATGCACACACAAGGCTCTTAAAATCCCAAAATCATGATATGATCTGCTGCTGCTGCTGCTGCTAAGTCGCTTCAGTCGTGTCCGACTCTGTGTGACCCCATAGACGGCAGCCCACCAGGCTCCCCCGTCCCTGGGATTCTCCAGGCAAGAACACTGGAGTGGGTTGCCATTTCCTTCTCCAATGCATGAAAGTGAAAAGTGAAAGTGAAGTCACTCAGTCGTGTCCAACTCTTAGCGACCCCATGGGACTGCAGCCGACCAGCTTCCTCCGTCCATGGGATTTTCCAGGCAAGAGTACTGGAGTGGGGTGCCATTGCCTTTTCTGGATATGATCTAGAGGTCATGTTGTATTAACTTTTTCCAACTTCTTCTTCCCTTGCACCACCTCATGAAGCATCTACTTATCTGTGGGTCCCTGATCTAGGGTGCTGGGGTTGTGCCCAATCCCAAATCATCCCCTTCTCCTCCAGCACCCTGGGGTGGCCTGGATTGACTTTTGTTCAGCAGGAGAATAAAAATAATTTGCATCCCCACAAAATGGCAAAACCAAGCAGAGTATGTGTGACTCTTTCTGACCTCCCAGGGACCCTGGGCCACTGTGGCCCCATGCTGCCGGGGAGGAGAGAGAATGACTTAGCAGCACAAGGGCGATGCGTCATTAGAACAACAAGGCCAGCAGCAGCAGCGCTGCCCGGCCTTATCAGGGCGGGAGGCCTCGCTGGATTCTATTAATTGCTGAATGCTGTTGGGTTTGGCAGATACAGGAAGCAGTTTACATGGCTACACAGTGCCCCGGCTCACAGTCTCTCTGAAATGGTATTATTGTAGTGGGATAATGGTGATTAGGGACAGTTCCCGGAGGAAGACCAGGCCTTTGATGATTGAGTCACTTCCTCCCCACTCCCTCCAGTGCGATAGGGCAGCTCGCCCCACAGACACACACCCTTTGCTGGCTGGACAGTCCCACGCCCCATGGCAAGGTTCCCAAGCAAGGCAGCTGGGAGCCTCATCAGGGCCACGATCGTGGGAGAAGTGGGAGCAGGCTGGAGACCGCCCCTTTCCCCAGTTCTATTTTAGGTCAAGGTGACAGGCAACCTAGTTAATGATTTCAATTGTGTGTCCCTAACTCCTGTGACAGCATGGACTTTGGAACCGGGAGACCAGGTTCTATGTTTTCTGGTTGTGTGAGCTGGAGAAGTCCTCTCTTTGAGCCTCAGTTTCCCCATTGGCAAAGTGGTGGTGATAAGAGAATCTACCCCAAAGGACGTTCTGAGGATTAAATGGGATTCCTTTAATGTTGAATAAATAGTAGCTGTTATTATTACTGCTGTGGTTGGTGTTAAGAACACCTCCCCTCCCTGTGCCCACATCCACCCTCTCTTCCCCCAGAGTCTAGAGGGCAGGTCACATTGTCTTGAGAGAAATGTAGCTGCCTCCAAGGGGAAGGCTGGAGAAAGATGAGGCTGCCTAGAGTGAAGGCCTGCAGCGGGGTAGATCGGAGTCTTGGCTTCCTTAGGGGCCACTTCTGGGCCCAGAGCTCACCCAGAAACACAGCCCATCGCCCTCAGCCTGCACTTGAGATGTGGTCTTCTTTACCACCGGGTGCTGTCCTGGTCTACCCACTCTGCCAAGGGCTTGTCTCCAGGACATCTTCTCAAGAGCCATTCAGCATCCTGTTCATCTCAGCCTTCAGCGGGCTTCCGCGAGAAAAGCACCCCTTTGTACATCTGGGTGGGAGCAGTGTTTGCCCTAACAAGGGACTCCACCCTATTATTAGAAGCCAGAGTGGACCCTGCAACTGCCCTCAGACACGCATTGGGGTGGAGAGAGGTGCAGTGAAGCTGGCAGGCCAAAGATGGGACAAAAACTGAGTGGCTGACAGTATGGGTGGGTTTCAGAGTCAGACGTCTTGGGCTCACCTCTGCCACTAACTACTTGTGTGCTCTTAGGAAAGTCACTTTTCCTCTCAGTGCCTCAGTTTCTTCATCTGGTAAATGGGGATAAAAGTACCTCAGAGTGCTGTGGTCAGGATGAAATTAGGTACTTATGCAAAATACTTAGTATAGTCCCAAACACATAGAAAATAATATATGGCAGCCAAAAGAGATGACCCAGATGAGCCAAGGAGAGCTCTGAACACTACCGACAGGCTCCAGGCTCCAGAAAGGGCAGAGTTCCCGCTGTCCCAGAGATGCTTCTGGAACCTAACATGCTTTAGGAACTGCCAGCCAGACCCAGAGTCCCCGAGACAGTGGCAATATCCAGTAACCTGTCAAGGGCAGATATCATGTTGGTTTTGCTCACCTCTTTACCCTCAATACCAAGCATATTTGTTTCCCGTGGCTGCTATAGCAAATTACTGCAGACTTAATGGCTTAAAACATCACCAGTTGGACTTCCCTGGTGGTGCAGTGGATAAAAATCCACCTGGCAATACAGGCGACGATCCCTGGTCTGAGAAACTTCCACATGCCACAGAGTAACTACTGAGCCCACGCACCTAGAGCCTGTGCTCCGTAAGAGAAGCCACCTAATGAGAACTGCAACCAAGAGTAACCCCCACTTGCTGGAACTAGAGAAAGCCCGCACAAAAGCCATGAGGACCCAGAGCCCCCAAAAAGAAAAAAAAAAAAAAACAACACTCCTAAGGTAACACCACTCAGCTATTGTCTTACCATTATGTAGATCAGAAGCCTGAAGTCGGTCGCATGAGGTGAGAATCAAAGTGTTAAAGGGCAGCCTTTTTTCTGGAGGCTCTGGGAAACTGTCTAGAGGCTGTCTGAACTTCCGGGCTCCTGGCCCCTTCCTCCATCTTCAAAACCAGCAGCATAGTGTCTTCAAATTTGAGTCTGATTCCCACTTACAAGGACTCGTGATCACACCGGGCTCACCTGGATTAGGCTGCTCTCCCCAGCCCAAGGGCAGTAATTAACTCCATCTGTGAACTTAATCCCCCCTTTGCTATATAGCATCTATATCCATCTAAGGATTCGAATATGCATACTTTGAGGAGTCATTACTTAGCCTACCACACCCAGTAGGAAGGAAAGTAGACAAAAGCCAGATAATAACGCTGAGTGGGCACCACTTTAGGGCTGAGCTTCCTATAAAGGAAGGACAGAAGATCTTGCCAGTATGCAAGACATTCACATGTGAGAACAGTCTCGAGCACATGACAAGTGATTACAACGTAGAGTGGTAACAGGATACAACAGCCCTTAGGAGATGAAGCGCCTCGGGCCAGTGCTCAATGACTCATAATATTTATTCAATAACTATTTTGAGCATCAATTAGGTGCGAAGTGCTCAGGAGGCAATGATGAACAAGATTACTGTTTCTGTCCTTCAGGAATCTAAGAGCTCAGGAAAATCCCCTGGAAGAGGTAAGGATGGAGCCAGGCTTAGACAGGAGAAGGCCAAGAGTTTGGAGTGAGGATGATGGTTTGGAAAGGTAGTCTGCATAGGTTACAAGCACAGAATCCACAGCCAAGATCTCCTGGGTTCAGAATCTGGCCCTGCCATGTATCAGCTATTCGAACTTTAGAAAGTTTCTTGGAAATTCTCTGGTGGTCCAGTGGTTAGGGATCTAGGCTTTCATTGCCAAGGACCCAGGTTCAATCCCTGGTTGGGGAAACTAAGATCCCACAAGCTGTGTGGTACAGCCAAGAAAAAAAAAAAAAAGAGAGAGAGAGCAAGTTTCTGAACTCCTTTGTATCCCAGTTATCTCATTTAAAAATAGGAATTGGGACTTCCTTTGTGGTCCAGTGGTTAAGACTCTGTGCTCCCATTGCAGGGGGCATGAGTTCAATCCCTGGTTGGGAAACTAGGATCCCTCATGCTACAGGGCATGACCTAAAAAAAAAAAATTTCCTTGTTAAAAAAAAAAACAAACTGGGAACAATAATAGTACCCATGTCACAGAGGTGTTTGGGAAAACCACACAACTAAGTATATGAGAAGTGCTTGGTGCAGTATCTGGCACACTGCAAGTGCTATATAAAGGTTAACTAACATTATTGTCCACTTCTTATCCTTCTGATGGTCTTAAAAGAGCAAGCAAGGGGTGAGGCATAGCCCAGCAGATCCTGGAAAGAAGACAGTTAAGCCAACTAATGATCTCTAGTAGGAATGCTCATTTAGGGGTAGAATTTTCCATTTTTAAATTCTCCCAGGGTGGAGGGTTCAGGATAGGGAACACATGTATACCTGTGGCGGATTCATTTTGATATTTGGCAAAACTAATACAATTTTGTAAAGTTTAAAAATAAAATAAAAATTAAAAAAAAACATAAAACAGAAGCAACAAATTGTAAAAAATTCAAAAAAAAAAAAAAAATAAATTCTCCCAAGGTGGGGAAAAAATGCAGTATTTAATGATGACTATTGGGTGACAACCTTCCTTCATGCAAATTTCCTCGTGACCCCCTAATGTAAACAGTTCAAGCCGCACAGAGTTTGACCTGAATAAGCTTGGACTTGCCCCAGGCGGACCAAATCTTGGCCTTGATCTTCACAGGTCCCTGGCCCCAGATACTGAAAGGATTGGGGGCAGGAAAACCAGAAGCTCCATGCCCAGGCTGGCATAGAGGGGTCCAGATTCCCTGGGGAAAGGCTCCTTTGGCCATTGGACTCTTGTACCAAACAAATCCGGAAACATTGATTTGGTTTACGGGGTGTCCTAAATGCCCACTCCTCCTTAAACTCAGGGCCAGTGGTTGATTAGTGAGCAAACGTCTCCATTATCAAGGACGGAGGGCTAAAACTGGATTTATTTAAAGTGTTTTCTCTTTGGAGGTGCAGTAATTGCTCTCTGATCAGACAGGAAGTCCTATTGCTCGAAAGGAGCCAGTGTTATCAAGAGAAAACATATCAACGCCTGTCCTCTTGGAAAGGGAATTGTGAGTAATCAACAAGGCCCCTCTCCAGCTGGCCGTGGGGCCTTTGTTCAGATGGTGGACAGGTCAGGGAAAGTTTGAGCAGACAGTGCTCTGAAGGGGCGGGTGCAATTCCAATCCTTTCTCTTCATACTTTCCTCTCCAGGGGACAGGCTTTCCCCCCCGGGAAAGGCGCTAATGGGGTAAATCGTTCTGAAGCCATCAGACAAGTCTGATTACATCACTCTCCTACTTGAAACCCATCAAGGGCACCCTGTTACCTTCAGGTTCGAGACCAGTTCTTTGATACGGCTTACGAAGCCCGTCATCACCTGGGTTTGGTGGTCCATTGCTTCCTCTAGCTTTATCATCACTCCCAACCAGTACTCTCTTTTCTACTTTTCTCAGTGTGTGGAAAGTACACTCACCACGCCAGGAGCACCGTCTCTACACATTATGGTGTGTTGGGTCTAAGACATTATCCATGAGCTCAGGAGACTGAATATACAGACATCAGAGGGAGCTCCAATAGAAGTCACAAAATGAATGAGACAGTCCTGATTGTGACAAAATTTCCCAAGCCAGCCCCACTGTCTAGCAACTTTCTGTGTGTTCTCTTTTTTTAACTTTTTGTTTTGTGTTGGAATATAGCCGATTAACAATGTTATAACAGTTTCAGGTGGGCAGCAAAGGGACTCAGCCATACGTAAACAAGCATTCATTCTCCATCAAACTTCCCTCCTATCCAGGCTGCCATGTAACATTGAGCAGAATTCCCTGTGCTATGCATAGGTCCTTGGTTACTCATTTTAAATATACAGCAAGGACATGTCCATCCCGAACTCCCTAACTATCTCTTCCTCCCATTCTTTCCCCAGGCAAGTTTTCGTTCTCTGTTTCTGTTTTTCTCTATGTTCTTAGTCTAGTCTGTATGCTTCTTGAGAACAGGAGAAATTTCTGATACCTCTGTTCTCACGAGAAGATACAATGGAAGGCAGGAATGATGATACTGATAGCAGGTGTTTAGTAGGTGACACCATGAATGAGTATCATTTATTGAGCACGTACTATGCTCCAAGGAGGTTCCCAGGTGGTACAGTGGTAAAGAATCCATGTGCCAATGCAGGAGATGCAAGAGATGCGGGTTCAATCCCTGGATTGGGAAGATCCCCCTGGAGTAGGAAACCCACTCCAGTATTCTTTCCTGGAAAATTCCATGGACACAGGAGTCTGGCAGGCTACAGTCCATGAGGTTGCAAAGAGCTGGATGTGACTGAGTAACTGAGTGCGTGTGCACACTCAACTAAGTGTATTTGCACGCACGCACACACACACACGTATACACACACTATGCTCCAAGATGCGTGTTAAAGACTTTGTGTGCCTTGTCTTATGAAATCTTCACAATGACCCTAAGAGGTAAGTTTTATTATCCCACCTTTATAGATAAGAATGTCAAGGCTGGTGGAGATGGTCGTTTGCCCAGGGTTATACATCCAGGAAACTCAAACCTAGGCTTTCCTAAGCCCAGACCCATCCAGAACTCAAAGGCATACAAATCCCTATATGTGGATGTGCGGACGTGTGCATGCAGGGTCTCCAGCCTGGGGAGGGGGGAACCAGGAAAGACAGGACAGATGTAATCAGGGTAGGGCCTCTTTTGTTTGGCTTCACTTCAAACAAAGACGACAGCAGGGAAACTGAAGCCCCCACTTCCCTTCTCTGAAGACCAAAGCACAGCCAAAAATAGGAGTGACAGGAAACATTTGATCCCAATGTGTTAAATGAGCACAAACATCCTGCCAGCTTTGCCATCGGGGAGTGCCCGAGAGCAGCTGCTACACGCAGGCCAGTCAGGAGGCCAGCCTGCGGGGCAGTGCCCGGCCAGACCCCTCATGTCGACGTGGCTCTGGGTCTGCTGGCAGAGCTCCAGGGTTCTTAGAACAACGGACAGGAGAGCACACAGGCTGCTTAGAGAGGATTATGGCCCAAAGAATGCACCTCGCAGACCTCCAAGCTCGGGAAGCCCCAGCTGCTTGCTCTGAACGAGCTTCTTGGACTGTCTACTCAGAGGCCACACTTCCCAGATGACAGAAAACAGTGCAGATGCTAAGGCAGACCTCTTCCTGGGAGACACTGAACTCTGCTGACAGCTGTCCCTCGATTAAGGACTGCTTGATGGCCTCGCTAAACTTTCCTTAGATTTAGGGCCCATCTAAGACACTTCCACTTACCCTTCCTCTTCTCTTCTTGCATTGTGGTCTGAGGACTGTCTCAGCCTTTCTCAGCTCACCCTTCATTTTCTCTCACAGGAATTTCTCCTCTAAAGTCTTTGAATTGTTCAACAACCCCTTTTTGCCATCTGCTTCTCAGAGGACCTGGGCTAACTCAGAGATCACCTAGTAATTGCCTCATTTTATAGTTGAGAGATTGAAGCTCAGAGAGGCAAAGGGATTTTCCTGAGGTCACACAGTAAACTCTTGCAGAGCAGGAAAGGGTTTTCCCAGCCCTCAGGTCATATCTGTTGACTTTGCCTCATGTATGTTTGGAGTGGGAGGGAAGTGATGAGGCTTGTGTGAGAGTTTCTTCAAAATAAGACCCCTCACATACTCGTGACTCCTTCTAGTCCAGTCTCTAAAGCTTGAGCCCTTAACCACATTGCTTGCCTGACCTAATAAATACGAACATACTGTTCAACTGAGAGCTGTCATTTTTGCTTTTGTAAATGGGGCTGGTAAAGTGCATAGATGTCCAGCAGCAAGTGTGTGTGTGTGTGTTTAGAGAGAGCAGATCAGAAGAAAATTGAAAGGGCTGGGGACCTTCCCAACCAGAGAAAAGGGCACATGAGCATTTGCTCAGGGCCCTCTTTCTGCTGGGGCCTAAGCTGACTTGTCAGTTAAGACGCTTCCGGCTAATTTCTTCCACACCTGCCCGGGAGCTGGGGCTGCTTCATGGCCTCCATCAGGCTAATTGCCACTGTCTCCCCAGTGACACTGAGCTCAGTTCCTGATAAGGTACTTCCTTAATAGTCTCCCATTTCCCTGCTGACACCAGAAAATGGGCCTGACTTGGCGGCCCCGCACTGAGTGGGGCAGAGCTGTCACGCCAGCCCCCCAGCCCGAACCATTAGGGGACCCAGAATCAATAGTGTTCAGGCAACCCTGGTTTCCCTGAAAGCATTCATTTGGCACGTTTGCTGTTTGTCAGGCAGTTCCTTTCTCTAATGTCCCACGGTCCATGGCTCTGGTGCCTGAGTCCCTCCTCCTTTTACAGAAAGCTGAGAAGAGTTTGCAAGCTTCAGACATTATCAGCTTGCTCTCTTCAGAACAAAAGAATTCCAGTTTTCATGGTAATTGGTGAACCACTGTCTTGGTTACAGTTCTTTGGTTGCAAGCAGCAGAAATCAACGGCAGTGACTCTAAGCAGAGTAGGGCCTAATGGGAAGTCGCTTCAGAATTCATCAATGAGGCTAGATAGCACAGGCCAAGCTTCTTAAGATTCAAGCTCAAGGGAGAGAATGGCAGCTTGGTATAGTATGGGTCACTTACCTACCCTTTGACCAAAGGTGGGTGCGAAGACTAGATGGTCTGAATTGAACAAAGGTGAGTGATGATACCAGGACAGAAGAGAATGGAGTGTGTCCAGAAACACAACAGAAGTCCACTAGATAGACAGACATCTAGGGATACAGGACCAAAGGAGGGTCTAATGACCTAGTGTATGGTAATTCAGACTCTCTTGAGCCTTCAGGTCTCTCAACTAGGCCTCTGAAAATTGCCTGACACTGAACATGTATTCAGTAAATGACAGCTAGAATCATTCAGTGCTTAAATTTTTGCCTTTAAAGCATAACTTTAAACTTTAGGCAAAGCTGAAGCACCTGGTGAAATGCTGGAGGCGTGCCCTAATTACCATCTTGAATTACATGAAGACTCCTAAGTGTTTTGACCAATTCTTTTTTAAAGATTCTTGCTAAGTTTAACAGGTAATGGAAACAGAGATTCCTCTTGCAGTCTAGAGGCTAAGACTCCATGCTCCCAATGCAGGGGGCCCGGGTTTGATCCCTGGTCAGGGAACTAGATCCCACATGCCACAGCTAAGACCCAGTACCGTCAGATAAATAAATATTTTAAAGAATAAGTCATGGAAACAAGGCATCCCTGGTGGCTCAATGGTAAAGAATCTACCTGTTAACTAGACTTATACAAGAGATGTGGGTTTGATTCCTGGGTCAGGAAGATTCCCTGGAGAAGGAAATGGAAACCCACTACAGTATTCTTGCCTGGAGAATCCCATGGATGGAGGAGCCTGACAGGGTCCAGTCCATGGGGTCACAAAGAGTTGGACACAACTTAGGGACTGAACACAATGCAAACAGTCTGAGATATTTGAAGACTTGGGTGAACCATAAAAAAAAAAATTTCTGTCTCTGGAAAGGGCTGCAGAAGAGCATGGAGGCCCCTGCTTCTTAACATATTGTTAAACAGAGTAGAATTTCATCCATGTGGGATACCTTACCAGCACCATCAGACACTGTAACTGCACTGTAACTGCTTATTTGCTTGCCTGGATCCCTTCTAGAATATAGCATATACTCAAAAAATATTTGTTGAATGAATAAATGAATGGCAGGGGGGTGGATGACCTTTCAGGATCCCTGGTTGGCTAACTGCAAAGTGTTACAGCCACTGTACCATATCAGCTTGTGGAAACGGAATCAACTCTCCTGGAGCCATTCTGGAGGCTGCAGAGCTGATCTCTTAAAGCGTTCTTATCTGAAAACTTGTGATGCTTATTGAATGGAGGGGAGAGAGAGCATGGAAGGGCTAGCAGGGAAATCTATGATTCAGAGGTGAGGCTGGGAGGACAGGAAATGGAACACAGAGGGGTGGGGGAGGGAGTTTGACAGGAAATTCCTGTGGGGACCCAGGGGTGGGTTCATGGTCAGGAACTTCATTTAGTTCTGACCTGGACACTGTTGACCAGAGGTCCCCTTCTGACCCAAATGCCCATGAGCAAGAGGCTGTAAGTTCTCCCCCGAAATCAGTGTTCAGTGGCGATACAGGACATGTCAGAGGCAATTCTTGACTGAAGGCCAGGTGGAGGGAATATATGCTACAGGGGTTCAGATGTATAGGAGATCATCAAGCCAGAGGTGGTCAAAGGAGGCTTCATGGGTGAGAAGTGGGATTCAGGCTGGTCTCATATGATGGGAGAGATTTGGATCCGTGGAGAAAAAGGAGCACAGGCAGGGACAGAGCCTGAAAAAAGCACAAAAGTAGAAAAGCACAGAGCGTGCTTCTGAGGCAAGAAGGTCCTGGCCAGCTCAGGAACATGACGAGTCAGAGAAACAGGGACACAGGGAGTCTGGGTCAAACCAAGGAGAGCTCTTTTTTTTTTCCTTCCATTTCTTTTAAAATTTTAATTTAATGTAATTTATTTTTTAGTTTTACAAAGGAGAAATTTTAATATCAAGCTAAATTACTGTTTTTGGTCCATAGATGTATATTTTATAACTTCTGTCTACATATGAATGAATATGAAAATGAACAGAACATAAACAGGAGGGAAGGAGCCAACTCTTCTGCTGTTGACCCCCCTGGTACAATCCAGTGATGACAAGAGGCTTTAGAATGGCAGACCTTAGGGTGTACAGTGCTCACCTCCATACCTCAGGCCTGGGAGGCTGCCATCCTCCTCCCTGACCAAAGTTCTGGCTTCACATGGTCTTGGCAACTCACTAAAGTTTTTCAGTTGATAGAAGGAGTATTGAATAAGTGAAACAGCCTGGATTCTACGCGTAGTTTCCATTTCTCCAAATGTTTGTGTCCTCAAGTACTTTTTTTCTTTTAAGGCTTTTAATTTTATATTGGAATAGAGCCAATTAACAAACAATGTTGTGATAGTTTCAAGTGAACAGCAAAGGGACTCAGCCATACGTATACTTGTATCCTTTCTTCCCCAAACTCCCCTCTCATCCAGGCAGCCACATAACATTGAACAGAGTTCCCTGTGCTATACAGTAGGAACTTGTTAGTTATAGCTTTTAAATATAGCAGAATGTACATGTCCATCCTAAACTCCCTATCTGTTCCCCTCATCCTTCCCCCACCACAACCATAAGTTCATTCTCTAAGTCTGTGAGTCTGTTTTTCTGTTTTGTAAATAAGTTCATCTGTATCATTGCTTTTTAGATTCTGCATATAAGAGACGTCATATGATATTTCTCCTGATCTGTCTGGCTTACTTCACTAAGCATGACAATCTCTAGGTGCACCCATGCTGCCACAAAAGGCATTATTCAATTCTTCTGGCTTAGTAATATTCCATTGTATACATACACCACGTCTTCTTTATCCATTCATCTGCAAGATCCTGGATTTTTTTTTCTTTTTGTTTAAACATCAAAAATTTATTACAGAAATTTCAAACATTAGGAAGTTGAGAGAATAGTATAATGAATTCCTATGAACCCCTATCCAGATTCAACAGTTATCAATTTACAGTCAGTCTTTTTCATCTCCACTTGTTCTGTTCCCTTGCTTCATTCTTTTAAAGCAAATTCAGATGTCATATAATTTCAAGTGTATGTTAATTGCTCAGTCGTGTCTGACTCTTTGCCACCCCACGGATTGTATGGACTGTAGCCTGCCAGGCTCCTCTGTCCATGGAATTCTCTAGGCAAGAATACTGGAGTGGGTTGCCATTTCCTTCTCCAGGGCTCAAGCACTTGGAAGCTCATAAAGAAGAAAATCTGGGTCTCCTCTGCTTCTGCAGCCCTTACCCCCTCTACCACCCACTTCACAGTGAGGGCTCAAGCGGAAGTCCAGGACTTAATTACTATAAGACAGGGCCTTGGAGAAGGCCAGTGGAGGAGGTGGTTAGGTGAAGATATAAACTGCATGGGAATTCTGGAACAATGCATACAGCAGAGTGAGATTCTCCAGTGATTTTCTCTCTCCTGTCAGCCAGTAGAGCAGTTCAGTCAAGTGGGTTAAACTAGTAAGTTAAATAAGATTGGCTGTTTCCCTTGGGTGAAATTTTAGGGATGCTGAGAAAGCTTCCTGCCTCCAAACTGTCTACCAGATCCCTTAATTCAGCTGGATGCTGCCTAAAATTCCATAATCAAAACTCCACCTCTCAGCTAGAAGCTGTGATCAGTGACTTCTAAAGCAGTTATCAGTCCATGATATCTTACCGTGAAGGAAGGATGTGAAAGCATGTTTTGACAAGGAGGTTGAAGAAGAGGAAGATGGAACCTGAGTCCTTGAGATGGAAGATCCTCAGAGACCTAGAAAGTGCTGGAGAGAGGGCAGGAAGGAGCTGGCATGGTGACTGACTTCGCTCAGAGCAATTTTGCTGAGTTCTAGCAACTAATCCTGACACCAGCCAGACTGTCGTTATTAACAAAAACGTTTCATACACTCAATCTGATTACAGCATCAGCCAGATGATTTAAACGACTGCATTAGGCAGCTAAATCCACAGTCGTTGGCTGCTCTGACACATAGGGGAGCTTGGCTAATCTTAACATTAGCAGGTTGCAGCCCGCCGTCCACAGCTGCCCGCTCACGGGGTGAGTGATGCTGTTCTCAAGATCCCAAGGAGGCCCAAGGGCCCAAGGAGTTCGGGAGGATGGAAGTACTCATTCTTATTATAAAATCCCCTGAGAATAGCAGGCTGTTCAAAGGATCAGTGTGGGGGCCATTTTTCTTCTGAGGAACTTGCCTCCCAGTCTCACGCTGCATATTTCCTGGTCATAATAGTTTGGAGAAAAATATTGCTAAATGGCTGCATAAACAATTTTAATTGGCCTGGGCTCCCAAAATGTGCTATTTTTGTTCTGCTGCCAAGCTTGCTTTTTTACTAGCTAATTATGCCCAGCATTTAACTTTCAGCAAAAAACAGGAAATAGGGCATTCATTACTCGAGTGACAACTTTTCAACAAGCCCACATTTCAACATCCATTGTGTAATTTCCTCTCCCTAGCTTACAGTTAGTTGTTCCATCAGGCCTTCGGAAACAAACAGCTCCTTCAGTGGGGGCTGGAAGGGGCTTTGTTAAGTTTAAATGCTTGCCTATCTCCAAAGCTGGCAATGCCTGCCTATCCTGCCCTGGGGGTGGATCACTCCCATCTCTTTTAGGCTCCTTGCAGACTTTCCTCATTGTGGTTTCTTCTGGTCTAAGTTTGCTGCTAGATTGGTTTCTCCTATCAGAGCCTGGGCTGTGCCTATTTATGAATCATCCCAGTACTCCTGTGTGTTCTGGCCACACTCAGGTGGATGCCCTGTTGTCCCCTAGGGAATCACAAAAGATAGCCAACCTCAGTTTGCTAGGCAGTAACTCCTAGAAAGTGCTATAAAGCCATGTCTTGTTGTGTGTGTGTGTGTGTGCGCGCACGTGTGTGTGTGCTCAGTCACTAAGTACTGTCCAACTCTTTTGTGACTCCATAGACTGTAACCCGCCAGGTTTTTCTGTCCATGGGATTTCCCCAGCAAGAATACTGGAGTGGGTTGCCATTTCCTTCTCCAGGGAATCTTCCCGACCCAGGATTCAAACCCACGTCTCCTGCCTGAGTCTCCTGCATAGACAGGCAGATTCTTTACCACTTGAACCACCTGCGAAGGGCCATTTTTAATGTGTTTTATTTTTAAAAATTTATTGCAAAGTATATCATATATGCATAGAAAGTGCACAAATTGTTAAATATACAGGTCAGTGGGCTAGCATAAAGTAAATACCATGTGAATAGATTACTACCAGCACCCCAGAAGCCCCTTCACACACGCTCCCAATAATTACTCCCTAGGTCCTCCCCAAAGGTAACCACTATCCTGACTTCTCATACAATAGTTTAGTTTTAGGTATTCAAACTTTACAGAAGTGGAATTATATGTGTGTGTGTATATGAATGAGGCCATGTGTGTATGTTCTTATGTCTGCTTTCTTTTCTTCTACTGGGTTTTGTTGCTGTAGCTGTGCCGCACTCGTTTTCATTACTATAGTGTATGCCGCTGTATGAAGGTATCACAAGTTGTCATTCTCCTATTGGCGGACAAATGTTGTTTCTGATCTGTGACTGTTGTGCAAAATGCGGCTGTGAATATTCCTATGCATGTCCTTTAGGTGTGTGTGCACACATTTCCGCTGAGCATCAGCTAGGAGTGCGCGACTGGGCCACGCACACAGTGTGCCTGCTTGACTGTTTTGACTGCACGCAAATCGTTATCAAAGTAGTGTGGGTGAGCCGCCACTGTACTACGTCCTTATCGACCAGCGGAACTGTCTAACATGAGCACTGATTCTTCGTATTTCTTTTTCTCTTTTGTGTGTCTGCCCTCCGCTTTTACCAAAACTCAAGGCCTTCTCGAGGATGAGGTGAGTGAAAGTGACATTGCTGTCAGCTGGATCCAGGTGCTTTATCTCCTGCGCTGGCTCCTCCCAGCCAACAGGAGCTACCCCACGTCCCAGGTCAGGGGCAGAAGCCAGGAGGACCCCATGCCCGAGGGGCGGTGGCCGGGAGGAGCTACCCCACGTCCGAGGTCATGGGAGGCGGCCGAGAGTGCCAGGCTGCGACAGCGCAGGAGCAGCCAAGAGGAGCTACCCCAGCCCGAGGCTAGGGGCGGCGGCCAGGAGGAGCTACCCCACGTCCGAGGTCAGGGGTGGTGGCCGAGAGTGCCAGGCTGCGACAGCCCAGGAGCCGCCAGCTGAGAGGAGCTACCCCACGCCCGAGGTCAGGGGCGGTGGCCGAGAGGAACAACCTCACTTCCAAGGAGCGGTAGCTGCGTGGACGCAGGAGGGCCTAGAGGAGCTACTCCACGTTCAAGGTCAGGAGGGGCAGTGTTGAGGAGATACCCCTCATCCAAGGTAAGGAGCAGCAGCTGTGCTTTGCTGGAGCAGCCGTGAAGAGATACCCCACATCCAAGGTAAGAGAAACCCAAATAAGACGGTAGGTGTTCCAAGAGGGCATCAGAGGGCAGACACACTGAAACCATAATCAAGAAAACTAGTCAATCTAATCACAAGGATCACAGCCTTGTCTAACTCAGTGAAACTAAGCCATGCCCTGTGGGGCCACCCAAGACAGGTGGGCATGGTGGAGAAGTCTGACAGAATGTGGTCCACTGGAGAAGGGAATGGCAAATCACTTCAGTATTCTTGCCTTGAGAACCCCAGGAACAGTATGAAAACAGATAGGATACTGAAAGATGAACTCCCAGGTTGGTAGGTGCCCAATATGCTACTGGAGATCAGTGGAGAAATAACTCCAGAAAAAATGAAGGGATGGAGCCAAAGCAAAAACCCAGTTGTGGATGTGACTGGTGACAGAAGCAAGGTCTGATGCTGTAAAGAGCAATATTGCACAGGAACCTGGAATGTCAGGTCCATGAATCAAGGCAAATTGGAAGTGGTCAAACAGGAGATGGCAAGAGTGAATGTTGACATTCTAGGAATCAGCAAACTAAAATGGACTGGAATGGGTGAATTTAACTCAGATGACCATTATATCTACTACTGCGGGCAGGAATCCCTTAGAAGAAATGGAGTAGCCATCATGGTCAACAAAAGAGTCCGAAATGCAGTACTTGGATGTGATCTCCAAGAGACAGAGTGATCTCTGTTCGTTTCCAAGGCAAACCATTCAATATCACAGTAATCCAAGTCTATGGCCCCACCAGTAACCCTGAAGAAGCTGAAGTTGAACGGTTCTATGAAGACCTACAAGACCTTTTAGAACTAACACCCCTAAAAGATGTCCTTTTCATTATACGGGACTGGAATGCAAAAGTAGGAAGTCAAGAAACACCTGGGGTAACAGGCAAATTTGGCCTTGGAATACGGAGTGAAGCAGGGCAAAGGCTAATAGAGTTTTGCCAAGAGAACGCACTGGTCATAGCAAACACCCTCTTCCAACAACACAAGACAAGACTCTACATGTGGACATCACCAGATGGTCAACACTGAAATCAGATTGATTATATTCTTGGCAGCCAAAGATGGAGAAGCTCTATACAGTCAACAAAAACAAGACTGGGAGCCGACTGTGGCTCAGATCGTGAGCTCCTTATTGCCAAATTCAGACTGAAATTGAAGAAAGTAGGGAAAACCACTAGACCATTCAGGTATGACCTAAATCAAATCCCTTATGACTATATAGTGGAAGTGAGAAATAGATTTAAGGGACTAAATCTGATAGGTAGAGTGCCTGATGAACTATGGACTGAGGTTCGTGACATTGTACAGGAGACAGGGATCAAGACCATCCCCATGGAAAAGAAATGCAATAAACCAAAATGGCTGTCTGGGGAGGCCTTACAAATAGCTGTGAAAAGAAGAGAAACGAAAGCAAAGGAGAAAAGGAAAGATATAAGCATCTGAATGCAGAGTTCCAAAGAATAGCAAGAAGAGATAAGAAAGCCTTCCTCAAATGCAAAGAAATACAGGAAAACAACAGAATGGGAAAGACTAGAGATCTCTTCAAGAGAATTAGAGATACCAAGGGAATATTTCATGCAAAGATGGGCTCGATAAAGGACAGAAATGGTATGGACCTAACAGAAGCAGAAGATATTAAGAAGAGGTGGCAAGAATACACAGAAGAACTGTACAAAAAAGATCTTCACGACCCAGATAATCACGATGGTGTGATCACTCACCTAGAGCCAGACATCCTGGAATGTGAAGTCAAGTGGGCCTTAGGAAGCATCACTATGAACAAAGCTAGTGGAGGTGATGGAATTCCAGTTGAGCTATTTCAAATCCTGAAAGATGATGCTGTGAAAGTGCTGTACTCAATATGCCAGCAAATTTGGAAAACTCAGCAGTGGCCACAGAACTGGAAAAGGTCAGTTTTCATTCCAATCCCAAAGAAAGGCAATGCCAAAGAAGGCTCAAACTACTGCACAATTGCACTCATCTCACACGCTAGTAAAGTGATGCTTCAAATTCTCCAAGCCAGGCTTCAGCAATATGTGAACCGTGAACTTCCAGATGTTCAAGCTGGCTTTAGAAAAGGTAGAGGAACCAGAGATCAAATTGCCAACATCTGCTGGATCATGGAAAAAGCAAGAGAGTTCCAGAAAAACATCTATTTCTGCTTTATTGACTATGCCAAAGCCTTTGACTGTGTGGATCACAATAAACTGTGGAAAATTCTGAAAGAGATGGGAATACCAGACCACCTCACCTGCCTCTTGAGAAACCTATATGCAGGTCAGGAAGCAACAGTTAGAACTGGACAGGGAACAACAGACTGGTTCCAAATAGGAAAAGGAGTAAGTCAAGGCTGTATATTGTCACCCCGCTTATTTAACTTATATGCAGAGTACATCATGAGAAACGCTGGGCTGGAAGAAGCACAAGTTGGAATCAAGATTGCCGGGAGAAATGTCAACAACTTCAGATATTCAGATGACACCAGCCTTATGGCACAAAGTGAAGAGGAACTAAAAAACCTCTTGATGAAAGTGAAAGAGGAGAGTGAAAAAGTTGGCTTAAAGCTCAACATTCAGAAAACGAAGATCATGGCATCTGGTCCCATCACTTCATGGGAAATAGATGGGGAAACAGTGGAAACAGTGTCAGACTTCATTTTGCGGGGCTCCAAAATCACTGCAGATGGTGACTGCAGCCATGAAATTAAAAGACGCTTACTCCTTGGAAGAAAAGTTATGACCAACCTAGATAGCATATTCAAAAGCAGAGACATTACTTTGCCAACAAAGGTCCATCTAGTCAAGGCTATGGTTTTTCCTGTGGTCATGTATGGATGTGAGAGTTGGACTGTGAAGAAAGCTGAGTGACGAAGAATTGATGCTTTTGAACTGTGGTGTTGGAGAAGACTCTTGAGAGTCCCTTGGACTGCAAGGGGATCCAACCAGTCCATTCTGAAGGATATCAGCCCTGGGTGTTCTTTGGAAGGAATGATGGTAAAGCTGAAACTCCAGTACTTTAGCCACCTCATGCGAAGAGCTGACTCATTGGAAAAGACTCTGATGCTGGGAGGGATTGGGGGCAGGAGGAGAAGGGGACGACAGAGGATGAGATGGCTGGATGGCATCACTGACTCGATGGACATGAGTCTGAGTGAACTCCGGGAGTTGGTGATGGACAGGGAGGCCTGGCGTGCTGTGATTCATGGGGTTGCTAAGAGTCAGACATGACTCTACTGACTGAACTGAACTGAGTGGCTGGAATGAACTGAACTGAATGGTTTTAGAACACAGCTGCAAATTCTTTGTACAGGATGATTATCCCATCAAGCAATGAGGTTTATGTCCCCTCCCCTTGAATCTGGGAAGGCTGTGACTGTCTTAGCCAATAGAGTATGAGAGATGTGAAGATATGTTTGAGTTCCAAGGATAATTCATCAATAGCCATGGAGATTTCATGTCATTCTTGGAGCCTTGTGCTGCTCTATTGAAAGTCTTCCAGGACTTCCCCAGTGGTCCACTGGCTAAGAATTCACCTTCCAGTGCAGGGGATATGGGATTGATCCTTGGTCTGGGAACTGAGATCACGTATGCTGCAGGACAACTAAGCCCAAACACGGCAATTAGAGAAAGCCCATGTGCTGCAACTACACACAGTCTAGAGCCCTTGCTCCACAACAAGAGGAGCCCTCTCGTACCGTGACATAGACTCAGTGCAATCAAAAAAAGAAAAAGGTCTGCCTACCACAAAACCAACATACTGTGGACAGGTTACATGTTGGTGTCAACAGTTCCAGCTGAGCCAAAGCCAGCCCAGGCAACAGGTATATGTAAATCAAGAAGCTTCCAGATGACTCCAGCCCCAGCCATTCCAATCTTCCTAGCTAAAGCTCATACATGCGGGAACAGTGACAAGCTGTCCCACCATACCTTCTGTAAATTCCTAACCTGCAGAAGACACGAACAGGAAAAAAATATGGTGACTGTTTTATGTCATTAAGTTTAGGATAGTATGTTACATGACAGTATATAACTGAAAGAGATGCATCAGTTCAGTTCAGTCGCTCAGTTGTGTCCGACTCTTTGTGACCCCATGAACTGCAGCACGCCAGGCCTCCCTGTCCATCACCAACTCCTGGAGTCCACCCAAACCTATGTCCATTGAGTCAGTGATGCCATCCAATCATCTCATCCTCTGTCGTCCCCTTCTCCTCTGGCCCTCAATCTTTCCTAGCATCAGGGTCTTTTCCAATGAGTCAACTCTTAGCATCAGGTGGCCAAAGTATTGGAGTTTCAGCTTCAGCATCAGTCCTACCAATGAACACCCAGGACTGATCTCCTTTAGGATGGATTGGTTGGATCTCCTTGCAGTCCAAGGGACTCTCAAGAGTCTTCTCCAACAACACAGTTCAAAAGCATCAATTCTTCTGTGCTCAGCTTTCTTTATAGTCCAACTCTCACGTCCATATATGACCACTGGAAAAACCATAGCCTTGACTAGACGGACATTTGTTGGCAAAATAATGTCTTTGCTTTTTAATATGCTGTCTGCTGCTGCTAAGTCACTTCAGTCGTGTCCAACTCTGTGCGACACCATAGATGGCAGCCCACCAGGCTGCCCCATCTCTGGGATTCTCAAGGCAATAACACTGGAGTGGGTTGCCATTTCCTTCTCCAATGCATGAAAGTGAAAAGTGAAAGTGAAGTCGCTCAGTCATGTCCAACCCTCAGTGACCCCATGGACTGCAGCCTTCCAGGCTCCTCCTTCCATGGGATTTTCCAGGCAAGAGTACTGGAGTGGGGTGCCATTGCCTTCTCCGAATATGCTGTCTAGGTTGGTCATAACTTTCCTTCCAAGGAGTAAGCGTCTTTTAATTTCATGGCTGCAGTCACCATCTGCAGTGACTTTGGAGCCCCCCAAAATGAAGTCTGACACTGTTTCCACTGTTTCCCCATCTATTTCCCATGAAGTGATGGGACCAGATGCCATGATCTTCGTTTTCTGAATGTTGAGCTTTAAGCCAACTTTTTCACTCTCCTCTTTCACTTTCATCAAGAGGTTTTTTAGTTCCTCTTCACTTTGTGCCATAAGGCTGGTGTCATCTGAATATCTGAAGTTGTTGACATTTCTCCCGGCAATCTTGATTCCAACTTGTGCTTCTTCCAGCCCAGCGTTTCTCATGATGTACTCTGCATATAAGTTAAATAAGCGGGGTGACAATATACAGCCTTGACTTACTCCTTTTCCTATTTGGAACCAGTCTGTTGTTCCCTGTCCAGTTCTAACTGTTGCTTCCTGACCTGCATATAGGTTTCTCAAGAGGCAGGTGAGGTGGTCTGGTATTCCCATCTCTTTCAGAATTTTCCACAGTTTATTGTGATCCACACAGTCAAAGGCTTTGGCATAGTCAATAAAGCAGAAATAGATGTTTTTCTGGAACTCTCTTGCTTTTTCCATGATCCAGCAGATGTTGGCAATTTGATCTCTGGTTCCTCTACCTTTTCTAAAGCCAGCTTGAACATCTGGAAGTTCACGGTTCACATATTGCTGAAGCCTGGCTTGGAGAATTTTAAGCATCACTTTACTAGCGTGTGAGATGAGTGCAATTGTGCAGTAGTTTGAGCCTTCTTTGGCATTGCCTTTCTTTGGGATTGGAATGAAAACTGACCTTTTCCAGTTCTGTGGCCACTGCTGAGTTTTCCAAATTTGCTGGCATATTGAGTACAGCACTTTCACAGCATCATCTTTCAGGATTTGAAATAGCTCAACTGGAATTCCATCACCTCCACTAGCTTTGTTCATAGTGATGCTTCCTAAGGCCCACTTGACTTCACATTCCAGGATGTCTGGCTCTAGGTGAGTGATCACACCATCGTGATTATCTGGGTCGTGAAGATCTTTTTTGTACAGTTCTTCTGTGTATTCTTGCCACCTCTTCTTAATATCTTCTGCTTCTGTTAGGTCCATACCATTTCTGTCCTTTATCGAGCCCATCTTTGCATGAAATATTCCCTTGGTATCTCTAATTCTCTTGAAGAGATCTCTAGTCTTTCCCATTCTGTTGTTTTCCTGTATTTCTTTGCATTTGAGGAAGGCTTTCTTATCTCTTCTTGCTATTCTTTGGAACTCTGCATTCAGATGCTTATATCTTTCCTTTTCTCCTTTGCTTTCGTTTCTCTTCTTTTCACAGCTATTTGTAAGGCCTCCCCAGACAGCCATTTTGGTTTATTGCATTTCTTTTCCATGGGGATGGTCTTGATCCCTGTCTCCTGTACAATGTCACGAACCTCAGTCCATAGTTCATCAGGCACTCTATCTATCAGATTTAGTCCCTTAAATCTATTTCTCACTTCCACTATATAGTCATAAGGGATTTGATTTAGGTCATACCTGAATGGTCTAGTGGTTTTCCCTACTTTCTTCAATTTCAGTCTGAATTTGGCAATAAGGAGCTCACGATCTGAGCCACAGTCGGCTCCCAGTCTTGTTTTTGTTGACTGTATAGAGCTTCTCCATCTTTGGCTGCCAAGAATATAATCAATCTGATTTCAGTGTTGACCATCTGGTGATGTCCACGTGTAGAGTCTTGTCTTGTGTTGTTGGAAGAGGGTGTTTGCTATGACCAGTGCGTTCTCTTGGCAAAACTCTATTAGCCTTTGCCCTGCTTCACTCCATATTCCAAGGCCAAATTTGCCTGTTACCCCAGGTGTTTCTTGACTTCCTACTTTTGCATTCCAGTCCCCTATAATGAAAAGGACATCTTTTGGGGGTGTTAGTTCTAAAAGGTCTTGTAGGTCTTCATAGAACCGTTCAACTTCAGCTTCTTCAGGGTTACTGGTGGGGCCATAGACTTGGATTACTGTGATATTGAATGGTTTGCCTTGGAAACGAACAGAGATCACTCTGTCTCTTGGAGATCGCATCCAAGTACTGCATTTCGGACTCTCTTGTTGACCATGATGGCTACTCCATTTCTTCTAAGTGATTCCTGCCCACAGTAGTAGATATAATGGTCATCCGAGTTAAATTCACCCATTCCAGTCCATTTTAGTTCGCTGATTCCTGTAATGTCGACTTTCACTCTTGCCATCTCCTGTTTGACCACTTCCAATTTGCCTTGATTCATGGACCTGACATTCCAGGTTCCTGTGCAATATTGCTCTTTACAGCATCAGACCTTGCTTCTGTCACCAGTCACATCCACAGCTGGGTATTGTTTTTGCTTTTGCTCCATCCCTTCATTTTTTCTGGAGTTATTTCTCCACTGATCTCCAGTAGCATATTGGGCACCTACCGACCTGGGGAGTTCCTTTTACAGTATCCTATCATTTTGCCTTTTCATACTGTTCCTGGGGTTCTCCAGGCAAGAATACTGAAGTGGTTTGCCATTCCCTTCTCCAGTGCACCACATTCTGGCGTCGGAGGCGCTTCTGCACATGTACAGTGAGGTGCGTGGGGCTGCAGCTCGGGCGGCTGCGACTGTGCACAGAGCCGCACTGAGAGGAGCTACCCCACGTCCAAGGTCAGGGGCAGTGGCTGAGAGTGCCAGGCTGCGAGGGCACAGGAACGGCCAAGAGGAGCTACCCCACGTCCGAGGTCAGGGGTGGCGGCCGAGAGGAGCTACTCTGCGTCCGTGGTCTGGGGCGGTGACGAGAGTGCCAGGCTGCGACAGCGCAGGAGCAGCCAAGAGGAGCTACCCTACGTCCGAGGTCAGGGGCGGCGGCCGGGAGGAGCAAACCCACGTCTAAGTAGCGGTGGCTGCGCGGGCGCAGGAGGGCCTAGAGGAGATATTCCACGTCAAGGTCAGGAGGGGCGGCAGTGAGGAGATACCCCTTGTCCAAGGTAAGGAGCAGTGGCTACGCTTTGCTGGAGCAGCCATGAAGAAACACCCCATGTCCAATGTAAAAGAAACCCAAGTAAGATGGTAGGTGTTGCAAGAGGGCATCAGAGGGCAGACACACTGAAACCATACTCACAGAAAACTAGTCAATCTAATCACACTAGGACCACACCCTTGTCTAACTCAATGAAACTAAGCCATGCCGGTGGGGCTACCCAAGACAGGCGGGTCGTGGTGGAGAGCTCTGACAGAATGTGGTTCAGTCATTCAGTCATGTCCAACTCTTTGTGATCCCATGGACTGTAGCACACCTGGCTTCCCTGTCCATCACCAACTCCCGGAGCTTACTCAAACTCATGTCCACCTAGTCAGGGATGCCACACAACCATCTCATCCTCTGTCATCCCCTTTTCCTCCTGCCCTCAATCTTTCCTAGCATCAGGGTCTTTTCCAATGAGTCAGTTCTTCTAATCAGGTGGCCAAAGTATTGGAGTTTCAGCTTAGCATCAGTCCTTCCAATGAATATTCAGGACTGATCTCCTTTAGAATGGACTGGCTGGATCTCCTTGCAGTCCAAGGGACTCTCAAGAATCTTCTCCAACACCATAGTTCAAAAGCATCAATTCTTCAGTGCTCAGCTTTCTTTATAGTCCAACTCACATCCATACATGACTACTAGACAAACCATAGCTTTGACTAGATGGACCTTTGTTGGTCAAGTAATGTCTCTGCTTTTTAATATGCTGTCTAGGTTGACCATAGCTTTCCTTCCAAGGAGCTACTGTGTGTACTGTGTTAGTTGCTCAGTCATGTCCAACTCTTTGCCACTGCATGGACTGTAGTCCACCAGGCTTCTCTGTCCATGGAATTCTCTAGGCAAGAATACTGGAGTGGATTGCCATTCCCTTCTCCAGGGGAACTTCCCAATCCAGGAATTGAACCCTGGTCTCCTGCCTCACAGGCAGATTATTTACCGTTTGAGCTACAGGGAAATCCTGGAACAAGTGCCTTTTAATTTCATGGTTGCAGTCACCATTTGCAGTGATTTTGGAGCCCAGAAAAATAAAGTCAGCCACTGTTTCCACGATTTCCCCATCTATTTGCCATGAAGTGATGGGACTGGATGCCATGATCTTAGTTTTCTGAATGTTGAGCTTTAAGCGAACTTTTTCACTCTCCTCTTCCACTTCCATCAAGAGGCTCTTTAGTTCTTCGATTTCTGTCATAAGGGTGGTGTCATCTGAATATCTGAAGTGATTGATATTTCTCCCAGCAATCTTGATTCCAGCTTGTGCTTCATCCAGCCAGGCATTTTGCATGGTGTACTCTGCATATAAGTTAAATATGCAGGATGACAATATACAGGCTTGACGTACTCCTTTCCCTATTTGGAACCAGTCTGTTCCATGTCCAGTTCTAACTGTTGCTTCTTGACCTGCATACAGATTTCTCAGGAGGCAGGTCAGGTGGTCTGGTATTCCCATCTCTTTCAGAATTTTCCACAGTTTATTGTGATCCACACAGTCAAAAGCTTTGGTGTAGTCAATAAAACAGAAATAGATTTTTTTCTGGAAATCTCTTGCTTTTTTCATGATCCAGTGAATGTTGGCAATTTGATTTCTGGTTCCTCTGCCTTTTCTAAATCCAGCTTGAACATCTAGAAGTTCACAGTTCACTTACTACTGAAGCCTGGCTTGGAGAATTTTGAGCATTACTTTACTAGCGTGTGAGATGAATGCAATTGTGTGGTAGTTTGAGCGTTCTTTGGCATTGCCTTTCTTTGGGATTGGAATGAAAACTGACCTTTTCCAGTCCTGTGGCCACTGATGAGTTTTCCAAATTTGCTGGCATATTGAGTGCAGCACTTTCACAGTATCATCTTTTAGGATTTGAAATAGCTTAATTGGAATTCCATCACCTCCACTAGCTTTGTTTGTAGTGATGCTTTCTAAGGCCCACTTGACTTCACATTCCAGGATGTCTGGCTCTAGGTGAGTGATCACATCGTTGTGGTTATCTGGGTCATGACGATCTTTTTTTCATAGTTTGCTGTGTATTCTTGCCACCCCTCCTAATATCTTCTGCTTCTGTTAGGTTCATACCATTTCTGTCCTTTACTGGGCCCATCTTTGCAAGAAATGTTCCCTGGGTATCTAATTTTCTTTAAGAGATTTCTAGTTTTTCCCATTTTATTGTTTTCCTCTATTTCTTTGCACTGATCACTGAGGAAGGCTTTCTTATCTCTCCTTGATATTCTTTGGAACTCTGCATTCAAATGGGTATATCTTTCCTTTCCTCCTTTGCCTTTAGCTTTTCTTCTTTTCTCAGCTATTTGTAAGGTCTCCTCAGACAACCCGTTTTGCCTTTTTGCATTTCTTTTTCTTGGGGATGGTCTTGATCACGGCCTCCTTTTTTTTTTTTTATTTTGTAGGTTTTGGTTTTTATTTCAGCGTATACATGTCTTCTTGCAATTTGCTTTATTTACAAAACAATTTGTCTAGGAATTCATTCCATATTATGACACATAGATCCACCTATTTCTTTTTAACTGCTGCATAATATTCCCTAATGTCCATATGCCATTGTTTATTTTGCTTGTGATCTATGTTCACAATTAACAAAATTCTATGATTAATATCCATGTCTGTGTGTCTTTGTACCAGTTTAGGAGTGTTTTTCCAGGTTAGATACAGAGCAATAGAAATGCTGGGTCAGTTTTTTTTTTTTTTTTTTTTTATAAATTTAACGCCTTTTATTGCCATACCTCATTTTACTGTGCTTTGCTTTAGTGAACTTTATAGATACATGTTTTTTTTTTTTTTTTTCCTTGTTAATTTTCTGTTTAGTTGATCTATCCATAAGTGTGAGTGGGGTATTAAAGTCTCCCACTATTATTGTGTTATTGTTAATTTCTCCTTTCATACTTGTTAGGATTTGTCTTACATACTGCGGTGCTCCCATGTTGGGTGGATATATATTTATAATTGTTATATCTTCTTCTTGGATTGATCCTTTGATCATTATGTAGTGACCTTCTTTGTCTCTTTTCACAGCCTTTGTTTTAAAGTCTAATTTATCTGATACGAGTATTGTGACTCCTGCTTTCTTTTGGTCCCAATTTGCATGGAAAATCTTTTTCCAGCCCTTCACTTTCAGTCTGTATGTGACCCCTGTTTTGAGGTGGGTCTCTTGTAGACAACATATGTAGGGGTCTTGTTTTTGTATCCATTCAGCCAGTCTTTGTCTTTTGGTTGGGGCATTCAACCCATTTACGTTTAAGGTAATTACTAATAAGTATGATCCCGTTGCCGTTTACTTTATTGTTTTGGGTTCGAGTTTATACACCATTTTTGTGTTTCCTGTCTAGAGAATATCCTTTAGTATTTGTTGGAGAGCTGGTTTGGTGGTGCAGAATTCTCTCAGCTTTTGCTTGTCTGAAAAGCTTTTGATTTCTCCTTCATACTTGAATGAGATCCTTGCTGGGTACAATAATCTGGGCTGTAGATTATTTTCTTTCATCATTTTAAGTATGTCTTGCCATTCCCTCCTGGCTTGAAGGGTTTCTATTGAAAGATCAGCTGTTATCCTTATGGGAATTCCCTTGTGTGTTATTTGTTGTTTTTCCCTTGCTGCTTTTAATATTTGTTCTTTGTGTTTGATCTTTGTTAATTTGATTAATATGTGTCTTGGGGTGTTTCTCCTTGGGTTTATCCTGTTTGGGACTCTCTGGGTTTCTTGGACTTGGGTGATTATTTCCTTCCCCATTTTAGGGAAGTTTTCAACTATTATCTCCTCAAGTATTTTCTCATGGTCTTTCTTTTTGTCTTCTTCTTCTGGAACCCCTATGATTCGAATGTTGTAGCATTTAATATTGTCCTGGAGGTCTCTGAGATTGTCCTCATTTCTTTTAATTCGTTTTTCTTTTATCCTCTCTGATTCATTTATTTCTACCATTCTATCTTCTAATTCACTAATCCTATCTTCTGCCTCTGTTATTCTACTATTTGTTGCCTCCAGAGTGTTTTTAATTTCATTTATTGCATTATTCATTATATATTGACTCTTTTTTATTTCTTCTAGGTTCTTGTTAAACCTTTCTTGCATCTTCTCAATCCTTGTCTCCAGGCTATTTATCTGTGATTCCATTTTAATTTCAAGATTTTGGATCAATTTCACTATCATTATTTGGAATTCTTTATCAGGTAGATTCCCTATCTCTTCCTCTTTTGTTTGGTTTGGTGGGCATTTATCCTGTTCCTTTATCTGCTGGGTATTCCTCTGTCTCTTCATCTTGTTTAAATTGCTGAGTTTGGGAGTCCTTTCTGTATTCTGGCAGTTTGTGGAGTTCTCTTTATTGTGGCGTTTCCTCGCTGTGTGTGGGTATGTAGAGGTGGCTTGTCAAGGTTTCCTGGTTAGGGAAGCTTGTGTCGGTGTTCTGGTGGGTGGAGCTGTATTTCTTCTCTTTGTTCAGTCGCGCTATGGGGAGGGAGGGAGGGATGCTGCAAACAAATGACACTGGCGTGCGCTCGCAGTGCCTCAGCCACACTGGGTCTGCCCCCGCTCACGGCGCGTGTAGCCTCCCTGCCCACACTGCTCAGGCTCTAGGTTGTTCCGCCAGGAACAATCCGAGGCTGGGCCTGGGTTGCATGCACCTCCCAGGTCCGAGCCGCTCAGGTTCAGGCACTCAGGTAGTCCTCAGAGGCGCAGACTCAGTTGGGCCTGCGTTTTGTGCTCTTCCCAGGTCCGAGCAGCTCAGGTGATGAGGTGTTTGGCGAGCGCCAATGCTGCGACTTATCGCCTCCCCGCCACTTGGTTATCTGGGTGTAAAACCGGCGCACCTTCTCAGGCAGATGTTGACCGTCCAGACCCCCAATAAGTTTTAGTTAGCAAAGAAGCCAGTTTTATAGATAATGTCTCTCTGGGGCTGCGATTGCCCCCTTCCGGCTCTGGCTGCCTATCACCGGAGGGGGAAGGTTTGCAGCCGGCTTCCTCTGTTTAGTCCTTTGTTCCGTGCGCGGGCTGGCGGTGTCTTAGGTTAGGGCTGGCTTTTCGCATGGTAGATATCCCACAGTCTGGTTTGCTAGCCCAAATTATTTCGCTCAGATAGTGCTCAGGGTATTCAGGCCAGATTCTTACTCTCAGAGATGCAGCCCGCGCCGCGCCTCCCTGCCCAGCCCCCGCTTGCTAATGGCGGATGCAGGCGTCTGCGCTGCTTCTCCGCTGGAGGAGTTACCGTAGGGCTCGCAATCTGTGATTTTTAATTGTTTATTTATTTTTTCTCCCTGTTATGTTGTCCTCTGTGCTTCCAAAGCTCGGCACGGATTCGGCAGTGAGAAGGTTTCCTGGTGTTTGGAAACTTCTCTCTTTTTAAGACTCCCTTCCCGGGACGGAACTCCGTCCCTCCCTCTTTTGTCTCTTTTATTGTCTTTAATATTTTTTCCTACCTCCTTTCGAGGAGTTGGGTTGCTTTTCTGGGTGCCTGATGTCCTCTGCCGGCATTCAGAAGTTGTTTTGTGGAATTTACTCGACGTTTAAATGCTCTTTTGATGAATTTGTGGGGGAGAAAGTGTTTTCCCCGTCCTACTCCTCCGCCATCTTGGTGCCTTCCCCCTACGGCCTCCTGTACAATGTCATGAACCTCCATCTATAGTTCTTCAGGCACTCTATCAGATGTAATCCCTTGAATCTATTTGTCATTTCTACTATATAAATAAGGGATTTGATTTAGGTCACACCTGAATGGTCTGGTAGTTTTCCCTACTTTCTTCAATTTCAGTCTGCATTTGGCAATAAGGAGTTCATGATCTGAGCCACCGTTAGTTCCTGGTCTTGTTCTTGCTGACTATATAGAGCTTCTCCATCTTTGGCTGCAAAGAATATAATCAATCTGATTTCGGTATTGACCATCTGGTAATGTCCATGTGTAGAGTCCATTATACCTTAAATCTGTAAAACCATCATACCTTAAATTTCTTTGTCTATTTTGCCAGTTATGAAGATCCTTTATTTTAGTTAAGAATCTTTAGGTTGCAAGGAACAAAAAGTTACCAAGCTAGCTTAGAAAAAGACATCAGTTAATTTATTATAAGGATGCAATGTTATCTCCCAGAACACCCCAAAGACATCACCATTGTCCTGTTGTGTGCTCAGTGCCTGTGGATGCTAACAGGTTAATGAGGCAAATGTCCCCACTGACCTATCTCTGCAGCTGGGCAGTGATGCCTTATCCCTGAAGGCCCTTGGGGAGTGCCAGTGGAGGGAAAGCAGAGCACTGAGGCAGTTTTATCCCACATAATAAATAGGAGGCCAAAGTGTGGAGATAGTTGTGTCTCCCCTGGTGGGAGCTAGAACACTGAGGATGTAGGGCCACTGCTAGGAGCAGTCTCTCCCGTCCCTAAATACAGGAGTATCTAGTCTCAAGGGGCTTCATAGATCTTTCTCCCCTGCATCCCTCAGGCTGACTCTGGCTAGCCCCAGCCCAGCAGATGCGGTAATTCATCCATTCCACAGATATATGTTGATTCTCTTGGTTGTGCCTGGCACTGTGACAGAGAACACTACATTCAGGGGCCTGATAAGATGAAAAATTCTTTGACTTGGGATCCAGGAGCCCTGATTCTGCCACTTATTCACTAAGTGACTTTGGACATATACTCAGTCTTCACTGGGCCTCAGTTTCCCCATCAGTCCAATCAGGGCCTTGACCTTGAAGATTGCTAACCCCCCTACAGAACCCCCAGAAGAAAGACAATTCTGGCGCACCAGGCTCTCCTAAAATTTCAGTCCTCAACCTCGAGTTTTTATTTTCTGTCTTTTGCCTTTACTGCTGGCTGGCTTACTCTTGCTGTAATTTATTTAACTGAGCCATGCCGAGCAGTTTGGAACTGAGTTTGCATGAATCACTGTCCATAAAATCAAGTTAAGTGGATTTCATTCCACACAGTGCACCTGTGTATATACTCGGGGAGAAGAAGCTGGATTTTCTTGGCTCTTGCAGACCAGTGTTGGAATTGCTTCTTTATAGATATAGCATTCATCCTGTATTTATAGTCCATTGTTATAACAGCCTCCTTCAGAGACCTGAAAGTAAAGTGTTGGATGCAATTTTTCCTTCAGATCATTTTATATAGCTGTCCTGTTTCTCTATCTAGCTGGAAATACTGACATTGATTTACTCTATTTTATCAGAGTTGGCAAATATCAGATTCAACTTCATTCAGTCATTCAACAACTATTTATTGAGTGCTATGTGAAGTCATACTGAGCTAGGTATAGGGGTGGGGGTCAAGGGGAGTGTCCTGCTGCTCAAAGACCCTACAAACTATGAAGTTTTAAGTAACGACAATGCAAGAGAATGTTTCCAGGCAGAAAATGGGAAATTTGCTATGTTGCGTGGAAGCAGAGACCATCGAAGGTGAGTGATCTGGGGAGGATTACGGAGAGTTTGGGGAGGATATTGAGCTTGGGAGGGGGATTTCTGTTTGGACCACTGCCCACATTTCCTTCCTCCCCAGCTCCATCCAACAGAACCTGCACCAAAATCATTTCAGTTTACCGTTTTGTAAGAGGATATGATTAAAAAAGAGAAAGATTTTGAGTGGAGATGAGCATTTTTATAGGAAAAAATAATGCCCAGAGGGTCTGCTCTGGTGCTTGTGAAAATACTTTTTTGGAGCCAGAATGAAGGATTATAAAGGGATTTATTTCATTTTGTAACACAGCCAAAAGCACCGGCAGACTGTGACTAAAATGGCGGTGCGAGGGACTGGCTATTTGGATCTTTGTTCTTATATTCTACCTTGATAGAAAACAAGCAATTTTTACTCTGCCACAGAATAAACATTTTACAATTTTCCAGGTCGATTTCAAGTGATTTTGGAAATTCTATGACCTTGACCCCTGGGACTCTGGGAGATTTATTGGGATGTTGGGGAAAAGCACGGTGGGGCCTCCCACCTCCACTGACACTATGCTTATGGCCATCTGGTCTTTTTGAGAAAATGGGGTCACTTCAGGGCACTCAAAGCCAGTGCTCTGGGACAACCCGGAGGGATGGCGTCGGGAGGGAGGTGGGAGGGGGGTTCAGGATGGGGGAACACGTGTACCCATGGGTGATTCTTGTTGATGTATGGCAAAAACCAGCACAATATTTAAAGTAATTAGCCTCCAATTAAAATTAATTAGTTAATTTTTTTTTAAAGAAAAAAAAGTGAGGGGGGAAAAAAAAAGACTTTAAGCTTTGGATGCACCCAGGCTGCAAGAAATTTTGCTTTGCTTACTGGCTTCTGTATGTTGTGCTTTCTTAAGTTGAGACACACCCACATTTCTAGGCAACCATTTAGGAATTCTGTATTTCCAGAAGGTGCTGAAGCCTGAGTAGTCTCTGCCCTGGACAGAGACCCTGAACAGCACCACTTCTGCCCTGAAGGAGTAACACAATGGTCTACACAGCCATGCTGTCCCAGGGAAATACATTGTGAGTCATGTATGTGATTTTCTTTTATAAGGAAGAATTTACTATTTTTTAAAAAATATTTATTTATTTATTTGCTGTGCTGGGTCCTAGTTGTGGGGTCTTCAGTCTTCATTATGGCATATGAGATCTTTAGTTGTGGCATGTGGGAGCTAGTTCCCCGACCAGGGATCTAACCAGGACCCCCTGCATTGGGAGCACAGAGTCTTAGCCATTGGGCCACCAAGGAAGTCCCCATGTATGTAATTTAAAAATTTCTAGTAGCTATATAAAAAACTAAAATGAAATAGGTGAGTTTAATTTATTTATTTGACCCAATATATCTAAAATATGAAGATTTCATCATATAATCAATAGGAAAATGATTCAGATATTTTCATTCTTTTTTATTCATACTCAGTCTTCAGAGTCTCATGTGTATTTTACGCTTTGCTGTTGCTGCTGCTAAGTCACTTTAGTCGTGTCCGACTCTGTGTGACCCCATAGATGGCAGCCCACCAAGCTCCCCCGTCCCTGGGATTCTCCAGGCAAGAACACTGGAGTGGGTTGCCATTTCCTTCTCCAATGCATGAAAGTGAAAGTGAAGTCGCTCAGTCGTATCCGACTCCTAGCGACCCCATGGACTGCAGCCCACCAGGCTCCTCCGTCCATGGGATTTTCCAGACAAGAGTACTGGAGTGGGGTGCCATTGCCTTCTCCGAGCTACATGGCTAGTGGCTACCAGATTGGACTGCACTGTCCAGAGTTCTTCCACAGACTCCTTGAAGCCCTGGAGGGTCTTTTCTTTTAAACTTTGTAGACAATAAAGAGCCCGGCTTTTTTTTTTTTTTTTTGCCTACACAATGACACCCCACTCTAGTACTCTTGCCTGGAAAATCCCATGGATGGAGGAGCCTGGAAGGCTGCAGTACATGGGGTCGCTGAGGGTTGGACACAACTGAGCAACTTCATTTTCACTTTTCACTTTCATGCATTGGAGAAGGAAATGGCAACCCACTCCAGTGTTCTTGCCTGGAGAATCCCAGAGACGGGGGAACCTGGTGAGCTGCCGTCTGTGGGGTTGCACGGAGTCGGACACGACTGAAGTGACTTAGCAGCAGCAGCAGGAATAGCTCGCTAGTTAGCCCTTCAGCTGTATAATTGTCTCTGTTGCTCTCTGAGATGGAGGCTGGTACATTTCAGAGGCCTTCCATTAGGGTACCCATCACCCCTCACCCCTATTTATGCTACATTCATACCTTGTCTGTGTTTCATGCTCTGGCACTTTCCGTACTTTCTTTATCCTTTCAAAACTTTCCTTTCCTGGGTTCCTTTTCCCTCAGAATCCTACAAAGGGTTTAGAGGATGATGAAAGTAAGGACTAACAGTCAAAATAGACTGTGGGACTCTTTCTGGGTACTTGCACACATGAACCCACTTCAAAATTACAATCCTCCTGCAGATGGTGAGTGGCAGTGGGTGTGGATGGCAAAGCACTGGAACTGGAAAAAAATTCAGAGAGCTTCTAGTGTGATGTTTTGGTTTTGAATTTGAGGTAAAATTTGTATAATATAAAATTAATCTTTTAAAGTATACAGTTCAGGGCAGTTAGTATGTTCACAATGTTGTGTAACCATCACCTCTATCCAGTTCTAAAACATTTCCGTCACTTCAAAGGAAACAGCAAAATTGAGCAGAAAGTCCACAGTTCCCATTTACCGTGTTCCCACACACGCACAGCCTTCTCCACTATGGATATCCCACACTACAGGGGACCACTTGTTACAATTAGTGAAGCTGCATTGATATCATTATCACCAAAGTCCAGAGTTTGTATTAGGGTTCTCTCTTCATGTTGTACATTCTATGGAATTTGACACATGTACAATGACATGTATCCACCACCATAGTAACATACAGAATAGTTTTAGTGCCCTAAAACTCCTCTGTGTTCCCCCTCATTGTGGTTTTGATTTGCATTTCCCTAATGACGAATGATGCTCAGCACTAGTCTAGTGGTTTTTAAGCAGTGCCTCCATAAGACCCCTGCAGGGCTGCCATGCTGAGGAAGAGAAGGCCAAGCATATAGCAGTGGTACTCAAGGCCCCCAAGCCTTCTCCTGCCACAGTTATCCCCTTTGTGTCTATTTGACATTGACTTTGCATTGAATATTTCATCAAGCAAAGGGCTCTAAAGCTAATGTAAATTTGACAGTCACTTACCTGGTCCTACATTTTCTACATCTTCATTTATCATATGATGAAACTGAAATCACAAGAAGCAAAAGATGTTTAGCTAGTGTCTTGAAATTGAAAACCAGTAGTAGAGCCCTCTTTTTGACTCCTGGGCCCATTGTCTTTCTTTTTTTTTTTTTAATATTTGAGTCAGATCTTAGTTGTGACACATGGATTCTCTAGTTGTGAAGCGAGGGCTTCAATAGTTGTGGCACTTGGGCTCCAGAGGGTGGGGGCTTCAGTAGGGTGGCACACAGGCTTTCTAGCTGTGGCATGTGGGCTCTGGAGCACTTTGGGCTCAGTAGTTGGGGTGTGGGCTTAGTTGCTCCAAGCCATGTGGGATCTTAGTTCCCTGATTAGGTTTTGAATCCATGTCCCCTGCATTGCAGGGCAGATTCTTAACCACTGGACCATCAGGGAAGTCCCCAGTCTTATGACTATACCACCTGCCATTAATAACAAGAATAATAATGATAATTACCACATAGGAAATACTTACCACGTGACAGGCACTCTGGTAAGCACTGTCAAGTCTCTTAATAACACTATGAGGTTCACGCCAACATGAGATATATGTCTTCACCATGGGTTGTAAAATCCCTCTTCCCCTCCATAGCTGTGCTCCAGCCATGTGACATTCCTGTCGCTCCGTGTGAAGGCAAGTATGTTCTGACCTCAAGGCCTCCTCCGCCCTGCTCTTTTGTCCTCCTTCATGATAAACTCTTACATTATAGTTTTTGTAGATCTTTCAATGACAGATCATTGGTTTTTCTCAAAAGCTCCTGTAGTAGGTATTGATGTATGTGTTAGTCACTCAATCGTGTCCAGCTCTCTGTGACCCCATGGACTACAGCTTGCCAGGCTCCTCTGTCCATGGAATTCTCCAGGCGAGAATACTGGAGTGGGTTGCCATTTCCCTCTCCAATGTGAATTTTAGTAGTAGTATTTTAGTCGCTAAGTCATGTCTGACTGTTGCGATCCCACAGATTGTAGCCTGCCAGGTTCCTCTGTCCATGGGATTCTCCAGGAAAGAATACTGGAATGGGTTGCCATTTCCTTCTCCAAGTAGGCATTGATACCTCTTTTTAAAATTAAGGAAATTAAGCAGAATCAGTTGTTTAAGATCAAGCACATCTCCACATTCATGTTTGTTCATTATTTTTAAAAATGTTTTAAAATCTCTATTTTGTGCCAGGCACTGTGGATAGGTATTATATGGGATAAAAAGGTAAAATAGAAATGCTTGCTCTGAAGGAGTTTACAGATTAGTCAGAGAAGTGAAATGGAAATATGAACACAAGCTAAGAATTCAAACTGCTATACACAAGAATGCCCACGTGCAAAGATTTCGTTAGAGCTAGGTTCATCTGCATACAAAGCCAAATCCCATAATAACAGTGGCATAAATAAAACATTTATTGCTTTGTCACCTAAAGGAGGTCTGGAGGTTAACAGACCTCTGACTCTGGGATCATCAGAGACCCAGACTCCTCCTATCCTGCTCTACCACCCTAGAGCGTGGCTTCCATAATCATAATTCAAGATGATGCTGGACTGCCAGCCAGTCTACTTGAGTCCAGGCAGTAGACAGGAGGAAAAGAAGAAGGGCTAAAATACAGCATTTCCCAGCTAAGTCAATTTCCTCCAGGCAACCTTCCCAGAGGCCCCATTTACTATTTCTGTTTATCTCACTAACTAAAGATGTTCTCCTGACCTCAGTTAATTGCTGGGGAAGCCGGGAAATGATATTCTTTATCTTTTTTGTTACACCAAAGTAAAATAGGGATACTATTCTAAAGAATAAGGGGAGAATGGAGCCTATCACAGCCTTTTATCAGAAAAGTGAAAGTGAAAGTTGTTCAGCCGTGTCTGGTTCTTTGCGACCCCATGGAATAGTTCGTGGAATTCTCCAGGCCAGAATATTGGAGTGGATTCCCTTCTCCAGGGGATCTTTCCAACCCAGAGATTGAACCTAGGTCTCCTGCATTGCAGGTGCATTCTTAGCCATCTGAGCCACCAGGGAAGCCCTTTTTAGCGGAAGCACCTTTTAATAGTAAAATTAATGTAAATATCTATAAATGGTGATTGGCTCAGCAAATTAATGGATTTATTAACATCATTTGTGCTTATATGTTACAGTGTTTTGAAGAATATTTAATGACATGGTAAAATGTTTATGATACTACATTGAGTGAAAAAAATTACTGTTGTTCTAAGAAAACAATTAAGATACATAAGAACCATAAAAGAGGAATAGCTACTTGATGATATAAAAGAATTCTGGTACTGTACTTGTCTTTTAAAAGCGTCCTTATCATCTGGTGATATATTTAGTGATGAAAAATATAATGTCTGGAATATGCTTCATAAATGAAGGAGGATAAAAGGTTGGTGGGGGAATGTAGATAAAACAAGAGTGGCCATATGTTGATAATTGTTGAAGCTGTGAATAGATAAATGGAGGTTTGTGATCCTATTCTTTTCTTTTATGCATGTTTGAAATTTTCCATAATAAACAAACTTAAGGATAAAGTATAAGTCATTTAACCTCTGTCTCATTTCTCAAATGGACTAATAATAGTAATTAGCTTGCAGGGTGGCATGGAGATTAAATGAAATGAGAGGGTATATAAAAATACTTGCACATGAGTAAAGGCAGTCAGAAATGCCAATTACTCTCGTAAGGATGTAGCTGGCATAAAGCCAAGTTAGAGACACAAGCCAGGTTCTCCAAATCTTTATCCCTGCGGTCTTTCACCCCCTCCCCACCACCTTTGACTTGATACTAACACTAGTTAATGAGAATTAAGTGTTAGGCAAGTTCTAAGCTGATCAGGGGCATTATTGATTCACAGCAACCCTAGAAGGCAGGTACTACTAAAATTCCCATTTGATAGATGAAGAAACTGAGGCACTCCCTAAGCTCCCCAGGGAGTGGCAAGAGGTGCTGGCACAGCTCAGCTGTTCACAGCCAAGGCTGAGGCAGGTTCTATGATAAGTTCTCCCAGACTCCCAATACCACCCCGGTAGGTACCCACCTTCTTGATCTATACATGAGGTCAATACGACCATTGTCACCCCTTTTACTGCCACAGGCTGGGTCACAGTCAAGGCACTCCACCAACTGGCCGTGCAGCCTTGGGTGAATGACTCCTTCCCAGGGCCTCAGAATCCCCTCTGTCCAAGGAAGCAGCTGAACACACTTGTTTCCAAGGGTTCTCTGCCCCTTGTTTTCAGAAGATAAATGTTAATAACATAATAATGACAACAGATAGCCTTTGTTGAGTGCGAAGTATGAACCAGGCATACTGCTAAGCACCTTATAAGCTTTAATTCCTGTAATGCTTACAACAGTCTTTATGAGGTAGGGTCTATTATTATCCTCTTTTTACAAATGAAAAGGTACATTCAGAAAGGGTAAATCACTTGCTCAAGGTCACCAACCTGGTAAGCAGCAAAACTGGGTGTTGAATCCAGGCCCCAGAGTTCAATAAGCAAGAGAAAGCAGCAGATTAAGTGTCACATCATTGCAGCTCTGTTAAGCAGGCTGCATCCAACTTAGAGTTGCCACACTAAATCCTGAGGTCCCAGACAAAGCCATGGGTCTGTGAAACTCAGGAAAGAAGACCCCAGTACTTCTCCCAAGGGATGAGGAAATGTTCTCGGCCTCCATTGTGAAGATCAGAGGGAACAGGTTTCCAATGCCCCACTTAGGAGACACCTGACAGATGGTCGGATTGCGTGGGCTGGTTTGATCTTATGGGTTCACTATATTTGGGATAGTTTTGATTAGTTCACGCCCAGGGCACTCCAGTTGCCAATTATTTACTATCACCCTGATAGAGAGAAGAATGTCTTGTTTGCAAATATTAATATTTAGTAGTTGGACAATCTTCTCAAAGGAGTTTGGGGATATTCTTAGAAAATGATAGACAGCTCCCTGGCTTGGGTAGATAACCAAGCAATGTGCTTCATGGCCCTTCAAAGTCCTGCAGAGGCCCCAGGATCTCATAAATACTCATAAATGCTGCTAGATCGGTTGCTTGTTTGGAGAACGTGATAAGTCAAAACCAGACCAGAAGAGTTCTGTAGTAGAAACATATTTTTGCCAGTTCACCTTTGCTATTCCCTTGTTCATTTCCTCTATCTTGGTTTTCCTTTGGGGAACTAGCTCTCCCTCCCCACTTACTGTTGGTGGGACTGTTCATCAGGGTGCTCCATCCTCCCGGGCCAAAGGAGGCCCATGTGACCCACGGAGGCTGTTCAGATGCCCACTTGGAATATGAATCCTGAATCAAGACACAGTGACAGAAAACAGCCAGGTGCACCCCAAACAGTGCCTTCAAGAGAGCCACCCTGGTTTCAGATATTTTTGAGACCCAGCCATTTAGCCTTTTTCTTCAATAGTTGTATTTTCTGAAGTTATCCAGAGTCTGTTTCTGATGCTGTAACAAAAGCAACATCAAAAAAAGCCAAACAAACCCGAAACCCCTTACTCACACAGGGGTCAATATCAAATGAATATCAGGACTTTTTACTTAAAAGCTTTTAATCCTGAAAGACAGACCCTTCCTCCCTGGTTCAGCCTCCCCCATCCCCAGAACCCAGGTCCTTCCATTTCCTTCCAGAGCTTCCCGGGTCAGGGTAGAAAAGGGCTCCTGTCAATGTGCTAAGCTTTACCTTGAGGGATGAGTGAGGACACCCTTTAAATTACCTATAAAACCCTTTGATTCACTCAGCAGAGGTTGCCATGGGCAATTTGCTAAGCTTATTGATTATTTTCTGTTTAAATTAAAGTTTGATGTCCTGGAACAGGCTGTGCAGTGTATGGAGTTAATGGAAAAGGTTGAGATCCTGGGGAGAGACACTCGCTGGGGAAATGGAGGGTATTCAAGGGGAAAACAGAGTCTATGAAGAAGAGATTGTCAGTGCCAAGTTGTAGTAAATATGATGGCGATAAAAAAAGATAGAGAATGGAATTCTTTTATGGAGAAGGGTAGCTTCCTGGACATTTAAAGCCTCAGGGAGACAGAGGGAAAAATGTATTCACTCCACAAATATTTGTTACATTTGTGCTTGTTATATGCCAGGCATTGTGCGGTCATCAGGGACAAATAGCAGGGAAGGTATGATCTCTGCCCTGTGCTTCAAATCAGTGCTTCTGAAAGTGTGGTTCCTGGTGGGGCAACATCCCCACTGCCTGGCAATGTGTTCGGAATGCAAATGCTCAAGTCCTACCTCAAACCTAGGGCTTCCCAGGTGGCGGTAGTAGTAAAGAACATGCCTGCCAATGCAGGAGACATGAGAGACCTGGGTTTGATCCCTGGGTGGGGAAGATCCCATGGAGAAGGGAATGGCAACCCCCTGCAGTATTCCTGCCTGAAGAATCCCATACATAGAGGAGTCTGGCGGGGTACAGTCCATAGGGTTGCACAGAGTCAGATACAGCTGAAGCAACGTAGCACGCACCTCAAGCCTACTGAATCAGAAACTACAGACGTGGGGCCCAGTCCCTTCCAGGTGAATCTGATGCATGCTAAGGCTTGAGAACCGCTTCTCTAGACCCTTAGGGCTCTGAGGAGTGGAGCTCAGTTTGCATTGATTTTTTTTATGGCCAACATCTGTTGAGTATTTATCATTGCCAGGTTTTGTGCTAAGCATGACATACAGGTTTCATTTCACCCTCATGACAACCTTTTTTTAAAGGATGAAATGGAGGTACACTGGAATTAAGTGGGACTGATAGAATTCAAATGCAAGAATTAATCACCCTTCCCTACTGTCGCCCCAACACCAAACACAAGCTCTCTGATTCATCCTGTCCTGGTTAAAGCCAATCTTCAGATAGACACAGAACCCTGGTTTTCTCCAGATGAACTATATTGGCAGAGTTGGGTTTTAGATACTTGGGAAGTAAAAGAGGAGTAAGAAGTATGAAATGTGGGATGAACTTGGAGAGTAGCATTGACATATATAACGCTACCACGTGTAAAATGGGAAGTTATCGTATAGAACAGGGAGCTTAGCAAGGTGCTCTGTGATTACCTAGGGGTTTGGGATGGGGTGGGGGGAGGGAGGTTCATAAATGTACACATAGCTGATTCACTTTCTTGTACAGCAGAAACTAACACAGCATTGTAAAGCAATTATACTCCAGTCAAAAAAAAAAAAAGTGTTTAACGGACTTGGGAAGGTGGCAGAGGGCATAATGGGCCCCAAGGAGAAGCTAGTCAACAGTCCTGCATGCATGGTTCTGCCTCTCTTGTGGGAAGGTAGAATCCACAATTGCCATATATTGATTGAGTATAGGGAACTCTTGTCAATTCAGTCAAAATGAGACTTCATATTATGATACCTAAACCCAAGATCTTTAACTTTTCCACTGTTAGTGTGTATTGGTTGCCCCACTGCTGCTGTGACAAAGTCAGTATTCGTTTCATGCAACCGCTGAAGCAAATTACCACAAATTGAGTGGCTTAACATAAATTTATATCTTATAGTTTTGGAGGTCAGTTCAGTTCAGCCACTCTATCTTGTCCAACTCTTTGCAAGCCCATGGACTGTGGCACACCAGGCTTCCCTGTCTATCACCAACTCCCCGAGCTTGCTCAAACTCATGTCCATCGAGACAGTGATGCCATCCAATCATCTCATTCTCTGTCATCCCCTTCTACTGCCCTCAATCTTTCCCAGCATCAGAGTCTTTTCAAATGAGTCAGCTCTTCGCATGAGGTGGCCAAAGTATTGGAGCTTCAGCTTCAGCATCAATCCTTCCAATGAATATTCAGGGCTGATTTCCTTTAGGATTGACTGGTTGGATCTCCTTGCAGTCCAAGGGACTCTCAAGAATCTTCTCCAACTCCACAGTTCAAAAGCATCAATTCTTCAGTGCTCAGCATTTTTTATGGCTCAACTCTCACATCCATACATAACTACTGGAAAAACCATAGCTTTGACTAGACAGACCTTTGTTGGAAAAGTAATGTCTCTGCTTTTTAATATGCTGCTAGGGTTGTCATAGCTTTTCTTTCAAGGAGCAAGCATCTTTTAATTTCATGGCTGCAGTCACCATTTGCAGTGACTTTGGAGCCCCCCAAAATAAACTCTGTCACTGTTTCCATTGTTTCCCAATCTATTTGCCATGAAGCAATGGGACTGGATGCCATGATCTTAGTTTTTTGAATGTTGAGTTTTAAGCCAGCTTTTTCACTCGCCTCTTTGACCTTCATCAAGGGGCTCTTTAGTTCCTCTTTGCTTTCTGCCAGAAGGGTGGTGTTATATGCATATTTGAGGTTATTGATATTTCTTCCAGCAATCTTGATTCCAGTTTGTGAGTTATCTAGGCTGGCATTTCACACGATGTATTCTGCATGTAAGTTAAATAAACAGGGTGACAATATATAGCTTTCACATACTCCTTTCCCAATTTGGAACCTGTCCATTGTTCTATGTCCAGTTCTAACTGTTGCTTCTTGACCTGCATACAGATTTTCTTGGAAGCAGGTAAGGTGATCTAGTATTTCCATCTCTTTAAGAATTTTCCACATTTTCTTGTGATTCACACAGTCAAAGGGTTTAGCATAGTCAATGAAGCAGATGTTTTTCTGGAATTCTCTTGCTTTTTTTATGATCCAGTGGATGTTGGCAATTTGATCTCTGGTTCCTCTGCCTTTTCTAAATCCAATCTGAACATCTGGAAGTTCTTGGTTCATGTACTGTTGAAGCCTGGCTTGGAGAATTTTGAGTATTACTTCGCTAACATGTGAGATGAGTGCAATTGTGCGGTAGTTTGAACATTCTTGGGCATTGCCTTCCTTTGGGATTGGAATTAAAACTGACCTTTTGGAGGTCAGAAGTCTAAAATCAAGGTGTTGGCAGGCTGTGTTCCTTTTGGAGGCTTCAGGGGTGAATCCATATCTCTATTTTCCCAGTTTTTGGAGGCTGCTTGTATCCCTTGGCTTTTGATCCTCTCCTCCATCTTCTCTGCTGCCATTCTTACATCTCCAACAGACTCTGAGCCTCCTTTGTCCCTCTTGTAAGGACCATGGTGATTATATCAGGACCACCTTGATAATCTGGAATAATCTCATCTTCATATCCTAACTTAATCACATCAGCAAAATCCGTTTGCATTGTAAGATAACATATTCACAGATTCTGGGAAATAGGATGTGAATGTCTTTGCAGAGGCATTATTCTGTATACCTCACTTTGTGACCTTAGGAAAGGCATTTTTCTTTCTGAAAGCCTCCAGTTCTCTCCAAAAATGGGGACCATCATAATTCTCAGTCTTAATCTTATAGGTCTATGATTATAATGAGTGGGCATGTCATTTCAATCATGGATGTAAATAGTATTACTGCCTCAGTTTCCTTATCTGGCAAATGGGTATAAGAGTGGTATTTCTTTTTCTTCAGTTAAAACTATGTACTGTTTACTTGCCCTGAGCTACATGGTGGTCGTGTTGGTTTGGAAAGGACTTGACATGCATCCGCCACAGAAAAAAACAGTAAGATGTACTTACAGTAGTTGTGTAAGTTAGTTAGGTTTTAGAGCCTTAAATACGTGTCAGCAACAGGCAGAGATGAGGCTGATTCTCTTGAGAAACCAACCATCTGATGACTCATATCATCATGCAATGTTTGGAAGAGAAGCAATAAGCCCAGGTCCCAAGATGCTCCAGCGATTGTGAACTTAAGAGTCTGCCCACTGAGCTGAGGGTCAAAATGAGCCTCTTTGCCCCCCATGGTAGGTGACAGGTAGGGGCTGTGTGTGCCCACTGGAGGCTGTTATTGCCAAGTCCCTTGATCTGCATTTGTTGGGGATCGAGAACAAAAAGCAGCAGCCAGGTCCACCAGAAGAGAGACATTAAAGTTGATTAAGTGAAGGGGCCAATTATCGTCTGGCTTCATGCAGTGTTGAGTTAATTAGCCTCTACAAAACAACAACAGCTGCCTTAATGGTGGGGCAGGAGGCCCAGCAGAGGAGCCATGGGAAGAGAAGTGATAGGGTTAGTGCTTAATAACTTGGCTGCAGTGAGCCCTGCTCCACTAAAAACGGAGAACAAAGCCCTGGGCAAACTTTCCTGCCGGCCTGCAGACAGTGCCTGGGGCAGAGAACCAGACCCTTCCAGGGTCCTCCCCCCGAGGGGGAGACCAAACTCAGACCTCAGACTTGAGTTTCTTTCTGAGCCTATTAAGCACAGCCTAGTTTACCTTCTATCTAAAATCACTATGCGACAGCTTTTGTCTGGATTCTCAACTTTATAATTCGCATTGTTACCGAATGGTGATATTTTTTGCCTTGTTCCAAAAGTAATATATATTCTAGGGGGAACATTTGGAAAGTATATAAAAGAGGATAGAAATATCCCTCCATCCTGCGATAGATTCTTTTATTAATTAACCATTTATTGTTCACCTGCTAAATGCCAGGACTGTTCAAGGTGTTCAGACAAAGTATCCATCAGTTTTGCTTTTTCTCCCTGCAAATAGATATGCTCTTTTACAAACTGGACTCACTATGCATGATCTTTAATAACCTACTGTTTTAAGCAATATGTCATGAACATTTTTCCCACCTTGTTAAAGTATATTTTTAAACAACTCAGCCTTTATGGTTCCACTAATTAAGCTACATTTTAGCTGTCCATTTATTGATGCCTTCTGCTTCCTCTTCTAACAAAGTTCTTGAGGGCATAGACAATCGCTCTCTCTCTTTTTAAAATCACTATATTCCTAATGCCTAGATGAGAGCCAGGCATGGGGTAGGTACTCACTAAAAATGTGATGAATGAGTCAGCAAATGGCTAAACAAATGTAACCAGTCACTTTTTATGGGTTACTGAGATTGCTTTCATTTCTTTTCCATTATAAAAATGCTTTGTATCAGTTAATATTGGGTTCAACCACAAGTGACAGAAAATCCCCCAAAGCAGTGACTTAAACAGATAAAAGTTTGCTTCTCTTTTGAAAAAGTTCAGGAAGTGAGTCCAGGGCTGGTCCAGTGCTTTGCTGGGCTGGTCCAGTGTTTTGCTATCCACTGGCATGGACTCCATTTAAGTCACCCCATTGTTCAAGATGGCTTGAACCCTGTCCAACTACATTCCAGCCAAAAGCAAGGAAAGGAAGGGAAGAGAAGGACATATACTCTTTCTTTAAGGACCCTTCCTGGAAGTTCCATATATGGCTTGCATTCTCATTAGTCAGAATTGGTCACATGAGCCTGTCTAACTGCAAGGGAATCTGGGAAATGTGGTCTTAATTATGCAGCTAACATTCAGGGCTACTGCTAATGAGAAAAAAAGGGAAGGAAACTAGGGAATCATTAATTGGGATGGCTATTGGACTTCTGCATTGACCCCAACCTGTCAAGCTAGCCCTTCCTTTATGTGGCCCTTAACGATTCCGAATGGGGATCTGGATATCGATCCAGTCAGCCTGGCTTCTTGGTCTCAGTCCTGGGGCCAGTGCACCAGGAAGGTTTCAGAGCTTTCATCTCTCTGCTGCAAACTTCATCTTGCCAGTTGACATAGCCATGGCCAAAGATTGACTCAATAAAGCTGCCCCGTTTCCCGGAGGATGTTTTTCCAATTAGTGCAAAGAGGAAGTTCCAGCTGTGAGGACAGGAATCGAGTTCTGTCCTGAAACACAGTGATTATTAGTAACAATCAATCAAATGGCCTCTGAGGACAATGAGAGAAAGCCAGCTCTCAAGGATTCTATGTGGGACAAGGAGGACGGGCTGCCTATAACAAGAGGTGGTGTGGCTCCATCACAATGCTACCAAGCTTCTGAGACAGCGAGGGACTTTGTAACAAGGTTTTATTGCCTGCAGTAAAAATCCTGCCAAAACGCATTCAGAAACGTGCGGGGAGACATGTATTCATTATTGTGCCCCTAGCAGCTATCACAGGAAACCATCTGGGCTTGGTTGGCCTATAAATTTGCAGCTTGCAGTTGGGTGGGCTACGAGGACTTGGCCAAGTGGGAAGGCAAGGTGTGAAGTGGATCTGGCAGGTTCCACACACAGGGCTAGCTCAGAGTCACCATTTCTGGCAGCTATTTTTCTTTCAAATTTTTTTATTGTGAAATATATCACACAAGTTTCTGTGGTTCAGTTGCTAAGTCATGTCTGACTCTTTGAACCCCATGGACTGTGGCTCGCCAGGCTCCTCCGTCCATGGGATTTCCCAGGCAAGAATACTGAAGCGAGTTGCCATTTCCTTCTCCAGGGGATCTTCCCGACCCAAGGATCGAATATGCATCTCCTGCATGGGCAGGCGGATGCTTTACCACTGAGCCACCAGGCAAGCCCCAAATCACACATACAGAAAAGTGAACAAAACATAAATGTATACTTTAACAAATTATTATAAAGTGAATGCATAGGTAACTATCATCTTGGTCTGCCAGCCCGCCAAAACTTCCATGTGCTATTTCCTAAACACAGTGCTGTCTTTTTCCTCAAATATAATAACCTTGACTTTAATGAGTATACCTTCCTTGCCTCACTTTACTGTTGTCACTGAAGTATTCACCCCAAAATGGTAAAATTCAGTTTGTCTATTTTTGAACCTTCTGTTGTTGTACAGAATCATCAAGTTCATATTCTTTTGTGTCTAGACGTGTTTTTGTGTGTGAGTGTATGAGTGGTCAACATTATTTTTTTAATACTTATCCATATTCCCCATGGACAGAGGAGCCTGGTGGGCTGTATAGTCCATGGGGTCACAAACAGTCAGATACAGCACAGCACAGCATCGCGTACGACTCTGGTTTCTTCATTTTCATTTCTGAATATTATTCCACTTACCTATTTTACTGCTTTGGAACATTTTACAGATCCTAGACATTTGGGTAGTTTTCAGTTTGAGGCTATGACAGACAAAGCTGCTGTGAACATTCTTGTACATGCATCCGTATGCATCTATGTGTGAGTTTCTCCACAGCTGTAATTCTCAAACTTAATTGTGTTATGAAAATAGTCAAGGGCCTCTTAAAATTCAAATTCCTGGTCCTTCTCTCTAATGATTCTCATTCAGTTAAGTCCAGGGTAGTGCCCACACCATTTCCAACATATTGTTAGGTGATAACAGGGAGAAGTTGAAAGCAACCTAAATGTCAGGTAATGGAAGAAGAGATATCATTTTGTCAACAAAGGTCTGTATAATCAAAACTATGGTTTTTCCAGTAGTCATATATGGAAGTGAGAGTTGGTCCATAAAGAAGCCTCAGTGCCAAAGCATTGATGCTTTCAAACGGTAGTGCTGGAGAAGACTCTTGAGAGTCTCTTAGATGCAAGGAGATCAAACCAGTCAATCCTAAAAGAAATCAGCCCTGAATATTCATTGGAAGGAATGATGCTAAACTCCAATATTTTGGCCACCTGATGTGAAGAGCCGATTCATTGGAAAAGACCCTGATGCTGGGAAATATTGAAGGCAAAAGAAGAGGGTGGCAGAAGATGAGATGGTTAGAAAGCATCACCAGTTCAGTGGACATGAATCTGAGCAAAGTCCAGGAGATAGTGGAGGACATAGGAGCCTGGTGTGCTGCAGTCCATGGGGTTGCAAAGAGTCAGATGCGACTTAGCGACTGAACAACCATGAAGGAATGGATAAGTCAACCATAGAATATTGTGCAATTATTCAAATAAAGACAGAAGCAACATGAATAAGTGAATTGAAATTAATTAATGAATTAGTATGATGCTAATTGAAAAAAAGACAATGAATTTCTGTTCATTAAAAGACACCATCATGAGGTTTAAAGACGCGTCTCAGCAAGGAGAAGATACTTTCACACATATGAATGACAAAGGAACTGTATTCAGAATAGATAAAGGACAGATAACATAATAGAGAAGGGGGCAAAAGATTTGAACAGGCATTTCCTGAAGTAGAAATCCAATAGCTAATAAACACTTGAAAATGTGCTTAATGTTTATTGATAATCAGGAAAATGCAATTTAAACCACAAGGAGATACCACTGTACACTCAATAGACAGGTTAACATTTAATTCAGATAAAGCCAAGTGTTGGTAAGAATGTAGTGATGGGAATATAAAAGTGGTACAACCACCTTAGAAACTGACATTGTCCAGTAAAGATGTTACAAGTGCATACCCTATAACATAGAAATTCCACTCAAGAGCATATATTCTAGATTAGGTATCCAGCAAACCTTTTCTGTAAAAAATCAAATAGTAACTATTATAGGCTTTCCGGGCCAAACTCTGTCTTACAACTACTCAACTCCACTGAGCACTAGCTTGGTCATAGATAATACATAAAGAAATTGGCATAACTGTGTGCCAAAAGAACTTTATTTATGGACACTAAAATACAAAGACAAAAATAAATACATCTGTAAGAGAAGAAAGATGCATTGGAAAAATACTGGAAGGAATTACAATGATAAGAGTAGTTATGAATATGAGTGGTATTTACTTTTTTCTATTTCTAAACCTTAGGTAATGAAGTTATATAAATTTATCATCAAAATGAGTTAAATAAGTTAAAGAGCCACTTCCTATTAGTAACTGACTCCTATTTTCAGTACCTGTCATGTATCCGGCAAGATGCTAAATGCCTTATGTATGTGATCTTGTTTAATCTCCAGAGCCCTTGTGGGAGGAGTGTTTTTAGATTATTGCCTCCTTATGAATAAGAGGAGGAGGAGGCTTAGAAGGGCAGGTACTTCCCCCAAGCTACACAGTGAGAGCAGGGCTGATGCACAAACGTGGATCTACCACACCCTCTGGTCTTCATCACTACACCAGCCTCCTTCCACTTGCTAGAGCAGTGGTCTCCAAACTGGCACCAGGGACCAGTTCCATGGAAGACAGCTTTTCCACAGACCAGGTGGATGGGGGGTAGTTTTAGGATGATTCAAGTGCATTACATTTATTGTGTACTTTATTTCTATTATTTTTGAATCAGCTCCACTTCAGATCATTACCCGGAGGTTGGTGACCCCTGTACTAGAGAACCATGGCATCTTTCAGAGGGAAATGAGGTTAAGAATGGTTAAAGTGCAGTTCAACCCAAAGCAAGTAGGTCATTAGCTTTTAGACCCCCCCCTTGGCCCAGTGCCTCTGATTCTCAATCCCGTCTCATGTGAATGAGCCAGGTGATTTTAGATGGTGTCTGAATCCTGCTGAGCCCCAGCTTAGTCTTCTGTCAAATGCAACGACGCAGCCCACCTCGGAAGTGGTTGCATTGATTAATGAGATAATATATAACCAATGTCCTTCAAAAGGGAGGCACTTGTTAATTTATTTCCCTCCACCCAAGGACACAGGAAACTTTAAGAAGCCTTTTCCTGTCACTTGGTCTCTGGTTATTGTCCTGGGTGTAATGGAGTGGAAAACTCTATACATGGCTCCCTCTGACAGTGAATTTCTAATCTTAGAAAACTTAATGGTTTTTGTCAACCTGATTGTCCAGTGAGAGCGGATTAGGAGAATGACTTCCTTGTCACTGGGAAGTTGACTTGCTTCACAGCGTTTTTCCTGGTGCCAGTGGGAGGCATGATCGATACAACACAGACCTAAATACTTACCTGCGGTTTCGAAGTGAGGACAAAGGTTGGGTGTTCCATTTATGTGCCTTCCGCCATTTCCATGTAGACCCAGGCGTAATGTGCATTAAAGCGGTTTAGGCGGGCGACCTGCAGCTCTGCAGTCTGAAGGGCAGACCAGAAATCGAGCAGTTGCTTCCTCCTGAGCAGCAAAGCACAGGCCCCTCAGGCTCAAGCTGGGTTTGTCTTTTCTTGTTCTGTTTTTCCCGTCTGGGAAAGGAGGGTCCATTAGTTACTGTCTGTGCTACAGGGGAAGGACGGCCTTGCTTTTTTCTGTATCAGGACATCCCAGACATCATGCACTGGGGCAAAAATGGATGGTGACTGCTAATGGAGACGCAGTTTCAAATCCCTACCCACTGTCTGCCTATCGCCGGGAGCATCTCTCCCACCAGGCTACTCTCTAAAGCAGATGGAACTCGGGCAGCCTCAGCCAGAATTTAGTCTCCCAGGGAAACTCCTGCCCTGTCCAGGGAAGCCCTCTCAGTCCTGGCGGGCAAAACAAAGCCTCATCTTATCTGAGGCACTTAAAATGATGTCATTTCCTCAGGGATATCAGATGAGGCAGGTCCCCTGTACTTTTACTTCGTGCTACTTATTTTAACTAGAAATAAATCAGTATTTACATCATTAGAATGTAATTTTCCTGAAGACAAAGCTGTCTACATGCTTTGTTCACTGCTGAACTGCAGTGCTTAGCAACACTTGTGCCATGTGGTAGGTACTCAGTAAATACTCGATAAATACATGAATTAATAAATCAGTTATATATAATTACTTGTTTATGTCCCGTCTCCCCTATTTATGAGAGAACCTCCATGAAAGAAGGAACTGTGTTTATCTTATCCATCCTGTATTCTCAGGACCCAGATGAGAACTTGGCACATAGTAGGTGCTCAATAAACAGTGAAGAAGAATAAAGTATTTAAATTTTTTATGTTGAATTAATGATAATTTTATTCATGTAACAAATGGTATCACAGTTATTTTTAGAAAAAGAGAGTAAGGTAAAAGACATATCTCCCACCACTCTTAAGCAGCTACTTTCATTATTTTGACGTTTTTCCTTTCAGGGATTTTCCACTGTGTGTTTAACACATAATTTTATTCAGGTCACTTTAAGTGCACACGTGTGCACACACACACGCACATCAACAGCTGTCCAGGTGGCAGGGATTTTTATGAATTTAAGAGCAGGAAGGGAGGACTGGATGAATAATGTCTCTCTTATTGTTATAACTAATTGTTGGTCCTGCAATGGGATTGATAGCATCATGGGAACAGCCAGCGAGAAGCATTGCTCACTAAAGGTTTACCCCTGGGGTCAAGGCAAATCTGGCTATGGAAAAAATTTGCAGGTTAGAAATAATCCACAGGAAAAATGCTTTATTTTTATGCTCACAAATCAGGGAAACTTGCCGTGGCCACTGCTAAACATTAACTGGTTATATACACTGCAGTGGGCTTAGCGGCTCAGGGCTCATTTCTCAGGCTTTTTTATTTGGATCATTATGTAGAAATCAACCCAGTTTCTATCTTTAAGCCCCTGGTGATACAGTGCCAACAAGTGACTCTGACTGTATTTATAGAAGTGAGGAAACCACTGTATACTTTAAAAAACAAAACAAATCCACACCCTGCTCTGTTATTTTCAAAATACCTTTCTGAATGTTTAGAGGAAAATGGGTCTACTCCCTGTAAGATGCAGCCCATAATAGTAGAAAGCCTCTTAGGTTACATGAGGAAAATTCATGCAAATTCCTTATTGATAAATAAGGTAGACAGGAAGTTGAGTGAACAAATTATCTATTGTTAGGGGAACTACTTTGAGGCTTGGATACAGACTGTGTTGACTGGAGGATAAGAGATTTATCTTGATCTGGATCTTTTGTCTTTTTTTCTGTTCCTTATCTGCAATAGCAAACAGGGGTAAATGGTGAAGGGAGGGGATTTATTTGAGATGAATAAAACAACGCTCTTTCAGGAGATGGTTCAGTGCAGTGGTCCCCAACATTTCTGGCACCAGGGACTGGTTTCGTGGAAGTCAGTTTTTTAAAAAATCATTGTATTTATTTATTTTTATTTTTGGCTGTGTTGGATCTTCCTGTGACTCAGGTGGTAAAGAATCCGGCTGCAATGCAGACTTGGGTTCGATCCCTAGGTTGGGAAGATCCCCTGGAGAAGGGAATGGCAACCCACTCCACTATTCTTGCCTGGAAAATTCGAGCCACCAGGGAAGCCCTGTGAAAGACAGCTTTTCCATGGATGGGGTGGGAGGATGGTTTTGGAAAGATTCAAGTGCCTTACATTTATTGTGCACTTTATTTCTATTATTATTACATCAGCTACACCTCAGATTATCAGGCACTAGATCCCAGAGGCTGGGGACCCCTGGTTTAGTGGAAAGGCAGATGAACTGGGTGCTGGTTTCTAGCTCTCTGACCATCTTAATGTGTGAACCTGGTCACCCTTCTGGGAGCTGGGGATGACAGTGACCTCATCTCACCTTCAAAGAGTTGTTTGGAGGATCAAATAAAACCCTGGCAGTGGAAGCACTTTGAAAACATGTAGTTAAATGGTTTTTAAATGAATGGTAAGGCTCAACATTGCAGGAGGAAGCCATACTATTGAAAAGCCCTGGTGAGGAATTTCGATATTCAAGCTCCAGCAGCCATAAAGGAGAGAAACTGAGCCCAGCTGAGAACTTGGGACTTTTGTATATTAGAGGCACACAAACAGAGAGAGAGAGAGAGCAGTTTTCTCAAGCATTCAAAAGATTGCCCTCGTGTGCTAAGTCACTTCACTCATGTCTGACTCTTTGCAACCCTGTGGACTATAGCCTACCAGGCTCCTCTGTCCATGGGGATTCTCCAGGCATGAATACTGGAGTGGGTTGCCATGCCCTCCTCTGGGGGATCTTCTGGACCCAGGGATCAAAACCTGGGTCTATCCAGCATTAGGAGGCAGGCTCTTTACCAGTAGCACCACCTGGGAAGCCCAAAGAGAAAAGTTTCAGCAGTAACCGGCTGTGTGTGTGCTAAGTAACTTCAGTGTCTGACTGCAACCCTATGGACAGTAGCCTGTACTTGATAACAGTTGAGTTAAATGGGAAAGAGCATGTGTATGTGTTTCTACTTCTTTGATTTTTCCTTTCTATGATGTTGACGTTATTTGTAAAATGAAGATGGGAAGAGACATCCATTTAAGCAGAATTCTAAGAAAATTAGATTTCTAGGGTTAAATAGTAAATTTTGTCTTATTGTCCCCAGTTTTTAATAACTGAAACTGCTGGATCTGTTAAACAATATATTACCTTCAAACAGGCTTATTGAATTCACTTATCCATTCAACAAATATGAATTGAGTATCCAGCTGAATGTACACGGGAGAAATAATTTGCTAGAGTCTCTAGGGCAGTTCTTATAGTCCCAAACCCACTGGGCATTGCAAAGTTTCCCAAGAAGAAACTAATAAAGAAATTGCAAGAGCAAAGCACCATTCAGAATTTGGAAAAGAAACATCAAATGCGGTTGCGGGGACTGATGACACATATTTTCTGCTCCTTCCTGGACACACAGAGGGACTCATTCCCCAGTTTCCTTTGCATGTAACAACAGCCACAGGACTATATTCTAGTCAAGGAATAAGAAATTGCTCATCACTTTCAAGTTTGGCCCATAAAATCCTCTCCCACAATGCTCTTTCCTGCTCCAGCTGGCTAGAATCCAGGGGACCTCACACGTTGAAGATGGCAGAACCTCCATCAATCTGGATCCCTGAATGACTGCACAGAAGAAGCCTGCCCTGTGAGCTGTTCACCAAGCTACTGCCATTACGAGAACATGAAGTCAATCTCAATTATGTTGTGTCATTAGGCTTTTGGGGTCTGTTGGTTCAGCAGTTATACTAATTAAACTAATTCATATGGCAACCAAGTCTTCACATTTTAGGCCTATAAGAAGGAAGAAATCAGGAACTGTAACAGATATCAGCAATGGGTGCTTTTGCTGTCATTAAAAATTTCAATTTTTAATGGGATTCTTAGTCTGATTGTTCCAGGGACTTGCCTTCTAGGAGAATCATCTACACTTTTCTCTGCCTTGGTGTTTCCATGGCAAGAGAGTAGATATATAGATAGATAGAGATATACAAATATAAAGATATATTTGAAAGTATAGTATAAACATAAACTCTTTCAAGGGTAGATGGATGCAGATACAAAAGCAGAGTGTAAGGCATCAGAAAGAACCTGGCTTTCTGTATCTCTGATCATTTCTCTGCCAACCCAGCCCTGCCAGGGTATCCACAGTGATGTCAGGCATCTGTAGCCTGAGTCTTACCCAAGCCCTGGGCCAGTGGGAGCCTGGCCTCATACCACACCAGGAAACTGCTATCTATCAATGAGCAAACTTGTGCCTGAAAATAGGCTCTCTTCAGTTGCTTCAGCCTTCAGTTAGGATGCTTTGGTTGCAAGTGATAGAAAATGCAGGCCAAGCTGCATTAATAAATTCCCTATTTCTGCTAATAGGGAATTTATTAATATATGCACCTGAAAACCCAGGACCAGGGACTAGCTCCAGGACCAGCTGGATTCAAGGGCTGCAACGGCATCATTAGAAACTGTCTCCTCTTTGTTCTACTCTTTTTCTTCCTTCAGTCTCCATTTTGCCTGGCCACAAATGGTTGCAGCAACATCAGCTACCTAAGGTAACTGCTCTTCTCTGAACCAATCCCAGTGGCCAGAGAGGCACAGTGCTTTGATTGGCCAGGTTTGGTCATGTGGTCTACTCTGGTGGCTGGATGTAAGAACTCTACACAGGTGGCAGGGACGGAAAGCAGGGAAGAGATGGCTTCCTGGGGGAATGGCAAGGGCTATTACCAAGAAAGGGAGGGTGAGTGCCAAAGAGGCAAACCTTTCTGGGTACAGAGAGGTTAAGGTCATAAGCACTGTGCTGTGCCTTTCTGCCTCCTTGCTCCCGGTGGTACTAACCCACCTCCCTGGCTCTTCTAGAACCTAGTGAGATAGACCAGAGCCCTAGTTCTGAACCCCAGCAGCAGGCTACAAATCCTGTCCCCTTTGCTTGATTCTTTTCCCAGCATTGGTTTCTAGGTTTCCCTAATCCTGCAGGAGACCAGGGGCAGGGATGGGCAGCTTTGGGCTCTACAGCAGAATTCCTGCCTGTGCATCTTGCTACTGGCTTCTCTCACTGCTCTTCTTTCTGATCTTTTGGACCGTCCAGTCTACATACACCATTCTGCCTGCTCCATCAGTTTGGGTTCCTTGGTCATCATCATCTGCTTACATTGCACTTGGGTTTTATTCATACTCTTTTGGACATCATTGTCAAGTTCTCAAGAGATGAGCTTCCATCTGTTTGGTCTCATGGTATTTCTGGTTCAGCCTTCCTTCTTCTCCCAACCTCAGTCCCACCTGCTCCCACAACCAGCCCTGTTCTGTACTTCAGACACCTCTAGATTTTGTCAGCCTGATAGGCTCCTAGGATGGGAGGCCTGGGCGTCCAGCAGCTCTGAGAGGGACAGTCAAGTGTCTTCTGGACCACCCTGGGCCAGAGGCACATTCTCTACAATTAGGCTAGAGCTCTGACCTTGTGACCCTTCTCTGGCCTTATAAAGTGGGAAGACTGGTGCTGTCTGTAGATCTGAAAATAAAACCCCTTTTAATGCATATGTGTTATAGCTCATCAGCATGCAGGCCTGGAGACAGCTCATGAACAGAAAATATCCTAAGTCCTGAGTTGGTTGGAAGTAGAGGAAATACTGTGGGTTCCCAGAGGTCTGTGTAGGAGCCATCCCATGTGGGCAGGGCCTTCTTCATCAATCTTGGGGGAATTCAGGATGCTTCCATGAAAACCACCTTGAGCCTATTAGGTTTCAGGAAAAAAGGAAAAATGTTCCTTATTTGGAAACTAATGAAAACACTTATAAAGATAAGAATAATGGTATTTTATTGAGTCTTTTCTATAATATTAATATGTTCCAAGTATGTTAGAAGCCCTTTACATATCTCATTTGCCATGAATCCTTACAACACTTTCATGAGATGATTATAATCTCTACTTTTTATAGGTAAGAGGTAGGAAGCTCAGGAAGGCAAAATAATGTATCCACAGCTACACAACTAGTAAGTGACAAGGACTAAGGTTCAAATACAACCAGTCTCACACTAGGGGCTACATCAAAGTGCTTAGTTTTAGAAGAGGTTCAGGCTTTATAAAGGGCTTACATGAGCTGTGGACAGTCCCAGGTTGAAAATGCTAAATCAAAGCAGAGGAGACAACAGGTTGTCAGTCTGGCCCTCAATTAGAGCTTAGGCTCAGCCAGTGTCACACACAGGGACAAAGGCAGACCAGGAACCCCAGTGCTCAGGAAATCAGGTTGCCACGGTCTGAACAACAAGTGTAGGAGGCCCGAGGCTGGGGCAGGGGACAGGGCCAGAGAGAAAGGTGATCTGCCAGGAGCCAACTGACCTGGCTCTGAATGTGCGGGTGTTTCTCCCCGCCAGTGTGTATCTTGGCTCACAGTTCAATCCCTTTGTGCTGAATCAGGACCTCAAGGCATAGTTCATGGAGGGCTGGGAGGGGGCAGAAGTGGTCAGCCAGAACTCAGAGACCACATCAAAGCATTTTCTGTGTTGAGTGTCCCACCACGAAGCCACACAATGCCAGGGGGACTCTGTGAGATATTTAAGGTGTGTGCAGAAGAAAGAAATGGGAAACAAGAAAACAAGAATTTGCAGGAGGGTAAGAGCAGAGAAGGACAACACCAAGGTGATTGTGAGGTCAGAGGATCGAGCTGTGTCATTTACTGCCTTGCCCCACACTACTGCTCCCAGAAACCTGTTCAGGGGTCAAGGTGGGAGGGCAGGCTATACTGAACAACCTGGGCTTCCTTCCCCCACATTTGTCCACTCTTCTGAACAAATTTTGAGTATAAAATATCTCTCCCTAGGCAGGAAGAGTTCTAGTAATAAGATGCCCAGAGTTAGTTATGACACTGAAGCCTCTCACAGGAAGGAAATATTTTTTTATGTCATCATAAAACTGCTCAACTCCTCTAAACCTGCTGTGGAAATGGTGACTCTGAGGACAGAGTGGAGATAAGAGCATCTGACCTGAAGCCGAGGCAGAAGGGAAAGCGAGGGACACAGGTCCCCTCCCAGCTCAGAGTCACACTGGCTTTTCTACTGCATCCCCAGTCAACAGGAAAAAACAACACAGTCAGAGAGGAAAATAAAAGGACAAATGGGAGTCTCTGGACTAGGCCCAGCCCTGTCCAGAGGAATTAAGCCTGTAGAATCTCCCAGGGCGCAGTCATCTCCCTGGTAGGGGCAGGTGTGGGTGGGTAGGGGCAGGTGTCTGTGTATAGCTGCCCTGAACTCTCTGCTTAACTAGAGCACCTTGTCCTGTTGTTCAATTGCTAAGTTGCATCTGACTCTGCAACTCCGTAGACTGTAGCATGCCAAGCTCCTCTGTCTTCCACTATCTCCCAGGGTTAGCTCAAACTCATGTCCATTGAGTTAGTGGTGCCTTGTAACCATCTCATCCTCTGCCAACCCCTTCTCCATTGCCTTCAATCTTCTCCAGCATCAGGGCCTTTTCTAATGAGTCAGCTCCTCACACAGGTAGCCAAAGTATTGGAGCTTCAGCTTCAGCATCAGTCCTTCCAGTGAATATTCAGGATTGATTTCCTCTAGGGTTGACAGGTTTGATCTCCTTGAAGTTCAAGGGACTCTCAAGAGTCTTCTCCAGCATCATAGTTCAAAATCATCAATTCTTTGGCGCTCAGCCTTCTTTATGGTCCAACTCTCACATCCATACATGACTGTCCTGGTCCCACCTAAAGTAAGTCAGTGTAGGTCTGCCAGGTTGCGTTCACAGACCTCTCCCTCAGATAAGAGGTACCCCAACATCTGAGCTCTGGAGGCAGCAAGACTTCTGTCCAAATGTCACTCTGTCATTTCTAACTGAGTCATCTTGGGTGGCTGCCCCTCTCTGAGCCTCTATTCCCTCATGAAGTTGGGGAAAACAGTGCCAATCTCCCAGTGGTTTGAGGCTCAGAGACAGAGAGGGCAAAACACTGCTGGTGAATCTCAAAGCTTTGTATCTAAAGATATTATTACACAGTTGTCCCACCCAGAGCCTTAATGGTATGTTCCCTTCCAGAGATGCAGCTTTGAGGGTCTTTGTCACACAAGCCCTGGAGACAGAGGTGAATAAGGCCTGCCCACCAGGGCATGCAATGAGCAGGGAAAACAAGACAGGCAGACACCATTAGAATCAACACGAAATGTGCTGAGATGACTGAGCAGCTCCGGGAGCTCTTGAGAGTGAAGCGTGTCCACCTAGGGGATACAGCAAATAGGCATAAGACCTGGGCTTTGAAGGGTGAGCAGGATTTTATTAGACAAAAAGTAATTAGTAGAGAAAGGGAATTTTAGGAAGAAGGAGCTACGTGAACAAAAGTATAGTGATTTGATATGACCCAGAGTATTAGGAGCAGCATGAATGGTCTAAAAGGCTGGAGAATAGAGTACATAATGGGCAGTGACAAGAGGGAGGTGAGAAAGGCAAGCTGGTCAAGACTTAGACATGGTTACTACAACCAAGAATGATCCCATGAAAGTAAGGATGCTATCCCAGAGGACTTCCTGTGATGGAAATGTTCTGCATCTGCACTGTCCAGTATGGTAGCCAGTTGGCCTTGTGTGGTTTGTTGTTGTTCAGTCGCTCAGTCATGTCTGATTCTCTTTGCGACCCCATGGACTTGTAGTGTCTCTGTCCCTCACTATCTCCCAGAGTTTGCTTAAATTCATGTCCATTGGGTTGGGGATGCTATCTAACCACCTCATCCTCTTGTCACCCCCTTCTCCTTTTGCCTTCAATCTTTCCCAGAATCAGGGTCTTTTCCAATGAGTTGGCTCTTCACATCATGTGGCCGAAGTATTGAAGCTTCAACTTTAGTATCAGTCCTTCCAATGAATATTCAGGGTTGATTTCCTTTAGGATTGACTGATTTGATCTCCTTGCTGTCCAAGGGACTCTCTAGAATCTTCTCTTGTGTGGCTGTGCTTTGTCGCTCAGTCGTGTCCAACTCTTTGCAACCCCATGGACCCCATCAGGCTCCTCTGTCCGTGGAGATTCTCCAGGCAAGAATACTGGAGTGGGTTGCTATTTCCTCCTCCAGGGGATCTTCCCAACCCAGGGATCGAACCCAGGTCTCCCACATTGCAGGAGGATTCTTTACTATCTGAGCCACCAGAGAAGCCCTAGTGTGTCTATTGAGCACTTAACACGGAGTTAATATGACTGAGTGGAGAAGGCAATGGCAACCCACTCCAGTATTCTTGCCTGGAAAATCCCATGGACGGAGGAGCCTGGTGGGCTGCAGTCCACGGGGTCGCTAAGAGGCGGACACAACTGAGTGACTTCACTTTCACTTTTCACTTTCATGCATTGGAGAAGGAAATGGCAACCCACTCCAGTGTTCTTGCCTGGAGAATCCCAGAAACGGGGGAACCTGGTGGGCTGCCGTCTATGGGGTCACACAGAGTCGGACACGACTGAAGCAACTTAGCAGCAGCAGCAGCAGTATGACTGAGAGATGAAATTTTTAGTTTCAATTAATTTCAATGTCAATTTATGTAGCTCCATGTGACTAGTGGCTACGATACTGGTCAGTGTTACCATCAAACTTATGACAATAACTTCGAGTGTATAGAGGGAGCCCTCAAGATCCCCACCTTGCTGTTCTGTCCTCGGCCCCTACAACACGAGCTCCTAAGCCAGCCATTGCTGTGATCGTGCAGCCAAGTGGTTGAGTTGGGCTGAAACACAGTTTGTTTCCTGCTTGCCAAGCTGTGACCCAAGATGTGGTTGTGTCTGCTTGGAGGAAGGGGAAGCTTTAAAAAAATTCCTCCCAAGGCGCCATGTGGACTAGCAGCAGCCCTGTGTCTGTCCTTGGTGGCCTCTCTGCAGGCAGAGTCAGGTTTCCTCTCTGCTTCTACTTCCTGGAGCTCCTGGTCCAGGTGAGCATACCTGGGGCATGACTCAGGTGGGGCATGCTGGGTGCTGGCTGTTACTCAGGAACGCTCCCAAGAGGTGATGAGGCCAGGTTCTCATTAAGAATGTCAGTGTCAGGTTCTATTCTGCAGCCCTAACTGTCTGCAAGCAGGTCGCTTGGCCTGAAGTTGGGAAGAGGTAATGGGAGGCTCTGACTCTGGTCACAGGTTAAAAGCAAGGTCATTATTCAGCTTTACCTGCCATAAAACATATATTGCAATTTAATTCCCACTTGGCCTCCTGGTCTAGTTCTCAGTAGTTTCAAAATACAAAAGGGAAGAGGAGGAAAGGTAAGCCATTAAGTTCCTCCAGAACCTCCTCGCCTCCCAACCAAAAGGACATGGATTACACTCTAGTCTTGAACACAAAACAGGAACATAATCATGAGCTAACATGTCCATTCATGATGCCCTGCTCTAGAACATAGGCACAAGCTTTCCGAGTTGGAAGGAATATTGAATTCTAAAATCTCATCATAAGATGAGGAAATCTGGGTCTTAGGGAAGTTTGATGACTTGGTCCAGGCCATGCAGAGATCAGAGGAACATATGACTGGATTCCAGTTCTCCTAACTCAGTCCAGTCCTAATTATAAAAATCAGATCGCAAACCGGAGGCAATGGGTTAAAGTTAGCTTGCTGTTTTGGTTGTCGTTGTTGTTTGATTGTACACACTGTTGGCCCATGCAAGGTTTTAAAAATATTTTTGAATCATTTGCCAATATTTAAAAATCAGATGAATTCATTTTGAAATCCCTATTGGCTATTATCTGGGGGCCTGTAATTCTACATGGCAGCAAGGGCATACAGGGAAGTAGTGCCTGATCCTGCCAAAAGAGAGGTAAAAGCGAGAGGGGGAAGATGTGGACCATCTCAGACGCTGATCAGCCAAGGCCATATCAAACTGATCCCAAAGTAATATACGCTGCTTTGAAAATGCCAGGTGAGTGATTTGTTACTGCTTAACAAACTGCTTTGAGTTTCAGTTTGTGGATGTTCAAACAAAATAGAGATCTTAGGAATCACCTGGTTGAGCTGATTTTTTTTTCCACAGATAAGCGTCATGTGTCTAAACCACTGCGCATCTAAGCCTGCAGATAAGACAGGGTCACAGGGTGTTGTGATCACGTGTAATTTTATAGGCTCCCCTGGCTCCAGCTCTGCTGGGGGCTCCAGATCCATCACATTTCCCCCTAAAATAGTCTTGGCAAAAAATTTCCTAGGAATATTTCTTGTGGACTCTGTGTATTGACAGCACTGATGTCTGCACCAGACTGATGCCTGTGCCCAACTTGGCACATAACAGGCATTCATTCAATAAATGTGTTGAACAAGTGAATGCATCCGTGGGTCAAAATTGGGTGTAGCTTCCTTATACATGTTGCCGTTTTCAGGACATAATCTTTTCAAATTAATATTGATAAATCTTGACAAAATCCTGATATCTCTGTCAATTATAATCTGTTCTTCTTGAAACAGATGTGACATTGCTCTGATTTGGAGAAGTAGAGAATCAGAGTACTAGTGTTATATTTTTCAGGATGTGTTTTGCAGTCTCATAAAATATTAATATTTTAATTGCCCCCAAATGAAAACTAAATAAATCTTCACATCACTAGGTAGGAAATCATCAGGAAAAAAAAAAAAACTAAAAACAAATCAAAAACACCCTGTTGTTGCTGAAACCAAGGCAATCATCTTTTGAAGCCACCAGTACCATCTTTGCTCACAGCCAAGGAGCTCGCCCGGATGTCTTGCGTCTTTCTACTCTCCAGATATTTGAGTGAGAAACCTTTGACTCAATTTTCACTCACTCTTATTATAGCTCTCTTGTTCCGGAGCTCTGTTGTGGGTGCCTTAGCTGTCATCAGAAACAATTCTGCCCTCTCTCCACTGTTACCCCTTGTCCTTGAATTAGACAAATATCCCTCAACTTTGCCTCTGCTTGAGACAAGTCATCTTCTGAGAAGCAGCTTAGTCCTGCAGGTAATTGGATCCTGGGCAGGGATGGTACCCCACCGGTCCTCCAGTCTGGTTCCAACATGTCTGGACCCAGCTTAAGCTGTGTTATCTGATACATAAAGGTGGTAACACATTGGAATCAAAATGACGCAAGTGCTTTGCTCTTTCTTTGCTGCTGTCTTCTAGAGCAGTGCAGGGACCTTGCTCAGCTCCACTTCACATGGGAGTTATTGCTGATTTGATCACTGTACAAAAATGAGCTTATACAAGTCCAACTCTTTGTGAACCCATGGACTGTAGTCCACCGGGCTCCTCTGTCCATAGCATTATCCCAGCAAGAGTACTTGAGTGGGTTTCCAGTTTCTTCTCCAGGGGATATTCCCGACCCAGGATCAAACCCAAGTCTCCCACATTGCAGGGAGATTCCTTACCATCTGAGCCACTAGGGAAGACCATACCAATTTGAAAGCCTTTGCCAACTAAAAGCTTTTTCTCCATAAACATCAACACACTAGAGAGAAATCTCCACAGTGAAAACCCTTTTTTTAATTTTTAAAAATTAAGTCACAGGTTGCATAGAGGGGCAATAAATTACTACTTACTATGTGCCAGAAATTATACCAATTCTGTGTCTTACTAAATCCTCACAACAGCCTGAAGAGGGCTTTATAATCCTCATTTATAGATGAACAGTGGAGATTCAGTGAGTGAGTGGCTTGCCTGTATAAAGAGCTGAGCCAGAATTCAAATTAAGGTTTTTCTAACTACAGCGTCCTCTGCTTAGTGTTGCCTCTCCGGAGAGATTTTTTTCCTTAAAGCACCCCCAAAACACACAAAACAGCCTCCTTCTCTGTGTGTTACCACCGGGAGTTCATAAAACAACATATTCCCACCGTAGTCTGAGACTTTGCAAAATGCACATATAACTAACTGGGAAAATATAATGTTTGAACCACCCCAGTAAAGAGAACCTCAAAGCAATAAGTCCGTGGCAAATGCCCAAGGCTCAGCCTAAAACTTTCTGCAGGGTGTTACTCTAAAGATGGCCCAGCCCAAGGCTCAGCCTAAAACTTTCTGCAGGGTGTTACTCTAAAGATAACCCAAAAGGTCTCATAGCTTCCTGGTTGTTAAAACAACAACTACAGTAGCAGGAATTGAGACCTAAAGATCAGCAGAGTAGAAATGAGGAAGGAAACGGCATGTTGAATGACTATTTTTCCCCAACTGGCCCTATTCTTTCTAGATATAGTCCCAGAACTTGCATAGTTACAGTGGGAGAATTTGATCGATCAAAGGCTGAAAGTTTTCTGCCAAGGTTCAGGCTGTTCAAAACTTGAAGTACTTCAAAGTCTGGGGTGTAGTGGAATTCCTAAGAAATTTATGCCTTTATCTCTGTTAGGCTGGTTTGACACAAATACCCTCTTAGGAGGCCCTTCGCAAGCCACCATGTAAATTCTCCTAGGCCCACAACGAAGTGTGTTCTCGTAGCCTTCTGCCCTCCGAGGATCTCATTTTAATTCCTGCCTCTTTTTGTCCTTTTCTGGTTTCATTAAATTCGTTGTCACTTTGGCTCTTTTCTTTTTTTGTTGTTTTCATTTTTATTGGCATATGATTGCTTTCGAAGTTGTGTTAGTTTCTACTGTACAGCAAAGTCAGCTATATATATACATATATCCCCTCTTTTTTGGATCTTTCTCCCTCTCTCTTCCCATTTTTCTATTTCAGTTCAAAGGAGCTCTCCATTTCCTCACTCCTGAAATTACTCCCTGGAAGGCAAATCCAGTGATTTCCCATCTCCTTTTCCAGGCACACAGGGTGCTCCTTAGCTGAATAAGATCCCCACCCCAGCCCCCACCCCGAGAGCTCTGGCAATTTCAGGCTTGTAGCAAGAGTAAAGCTTTAGTTTGATGTGGTTAAACCAGTCATCACAGTGTCTTCAGACTCTCAGCCCCAAACCACTCTGGGGTACATCACCCTCACTTTCCATTTCTCTGGATTATCTTTCATCTGTTCACCACTAACCCTCACAGCCTCAACCAAGGCTGAAGCGGGGGCCAGCAGGGTGGTACGCTTCCTTTCTTGGTTGAAATACTAACTGCTGTGGCTAAAGCCATTCCCTTTCGGACTCATTACAGGGAACAAGAGAAAGAGAAAGCAAGAGTAAGCGCTGCAAAGACTGCTGTTACATGGTTTCCCTTAAGCCCCAGAAATAGAAAGCCAGACTTCCGACTTGCAGAGCCTCTGTGCGAACCACCAGACCACACTGCCAGATAAGAAAAATGTTCGATTGTGTCATATTTCCTTCATCAGCGCTAGTTTCTGAAAATGGCTCTGAGTTTCAGAGAGCCCGGCCATGATCCTAAGATTAAGAGAAGATGAAAGAGGAAAGAAGAAGGGATCAGATCTCTTTCTTTTCAGGTATAAGTTTATTTTCAACCACATAAGTAAAGGGAAGGGAAGATTATGAGAGATTAGACGTGAGCTAACTTTATTTGCAAAAGAAATTTTTTATTTGCAAGAGAAATGAATTGGACATCAACAGGCATTGAGAAAGGGAGCCTGCCAGTTTAAAAAAATGTGTCCTTGGTCTTTTCAATTCCCCTGTGTTTATTTATTGGGTGCCTGCTCTATGCCAAGGGCTGTGCTTATTGCTGCAAATCCAAAGAGGATGAGGCATCTGTTCACAGAACAAGGAGGCTGGACTAGATTCAGATTCACCTAGATTCCAACTCATGTGCTCAGCATCACCTCCACCACCAAAATAATTTTACTCCACTCTCCCAGAGCAGACTTGGTGGGCACCTGTGCTGTCAGCTGCTGCAGGACGAGTGATGGCCCAGTTACTGACAAGCTCCTAATTGGATGGTAGGAGGTACCATCAGCTATAAAAGGTTATCTTTGTACTAGGCTGGGCTGCTTATGCTCAGAAGAGACTTGGAGGGTGAGGCCTGGTGAGCTGTCAACCTGGGGTAGGGCCTGGCCCAGCAGACAGATGACAAAGGTTGGGGAGGCAGATGATAGACAAGGCTCTCGTGGGGAAGTAGCCATTTCAGGGATGCAACAACAGCATGGAAACCAGGACCTCAGAAGCCAGAGAGCTCACTAGGGGCACAAAGAAAGGAGAGCCTGATGTGGCCCCAAAGCCCGGGACCAAAGAGACCAGGTTTGGAGAGCTGCTGATAGGAGACTTGTAGTGAAGACAAAGGAAGGCGAGGGGACTTCCTTGGTGGTCCAGTGGCTTAAACGCCATGTGCCCAATGCAGGGAGCCCGGGTTCAATCCCTGGTCAGGGAACTAGATCTTGCATGCCACAAATAGACCCCTGATGTCCCAACTAAGATCCAGCACAGCTGAAAAAAAAAAAGGCCAAGGAGAGGTAGGAGTCAGGAGTCTCTTTTATCAATATGCAGCCAATACAAACCCAGCTACTTATGAGTGACTTCTGTTTGCCTATCCGTGTGCCTTGGGGCTTCCCTGATGGCTCAGACAGTAAAGAATCTGCCTGCAATGAGAGAGACCCGGGTTTGATCCCTGGGTCAGGAAGATCCCCTGGAAAAGGGAATGGCAACCCACTCCAATATTCTTGCCTGGAGAATCCCATGAACAGAGGAGCTTGGTGGACTATAGTCCATGGGGTTGCAAAGAGTCGGACAAGACTGAGCAACTGAGTGCGCACACACACACACACACACACATACACACACACACACACATATACACGTGCCAGGCCCTGAGGGGCTCAAAGAAAGAGCCAAGTTAGAATTTCACATCGAATGAAGAGCAGATCAAATCCATACACTGAAATTACTGCTGGCTGAGACAGTCCTGCATGGGTCATGCAGCACTGGCACTCACACAAGCTCTTTCTCCTTGCCTTATCTCATTTAATCCACCCGACAGCCCTGCAAGGTGGGGACTGTTGTCCCTGTTTTAGAAATGAGGGTGCTGAGGTTCTGAGAGACTGTGTACCTTATCTGAATTGGTCCAGCTAGTAAGTGACTGAGCCAGGCTTCGGATCCAAGCCTGTGTTGAGCCTCTGAACGTTCTAGTATAGCCTGCAGCATTCCCGTACTGGAATAATACGGTGCTCCATTGAGCGAGTGTGCTTAGATGTTCAGCTGTGTCTGACTCTGAGGGAAAAGTAAATACCGGCCGGAGGTGCAGGGGAGAAGAGCAGCAGGAGGAGCCCTAGGAGGGAGGGTGCCATGCAGGCACGGCGTCAAGGATGGCTTCTTGGAAGCAGCGGGTCTGTTGGAGCTGGTTCAAAGCTGTAATCATGAGTCTTCTCCAGTTTCTGAGGCAGAGAAGGAGGGTCTGAATTAGGATGTGAGCCATCAGGCAGTTGCTGTCTGCAGTGGCCCTGCCCTGAGGACACAGGGGTGCCACGCAGAGCACACGTGGTGTGAGCACTCACTGCGGGAGCCATGTTCCATCCGGTCAGACACCCAGGCGGCCTACAGGCCCAGCCCCCGAGCCGTGGGCTTGCAACCCCCTCGCAGAACAGCCACTGACCCTGAGCAGAAGTGAGAAGGAAGTACCCCCTCAGCCCCAGGCTGTGGAGGGGGCCTGGCTGTCCACCAGGGACTGCGGGTGTCCTGGCAGAGACAGGAGGTAGCACAGGCCCCAGGCACTAGGGTGCCAGAGCCTCCTGAGAAGGAACAGGTGTGAAGCAGGCAATTAGCTGGGAAGGCGTCCGGGGGGCAGGCGGCCTAGAGCTGATTGGGGAAGTCACCAGGATTACATCATCGACCGGTAAGTAGGCTTCATTAACTCTCCGATGAGTGCAGTGTCGAGAGGGAATGGTTTTTTTCTTCTTCCAGGAGCCAGAAAAAGTGATCGTTAGATTTGTCTTGTAAAATAAAACTGTTCCGTGGCAGGGACGAGCCTTTAAGCTTCTCCGGTGTATCTGGCACCCTGGCTTCTCTCTGGGAGGAAGGAAGAGTGTCTATTCATGGGCTGTGACTTGGAGAGGCCCCACGGTGAGTCAGGGGTTCTCTGTGTGTGTGTGCCCCGCGGTCACTCATGTCGTGGGGGAACTGCTAATTTACTCATGTAATGTGTTCCTCTAGACCAGCCACAAAGACCACTCAGTTATTTTGATCCAAAAGAGAGGCTGGTGTTTACCACAAACTCCCCAGCAACCCTGTGGGTGTGTGTGTTTGTACAACGACCTCATACAATGAAGCGTTGCCCTGGCTGGCAATGACAAGCATTCCAACTCTGAATTGAGGGCAGAGATCGTCCTGGAGTGACCTCCACGGGCATGATGGCTTGTATGTCTTCTAAAAATCCAAGTGCATGGAGAGAGTGGTCATGTGTTCCGGCCACCACAGGGGACCTGAAGGGGAGCAAACATTTGAGAATATCTAATTCTTGCCAGGCACGGGGCTCAGGTTTTACATATCTTATCATGATGGCTTCTCTCAACTACCCTTTGAAGCAGGTATTATGCTTTCACCATTCCAGGTTCTTGCCCCAATGTTTCTGCTTCGAGGACGCTCATATGTCCTTAGGTGCCCGCTGAAAAATCCTGTAAAACCTATTCTGACTTTATCACAGTTAGTTACACTCTCCTTTGTGCTCCCAGAAAATCATAGACTTTACGGAGATGGCAGCTTCAGTTACTTCCTCTGTAATATTAGGGTAACCATAGGGTCATTGTAAGGAATACATGAAATAAGTCACATAAGTGTTTTGACAGCAGTTGGCACTTATCCCTTGCCAGTCATTGCTGTTATTAATAACAGTAACAATAATACCACATACGATTACGTATAATTGTAAGTTCCTTGAGTATAGGGATGTTAACTACTTGGTTCATTGCTTTATCCTCAGAGTCTAGCAGTATTTGGCACGTGGGAGGCACTTGTTTTCTAGCTGGTGAGTGAATCAGAGTGAAAGCTTTGCCACCTCTCACTTCTGTATGCGCCTGAGAGTGGACCCTTGTCTAACCTGCCTCTGTATCGGTAATATCACCACTTCATCTGGTACAACCCACGTGTTCAGTGACTGTACTGAACAGATGAACGGGACCATGAGATGCTGCTACTCAGCCAGTGCCTGGCTAAGGGAGGCGGCCGCGTGCCCATTTGATGCTGGGTGGGGGCTCAGGGATCCCTCCTGCTCCCTGAATTCAGTAAGTGTGCCCTCGACACACCACCCCTGCATGGTGAGCTTCTCAAGGTGGGGACTGCGTCTTGTTTACTTTTGAATCCTTGGTGTCCAGCTCTGTGCCTGGCACAGCATGCTCAGATGGGTGTCCGAGAAATCTCCTGTCCTCCCGGACTCCGAGCGTGGCGTCAAGTGGATTTGTCATCTCTCTTCCAGCACCACCTAACCCTCTTCTTCTGTCGAGGCTCCCACTTCAGTTTATTAAAGACCCTTTTCTCAGTTATAATGGTCTAAGTCTCCTCTGGAGTACTGTACCCTATGGGAAGAGCAGTCTTTGTAATCAGGCTTTTCTGGACTCAAATCTTGACTCTGGCAACTGCGAGCTGTCTTATCTGGATGAGTTGCTTACCTCTCCTGGGCATCAATTTCCCCTTTCAACAAATGAGGCAATAATACACTCTATTCACCTATTCACCTTAGGGCGCCTAAGACATGGCGGGACCTGTTCTACACCCCGGAGATACATTTATGTGAACAAAACAAACATTGCTCTTGCCTGAATGGTACATGCAAACTAGAGAGGGAGAGACCGACACTAAACAAATAAGCCAGTAAACAGGGGGTTGGATGGTGCATGTGCTATGGGGAAAGGAAGTGGGCAGTCAGGGTTATCAGTGTCTTATTCTGGGGACGAAGGGAGGCCTTTCTAATAAGGAGAACCTGCATCCGGAGAGTAAGATTCCAGGGAGAGGAAGACAGCAAAGATACCTCCTGCCTCTCCCACCCCAGTCCAGCCCCAGTGCAATCCAGTCACATCCCTTGTTCTGCTCAAAAGTCTGCAAAGAGCTAATGGCTCATTAGGTTCATAGTCTTAGAGACTGACCTTCAGAACCACCTCCAATATGAGGCTACATTCACCTTTTCCAGCCATATTCTACTGCTGTCAGAAATATTTAATCCTAGGAGAGAGAGCTGGGTGCACTTTGTCAGTCTCAGCAGAATGACTGAGGAAAAAAGCCTAAGCATACTCCCAATGACGAACAGATTGAGATGGGCCCTTATCCCAGATTCCCTGGGCCAGATTCGCATGTTCCAGTCAAGGTGGACAGGACCCCTATTACTGGCTCGCCCTTCCCATAGTGTTACCATGGAGTCGGCGATAACGCATCTTTTTTTTTTTTTGAGTAATAAGCGTCCCTTTATTTGCTGACGCCATTACAAAAACCGATTACATTAGCAACAAAAACTGTTTTCTTGAGTTGAAGTCAGAGGCAGTTACTCCCCAAAATGTTAAGTAAAACAGTATACTACATCAGTATTAAAATGTTAAATTTTACATTGTCTTTACCACGTTTGATCTTCTGAACAATTTTATTGAGCAAGATAAGATAAAAGAGTACATGTTTATTTTATCTTCAGGAATGTAAAGGTTTAATCATTCAAACAGTTTTTATTATAAAACTAAATTCTGAGGATGTCTACAGAGTTGGCTTTTTTTTTTTTTTCTTAAAGCTACAAAATGGCATGTGGTTTCCCAAATCAGTTTTCTTTTACTACTTTTATCTCCCTTGATCCCTGCTCCTATGGGCCCCTCACCCATAACAAAATGACCTCATTTTGCCTTTACTGATTCTAATGGGTGATCCAGGCTCCAGTCATAAATTCCTGTATCCAATGGCTGCAAGCTTCCCTGGTCCTCCATTCTTCCATTCTTTTTCAATCAGCACTCAATCCACAAAGGATTAATGTCCAGACCAAGGGCACATTGGTCTGGACATTAAACTGGGACCCTCTGGCCGTACACAGAACAGTAAACTCCCCGATACTATGGTTTTACCAGCCTGGTGAACAGGCACCACCAGCCTCTAAAACGTCCCCCATGATGGCATTTATGATGAATTTAAAGCCTGGCTAATTTCAGACCCTTCTTGTAGGGAAAGCCCTTGGACTGACACTTACCACCATGTGGATCTTGGAGAAAAGCAAAAGAGATCCTGATCCTCAACACTGATGTTCTAAAAGAACGTGCCTGAGGCTTTCTATTCTCTACCACACGATGTTGAAGCAAGGACAGCCATTCATGACTGTGGGATACAGATGCCCCCTAGCATTATGAATGGCATCCCTGAATACCACTGTGGAGCCTACACATCTGAAAATGTTACTGCCGAACCTGTAGGTTTTCACTAGCTGGCTCCACCTGATGTGGCTGATGTAGCCTCAGTCTGGGACACAGTTTTCCTACTCAATGCCAGGACGCCTGGGCAATGTGGCACCCACACTGTCATTCCTATCTGTTTGAGTGTACCCCTCTTCTTCCCCAACACCACCGGCCAAGCAGATTACATTATCCTAAGCAGCCAGCAGGAAAATAAAAATGGAATGTGATTCTGTATTTTAGTGCCCACTTCTGAAGATTCCTCCACCATAGTTATGATGCCCAATTGGATGCCCAGTACACAGAAACTTGTGCCCTTGAACACACCTTCTACCCTGTGCATCCTTGTGACAGCCTTTCTGATGTCAGCCTATGCTTCCACGACCTGGGTCAAGAGCTGCACTTGCCCAGGGAGCCTATCACAGCATTACAGGTGATGACCTGATCCCAGACAACCACCCCTCAGAAAATGACTACCCAGTTACACACATCATCTGCCAAGGTGCCCCTGCCAGAACACAGGCATCTTCCCCTCAGGGGATAGCCCACTCAGCATATACCATACACTCAAAAGAGGTGAACACCAGACAGACCTGCAAACTTAACCCTCTCCTCCCCGTTGGGCACAATAAACCCCATTACCACTGTGGCTAAAATGTTCCCTCCTAAACCTCCTAAAGCAAGCCTCCTGCTTAAGGCCCTCCCCAAGCTAGTCTGTATGTACACATGGTCAAGGCTACGCCCCAGAGGCCCAGTCACTGGGTGCACTCAGCCCCTATGGGCAAGCCACTTCCTTATTCACTCCATGCCAGATGACCCAAGACTCATGAAAAAAGGCTCCCCCCTACACCCACCAATACTGATGCTACTGGTCTGGGTCTCTAGGTCTTGCTTTGTCTTACCCAGGACCCGACAGGACATTGATTGAATGTTATCAAGTTTGGTCCCTGGCCCATGAGTCTGGACATGTAACCATTCAAATCCACATGCCTGTGTTGGTGTCTTCCCAGGCCCACATAGCATGATAGGAGGCACAGCTCTCCAAGATAGTAAAGGCCCAGATAGTAAAGGAACATGAGTGATTAGAAGCTACAGAAGGAACCTGGTTCGCTAGTGTCCCTCCCCTAGATAACTCACTCCTGATGTCCCAACTCCTAAACTCACCCGCACACCCTACTGACTCCACTGATCTTCTTGACCTTTTCCAACCACCCCGTGAGGGGACCCTGCTGGTCACAATCCCCAGCAGAAATGATGAGCATTTCCCTATGCATGGCCCCAGATATAAAAGTGACACCTTGGGGCTAGAGGAGTGGGGCTAAGGGCTCGATTACATAAGGAATGTATTATAGCAGATGCAGCAGAGGAAATGTCTGAGGTTCTATTAGAATCTTGTGACGTTCACAGTGTAACAAACAGTGGCAGCACTTGAAGCTTTCACTGAAGGGCAAAAGTCCTAACTGCCAGGGTGGCAGACGGCAGACTAGCTCCAGATGACCTTACCACTGTAATATATGTGCCCTCAAAGAGGAGGAGTATGTGTCCTCAAGGGAATTTCCTGCTATGTGTGGATAAGTGACACAGGCAAAGTCATCTAAATAGCCCAGCAGATGCACCATCAAACCAAAACCAAATTTTATACAAAGTAGCTTGAAGTCTCTAGTTTCTGAATGTTCCCTGACTCTTGGGGTGACCTGCTCCAGACCCTCCCACCAGAAAGTGGACCTCACATACTGAACGGGTTATGTAAAGTCAGTACAGCCCACAGTCAAGTGTATTAATAAGAGACCACCTGAAATTAATCTCTCTTCTCCATCACCTCCTGGCATTTTTCAGCAGGTGGGCTCCTGTCCTATATCGATGTCCCCAGGACCAGGTTTTCTCTCCCTGAAGAGGTAAGGGAGCTCTATTGTCAGGGGGCTGTTCACCTAGGGATTCCCCTCATTTTGCCAATGTCTGATTAGATTATAAATCTTTGAGTCACTTGTGATCACAGCCAAGGGGTGGTGTGTTTGGACAGGCAATGCCTTTAAACAAGGGGGAATGGCAGACAGGTTGTCGAGTTGAATCATAACAATATTCCAGTGAAATGAAACCTGAACCTGTCTTTATTCCATCAGTACCCCAGAACCACGCCTCCAACTCCTGACCCCAGACACTTAGGCTCTTTCCTGCCAGTCACACCTGCTTCACTCACTGGGTGCTTAGGACTATGGGCTTTGAAACCTCTGCTGTTTATCCCTACTCATTCCTCAGCTCTGTGACCTGTAGCAAGTTCCTTAACCTTTCTGTGACTCAGTTTCCCCATCCATGATGGGGAAGTTATGATCACAATACTTACTCCATTAGGGTGTTGTAAGAGATGTGAATACCCCACTCTAGGTAAAGCCCACAGTACAAGTCTGACACAAAGGAAATACCCAGGTATTTATTCATCAAGGGTACCTCACTTTCTATTAATGCTTCCTCCAGAAAACCTTCCACATCTATTCCCACTCCAATTTCTCCTTAATCCAATTAATCTGATTCCATCTCTGTTCAGCACCTTGCTGTGAATCATATATCTGTTCTCCATTACATATGCATTCATTTTGGCTTCCCAAGTAAGACATAAAGGTCCTTGAGGAAGGGACAACATTATACGTGGCTCGCCCACTGACGTGCTGTGTCATCTTGCACTTAATTTTTTTAGGATTGAGTTTCTTTCCCTGGAATATGTGGCAAATATGTGGCATGTGTGCCAACATTTCCCCACCCCTTAGCCTTGGGAGACACTAGTACTTAACAATAATTCTCTTCCTCCTCACCTGTCTCCAAACTCAGCATCCTTAGCGCAGCGCTTTGGACAGTGTCTACTAATGTATTCAGTAATTAAGTTAAGTGTTGAGTACTTACTAGGTACTACTCTTATTTAGTATTCTGGGATAAAACTTTGGGTGTGCTGTTGGTGCACTTGTGGAACTTGTCACTTAATGGGGAAGAAAGAAAATATGCAAATGCATAAGTGAGAAGATCTCAGATAGTGATCAGTACAGGGATGAAAATAAAACAGTGCTGTGTTAGTGTCTGGCGAGGAGGTTGAGTGTCCAGGGACTTTCTGAGGCCTCAAGAGATTTTGATCTGGTAGATTTGGTGTGGGCCCCAGAATATGTGTTGTTAACAAGCAAATGTAGGAAATGGCAACCCACTTCCAGTATTCTTGTCTGGAAAGTTCTATGTACAGAAGAGCCTGGTGGGCTACAGTCCATGGGATCAGAAAGAGTCAGACAAGACTAAGGGACTGAGCACGACGTGGTAAGAGTGAATGTCTGGAGTCAGAAGACCTTACATCCACTTCCTCACTACATAGTTGTGTGACTTGAGCAAGTTATTGAATTTCTATGACCCTCAATTTCCTTATCTGTTAAATTGAAATATTACTACTACTCATCTCAGAAGGTTATATTAGGATTAACTAAGATGAAACATATAAGATTCTGGTGCATAGTGCATGCTCAATAACAGGCAGGTATTAATTACAACAATGGGCCCATCTCCTCCTAATTATAATCTTCAAAAAACAGACCCAACAAGTACCATTTAGTAGGTATTGAATATAGCCTTTAGTTGGTTTTTGCCTAATGAAAACTCTTCCTCTTGAAAAATAAATTGTCAAAAGACCTTCCTGTCAGCAGGACTGCCAGAGTCCAGTGAAAATATATTCCCTGGCACTCTAGTTGAGGCAGGTTTCAGGTTTGGAAGGACTTTGTCTTAATTTCCTCTCCAGTCAAGTGGAAGCCTGGCTACTTGCCTTTCTAAGTCGGTGGGCAGGGATGGGGGGATTTCTGAGACCTGCAGGGATGTGAGATTTGCAAAGTATGAGGCACAAACAGGACACTTGCCTTCTCAGAGCAACTGGCCCATCCAGCTGACGGGCCCCCATGCGCTCCTGCTCTGCCGGCCTCCACTCACTTAGAGAAGGGGGCCACTCCTCCACGTTAAAAGCTGAGCTGGTACATAACGAAGAAAAAAAAAAAAAGAAAGCTGGGCAGGAAGCAGCCCTTTCAACCAGTGAAGAAACCGTTAGAATCCATCCCTTTGCCCCATGCCAAAGCTCAACTTGCCCCACCCAGCCACACTATCAAGGACACTCAGGCCATCGCAAAGCCCTGGAGGTATTTGTCCCTAGTTTATCAGGGACCTGTGAAAACATTTCCCTAACTGAAGATAAAGAGCTCTTTCCCCTTCTCCCTCCATTCTACTTCTAACTACCTACCAGAGAGTTCCTCTCCTTTTCTTTCAGTAACACCGACTCTGAAAAGAAGTTGTTTTTCACCCTGGACTTGAAGTAACTGGTGGAGAGGCAGGTAAGAGCATTTTATTCGTTCATTCCTTCAGTAAGTAATTATTGGGTGCTTAATACATGCTGGGCTAGGCTCTTGGATTCAATTCCAACGCAGAAGGAGCCTGCAGTGTTTGGGGGAACCCAACAGTACTTAACAACCACAAAATGTAGAATTATCCATTGTGATCCAAACTGGCAAAGAGTAGATAAACAACGAAGTCCTACTGAATAGCACAGGGAACTATTCAGTATCTTATACCTATAATGGAAAAGAATCTGAAAAAAAAAAAAAAAAAACTGAATCGCCTTGTGGTATACCAGAAGCTAATACAGCACTGTAAATCAACTCTACTTAAATAAATAAAAAGGAAAAAATATTAAAAACAAAAAGCTTGGGAGTGGGATCATATAATGATGGGTCCTAGTACAGTCATGAGGGGCTAGGGGCTTCCCTGCTGAAGTAATGTTTGAGTTGAGAGAAGTGTATTAGTGTAATCTTCTGGATTTCACTCTTGCCCTCCCAATGGGTGTTTTCAGGGTTAAAAAGCTGCCTCAGGGGCGGGAAGACTTGCTGCCATGCCATGCCTGTCCCGTTTTCGGGACTAAGTCACGATTCCTCGATTCTGGTGAAGGTTAGGATGGAAATGACTTATTGGAGTGATGGAGAGGCCAGCATAAACCTGCCAGGACCTCCTTCAAGATTCAGTTCACTTTGCAAAAGTTGCCAGATAAAAGATATTTCCAGATGGAGAGCCATGCAGGAAATACAAATGGAAGAGTTTTTAACAGCTCCTCCTTTGCAGGCTATGACCAAGGCAGTTTCTGCAGTGTGATGGGAAGGACTGTAGCCTAATAGCATGGGAAGAGCTGAACGGGCCCACGAGCATCCCAGGGGCGTCTGGAGAGAGACTGTGCCCTGAAGGGGGCATTCAAGATGCTCTACTATGGGACCACCCCCCACCCCAACCCCAATCCTGCCACCACCACTCCATGTGGAGCCTGTGCCTGCTATATGCTAACCCTCGGTTTCTCAGAGGAGAGGGCAGATAGGAATCGATGACAGCGTGAGTCCCTTTAAGGAGGAGGCTGGACATAGTAACAAACTGCCCCCTTTTCCCCGTCCTTGGGGCCTAGCGGGCCTGCAAGGAAGATCATCTGAGAGTCAGGGACCAGCGCTGCTGACGGGGGCCTAAGTGGGCAAGGATTGCCACTGGGGGACCCAAAGAATGTCTCAGAGTTCATGCAACAGGGCTCACTGTAGCCTTGTGTGTGTGTGTGCTAAGTCGCTTCAGTCACGTCTGACTCTTTGCAACCCGATGGACGGTGTAGCCTGCGAGGCTCCCTTGTCCGTGGGATGCTCCAGGTAAGAATGCTGGAGTGGGTTGCCGTGACCTCCTCCAGGGGATCTTCCCAACTCAGGGATCCAACCCACATCTCTTACATCTCCTGAACTGGCAGGTGGGTTCTGTACCACTAGCGCCACCATAACACTGGATGTTGTTAAATATATCTATGGATGAACCTGAGAAGGTTGCAAGCTCCCTGAAATGAAGGCAAAATTCTTTGCACCTTGGACAGCTGTGCACCTAGGGAGAGGTGTTTGACTTTTACCAGGTTGTGTGTGTGTGTGTGTGTGTGTGAAAAATACACACAGCGTAACATTTACTATTTTAACCACTCCCAAGGATGTAGCTGAGGGGCACTGAGCACATTTACACTGCTGAGCAACTGTCACCCACTACCCATCTCCAGAAGGTTTTTTATTCTCCCCAAACTGAAATATGATATCCAGTGAAAAACAACTCTCCTCTCTCCCAGCCCCTGGCCACCCCCATTCTACTCATTGTCTCTATGAATTTAACTACTCTAGGTACTGCGTATGAGTGGAATCATACAGTCTTTATCCTTTTATGACTGGCTTGTTTCACTTAGCATAACATCCTTAAGTTTCAACCATGTTGTAGCATGTGACAGGATTTCTTTTTTAAGGCAGACCTTTCTTCTTTAAGAATGTAAGTCACTTATGAGCTGGCAAGATAGTGTGCACACATTTTATGCATATTTATTTATTGGGTATATACCCAGAAGTGGAATTGATGAGTCATACATTAATTTATTTTTAATTTTTTGCAGAACCTGCTTATACCATAAACTATATTACATTAATATATTATATATATAATATATATTATACATGTGTGCCTAGTTACTCAGTTGTGTCTCTTTGCAACCCCATAGACTATAGCCTGACAGGCTGCTCTGTTCTTGGGGATTCTCCAGACAAGAATACCAGAGTGGGTTGCCATGCCCTCCTCTAAGGGATCTTCCCAATACAGGGATCAAACCCAGGTCTCCCACATTACAGGCAGATTCTTTACCATCTGAGCCACCAGGGAACCCCAAGAATACTGGAGTGGGTAGCCTATCCCTTCTCCGGGGGATTTTCCTGATCCAGGAGTCAAACCAGGATCTCCTGCATTGCAGGCAGATTCTTTACCAGCTGAGCTACCAGGGAAGCCCATATGTTGTATATAATATATATATTATATTCCCATTAGCAGACCATGGAATTTCCAATTTCCCCACATGTTTGCCAACACTTCATTTTCTGTTTGGGGGATAATAGTTGTCCTGATGGATGTGAAGTGTACTTTACTGTGGCTGTGTTTTGCATTTCTCTGATGATTATTATTTCTTGAAACTCTCTCTCTCTGCTTATTGGCCATCTGTATATCTTCTTTAGAGAAATATTTCTTCAAGTCTTTTGCCCGTTTTTTAATTGTTTGTTTTTTTTTTTGCTGTTGAATTATAGGAGTTCTTTAAATATTCTGGATATTAACCTTTATCAGATACATGATTTGTGAATATTCTCTCCCATTCCATAGGGTGCATTTTCACTCTCCTAATACTGTCCTTCATACACAAAAGTTTTTAACCTGCAGTCTAGTTCGTCTGTTTTTCATTTTGTAGCCTGTGACAATAAAAGGTGTCATATTCAAGAAGTCATTGCCAAATCCAACGTCATGTACTTTTTACCCTGTTTTCTTATAAGAGTTTTATAGTTTTGAGTTGGCAGGTTTTTAAAGAGGTCTGTAACTGACAAAGCATGGGCCATCCTCAATACTGATAGCGGGGAGACCCTCACATATTGACAAATGTCAGTATGAAGCTAGGAATTGGGAAATTGATAAAATGGTGGTGATATGTGAAGTCTTTAATTCAAAAGGAATTATTGAATATCTCCATATTTAGTGAAAATGAAAATTATGATCTCTCTTCTCTAAGAACATAAGTCACTTATGAGATGGCAAGATGGTGTGCACACATAAAATCATGGCTCTGCAAGGCAGAGTCTAATGAGCACCTACCCAGGCCCCAGAACCAAGAGCTGGAAGGAGTTGAGTTCAGGGGACAGAGAAACCTTCAGTGCAGAGATGTGGCTTGAGTGGGCTCCAAGTTGATGGACACAATCTGGAGAGGCAGAGAAGACTGGGGAGGATTTTGTACAAACTGCAGGATGATTGCTGTTACCGAGCACTCACTGTGTGCCGGGCTCTGTGCTCTGCCTGCTGCATACATTATCTCAGCCATGCCTCTTCACCCTATATTTATCATCGCCTCTGTTTTATCACTGCAGGCACTGAAGCACAGAGATTTGCCTAAGATTAATTACCCAGATAGTAAGTTGTAAAGTGGAGACTAGAAACCAGGTTTATTAATCTCTATTCTTAACCCCTCTACAATTCTAGCACCAAAGTTTTGGAGCACAGACAAAGCAGACATTCCTGATGGAAAGAACAGAATAAAACAGTGCACAGAAATGGGCATGAGCCGGATGTCTGAGGTCAAAGAGGAGCAGCCTGGTTGGTGGGAAGGGTCAGGCTCTAGGGGTTTGGGATGTGAAGTTGATTCGATGGGATGGGCAGGGTCACAAGCATCTTTCATGGAATCATCAAGAGTTTGTCTTGATCTTCTGGAAGGACAGAATCTCACATAGAGCTGCAGCTCTAACCTTTCAGTCCACCTCTTTCTTCTATAAAATGAGAGCATCAAGATCCCAAAAGGTTAAGCGACTTGCCAATGATCACAGGCAATAAGGGAGTCATTGCAAATTTTTGAGCAGGGTGGTGACAGAGAAGAAAAGAGTAGTCCAGATGGGTTAGTGAGGCAGCCAGATACATGAGGGGTAGCTGAAGGGAAGCAGAGAAAGTTGGCACTAAGAAGCAAGCAGCTCTTTCCCTGGTTTTGGCTGAAAGATATCTCCCTTAGCTACAGATATTTACAGGAGCATCACATACAAGACTCCTTTCCCCTGAGGTCTGGAGCTTAGGAAGTCAAGTGCCATCAGGAAGGTCAGACTCCCTTCCCCAGCCAGGCTCAGGGCCCTCAGCTAGACACGAATGTCAGAAAACACTGCTTCCCCAGAAGCAGCCCAGCCCCTCCTCCAATGGAAGGTCTGTCTGGAGTGAGATGTCTCAGACCAGAGACCCCCAACTCTGAAGAACCAGTGACCAGGAAAGGCTCTTGATGCCATCTCTTTTTCTTGCTTATCCGAATATGGAGCTGGGCCAACTGTCTGTGAGTCTAACCCACCTGCCACCTGGGGGTTGGGGGTTGCCCGAGCTGGTGAGATAAGGCAGGAGTCCCCCAGGCAAGGAGGCTGACCCCACCTGCTTGGACTGAGCCCTATATTGTAACATAACTCCAGTTATCCACCTGCGTGTCAAGAAAGGCCTGCCCTGGTCGCCTGTCCTCCTCTGAGGTTCTCTTAGCTTCATTAATTCTAATAATAGCTGCCATCCATTGAGCCCTGTGCTAAGCATTTGACATGCATGATCTCATTTTATTCCTCCAACCCTGTGATGAAGATATAATTATCCTCATTCTACACGTGACGGAACTGAGGCTCAGAGCTATCAAATGATTTGCCTAAAACCACAGAGCTGAAAGAGCCAGGACTAAAACATAAGCCGATCTATATCCAAAGCCTGTGCCTTTACCCATAGAATTGACTGTATTCTATGCACTAGCCCACTGTAACTACGTCTCCTTGTGGGCATGGGGGACCTGCAGTGGAGAATCAAGCTTCAAAGCAGGTCCTTGTTACTGACACCACCTGTATCTGTGTGTTCCTAGGAGCCAAGAGTTTGATCTGGTTCCCAAACCAAATTCCTGGGTCTGACTCTGAATGGTATATGGGCCCTTATTTTCTCCCAATAGCAATGCTCTAGGAAAACAAGTGATCTTCAAGTTCCCTCTCAACTTTTACCTGGAGAGTATAGTGCAGGCATATTTTGGCCACAGGGAGCGGGGCTGTCATTTATTCATTCCACGAACAGTTATTGAAAGCCTACTGTGTGCTAGGCACATTCTAGGTCCTAAAGACACAATTGGAAACAAGTCATATTCTTATGGAGTTTATATTCTAGCTGGGAATATAGCTGGTTTCGTCAAAACGAAACCCATAAAAAACTACAAACACATATGTAGTAAAGTAGAAGTAATGATGATACTAGGAAGAAAAATAAAGCGGGATAAGGGAATGGAGGATGATAAGAAATGGGATTTTAAAAGGCTCTTATGAGGATAAACATTTGAACCAGAATGAAATACATGGGAGCCATAGGATGCTCTAGAGGAAGAGCATCTCAGGCAGAGGAAAGGACAGGTGCAAAAGCCCTCCAATAGGAGTTGACTTGGTTTGTTTTAAAGTTTAGGGAAAACATCAGTGTGGATCTAGCATAGTGAAAGGGTTGTAATGAAAAAGAGGAGAAGGGGCCAGATAGGATAAGGCCTTCAAGGCCACAGAAAGGAGCTGGACTTCAGGTGTGCCGTTGGAGCGTCCCAGGCACTGTGCTGTGTCACTCAGGCAGGTCTGCGTCTGAGAAACTAAAGGGAGGATATGAATCTCATGAACAAAGGGCATCAGGACAGCTCTGACCAGCTCGCCCAGCTCTGACTCCCCCTTGAATTCAGAGCAGCAAATAAATTCAAGGTCTGGTACCCAAGAGAGAAGGTGGGGGAGGGTTTGAAGGGGACAGAGACAGAAGAAGGAACTGTTGACTCTAGGTCTCACTTGCCTTGTCCATCAATGGGGCCCTGAATCACCAATGGGTGTTCAAATACTTTAAAGCTGGAATCTCTCTGTATAAGCCGAATCTTCTGCAGAAGCTTACTCTGTGCCTGTCTCCTTTCTGAGTACCTTATATAATATGTCTCATTTCACAGAATTGTTATAGCGGCTCCGTGAGATAGGTACCCTGAATATGCCCACTTTACAGATGCAGAAGCTGAAGTCCAGAGAGGCTGAGCAACATGTCAATAGGTGCAGAGCTGCTGTGGTTGGAGCAGGAACAGGTGGAGCCTACTAGGGAAACACTTCAAACTGCTCCAAGGAGCAAGCTGGGAAATCACATTTCAGAGGCTCCTTCCACTCAGACATGCCATGAGTTTAACTCTGCTTAAGACCTCGCTGTAGAGTTGTGACATTTGGGGGCAGTTACTTAAGCACTTTGACTTTGTCTCTCATCTCAGTCCTAACAGGTGATTTAGAAGTTGCTGGAAAGGGGAAAATCAGAAACATGCAATCAGGGATGTGGCTGAAGCAGATGAAGGGAAGCGATGAAGCTGTCAACAGCGTACCTAGGACCTAAATGGCCACATTCCTGAATTTCTGATTGGAAAGTGGGGGCTTCCCAAGCCTGAAGCCAGCTTATGTCTTAGGTACACTTCAGCTTTTTCTACAGCACCCCAGTCTCAGCATTCTTTGGTGGATGTCCTGACTGGCTAGGAGATGGCTGCTTCCTGATACAGTAGTGATGACTTCTGAAAGATGGGGTAATAACAACAGGTATCATTTCTGAGCATTTACATCACTGTGCAAAGCATTTTTATACACATGATCTTATTGAATCCTCTTAAAACTCCTGTGAAGTAAGCAGATATCCCTGTGACCTTACTCTAGTCCCAACCCTGCTGAGTTTACTGTTGCCTCCATTTGACAGATATAGAATCTGAGGTTCAGAGAGGTGAAATAACTTCCCCCAAGTCACCCAGCTGGTAAACAGCTGAGTTATGCCTTCTGACACCTATGCTCATCTCCTAAACTCAGTTGATAAAGATTTTTCAAAAAGATTTGTGGGGCTTTTTTCTCCTATATAGGAAAACTGGTTTATTTTTCACAAATGTTACTGATAGATCTAACATTCTGAAAATATGTCCATCAACATGCCCTGAAATGTTCTGAGATGAGTTTGGAAACCAGATTCCTATGACAGCTGAGTTGTTTAAAGAAGTTTCCATGGGAGCTGAAGCCATAGTAAGACAAATCTTTATTTTTGTTCCTATACATGAATGTCACAACTAACAGGTATATGATGCAACTTGGCTTCTAAAGGTGGCAAAAAAACAAAAAACAAAAAACATAGAAGAGGTAAATTGTCATTCTTGGCATCTTCCCAATGACATTTGCATTTTCCTTTCTACTAGAAGTCCATTTTAGCAAAGAAATGTAGCCTTAGTCACTTGAAACTGCTCTTCCTGAGAAAACAATTGTAGATGTAATAAGCAAAAAGAATAGAAAATGCCAACAGGAAGAAAGTAATCCACCTAGAGTCAGAATCATCATGCCAACTGATTCAGTCTTCCTGTGACATTCACATTCAGGAAGGAAAACTTGAAAATTTTCTAAATTTTAAGGTATGTAAGATTTGCAAGGAGTCGGGGTGGGTAAAAGGAATTAAATTGCAAACCCACCGGGGAGGAATCAAGTCCAGATTTCCTCAACTCTCAAGGACCATTTTACATGTTCGAATTGCCTCCTAGTTACTGAGTTGCTCTTCTACATAAGGCATAAGGTTGCTATGGAAGGATACAATAAGGTCATGATTGCTTTAAAATTATTCATAATGAAAACACATTTTGAGACTCGATTCTAAATGTTAAACTTAAATTTGAGCAATTTAATTGCCCGTTGAATAGAAATGAAATCCCACCGGCAGGCAGTTATTTCTTACAACCACTGTGTGTGAAATTGAAATCTTAAGATACCATTTCAAATATTCACTTTCTCTAAGGAAGTTCTCCCCAAAGAGTGGTGAAAGATAAGAAACTGACCCAAAGTCATCAGTAATCACTCTTTACACATTTGGGTCAAAACAGAAGCATATTATTAAAAGGAAACTTCATGTCCCAAAGTTGGCTGTTTGGAGGTTACCTCCTGGAACCCAAGGATATATTTAATTTAACAACTAACTTAGGCTCCATGCAAAACTATATAGCAAGGAAGGAAGCAACTTATCAGATTTAATAAAAGCAAGCAGATGAAAACACATCACGTAGTCATCAAGATAGTGAACATTAAACTGGAAAATGCATATATGTTTTACATACGAGCACAAGGAGATGAAGTGAAAGGACACTGTTCTGTTTGCTTTTTAAAAATGGGACCGGTTTTCAAACCTACGTGAGAAATTGGGAAGTTCTTATTTTTAACCTCCATTTCACCTTTGAATTTAATTTCAAACTCTCTAAATTCTCCCGGCAATTTTTTCCTACAACACAGAAGTTACCATTTATGAGTGCTTAGTATACACCAAATGCTTTGCATGCATGTAATCTCATATCCATTATCACCCCCAGTTCATTACAGGTCTGTGGGCCACACTGCATGCGTTTACTCATTTAATCCTTACAACAGTTGATGCAATAGACTCTGGTACCCCCACTGACAGATAAGGATCCTGGGAGTTTATAAATTCCTGCTCTTCCACGAGGATCACGGGTAGGAAAGTGTGGGTTGTTATGAAGGCAGTCTGACTTCACAGCCACTACCCAATACTGCCTCTTCAGATTAAGTGACTTTCCTAGATAGGCTCCACTAGCTGATAAGTAAGAGCCTAAATCAAATGCATGCAGTCCAATGCCCAAGTCTTAGTGTTTCACCACCACACTGATTGGTTGTAAGCAGGTGAATTGTTCATCAAAGCCTATTTGTTTATTTCCATTTTTTATTGTAGAGTGGTGGGTTATATGTTTATCACATAATTTAGACTGACTTAAAAATGCTAGACATCTTTCCTTTTTTAATTAAAAACAAGGGCCTGAGCAGGAGAAGTTCTTTTTAGATTGAAAGGCTTGAGTTGGACCCACAGCTACTCTTAAGACTTCCTTTGACACACACACACACACACACACATAGGAGACGGTGGAGGAAACAGGGAGAGATTTTTATTATACCCATGGGGACCTAAGCTTTGGACATGGACATAAGAAAAGGACAAGAGCATGCAGACAATGGTAAATTCTAGGTATGCATGTGAGAAGTTAGAATCAGCTTTAAACAAGGAAAACGAAGCCTACAGGGATGTACTTCTGACTTCAACCACCACCTTCTGGGTGAACTCATCCAGACTCTTCAGTGCCATCTTTAAAACGGGAATACAGTGTCCATGACCATGATCTAGACTGCTCCTGTAAAACCATGGATCCTGAGAATACTGGTAGCTTCTTCTTTACAAGACTTGTGGCATGCACAAGTAGGCCTTTAGTAATAATTTCTGAATGCAATTATTTTCAGGGAACTCTGATGAGGCCCAAGGGACCTAAAGCTTTGCTCTATTGAAGAGAAGACTATTAGCTTCCTCCTCTCCCCTTCTACATTCCCTTCGCTTCTTGGAATTTGCCCTTGAGATTAGAGGGGAAACCTGAACTAAACAAGTCTGCTTTCTCTCTTTTCCTGACCCAGGGCAAAATAGTCTCTAAGCGTTGCTTTCCATCATTGGAGAGGCACTTTTCTCTGTGAAGAGTGCTATTGGCCCTTTACAGGAGGGGCCAGTTTAACCGCAGGGGTCCGATTTTTAAAGATGCTGAGGGAGGGAATTCTGCCGCCAGCAGATGGAGAGGAGACTCAGACCAGCTTGGTCCCTCCCAAACACCCTCCCTCGGGATTAGCTGCCCCTGGTACTGCTCAGGCGTACCCAGCCCGTGCGGTCCCTGCTCGCACAGCTCCCGTCGTCTTTTTGGAGCGCGGACGCAGTCACAAGTCCTCAGCCAGCAGAGCCGCGCTGTCTTGGGGGCATCTCCGCGTTCCCTGACCGCGGACGTGGGACCTCCAACCCCGGACGCGCGCGAAAGCCACTTGGAACGCGTACATCTCTGTATGTGTTTATTTCACATTTTCGTTTTTTCTTTCTTCCTTGAGCGGCCCGCTGGTCACTTTCAATCTTAGTTAACCAAAAGGGGAACGCCGAAGAGGGAAAGCCCTAAAGAATGCTTTACAGGCAACCCAGCCGCCTCTCCAAGGAGAGGTGTTCTCTGAGCGAGTCTCCCTGTCCCCGACGCTGGCCCCTTTAAGAAGCCAACTCAGTCTTGCTGCGGCTGCCGCTGTTTGTATCGCTAATCCCCAGGAGCCCCGTTTAAAAAAAAAAGGGAAGAAAAAAGATGGGGGGGGGGGCGGACTGGGCAGCTGTCTCTTTAAATGTGATTTCCTTCTATTGTATTTGAATCGTGATCAGGAAAAAGGAAATGAAACCAGAGACAGAGGGAAGCTGAGCGAAAATAGACCTTCCCAAGAGAGGAGGGAGCCGGGGGAGAGAGGCGCGGTGTCCCCTCCCCGCCCCCAGGCCGCCGCCCCCTCCCTGCCCTCGGCGGCGAGCTGCGCGCCGCAACCCCGGCTGAAGGTGCGAGGGGCGCGGGGCGGCCGGGCGGGCGCGCACCATCCCCGCGGGCGGCGCGGAGCCGGCGACAGCGCTCGAGCCGAGCCAGACCCGGCGGCGGCGGCGGCGGCGGTGGCGGCGGTGGCGGCGGGACCGGGATGGAAGGTTAAGTCCTGAGCAGCAGTAGCAGCTGCAGCCGCCCGGGGCCAGGCTGCGCGCCCCGGTCCCCTCCTCGGCCGCGGCGCGCCGGCAGCCCGGTGATTCGCTCTCTCTCTTTGGCGTTTGAAGGGAGCGCGGTGACTGTCCTTGAGCGCGGAGGGGCGAGCTCGCCGCCAGAGCGCCGGAGCAAGAAGAGGCGCAGGAGCGGCGGCGGCGGCGGCGGCGCCCGAGCACCCGAGGGGGTCCGAGCCCCGGCAGCCGGCCAGCCCCGCGCCACAAAGGGAGCGCCCCCGCCGCCTGGCACGCCACCTCCCTCCCCAATGTCCTCGGCCATCGAGAGGAAGAGCCTGGACCCATCTGAGTAAGTGCGACGCCCCTGCCACCGAGGGTCCACGGCCTCGCGACCCGGGGCGGCGGGGTGGGGCGGGCGGCCGGCTAGAAGGCTCCAGGTGCGCGCCCGCGGCGTGCCCTTGGTTCCCTCTGCCGTGCGCCGGGCTCCCGCATCCTCTTGGGTGACTCCAGGGACACTGGGAGAGGGGCTGGGTGGCGGGCGGCAGGAAGAGGGGTCGGCCCGGCGCCTCAGCGGGCCCCTCGCGGCTCCCTGGGACGCTCCCTAAAGCCACTTCGGGCCAGAAAGTTTGCACAGGAGCATGCACAGGGGGAGGTTAGAGGCGCGCCGGTGCAGTCCCCAGAGCCTTCAGGACTCGATTCTGCTCCCTTCTTCCCTCTCGTTCCTTCTCTTTGTCCGTTTGGTCCAGGAAAGGGGGACACTACAAGTGAAGCCCCCCACCCCAGGTACCCGACGGTCCCCTTCCGGGCCCGCAGGTGGAGCGGTTGCCCACGGCGCCGGGGACCCGCGGGTGAGGAGGTGCGAGAGTTCACCTCGGAGCTCACTCAGGCCTCCAGAGACTTTAGAGCAGCCGAACAACACGGGAGTTAGTTTGGATACGCGGACACGCCTCTCCCTTCGGAGTCCACCGATGGGTACCTTTGAACCTCCAAAGTTAGTGCACCATTTTGGGTATTAGGTGAATTTTTCCAGAGAGCGGAGTCTTACGGCTTTTGTCACAATCTCAAAGGGTTTGGGGTCTGGGAACCAGAGCTCTAAATGAACCGCATTTGTTTTCTGAGCCCCGACTGGCTTGAAGTATCCCCCTCTTCCCAATCTTTACCTTCAGCCCACTGCTCAGTGTTAACATGGAGAGAAAGGGATGTTTAAGATGTCATTTTCCCCTCAGCGCAAATGCCCTTTTAAGATTCATTAGCTGTCTGGTTTTGAGAATTTTTATGCCTTTGAAGTCCCCATCTAAATCCTTTGAAGGGATTTGTTACACAGACCAAAGGAGCTGGTTAATGACTTGTCCATTTGTGCTTTTAAGAGGCATTTGTTTTGTTTTGTTTTGTTTTCCTGCTTTAAAAGAATTGTGCTTTCCTGATTGAAATACCTCCTCCCAATTTCAGCCTCCTATGGTGTTTATATACCTGGGTTTTACCCTCAGTTACCAGCATAAAAGCTCAGCGTGTTCTCATAAAACACAGGAAGTAACCATGATCCAGTGAGAATATAAACATCACTATTCAATCTTGAAGGTTCAGAAGCCAGATCTACAAGGAGTCAGGTTTGTTCTAACAAAAACCCAGCTTCCTTAAATTCTCAGGGAAAAAAAATAACATTGCTTTTTTTTTTTTTAAGTATTTATTTAGGAAAACTCTGGGAAGGGTGCTTTGCTCACTTTTTTTTTTTTTTTTTTTACAAACCTAGAATTACCACTTAGCCCTGAGTTTTCAGAGCCTGGGCAAGATGATAGTAATACAATAAAAGAGTGATTTGGATGAATTACCTTTGAAAGGTGCCTAATGCTTTTTCGAGCAACAGAACTTAGTCACTAATCTTTTTATTAGAAGATAAATCTGGAGGTTTCAATTCCCTGAAGGAAGTTTGCTCCTTTCAAAGTTTGTGCTTTTTCACAAAGAGACTGGAAAATTGAAACATCTTCACCTCATAACACAGCAGGCATCTGCGGAAGGATGATCAGTAGGGTGCTCTTCTCTATCCTTTGCTTTATTTTTTGCCCAATGAAGATAGGCTCTAATTGGAGATGGACCAGCTAGCTGAGAAATTATTGCAGAGCATTTTTTCCCCATATCTTCCTTGGAAACTGTTGAGAAATTATCCCGGAAATCCAGGCCAAAGTGTATTGAGGTGTAATGTTCAGATAGGCTCTAGGAGAATGTAAAATATTAATTAGAGGCTGAGTCCCACAGTTATTGGCTTGGAACATCCACCAAAGATAATGTGATATTATCTTTAATTATAGAAAGATAGAGCCAATATCTTATCCAGTCCTTTCCTATCTCATCTTAGGCCATCACAGACAGTAGCTTTTTGGCTTAACATTTCTCCTGTGGACCACTACCCTACCAGATGCTTCAATGTGTACATACTTGGGTCAGTGTGACTGAGGTCAGTCTGATCAGCAACTCCACATTACACCCAGAAACTTGACTAGGCCTATGCAAATGAAACATTTAGACAGAAAGCCAGCCAGAATTCACACACACACAGATCTCCTCTACTGTGCCGTCGGTGGCCCCTACTGCCTCCCTGTGAGTAACAGGAGCAGTTCATTTCAATTCCAGGCAGTTTTGCACCAGCTAAGTGCAAATTCTCTTCTTTCACAGTTGGTTGGCAGGATCTGCGTCAGGGCATCCAGTGGTGTTGAGGTTCCATGAATGTTTCTGAAAGCCTAAAGTAAGGCCACGGGCTGTGAAAAGGGAAGAGAAGTGATTCCGAGGCACAGGAAAATGCTGGGTGTTTTATTTTTCAGGAGGGAGGGTGGAAGTCCTTATACATAACCTGTGGAAACAAAGACAAGTCAGGGTTCAGTGGATGTTTAAAACTCTATTTAAAGTCTGGAGTTTTTAGGAGATAATTAGTTTGGGTTTTACACTTCCCTGGTCTAAAAGGAGATCATCTCACAAAGGACCCTCATACCCATTCTACAAAGTGTGGGCTCGGTTTCAATATGCCTGAATATTCACAGGGAAGTGTGGACTTTAAAGACAGAGTTCTCTGAAGGTGTCAGAGTGTGTTATCAACACTGATTCCCTGAGCCTCATCCTTCCTAAGTATAAAGGCCCTTAAATGCTGTGGGCACAGGCCAGTCAGGATGCAAGGTCACCAAGTAAGCCAGCATCAGCTGGAAATAGGAGACACAGATTTATATCCTCAAGGTACTAAGGGGAAATTCCCTTTGGGAATTTCACAGTTGGCAGCAGGTCCATTTTTCCAAAAGTAATAGATTTTTGAAAAATAGATTTGTGTTTGAGTGAAGTTCAAGAGAGCATTTATTAATTGCTACAGATCAACAGGTATTCAGTTTTTCCTATGTCCCATCTGGTGCAGGAATCATTTCTCGCACTCTATTTTTTTTATCTTCTTCTGGCAAGTAAGGTTATTTCTTTTAAAATGTAAAACAAAAGGATTCAGATTCCAGTTAAGTGAACTGGAGACACTGTATGATTTTGTAATAAAAGAACGCATGTCACAGGCTCACTCTTAACAATTGCCTGGAGGAGATTTCAGTGTTTAATTGCCTTCCACACTCTCTCCCGAAAAGAACTATTGCCCCCTCCCCATTTTCTTTCCTAAATCAACTTCATGCGAATCAGTTTTGCTGCTGTAAAAGTGTTCATGTACAAAAAGGTCTGTTTGATCTCCTTTATAAATATAACAGTGGCTTTAATCAACACCTTGAGATTTTTCCTCAAGGACTCATTCCATAAGAAGGATAGGATGTGGAGTTTCTGTTAAAAATAATGAGAATTTCTATTATATCTTGATGGTATTTTTATTTGGGAAAGAGAAAGTAACCTAAAATAATTTGGGGACCCTTTCATCCTCATCTTTACATTCGTGCAGTTGGAAAGGGATGGAGTCCAGGTGGCGCAGAGATTCAAAAGGGAATTTGAAAATGTTTAACCCGCTAGTCACTGTTCTGGCCACAAGCAGCTCTTAGAGTCCTGGTGTCTCCTCGGGTTGGGCAGTGCCCTTGGCTCCGGGATATGGGGGGAGGAAGGAGATGAGGTGTGGAGGTAGAGTAGGAGGGGAGGGGGGATCAAGAAGAAGAGAGACCACAGGTCTGGGAGGGGGCTGGGCTGTAGCTGGGGGGGTTGCAGTGCCCTTTGCCTGAGTGCCTCTTGGTGCCCTGCCCTTGCTTCTTCCAGGATCTAGAACGTAGGGGCTAGCCCTTTCCCGTCCTAACCCAAGGCTGGCGGGGCCTCTCTGCCGTCGTCTGCCCTAGGTGTTTGCTCTCCCCTCCTTTCTCCGATGTCACCAGACAGTTGAGTGAGGTTCTCTGTGGGCGCAGCGTCTCCCCGAGGTGAGGCCATCCCTAATGTGCGGCGTTCCTTCCAGGGAGCCGGTGGACGAGGTGCTGCAGATGCCCCCGTCCCTGCTGACATGCGGAGGCTGCCAGCAGAACATCGGGGACCGCTACTTCCTGAAGGCCATCGACCAGTACTGGCACGAGGACTGCCTCAGCTGTGACCTCTGCGGGTGCCGGCTGGGCGAGGTGGGCCGGCGCCTCTACTACAAGCTGGGCCGGAAGCTCTGCCGCCGAGACTATCTCAGGTGCGTCCTCCCCGCCCTCCTGGGGCCCTGGCTCTGTCTCTCTGGCGCCTGCCTCCTGGGCCAGTGAGATCACGTTGGTCTCAGCTGCCCTGTGCAGGGGAGCAGTTGGCCTTTCCTCCTGTTAGGGAAGCATGTTCTCGGGGACACATGCCTGTGTGGTCCAATTCTCATATTTTAAAGGCAAGAGAGTGATGAGCACAAAATTCAGAATAATGGTTCCCTCTGGGGGTCAGACAAAGGGAGAGGGTGGTGAAGGAAGGCACAGGGTATGCCAAGGGAACTGAGAGTTTTGAAGCTTGTAAGTTTGAGGGTGGATTCCTAGCAGCTCATTTGATGCTTCAAAAACATATGCATAGGTTATAAGTATTCTTTTGTAAGATCTCAATATAATGTGATGAGAAATTTAAAAAGAGTAGCATGGAAACATATACACTAATGTTTATAAATAGATAGCCATTGGGAACTTGCTGTATGACTCAGGGAACTCAATCTGGGGCTCTAAGACAACGTAGAGGGGTGGGATGGGGTGGGAGGTTGGAGGGAGGCTCAAGAGGAAGGGGACATATGTATGCCTATGGCTGATCCATATTGATGTATGGCAGAACCCCACACAATATTGTAATTATGCTTCAATTAAAAATAAATTTACAAAAATTGAAAGTACAATCTCACCCCAGCACACCAAGCAGTTTTGGTCACAGCAGGAAGGCCCTGAAGTCAGCTGTAGATTTGAGCCCTGGCATCACTGCTTTCTAGCTCTGTGACCTTGGACAAGTTACATAACCTTCCTAAGCCTCAATTTCCTCATCTGTAAAATGGGGTTATAGAATAGCAGTACCTGCTTCCAGGAAGGGGTGGGAATTAGATGAGGTGGTACATGTAAGGTGCTTGGCATGGTGCATGGGTATCAAATAGATGTTGCTGCTGCTAAGTCGCTTCAGTCAGCTGCTGTCTTTCAGTAACCCTCATGACGTTTATCATTAGAGTCTTTCCCGACCTAATGAACAAAGTGATGGAAGAATGGAAAGGCAAAAGAGGAACTCTAGAACACCCACTGAGACAGGCACTGAAGCTATCTCGGATACTCTGGGTCATACATTTGGCTATGTGAATTTTCCGATTCTCAAACGAGTGCCTTTGCCTGGAATGTTCTAGTTTCATATGAAATTTCCAGTTCCATATTAGCTGCGGCAGAGGTAACTCCATGCCCTCTGCTGTCAAACCTGCTCGACTGTGCAGCTGTCAGTTTTTTTTTGCCATCTTCGCGGGGTACAGGGTCTGTGGAGCATGCAGCCTTAATACATTAGGACCACCCAACCCAGGGAAGCTTGTTTAGACTCCAGTGCCCTTGGCTGCCAGGCCAGCTCTTTCTCCCAAACCTGCCCTCAGAGCATTTTACATTAAAAAAAAAAAAAAAAAACTGCAGGCAATTCCATGGTGAAGCAAGCTTATCTGTTTACCCAGAGACTGACAGAATAAGCTTTTTCTCCCCCCTAAATTTCCTGATTAAAGTCCTTGCAGATTTGGTGGTTCAGAGAAAAGAAGTTTCCAAGGATCATGATTTTAATTTTCACCATTTATTATTATTATTATTATTAAGGAACAAGAACATAGAACTGGGGTAAATAGAGACCTGATTCTCCTCCCTACTAGTTTGCCAAATCAGTGTGGAAAAGCAGACGGGTAAATGATTCCCACTGGGCCCCCTGACTACATCCCTGTCAAATCATTTGAATCTTATTAAATGAAGTACAGATAGAGTAAGGTCAAAAGAGCCCAGGTTTCTCCCTATCTCTGAGGTTTTATATAACATTCAAGAAGAAAACTCCGTGCTGCCTGGGCTTGTTAATCTCTTGCATTTTTAAAAAGGATAGAAAAAAAAAATAGTCTGGGAGACCCAGTGTTAATTAACTTGTGTCTTGGTGACATGAAATAATTCTTTTCCTTGCTACATTCCTAGGCAACATGTTAATTAACTCTGTGTTAGTGCAGGCGTTTCCAGCCATCCTTTCATATTTATATTATTGTTATTAAAATGGGCAGGTGGAAGCTTCAGACATGACACCTCTTGACAGAGGAGAAAAATCGTTTCTTGCTGCAGGCATGGCCCTTCAGCCATGGACTTGTTTGCTTGCATTCTTCACATAGCTGACAGCGCCTTTGCAAAAGGCAAGTTGGAGGAGTGAGGATATGTGTGCTGGGATGGTGTTCAGTCCTTGCCCCCGTCCCCCCACCCCCCACCGTCACCCCAGGAGAGCTTCTCTCCAGGGTTTCCAGTTGCTGCCTGGCCCGTTAAAGTCTTTTTCAGACATTTAGCCTCACAAAATCAGGAGATCCCCATGCAGAACCTAAATAAACTCTTAATTGCTAAGTTGTGTCCGACTCTCTGCGACCCCATAGACTGCAGCCCACCAGTCTCCTCTGTCCATGGAATTCTCCAGGCAAGAATACTGGAGAGGGTAGCCATCCCCTTCTCTAGGGGATCCTCCTGACCCAGGGATTGAACCCACGTCTCCTGCATTACAGGCAGATTCTTTACCATCTAAGCCACCAGGGAAGCCTGAACCCAAATAAACCCTGTGCTATTTATGTCGTTTTCTTGGGAACTTAACAGTAGCTGTTAATGTCAGTACCAAGTCCAGATCCCCTCAGATCCCTTTTTACGATTTTTGTGCTCAGTGCAGCCCCTACCCCCTATTGTTTTACCTTCAACAGCACCTTTCTGTTAAAGCCAGAAGCCTGCCCAGTACCCCCACCCACCCACCCAATGCCCAGCAGACCTTGCCCAGTGGCTGGCACTGCCAGAGACAGAAGTCTAGTAATCTTGCCTGGAGCCAAGGCCGCTTGGAGACATAACTTACACCCCAGAGTCCCCGTGCATTCAGGCCAAAGCTCCCTTCTGGGGGACTTGGCCCAAGACTGCAACTTGGCCTGCCTTCCATCTTCTGTCTGGTTTCCCTCGCCACTGTACCTGTTTTCCCTGATGACACATCCTTAATAAATCCTGGCCTCTGGGTCAGTTTCTGGGATAGCCAGCCTAAGTTACCAATTCTTGGTGCCAGAGGTGAATGTGCAAGTTAGATGTCAAGTCCTAGCTTATTTTCACTTAGTGAAGTCTCAGCACACCAGAGCTGGAAGGGGCTGTAGAGGCCTTCCTTCCCTTTCAGTTCTCTTGTCTTACAGCTTAAGACACGGAAGCCAAGGCAGAGGATGTCCCTGGCTCCAGGAGAACTGGCTGATTGGAGGTGATGTTGGGATCTGAAGGTGTCTCCCAGATATTAGTCCTTCATGCTTCCCGTCATCAACTGCCTGACGTGTGTGTAATTTACCCCCTGATTTCCCTTTAATAAACGCTCCCCTTCCGTAAGGGCCACACACTCCAGGCGGTTGGCTGCTTTCCACGCATGCTGTTTTGTGAGTCGTTTATTCTCACTCAGGCCCAAACTCCTCTGACTGAACAATCAGGAAATCAGAACTGTCTTTCCACTCCATGACCTCCAAGGTGGCAGTTCCCGACAGTTCCACCATCTGCCATCTTGGGATGAAGTGTTCTTCCCCCAGTAATGAGTTTGCACCCAGGTGGGGCCTTGAAAACACTCGGAGATCTTCGCATGGAGAGTGGGATTTGGAGGGAAACTAGCCAGCCTGTCTGTACCTGCGAGCTCTCTACCCACAGACCATGTCTTCCTGGTTCCATTCATTCTGCTCTAAATTTGTCAACTGCTCTCATCGCCTCTACATCCTCTCAGAGCCTACCAGTTGATTCGCTGCTACGCTGAAGTTCCTAAGAACTTCTGAGAGGAACAACCATTTACCTAAAACTTCCCTGAAGGTTTCCCATGGAAAAGACCTGCTGACATGCCATGTAATCAGGCAGCAAGACTGGCCCCTTTGGGAATACCCCCAAAATGTGTTAAAACCCAGCCAGCGTTGGCTTCACCCTTGAGCACTGGAGCTTTGACTTGTTGCATTCCATCCTCCAACAGCCGGGTGAGGTTGATGCTGTGATGACCGTCATTCCACAAGTTCACAGTCAACAGAGGTCTCAACAGGGTCACTTAGGTACTCAGGGCCGGTCCTGCCTGAATCGGAGTCTTCTGATTCCAGCACTTGTGTTATCCAACTCGTGCGGGCTGATTCTCAAACTTCAGCCTGCATTAGCATCACCTGGCCGTATTCAGGACCAGACAGACGGTTGGGCCTCTACCCACAGAGGTCTCAGTCAGGAGGGCCTGAGTGTGCGCTTCTAGCAAGTTCCCAGGGGATGCAATGCGGTTGGTCCCAGGACTACACTGTGAGAACCACTGCACTAGGCTCCGGCCTCCCTAGGTGGCACAAGTGGTAAAGAACCTGCCTGCCAATGCGGGAGATGTAAGAGACGCGGGTTTGATCCCTGGGTCGGGAAGATCCCCTGCAGGAGGCCACGGCAACCCACTCTAGTATTCTTGCCTGGAGAATCATGGGCAGAGGAGCCTGGAGGGCTACAGTCCATAGGGTCGCACAGTCGGACAGGACTGAAGCAACTCAGCATGCGGTAGGCTCCACCATAGTGCATCTCCTGCTTTGACACCGCATATTGCTTAAAATAAGTGACCAGTCAACTGAGACTTGGGAGGGTCTTGATTTTGATGACAGAAGAGAAGATTTTCAGAGACTTATGCCATTGGGCCAGCGAGGATCTTGAATTAGGATCTTCCATTCAATATGGAGAGATACTGCTCGTCCCCCGGGTGGCTGAGGGACTGTTCACTGTTGAGCTCCCTCCATCTCCCAGAAGCTGTTGTGTGCAATGGCCTGTGTGGCTCTGGAGAAGTCAATGACCAGCCCTCCCTGGGGGTGGAATTAGAGCCCTTGATGTGATAGTGTGTGGGAGGGAGCCTCAGAAAGAGGCCCATTTCATTGCATTCCTCTCAAGAAGGCCCCTGGGCTTTACTCCTGCTCCCCTTCTAAAATAAAAGTTCCCTTGGGAGGAAACACACAATCCATGCCTAACCTTTTTTTTTTTTAATTGGAGGAAAATTATTTTACAATGTTGTGTTTGTTTCTGCCGTACAACATGAGTAAGTCATAATTATGTATGTAAAACTATACATGATATATATATGTCCCCTGCCCTGATTTACCCTCTAGGTTGTCGCAAAGCACAGGCTGGGCTCCCTGTGTTACAGAGCAGCTTCCGCCCAGCTATCTATCTTGCCCATGGCAGTGTGTATATGTCAATGCTACTTTCTCAATTCATCCCACCTTCTCCTTCCTCTGCTGTGTCCATTCTCTACATCTGTGTCTCCATTCCTCCCCTGTAAACAGGTTCATCAGTCCTACTTTTCTAGGTTCCATATATACGTGTTAATATATGACATTTGTTTTCCCCTGTCTGATTTACTTCACTTTGTATAACAGGCTCTAGCTTCATCCACCTCACCACAACTGACTCAAATTCCTTCCTTTTATGGCTGAGTAATATTCCTGTGTGTGTGTGTGTGTGTGTGCCACAACTTCTCTATCCATTCATCTGTCAGTGGACATCTAGGTTGCTTCCAATTCCTGGCCATTGTAAATAGTGCTACCATGAACAGTGGGGTACATGTGCCTTTTTGAATTGTGCTTTTCTCAGGGTATATACCCAGTAGGGGGCTTGCTGGGTCATATGGTAGTTTTATTCCTAGTTTTTTAAGGTATCTCCATACTCTTCTTCATCATGGCTATATCAGTTTACACACAGCTAACCTCTTAAATCACTTCAGTTAAGACTCTTTTCACAGAGGCAGGTCCTAGGGCATCCTAGAAGCAAGGAGAGAGCTCGGAAGAAGAACGAGTTACGCCAAACACAAATGCCCCAGGCATGGTTTCATGTCAGAGGACCCTCTTCCTTCTAGGAAAGACTATGAATTAGTCATAGTCAGTTGTGGAGAGGTGGATGAATTAGTTGGCCATCTGTCTGGACCCAACTCTTCCTTGCTTCGCGACATCTTGGAAATCCAACCTACATCACGGAACCCATCCTCAGGCTGTTTCTTCCAGTCTTACCTCTGCACCTGCCTTTTTAGCTTCTCTCTCTTTCTTCCCCCCAGGCTTTTCGGCCAAGATGGTCTCTGTGCATCCTGTGACAAGCGGATCCGTGCCTACGAGATGACGATGCGGGTGAAGGACAAAGTGTATCACCTGGAATGTTTCAAATGTGCCGCCTGTCAGAAGCATTTCTGCGTGGGTGACAGATACCTCCTCATCAACTCCGACATCGTGTGTGAACAGGACATCTACGAGTGGACTAAGATCAATGGGATGATATAGGCCAGGGGCCCCAGCCTCTCGGGGTGGAGATTCACTGAAAAGTCCCTGTCTCTGTGGGGTCTTACGCTCTCGGGCATTCTGGGGATTTGAGGGTGGGCTGAGGCATTTCTTAGGGGATGGTAGATTCTAACTGGGCACCAAGAACCAAGACATAGCACCCAAGTGACATGATGCAAGGGGCAGAACTTAAATGTCACAAAATGACTGGCCTTGGGGGAGAACTTAGGGACAGTGGCCACAGCCTCTGGTAATAACTGACATGATTAGCCAAGGAAAGTCGGGGACTGCGGTGCCGTCATGATGGGACTTCCATCTACAGATAGGGACATATTCTGCCCAGACTTGTTATGTCTTTGACCCTTGAAAACTAGAGATGTGCAATTGATTTGTTTTCTTCCTGGTTTTTATGACAACCCTGTTCCAGCCACTGTCCTCACGAGAGAAGGACAGAGATAAAGAGTGGCCATCCTCTTCTTCTTGGCCACCTTCCCAAGGCCTTAAGCTTTGGACCCAAGGGACACTGCATGGAGACAACATTTTAGTTGAGAATGAAAACTGCAACTTTTAACCAAACAATTATTTAAAGCAATGCTGATGAATCACTGTTTTTAGACACCTTAGTTTTGAAGTGAGGAATTCCACAGATTGTTTCTATACAAATGTAAATCTAAAAAAAAAAAAAAGTTGTTCAACTATTTTATTATCTTAGATTATATCAAAGTATTTGTTGTGTGTAGTTTGAAAAAAAAACTCTGCGGAAAATAAAAATGACTGACTAAAATGCAGTGTTGTGTATTTGGCAATGACTTATAATTTGGGATGGCAGAAAAATGACTTTATATGAAAAAGGAGAAGTAAATAAGCAATTTACCTTTAGGTCAAATAAAACTTAGGTTTATGTGTGGGGTTTATAGGAGGCAGGCACATTTCTATATTACTAGCAATTAGTATGTAACAGGTCATCATGTAGCTCAGAGGGACGTAGAATAATTAGATTGTTATTGTAAAACAAGCATTTCACTTCAGCATTGTATGCAGTGAATGGAAGGCAAGATCTTTGCCTTTGGGAAACCTGTAACCTAGAAAGGACACAAATACATAAAGCAGATTCCCTTTGGGAGAGAAGGTAATTACCTAGTTTGAAATGTGGCAAAGATGCTGAGCTTGACACTTCGATTTTCCAAGACGTGTGTCTCAGGGTGTTTTATGACAAGTGGTTAAAAGAACCTTACTTTGAGGATTTAAAGCAGGCACCTCGTCTGCGTGTTTGCCTTTCACGGCATCCAGGCCACCGTGAACTGACTCAGAGCGCCACCTGCTGGTCACCACCTCTCAGGTCTCTAGTTGAAGAATGTCCCAATGACCGACTAACAGGTGCATTTCAATTGTTACGTAAAAATATTGGCAAGTATCACGAAGTCTTAATGTGTTTAATTATCAAGACATCAGAATCATGCATCTAATACTACAGTTAAGTAACCATGATATTCCTTTAAAAACTTTAAGGTTTGTTTGGGTTTTGTTTGTTTTTCTACTGGAGAAATAAGTGATGGCTCCCTTGGTCTGTAAAATACTAAAAGTGGTTGGGAAATTTGACTGCTGAGGGTGGCCTATTTAAATCAAATCTAGTTATACTGAGTTTCAACTCAGGTGGTGGAAAGGACTGCCAGTGAGGGGATGTTTGTTCTAAATCAGCAGAGGGAAGTGGTTCTCCGATTGTGGCCCCAGAACCAGCAATATCAGAGTCACTTGAGAACTTATTAAAAGTGAAGATTCATGGGCTCCATCCCAGACAAAATGTGTTGGAAATGCTGGGGATGGGATTCAACAATCTTTGTTTTAACAAGCCCTAAAAATGCTCCTGACTCATGCTCAAGCTTGAGAATGTTCTCCAACATCTCCCAGTTTAGTAAAGCATCTGCTCTAAATTGTTAATAGCTAATATTTGACACAATGGTTAATCCCTGAGTAACCTTTCCACATGTAGACAAACACTGTCTACCCCTGGTCTCTAAACTGAAAACTTTTACATAATTTTGTAACTCAGCTAGCAGTTGTCATCTGCCAGAACAATCACAATGTAATCCACCATTTTCAACCATATCGACATTATTAATAATAATAATAGATTTTAGTTATGTAAACTATTAGGTAAGAATAAAAATGATTCTTGCTTTAGAAATGTAAATTTTATTCTTAACCCCCACAGTAGTACAACACACATAAGAGTCAAGAACTCAGCTAATGCCTTTCCCATCTTCAGTAAAGTAATAATTAACTTTTCTGATTGTCTATAGCACCATCTTGCAGAATTGTGAATGCATAGACAGTCTCTGTGATGTCACTCCAGGGGGTCAAATGTCTAACCCACAACTGACTTGAGACAAGGACGTGTAAAGAGAGGGACCAACTCCCAGAATTTACCTGGTGGTCCGTCCTTGGCTGTGCAGCCAGCGCCCCAAGACCCAGAGTCAGGACAAGGTACCTGCACCCTTCCGCAGTCCATGACTTAATTCAGCAGTTAGCTGGGATATTTCACTTCCTCTTGTCTCATTCATGTTTTATATCCCAAACCAGCCTCCTTTTATTGCTGTCTCTAATCGAACTACTGTCTGGAGTCACTGGGCTTCCCAGGTGACTCAGTAGTTAAGCATCTACCTGCAATGCAACAGACCAAGGTTCAATCCCTGGGTCACGAAGACCCCCTGGAGAAGGAAATGGCAACCCACTCCAGTATTCTTGCCTAGGAGATCTCATTGACAGAGGAGCCTGGCGGGCTACAGTCCATGCGGTCGTAAAGAGTTGGACATGACTTAGCCACTAAGCAGAAACAAAAATAGAATCACTGCTTCTCAGGGAATCTTAATCCTACAAAGTTACAACAGAGCAGTGGCTAGGAGCTTTATCATCATAAGACTGGGATTTGAATTGCAATGACATCACTTAATCACTTAACAAACATTTACCCATCACTTACTATGTGCCAGAGAAGGCAATGGCACCCCACTCCAGTACTCCTGCCTGGAAAATCCCATGGACGGAGGAGCCTGGTAGGCTGCAGTCCTACGAGTCTGGGGTCGCTACGAGTCGGACACGACTGAGCGATTTCACTTTCACTTTTCACTTTCATGCATTGGAGAAGGAAATGGCAACCCACTCCAGCGTTCTTGCCTGGAGAATCCCAGGGACAGGGGAGCCTGGTGGGCTGCCGTCTATGGGGTCGCACAGAGTCGGACATGACTGAAGTGACTTAGCTAGCTACCATGTGCCAGGCACTATTCTAGAGGCTGGACAAGTATTAACTCCTTCACACCATAAAACAGCCCCACGTGGCAGTTTCTGTTCATTGTCATCCACATTGATTCCAGGGAAACTGAAGTACAGACAGGCTTCGTCACCTGCTTAAGGTCCTACAGCGAACACAGGCAGAAGTTGGCTGTAATCAAGACCTCACCCTGTGCCCTGCTGCTTCTCTTAGGCTCACCTCCCTGAACCTCAGGTTTCCCATCTGCAGTTTAGGGAAAATAAATACCTTCCTCCCCAGGTCACTTGAAAATATTTGACTTCAGTCTAGCCAGGAATGTAACCAAAGTACAACGATACCAGATTAACACCATAATAAAGGTATGTAAAAAATGTTACGGAAACACAAGTAAAGGAACAATTCAGTTGGCCCATGCGTGGCTACTGGGGACATTTTAAACGTCCCCGAACCAGCAAGGAGGTGACACAGACAAGAGCAAAGACTCAGAGACCTCGACCTTGTAGAGCAGGCAGTCAAATGAACCCAGAGTTTTCTTGGTGGTGGTGATTATGGTCACCTTTGGCTGGAGAGGGGCTGGACCAGTGAGTAAATAAACAGGTAGATGGGGTTTTCCACAGTTTTGAGTCTGCATGGCAAATCAAAATCCAAACCCAGGAATCTCTGAGGGACAGAGGAAGGGTGCAAGGGAGGTACAAAATGGGCCTGGAACATCTTATTACACTAGAAAATAAGGAAGTGCTTTAAAAAATGTAGGCATGTCACGAGGACAAAGAAGCCAGCTTGAAGGGGCTATCAAGTGGCCAAATCTGGGGCAATTTCATTATGAAAATCATGAAGGACAGTAATGAGTTACAAAGTGTTGGGGGAAAAATAAGAATCTGTGGGTTCATACCAATAATAAATAAATGGAGAGAAGAAAGGGCTCTCGTTTACTGCAGAATCTTGAATGCTAACTGGTAAATGTGAAGAGAATGTGGGAGCTGGAAAGTCATCCTTCTGAAACTACCATACTGAAATGACAGAATCAAGCAAGAAGTATCAATAGCTGCTAAATTTCAACAGAGAAAGACCAGGGTACTTGGATGGACTTACAGTTCCTTCCCACAGATTGTTATTCATTGCAAGGGGGAAATCCATAATTACTCAGTGGAGAAATTGGACAGCACCTTGACCAGGTAAACAGTGAGGGATGGTTGGACTGTGTGTGTCTCCAGATGTGATCCTCTGCAGGGGACACACCATCCCTGTTTTAGCATTCTGCCTGAGAAGACAGAGCTTGGCTCTAAGTATGAGACAAATTACCAGGCAAACTCAAAATGATGAATATTGTATTTTTAAAAAGAGAGGCGATGAAACTCTATTTTCAAAAATGTAGATGTCATAAAGAATAAAGGCAGGCTGTGGAATGTTCCAGATTCAAGAAGGCTAAGGAGACCTGATGACTGAATCTAATACCTGGCCCTTTTCTTTCCCTCCAGTACCAGAGAGGGGAGAAGTTATAGAGGACATCATAGGGGCAGTTGGTAATATTGAAATATGAATAGGTAGATTAGTTCAAACTAATGCACAAATGTTAAATTTATTGAGGTTGACAACTGTGGTTGCAAAACAGACTATCCCTACTATTAGGTAGGTACTGAAATACTTAGGACTAAAGGGTAATGACATATAGAACTTATTCTCAAAAGAAATTCACATGTGGTATGTATATGTGTGTGTGTGTGCGTGTGTGTAGAGAGCGAGAGGAGGAATAAATGGCAAAACAAATGAGTAAAAAAATGTTAAAGGCAAGGGGCTTTCCTGGTAGTCCAGTAGTTAAGACTCCACACTTCAACTGCAGAGGTTGTGGGTTCCATCCCTGGTCGGGGAATTCCCAGCCTGCTGTGAGGTGCAGCCAAAAAAAGGTTAACAAATGAATCTAGGTAAAGGATGCATAGGTGCATGATTTTTATTCTAGCATCTTTTCTTTAAATTTGATAATTTAACAGGTAAAACATTTTTTAAAACTTCAGAAATCTTGACTTTTTCTTGTCTCGGGTTTTTGATTTAATTAGAACAGGAGAGATGATAGAGTGAAAATAGCTTAGTTTAGAAGTCGGTGATATTGTACTATTTGTTTGTCACAATTTAAATACACTTTTGGCCTTAGAAGTAAAGGTTATGTGTCCCAAGCCAGCAATTCCTTCCAAATACAGATAATATAAATGATGCGTTTAGGAGGGTCCACTCAGTGCCAGTTTCTCAGTTCAGTTCAGTTCAGTCGCTCAGTCATGTCTGACTCTTTGCTACCCCATGAATCGCAGCAAACCAGGCCTCCCTGTCCATCACCATCTCCTGGAGTTCACTCAAACTCATGTCCATCGAGTCGGTGATGCCATCCAGCCATCTCATCCTCTGTCGTCCCCTTCTCCTCCTGCCCCCAATCTCTCCCAGCATCAGGGCCTTTTCCAATAAGTCAACTCTTCGCATCAGGTGGCTAAAGTATTGGAGTTTCAGCTTCAGCATCATTCCTTCCAATGAACACCCAGGACTGATCTCCTTTAGGATGAACTGGTTGGATCTCCTTGCAGTCCAAGGGACTCTCAAGAGTCTTCTCCAACACCACAGTTCAAAAGCATCAATTCTTCGGCGCTCAGCTTTCTTCACAGTCCAACTCTCACATCCATACATGACCACTGGAAAAACCATAGCCTTGACTAGATGGACCTTTGTTGGCAAAGTAATGTCTCTGCTTTTGAATATGCTATCTAGGTTGGTTATAACTTTCCTTCTAAGGAGTAAGCGTCTTTTAATTTCATGGCTGCAATTACCATCTGCAGTGATTCTGGAGCCCCCCAAAATAAAGTCTGACACTGTTTCCACTGTTTCCCCATCTATTTCCCATGAAGTGATGGGACCAGATGCCATGATCTGAGTTTTCTCAGAGCCAACTTTTTCACTCTCCAGTTTCACTTTCATCAAGAGGCTTTTTAATTCCTCTTCATTTTCTGCCATAAGGGTGGTATCATCTGCATATCTGAGGTTATTGATATTTCTCCTGGCAGTCTTGATTCCAGCTTGTGCTTCATCCAGCCCAGAATTTCTCATGATGTAATTTGCGTATAAGTTAAATAAGCAGGGTGACAATATACAGCCTTGGCGTACTCCCTTTCCTATTTGGAACCAGTCTGTTGTTCTATGTCCAGTTCTAACTGTTGCTTCCTGACCTGCATACAGGTTTCTCAGCTGGTCTGGTAGTGCCAGTTTCTGGAGCAGGTGATTTCTCAACCTTATAAAATGAGCTTGGTACAAATTCTACATGTCCTTTGAAATCAGGATCACGATGTAATCATCTGGCTCTGAAATGTGTTATAGGACCAGGAATCTAAGCTATAATGTTTTCTGTGAAGATCTAAGAATTGAGTTGAAAGAAGTTTCAAAGCATTAAAGCGACTTTCGTCCTCTCTCAGTGGCTGTGTGTTAATTCTCCCAGAAAATCATCGTTTCTCTGAGTTAATAGAATCTTTGAAGCTAAATCAAGTCCATTTCCCATTGTCACATTGTGAAGCTTTTGAACCGGACTCACTGAATTATCCTATTTGATGGCCACCTTGAAGATAGCTTTGCGATGATCTAAGAAAACCCACAGCTGCAGCTTCTGAGTGCCGCCCACTGCCTTTCCACCTCATCTGATTCATTCTCATTACTTAGTGAGAAGTTCAGGCAAATGCCACTTAGATAATTAGTAGGTAAAATAGACGGAGAAGGCAATGGCACCCCACTCCAGTACTCTTGCCTGGAAAATCCCATGGATGGAGGAGCCTGGTAGGCTTCAGTCCATGGGGTCGCTAAGAGTCGGACACGACTGAGCGACTTCACTTTCACTTTTCACTTTCATGCATTGGAGAAGAAAATGGCAGCCCACTCCAGTGTTCTTGCCTGGATAATCCCAGGGACGGGGCAGCCTAGCGGGCTGCCGTCTATGGGGTCACACAGAGTTGGACACGACTGAAGCGACTTAGCAGCAGCAGCAGCAGCAGCAGGTAAAATAGATAGAAGTCAATGTGATGTGATAGAAAGAATGCTGAAATGGAAACTGGAAACCTGATTTTTGTCTCTAATTAAGAGGTATGTCTTCAGGCAGACCTCAGTTTCCTCATCTACAAGATGAGAAGCTTCTTATAGATTAGGAATTTGCTCCTCAAAATTTGGTGTACAGACAGGGAAGTGTGGAAATTGGGAGTAAGCATTTGTAGTAGCCAGTCTCCTAAGATACTTCCAGAGATTCTTTTTAAAAATTTTTTTATTTTGCATTGGAGAATAGCCAATTAACAATGTTGTGGACAGCGAAAGGACTCAGCCAAATCATACATGTATCCTTTCTTCCCTAAACGCCCTTCTCATCCAGGCTGCCATATAACACTGAACAGTTCCCCGTGCTGTATGGTAGGAGCTTGTTGGTTATCCATTTAAAATGTAGCAGTGTGTACAGGTCAATCCCAAACTCTAACTATTCCTTCCCCCCATCCTTCCCCTCTGGCAACCGTAAGTTCATTCTCTAAGTCTGTGAGTCTGTTCCTCCAGAGAGTTTTTCCTCCCGGCTTCATGCTTGTGTGGTCTCCTCTCGTATCACATAAGACAAATCCATCCAGTCAGACACGACTGAGCAACTAAACCACCACCACATGTAACCAATAGTGTATTGCAGAAATGATACAGTGTGATGTCTGAGGTTAGGTCATAGGGACTTTGTGGCTTCCACTGAGCTATCTCTTGGATGACTTGCTCCGGAGAAAACCAGTTGCCATGCCATAAAGATGCTCAGTCAGCTCTATGGAGAGGGCCACGCAGTAAAAAGGAATTGAGGCCTCTTGATATCAGCCAGCACTTGCCTACAATATGACGAAGCCACCTTGAAAGCAGAGCCTCAAGCCTTAGTCAGGTCTTCAGATGGCTGCAACCTTGAATGTCACTCATGAGAGACTCTTAAGTCTGAATCAATCAACTAAGCTGGTTCTGAATTTCTAACCCACAGAAATTATGTGAGATAAATAATTGTCTTAAGCTGAGGTATTTTATTATGTGGTAAGCCATAATTAAAACACATTTTAAAACTCTCAAAGCAATTTGATAATCTTGTGTCTGTTGAATCTAATTTTTAAATTTTTCCGGTCATTTTACTTTCTATTGTATTTTACCAAAGTATCAGTCCATGGTGGTTTGAAAATTAAAAACAAAAAACAAAAACTGATTCTATTCCACAGAGAATTTGAAACTCCCTGATCAGAATAATACAATCCCAGAGTTGAAAAAGCTTTTTGAAATTATCCACTCCAAACTTACTCAGAGAATAAATCTCTCTTACAGTTTTCCTGCAATTTTTCCAGCAATAAAACTCTGATTCTCAGCAGCATTTTATTATCACTATTGTTATTAAACATGCTTTTTATTGAGAGACCAGATGGGGGAATATTGCTTAAGCCAAGTGAGAAATGACAGTGGCTTGGATGAGTGTGTTTGCAATGAGGAAGGAGAAAAGTCAACAGGCTCAAGATACACTTCAGAGGTAGCTGCAATTACTTAGCATACACGAAACACATGGTTGTTTTCTTGTTATTACTATAATAGGGGATTCTTAACCATCTTGCTGCTGCTGCTGCTAAGTCGCGTCAGTCGTGTCTGACTCTGTGCGACCCCATAGACGGCAGTCCACCAGGCTCCTCCATCCCTGGGAGTCTCCAGTCAGGAACACTGGAGTGGGTTGCCATTTCCTTCTCCAATGCATGAAAATGAAAAGTGAAAGTGAAGTCGCTCAGTCGTGTCCGACTCTTCACGACCCCATGGACTGCAGCCCACCAGGCTTCTCCGTCCATGGGATTTTTCAGGCAAGAGTACTGGAGTGGGGTGCCATTGCCTTCTCCCTTAACCATCTTGGGTATCATTATTTTGTTGAAGAAACACTGTCTTCATGGTGTTTGTTGCAACACAGTTTTCAGTGTTTGCTAAGGTTTTACTTGCTTTGTGTAATCAAAGGAAATGAGCTACCGAGAAGAGAAAATTTTCATTTGAATATAGACAAATCTTTCCTTTCTTACCTGGTGATTAAAGAAAAAAAGATGGTTGGTCTTAAGTTCTGGGTAATTGGTATCATTAGAAAAGAATATGAATCTTCTTTTTTAAGTTGAGGTAACTGGTTTATAACATGATATAAGTACAGATTCTGAATGGACAAAACACACACAGCCTAGAAAATTATAATAAAGATCTACACTGGTCCAGTGATTCTTCCTGTCTCACTGGGAAGAAACAAATACCAACTTTCTCTGAAGCAACATACTTGCAGATCATGCAGAATTTCCACAGAAAACTAAACTTAGATTATGCAAAATGTCCATGAAAATCTAGAGCCTCACTCAAGATGAGCTTTAAATAAATAAGTAAAATGCAAAGTATACATCCTGCTATGAACAAGTATCAGAAAATATGACACACATAGACCCCAAGAATTTCAGTTCATAGAAAAACAGTTTAAAGGATAATATAAAATAAATACATTTTAAAATGATGTAATATATTAAGAATATACTAAATACATTATTTACTTAGTATAGTAAAAGAACAAGTCTCTATTTTTTTTAAAAAATGTAGATTTGAACAAGTATCAGATAGAACTTCTAGAAAGAAAAACAAAATAACTGAAATTTAAAATTCAGTTAATGGGTTTAACAGCTTAACAAAGAATTAGTAAGCCTATAGACAGAGTTAAGAAAATCACCCAGAATGAGATTAAGAAAAATGGAAGTTAGAATGAGAAGTGTCAACCTATACCTACTAAAAGATGATGCTGTGAAAGTGCTGAACTCAATACGCTAGCAAATTTGGAAAACTCAGCAGTGGCCACAGGACTGGAAAAGGTCAGTTTTCATTCCAATTCCAAAGAAAGGCAATGCCAAAGAATGTTGAAACTACCGCATAATTGCTCTCATCTTACACGCTAGCAAAGTAGTGCTCAAAATTCTCCAAGCCAGACTTCAACAGTATGTGAACTGTGAACTTGCAGATGTTCAAGCTGGATTTAGAAAAGGCAGAGGAACTAGAGATCAAATTGCCAACATCCGCTGGATCATAGAAAAAGCAAGAGAGTTCCAGGAAAACATCTACTTCTGTGTTATTGACTATGCCAAAGCCTTTGACCGTGTGGATCACAATAAACTGTGGAAAATTCTGAAACAGATGGGAATACCAGACCACCTGACCTGCCTCTTGAGGAATCTGTACACAGGTCAGGAAGCAACAGTTAGAACTGCACATGGAACAATAGACTGGTTCCAAATCAGGAAAGGAGTACATCAAGGTTGTATATTGTCACCCTGCTTATTTAACTTCTATGCAGAGTACATCATGAGAAATGCTGGGCTGGATGAAGCACAAGCTGAAATCAAGATTGGCGGGAGAAATATCAGTAACCTCAGATATGCAGATGACACCACCCTTATGGCAGAAAGTGAAGAGGAACTAAAGAGCCTCTTGATGAAAGTGAAAGAGGAGAGTGAAAAAGTTGGCTTAAAACTCAACATTCAGAAAACTAAGACCATGGTATCCGGTCCCATCACTTCATGGCAAATAGATGGGGAAACAGTGGAAACAGTGACAGACTATTTTTGGGGCTCCAGAATCACTGCAGATAGTGACTGCAGCCATGAAATTAAAAGATGCTTACTCCTTGGAAGAAAAGCTATAACCAACCTAGACAGCATATTAAAAAGCAGAGATATTACTTTACCAACAAAGGTCCGTCTAGTCAAGGCTATGGTTTTTCCAGTGGTCATGTATGGATGTAAGAATTGTACTATAAAGAAAGCTGAACACCGAAGAATTGATGCTTTTGAACTGTGGTGTTGGAGAAGATTCTTGAGAGTCCCTTGGACTGCAAGGAGATCCAACCAGTCCATTCTAAAGGAGATCAGTCCTGGGTGTTCATTGGAAGGACTGATGCTAAAGCTGAAACTCCAGTACTTTGGCCACCTGATGCAGAGCTGACTCATTGGAAAAGACCCTGATGCTGGGAGAGATTGGGGGCAGGAGGAGAAGGGGACGACAGAGGATGAGATGGCTGGATGGCATAACCGACTTGATGGACATGAGTTTGAGTGGACTCCGGGAGTTGGTGATGGACAGGGAGGCCTGGCGTGCTGCAGTCATGGGGTCGCAAAGAGTCGGACATGACTGAGAATCTGAACTGAACTGAACTAGGAGTTCCAAAAAGAAAGAATAGAGAGACCTAGGAAGAGGAAATATTTGAAGAGATAATGGGTGATAATAGCTCAGAATTGATTAAAGCACATACATGGATTTTCACACAAGATATTATATAAAAGACACAAGATATTAGTGTTCTCCAAAGAAACAAAGCCAACAGGATGTGCTGTGTGTATGTAGACAGATGTGATAAAGAAAATCTATTAATATGAAAAACCCACAATTAAAATTATACATAATATGAAAGATTGAAACTTTCAGTTTGGGGAAAATTCAAGGATGCCCACTCATAACTTCTCAACATTGTGCTAAAGATTCTAACTAGTATAGTAAGGAAGAAAAAAGAATTAGAAAGTGAGTGGATTGGGAAAGAAGTGAAGTTGCCTTTTCATAAACAGAAAGCTTGACTACGTATAAAATTTAAAGGAATCTCCCCAAAAAGCCAACTTCGAACTAAGGAGTTTAGCAAGGCAACAGAATACAAAAATCAATTGTATTTACATATACTAGCAACAAAAAAATCAGAGTCTGAAAGAAAATTAAAGACCATTTAAAATAGCATAAGAATATTAAATTTGAGTCAGACATGACTTAGCGACTAAACAACAATCCTGAATATTTAATGAACCCTTATAACTCAATATTTGGAGATAACTCATCTAAAATAGACAAAAGATTTGAATAGATATTTTGCTAAAGGAGATGCACAAATGGAAAGCTATTCAGCAATACAAGGAAAAATTAAAGACTATTGATACAAGCAACATGAATGGGTCTCAAACACCACTGCCCTGAGAAAAACCGGACACAAAAGCCTATGTATTATACAAGTCCATTTACTGAGGTTCTAGAAAAAGGAAAGGCAGTGATGTAGAATAAACCAATGGTTTCTAGGAACTGGGATTGAGGGTAGGGGGTATTCATTCCAGAGGGGCATGAAAGAACTTAGGCCCGACACAAGATTCAATCGCCAGCTCAGGGACACTTTCTAAGCCTCTAGTCATTGTCTGACTCATTCAATAGCCTTCACAACAGCCTTCTGTTCTGGTTTGGCTTCCCTGGTAGTTTTCCGACACAGAGAGTTAGTCCTAGATAATTTAATTTTGGAATGTTATAACTGCATTCTCAGTTAGTTTAATCTTGTGTGAGTTGCGTTCCCATCTGCCACCACCTCTGAGACGCTGATAATATCGCGTATCTAGATCTGAGAGGCTGAGGGCCTGGTTCCCTGGTGTGAAGGAAGGAGGCCCAAATGAGTGGCCTCCCCAGGCACCATTTCTGGGCCATCACACTCCAGCAGTAACTCAAGATGGTGGCCATAGATGCCAGAGGGAAGCTGACCTCTCTTGTGACTTCCAGTCTTTAGAAATATTTTTGGATACAAGTAGTATATAGTTTACTGTGCTGAAGAGAGAGAGGTTGGCGGGGGGGTGCGGCCGCTAATGAAATACGACTTCATTTTTATGGAATACGCATAAATCTGGGTTATTTTGTGTGACTATTCTGGGTTACACATGATATTCTCTTTTTTTGTTCCACAAGGAATTCCTGACTTTGAGTTGAAATGGACATTTTGGTGGAATTCTCTTTCCCAGTAAGAGCAAGCAAAAAAGAAATAAAAATTTTCTCCTAATGCTTCCTAATATTTCCATATCTTGGCACATATGGAATAGAGTAGTGCAGTAATGGAAGGACGCTGCTTGTGGCCAACAGGGGGTTGATAATATAGACCCAATTGTAAGCCTTCTAGGTTCCCCAGTACATCAGTGGCTCTGACCCTGGAGCCATGGCTGCAAATGAAGTGCTTGTGAACTAGGAAGGAATAATGGTCTAAAGACTGGCCAGCTGCAATGCTAATTCCATAGCAAGAGACCTGTAAGTCAATCATAACTCCTCAGGGCACACCCGTGACCACATTCCTGGACAGTTTGCATGAAGGTGACCTGATATCACTGCTGAATTTATCTTTGTTCCTTGGACATTGGCTTCATGTCTTCAGGTTTGATCCTAATTTCACAAATCCAGGAGAAAGGCTGAATCTGTTTCCCTGGTGGCTCAGATGGTAAAGAATCTGCCTGCAATGTGGGAGACTCAGGTTCAATCCCTGGGTCAGGAAGATTCCCTGGAGAAGGGAATGGCAACCCACTCCAGTATTCTTGCCTGGAGAATTCCATGGACGGAGGGGCCTGGCAGGCTACAGTCCATGTGGTCACGAAGAGTGCGACACAGACTAACACAGTCACAGTTGGAGGACATATTATAGATAAATTTTCATCCATTCATTACCTCTTCTTGACTGTCTGTTCAAAGTACTTCTGTAGCAGAAACCAGATATGTCAAATTACTTCTTACAATTTTAAGGTTGGAATAATAATTCCTACCTACCTACTTCATGGGGTTGTGAAAATAGAGCATTAGAACAGTACTGGTCACAGAGTAAATGCTCTTTAAATGGTCACAATTATTATGTACATGTTCAGATTCTCAGAACTAATCAATAGGTTAATAAAGAGTAAAAATGTTAAAATTTCCCAATTCATATTAAATAAATATATATATTTTTGGCTGCACTGCAGACTTGTGGGATTTTAGTTCCCTGACCAGGGATCAAATCTGTGTCCCTTGTCATGGAAGCACAGTCTTAACCACTGGACCACCAGGATTGTCTAGAAATATGACTTTTGTAGGAAATACGGAGTCAAGGTACCTGGGAATTTTGTCAATGCTACTACTAGCAATAAATTGTTAAACGAGTTAATAGAATCAGGGAATTGGGGACGTGGGGGAAAAGGCCAACACTTGCCATTTTTCGATGGAGAAAAGGAGATATATAGAAAGAAAGTCACAGTGGCAAGCCTGTGACCAACAGCTCACAGCCCACGGTTCTTCTCCAGAGCGCTACACCATGGATAAAAAGGCTTCTTAAAAGAAGTGCTTCAGAAAAGCTAAACACTCTACAAATAAGAGGTAGCATGAGCAATATATTTGGGCAAATAAAATATGGATCTGGTTATCAGCTCCCCTAATGGAAGCAACAACTGGCACAACAAAATCCTTGTGATTCGAAAGATAACAGGACCCAGCTCACCAGATTTCCTGTTATTACTGACAGAATCCTCCCAGCTATTACACCTTGGAAAAATATTAATGTGTTCAGCCAACAAAGACAAATTTAAAAGAAGAAGCAAGTGATGTTACATGTTGCAGTGTTACCCGATATTCAAATGTGCTCTTCTGAGCTGTGTCTAATGTCGGTATCATTTTTTTAAAGAGACATATCAGTTTCAGTCAAGGTTTTTATTTCACTTTCCCAATTCTTCACTGCCTGGACTAGAGGAAAAAATAAAGAAGAATTACCAGTGATGTTACTTTTTAATTTAATGCCCTTGAGTAAGGGCAACTGGAAGGAGACAGGATAGAAATTTCGGGAGGACAGTGGATGGAGAACAGTTGTTACTGCCACATCTTCCATGAATATTGGTTGTAGCAGCTGTCTCTGCCATCATTCTTTCAAGGTAATGCCTTGCTTCCCATTGTCATGGTATCTCAGAATCAAATTATTTGAATTCCAGACACATCGACAACACACTGAAGGGCCCCTGCCAATTTCTGCAGCTCGCTTGGAAAAGAGCATCATGAAGCATTACTCATTTATACGACTCCCAGGTTCCTGTTGTAAATTCAGAATGCAGGACGGCCTCCAGGCGCAGCCCTTCAGCTTAGCTCTCTAATCCTGTAACCCTTTACCACCAACTCCTTCCCAGAAATATGTGCAGAAAATCCCAGGCCAGGTCCTCCACCTCTTTGAGCTTTCACGGGTGCAGATGGAGGTTGAGCTGCCAAAGCTGACCTGGAGGCAGAAGTTAGAGATATTTTGCCTCAGTCTGGCCTAGAGATGAAAGCCCCAAAGCACGACACACTGAATTGTCCCCACAGCCACCCCTCCAACATTTCCATACAGATGAAGTCCGCTTAAAAATTAACATCTGTTCTGCAGTAGTAAAGCAGCTGATAATGGCCCATCTCTTGAAGTAAGAGAACCGTTAGCAAGGATGTCTTGGAAGATTTTTTTTAATGACCTAGGAAAAACTCTCACAACATAAATGAAAAAAAAAAAGTGTAATCTCAAGTTTTATAAAGGTTTTATATATGCATGTAGGTATACTTACATATGGGCTTCCCAGGCGGCGCCATAGTAAGGAACCTGCCTGAGAATGCAGGAGACTTAAGAGATGCGGATTCCGTCCTGAGTCCAGAACATCCCCTGGAGTAGGAAATGGCAACCCACTCCAGTATTCTTGCCTGGGGAACCCCATGGACAGAGGAGCCTGGCAGGCTACAGTCCACAGGGTCTCACAGAGTCAGACTTAGCCCACATGCACATACTTATATATACATATCTAACTAGAAAAAAATACATCGTAATTAAGTGATTGTTTTATTTTTTCTTTCTTTTATTATATTTTCTAAAATAGGCAGGCATCACTATTATATTCAGGGAAATAGACGTCCTCTATAAAAGTTTTTTTTTTTTCCATCAAAGTTATTTTTAAAACAACAGGACTGTTTTCAAAAGGTTCACTACACAGGCAGCCCACATATCCCCATTCTGAAAGCAAGGGGTTCCTATGCACTGGCCCCTGCTTAGAAGAACTGCCACGGGGGGGTCCTCTTAGCACCCCCTTAGCAAGGGGGTTCTAGTTGAGGAGTTTTGTCCAGCAGGACCGAAAGTGACTGCATTAGTCCAATCAGATTCTCTCTTTTGAATTGACCCACATAGAGAAAGTAGCAAAGGCAGAAGAAGGGAACAAGGAAGGAGGCGGGGCAAGAATGAGTCACGCTTGTGTGACTGGAGTGTGGACTGCTGAGGACAGAAGAAAGGGACTTTTTAGCTTGAGTGCCTTACAGCCTGGACTAGTTTCTGATTCCAGGATTCTGTACCATGCAGGACCACAGTGCCTCTTTTTCCCACAAGGTCTTGGTGGTTGGTCTTTCTGGGTATCTGGCAGATGGACCTAGAGCCAAGAATGCTCTTCTCCTTAGTACCATAAATATCCTTGTAACAATCCATTTGGAGGCCAGATTATACTGTGTGACTCTTAATCACATGACAGGAATTTCAAGGTACCAAGGCTGTATATTGTCACCCTGTTTATTTAACTTATATGCAGAGTACATCATGAGAAATGTTGGACTGGAAGAAACACAAGCTGGAATCAAGATTGCCAGGAGAAATATCAATAACCTCAGATATGCAGATGACATCACCCTTATGGCAGAAAGTGAAGAGGAACTCAAAAGCCTCTTGATGAAAGTGAAAGTGGAGAGTGAAAAAGTTGGCTTAAAGCTCAACATTCAGAAAACGAAGATCATGGCATCCGGTCCCATCACTTCATGGAAAATAGATGGGGAAACAGTGGAAACAGTGTCAGATTTTATTTTTCTGGGCTCCAAAATCACTGCAGATGGTGACTGTAGCCATGAAATTAAAAGACGCTTACTTCTCGGAAGGAAAGTTATGACCAACCTAGATAGCATATTCAAAAGCAGAGACATTACTTTGCCAACAAAGGTTCGTCAAGGCTATGGTTTTTCCAGTGGTCATGTATGGATGTGAGAGTTGGACTGTGAAGAAGGCTGAGCGCTGAAGAATTAATGCTTTTGAACTGTGGTGTTGGAGAAGACTCTTGAGAGTTCCTTGGACTGCAAGGAGATCCAACCAGTCCATTCTGAAGGAGATCAGCCCTGGGATTTCTTTGGAAGGAATGATGCTAAAGCTGAAACTCCAGTACTTTGGCCACCTCATGCGAAGAGTTGACTCATTGGAAAAGACTCTGATGCTGGGAGGGATTGGGGGCAGGAGGAGAAGGGGACGACAGAGGATGAGATGTCTGGATGGCATCACCGACTCGATGGACGTGAGTCTGGGTGAACTCCGGGAGTTGGTGATGGACAGGGAGGCCTGGCGTGCTGCGATTCATGGGGTCACAAAGAGTTGGACACGACTGAGCGACTGATCTGATCTGAAAACCCTGAGACCAGGTAAATGGGTTTCATAGGTCATTTTATTCCTTATTATGTACACTTCCCCAAACCTTATTTATTCCTTATTATGTACATTACAGGGCTTCCCTGGTGGCTTAGAGGGTAAAGCATCTGCCTGCAATGCAGGAGACCTGGGTTCAATCCCTGAGTCGGGAAGTTTCCCTGGAGAAGGAAATGGCAACCCACTCCAGCATTCTTGCCTGGAGAATCCCATGGACAGAGCGGCTTGGTGGGCTACAGTCCATGGGGTCACAAAGAGTCAGACACGACTTAGTGACCGATACTACTGCTACTGCTGCTACCCAGACCAGGGCTACCACCAGGCCACGTGGCCTTTTATACAAATCTGAAAACCTACCCCTTCCTCAAATTAAAAAAGTTAACTATTTCTCAATAACAGTTACTAAAGAAAAACAGTAATTTTATATGAGTTGCACAGCTAAGTGATCTATCATAAAATGAGAGAAAATTCAAATGTTTAGTGATCATATTAGAAATGTAAGTCACTTGGATCTAATAATTTGTTATAAAATTGATAGACATCTTGCCGGGGAAGAAATAATTTTTTTTGACTTACTTTTTGGTGCTTACTTTTTAATATAGTTCATATTTTATAGAAATGTTCACCAGATTGGCAGTCTTTCTTATGACACTGCAGACTTAACATTGTTTTTAGCGTATTTAATTTTGAGATGCCACATTCTTCACTGATATTGATATTGACAAAATTAGTCATAACTTGAAAGTTTCAAAGTTATTTGGAAATGGAGCTGGTAAATTATTGTCATAAAAACGTTACAATATTTTGGTGGGAGAATATTTGATTATAAAAAGACAAATTTGGATTTTTAGTTCTTTGTACATTGATCAATGACGCATAAAACTCGATATGCTCATCAATTTCAGTCGTACATTTCCACCCAGCTTTGGTACTTCACATTGAGAGTAGTTCTTCAAATAACACAAGATATCTAGAACTCACCTCCTTCAATTGTGCAGAATCAGGGCATCACCAGGAGCTTGTTAGAAACGTAGAATCTCAGGTACCATCCCAGAATTACCAAATCAGAATTTGCATTTTCATAAGATCCCAGGCAGGGATAGTTGGATAGCATCACTGACTCAATGGACATGAACTTGGGCAAACTCCAGGAGATAGTGAGGGACAAGGAGGCCTGGCATGCTGCAGTCCATGGGGTAGCAAAGAGTCGGACATTACATAGTGACTGAACAAAGATCCCAGGCATTCTGTATACACATGAAAATTTGAGAAGTACTGATCTAGGCTACTGTAAAGACCATCATATAATTTCAGTAATATAAACTTTAAAAAAATTTTTTTTAATTGAAGGATAATTGCTTTAGAGAATTTTGTTGTTTTCCATAATTGCTTTACAGAATTTTGCTGTCTTCTGTCAAACCTCAACATGAATCAACCATAGGTATACATACATGCCCTCCCTTTTGAACCTCCTTCCCATCTCCCTCCCCATCCCACCTTTCTAGGTTGATACAACGCCCCTGATTCAAGTTCCCTGAGACACACAGCAAATTCCCACTGGCTATCTATTTTACATATGTAAACCTTTCTTTTAAAGAAATATTGTTACATTACAGAAAAAATAGAAATCAGTTTGAATCAGAGGTAGATTTATTGTGGAAATAATATTTGAAATGAATCTCCCCCCGCCCCGCCCCGCCCCAGTCTGGTGTTTCTATATTAAATAAGTTGGAGTCAATGTCAAGAAGTTGCAACTTGTTAAACAGCAATATTTAATACAAATACGATAATTTGTAATTATCATAAATTCATTTTTCTTGAAAGATTTTCTTAGCTCATTATATATATACTTTTGAGGGCATAATAGATGTTGACTTTTGGTTCCCATCTAATTTTGCTTACAACGTTAGTTTTTCCTTCATTTCAGTTAATACTGAGCAATGCTTTTTAAAGAGAATGTTTTCAAAAGTGTTCTTCGACTTGTATTTGAGAATCTGTTTTTATCTGTAACATCAATAAGCACCCATACTCCCTCTAATTAAGTTTTAGTAGCAAGAAGGCATTTACTCAATTTCCCATCTTCTTCTATTCAACAATGATTTAAAATTTTATGTCCCATAAATGCATGTTCAATATTCTTCAACATTTGAAGCAAAAAGAGCAGTTATACAATTTCTTGGATGATATAAAAAATTCAGTTCTGTCAGAATATCTTTTTGCCACATCATTCAATGCCAAATGTAAAGAATATGCAAAACAAAAAACATAGAATCCCCTAGGGGTTTTTTTGTTGTTGTTTTTTGAGAATCTTCTGTAGCAATTCATTACATTCTCTACACATACTTGTGGCATTACTGAATCCAATATTTCTCTAGATTCAGTTTTCGTAAGTTGCCTTGAAAAAAATGTATATGCTTTTTTTTGTCTTGTCATCTACTGGTCAACCTCCTCTGTTAGACATTCACATATGAAATGCTTGCTTGTTGGAAATCCACAAATCTAACATGACATGTTCTAAAAGGTTTATACCAGGGGTTGTTTCCAAGACAATCCAATAATAATTTCATTTCTTACCTTTTTAAAAATTCATTAATTCATTGCATCTGCTATAATTTTAACCACTGGACTGCCAGGGAAGTCCCCACATCTACTATAATTTTAATTATCTGGTTTTATATTTTGTGCCTTTAAAAATGTATAACATTATTTGTTAATCAATGTGCCATTATGTTATCGAATTTTTAGTTTCTGCCAAAGAAAGGCCATTTTCATCTCTGCACTTGAGGCCTCCTGGGTGATCTCCCTAGATGCAGCCTGGCCGAAAGTTGAATTAGGTATACTATGTGTTCCTAACATACTGTTTGTGGGGTTCTCAAGGCAAGAATACTGACGTGGTTTGCCATTCCTTTCTCCAGTGGACCGCATTCTGTCAGACTTCTCCACCATGACCCGCCCATCTTGGGCGGCCCCACAGGGCATGGCTTAGTTTCATTGAGTTAGACAAGGCTGTGGTCCATGTGATTAGATGGACTAGTTTTCTGTGATCACACCTGAGGTCAGGGGCGGTGGCTGAGAGGAGCAACCCCATGTCCAAGGAGCGGTGGCTGCACGGGCGCAGGAGGGCCGAGAGAAGCTACTCCACGTTCAAGGTCAGGAGTGGCGGCGGTGAGGAGATACCCCTTGTCCAAGGTAAGGAGCAGCAGCTGCACTTTGCTGGAGCAGCCATGACTCAGGTACTCAGGCTTCAGTAGTTTCTCCCATGAGAGGATCTTTGTGATATTGTGATGTGGTCTTTGCTTCCCTTCTGGCAAAATTCTCCAAGCCAGGCTTCAGCAATACGTGAACCGTGAACTTCCAGATGTTCAAGCTGGTTTTAGAAAAGGCAGAGGAACCAGAGATCAAATTGCCAACATCCTCTGGATCATCGAAAAAGCAAGAGAGTTCCAGAAAAACATCTATTTCTGCTTTATTGACTATGCCAAAGCCTTTGACTGTGTGGATCACAATAAACTGTGGAAAATTCTGAAACAGATGGGAATACCAGACCACCTGATCTGCCTCTTGAGAAACCTATATGCAGGTCAGGAAGCAACAGTTAGAACTGGACATGGAACAACAGACTGGTTCCAAATAGGAAAAGGAGTATGTCAAGGCTGTATACTGTTACCCTGCTTATTTAACTTATATGCAGAGTACATCATGAGAAACGCTGGGCTGGAAGAAGCACAAACTGGAATCAAGATTGACGGGAGAAATATCAATAACCTCAGATATGCAGATGACACCACCCTTATGGCAGAAAGTGAAGAGGAACTCAAAAGCCTCTTGATGAAAGTGAAAGAGGAGAGTGAAAAAGTTGGCTTAAAGCTCAACATTCAGAAAACGAAGATCATGGCATCCGGTCCCATCACTTCATGGGAAATAGATGGGGAAACAGTGGAAACAGTGTCAGACTTTATTTTTTGGGGCTCCAAAATCACTGCAGATGGTGATTGCAGCCATAAAATTAAAAGACGCTTACTCCTTGGAAGGAAAGTTATGACCAACCTAGATAGCATATTCAAAAGCAGAGACATTATTTTGCCAACAAAGGTCTGTCTAGTCAAAGCTATGGTTTTTCCAGTGGTCACGTATTGATGCGAGAGTTGAACTGTGAAGAAAGCTGAGCACCAAAGAATTGATGCTTTTGAACTGTGGTGTTGGAGAAGACTCTTGAGAGTCCCTTGGACTGCAAGGAGATCCAACCAGTCCATTCTGAAGGATATCAGTCCTTGGTGTTCTTTGGAAGGAATGATGCTAAAGCTGAAACTCCAGTACTTTGGCCACCTCATGCAAAGAGTTGACTCATTGTAAAAGACTCTGATGCTGGGACGGATTGGGGGCAGGAGGAGAAGGGGACGGCAGAGGATGAGATGGCTGGATGGCATCACTGACTCGATGGACGTGAGTCTCAGTGAACTCCGGGAGTTGGTGACGGACAGGGAGGCCTGGTGTGCTTCGATTCATGGGGTCGCAAAGAGTTGGACATGACTGAGCAACTGAACTGAACTGAACTGAACTGATGTGCTCCCAATGTTGTTTTTCATTTTCAAGTCAACTTTGTCTGCATCTCTCTCAATACGTAGTATTCAAATACATATTTCAACTTTAAGTTCTTAACACTGTTATAACATTTATCAGCTTATTGGTAATGTGTGATGCATACTGCCAGTCCTTCCTTATGTTTTCTCATTTCAGTTGATAACTTTCCTCTATCCCCAAGGAATTTTTAATATAGATAAAACACAGAAATCCTAGAGGTAGAATACTGTAGGGTTTTGGTCATTAGTAAGAATGTATGAATATACAATTTCTGAAAACTTCTTACCTGCACTGATGATAGTTAAATTTGATAAACTTTGATGAAAATAAACTTAAAAAGTTCCATAATTTCTTATGTAAGATAGACAAATTTCAGCTGGAGTGTTGTTAATATTCAAATTGTTAAATATTCAGATTACATAGCTGGATACCTGGATAGGCAGAATATACATATACCTATATGTGGATAGATAGATGTCCAGTTAATGTTTTCTCTTCTATATCCTTCCTAATCCAGTAGACTGACCTCTCATTCCATTTTCTCCAAAATGTATTTAATGATCTAAATTATTCTTTTTCATTTTCTTCTGTTTTCTGATTCTGAAATCAATTTTAAAAACGCTTTCATAGAATCTGATTAAAAATCAATTCGTATTTTATCTTAGAATTGTACATGTATATACATGTACATATACTCATATCGTACATGTATATACAAAACATATACTCAACAAGATGATAAATATTGTCAAGTGTTAATACTCTCACTAACAGAATGTCCATAACAAGTAATTGCTATTTTGTAATTTCTAGGTCATTAAATGGTGATCACTAATTTATGTGCATATAATTTATTTTATAGACCATTTGAGCATATGTAGTTTGATGGTGACTCATAGAATAATGAAACTTCTTGTAGATTTATGTTGGGAAGTCAGCAATACCTTTTGAATACAGCAAATAAACAGGAGACAATGTGATGCAACATGAAACATTAAATTAGCTGTACACTAACAATGATGATTTCTTTTAATTTTTGAAATACTCAACTATCAGTATATCAATAGAAAAACAGTTTCTTGTTCAGAAGCAAAAATATTTTAGATGATGTTAGACCAGTTATTGGTTTTGATTACTGACTCATTTTTCCTTTGTGCGTGGAAGCAGAACAAAATATACTAAACCTCTTAAAACAAGACGCTTTACTGCCATCTGCCAGGAAGTCGTGATAAATATACAAACCACATATCTTTGTGATAAACAATAATAATAAACATACAAACATTTTCAGGATAATAAATGTGTCTATGAAGTAAATGGTGCCCTTTCAGATGAGGAGCAGCATGCAGTGCTTAACTGAAATAACCCTAAGTGGCAGCCCCAATCCCAACGGCATCTAGATTTTATGTTGTTGCTTTCAATCTTCTGCCAAAGGAGAAAAATCCCCATTGTAAAGACATTCTTGGGGTCCAGTCTGATGTTGTTCATTTCTATTTTGGGTAGAAAAACAGGGGAGTGGGGAACAACCAACAATTCAGCTAAAGAAAGGTCACTCACTCTAGCAGAGATAAGATTGGTTGTTCAGGACTTTCATCCCTGGCCCCAGGACATCGGGGTGAGCTGTACTGTCTCCTCTGGGCTAAAGCCATTGACCCTGCAGGAAGTGGGAGCTGGGGAGGCAGAGGGTCCAGGCTAAACCGTCAAAGGAAAAACACATCTGCCTAAAACTGCAGGTGAGCCAGCAGGATCCCTGAACAAAAGAACTTTGAGTGGGAGTGAGAGGGGGTAGGGAGATGCAAACTCACAAGTATCTTACTAGAAAGGGATAACATAACCTTTGGCATACTTGGCTCAGGAACTATGGTCATAAATCCAATACTATTTTCTATTCTCAGAAGAAGACAAATTGTTAGATGGCAAGGTAATAAGAAATTCCCATGTAGTATAAGTCCAGTTTTGTAAAGCATAAATCTATCCTGTAAAATATTAAAAAAAAAAAAGAAATTCCCATGACTTAATACGATGTATTTGAGGTAAAATATTGAGCTAGTCTATGTTCCTTGCATTCAAATAGCAAAAGTTAGTATTAACAATACCTGGACTTCCCTGGTGGTCCAGTGGTTAAGAGTCCACCTCCCAATGCAGGGGACATGGGTTCAATCCCCGGTCTAGGAAGATCCCACATGCCATGGACCAACGACGCCCATGCACCACAGCTACTAAGCCTGTGCTCTAGAACGAAAGCTGAAGCCAGAGAAACCACTGCAAGAAGCCTGTGCGCCACAAAGAAGAGCGACTCCCACTCGCCACAACTAGAGAAAGCCTTTGTACAGCAACAAAGACCCAGTGCGGCCAAAGTAAATGAATACAAACGTTACCAATAACTAATACAGGGCAGAAAGTATCATGTTCCTGACCCATCACAAGTGTTGAATGAATGAGAAGAGTCCTATTCCAGAGCAACCCCCCAAGTACCAAGTGAGCATAGAGAATGTAGAACTGGGAGAAATAGGGAAGGCTCCCTGGAGGAGGTGTTCTTTGAGTTCAGCGCCAGAAAACAGAACCTTGATAGGCAGAGATGGAGAGAGAAGGAATCCCAGGAAGAGTCAATGGTAGCAACAAGACCTGAGAAATGGGAGTAGAAGGTGGAGCATCAGTCGGTCATCTGGGACAGAAGAGCAGGCCAGGAGAGCTTAGTGACAGCCTCTAGTGAGGAAGAAGGGTCTAGCAAGGGTCACTGCCTCTGGTAACCTCTGAAGGTGGGTGTGGCAGCCAGATTGCTGGGAAGGATAATGACTGAGTGAGAGAGGAAGGAAGGGGGAGCAGAAAAGAGAGTTAGACTACTCTCTTTTTTGGTGAACTTTTTAGTGAAGTAACATATGTTCATATGTTCTGGACCCAGGTGGTGCAGTGGTAAAGAATCTGCCTGCCAATGAAGGAGACACAAGAGAGGCAGTTAGATCCCTAGGTAGTGAAGAGCCCTTTGAGGAGGAAATGGCAACCCACTCTGGTATTCTTGCCTGGAGATTCCCATGGACAGAGAAGCCTGGCAGGCTAAAGTACATGGGGTCACAAAGAGTTGGATGCGATTGAGCACACACGCATGTTTATTATTATACATTATTAAAATAGATTTTACATATATTTATTGAATTAATATTATGTAAAACACATACTCAAATTATGTTCTTTTATGCATATACATATTTATATTAAAACATTTTCCTGCTATCATGTATAGCATGTGTATTCATATATAGCAAAATGTACATAGTCCACAGCTCGACAAATAATTTTCCTGACTCCTAACAGCATAGATTAGTTTTTAGAGCAACTTTTTGTTTTTTAAAGAAGTAAAAGGAGATGGTAAAAGGAGAGAAATAGGATGGTAGCTTGAGTGGTGGGATCAATGGAAAGGGATTTTCAGACCAAAGAAGCATTCTTATGCCAAGGGGAGCCAATTAAGAGGGAGAGGTTGGATATGTAAGAGGAAGCGGGAACAACCGATGGCAGTGCTAATGGACACAAAAGGAACAGGCTCAAGGTAATGGCTGTGGTTGATATTAAAAATAGGAAGCGTCTCCCTAGGGTAGCTAAGCAGAGAGATCAGTGTGGGTTAGCAGTTACTCCGCCCCTTTTCTAAACTTGAATCATCATGATGACAGAGGCAACAGCAACAAAAAAAGCAAGGGCTTCTACTGGAGTCCAGTAGCCCTGAGATCACCTTGAAATGGGACGGCTTTCAAGTTGGAATCATCTAAGCCCAGAAGACTTCTATCCTGACCCTATCCCTGCCCTGTAACTTTGCCAGAGGAGAGCCCACTTCAGGGTAGCCCTAAGTGTCACAGGAAGCATCGTGCCAGCCTCCGAAATTCCAAAAGATAATTCAAGCCAAGTCCGTCTGATGGTCCTGGGATGGAAGTTGGAAAGTCCAGCATTTGGGGGGACTCTGGCCTTCAGAGCCTCCCTGCCGCTTATGATCTCTCATGGGTGGTGGTGAGGGGAGATGATGGCAGAACTCAGCTGTCCAAGGACAGACCCTCCTCCTCTTGTAGAGACAGCCAGAGCAGAGCAGGACCAGCCAACACGTCGTTAAACCTCCTGAGGCTTCTTCCCAGGGTCCATGTTTCCCATGCAGGAAGAATCTCTTTGAATTCAGCAAATAGGCCCTGTTCTCGCCTGAGAACCTGTCTCCCTGAAGGAACTGGTGATCTGGGGGCTATGACAGACTCACAGGTGAGGCTCCAGTCCTCAAAAAGTGAGCAAGCGCTGGATAGGAAGTAATGACAAAGAGCCCTCTTCTGATATGAAATCGACACCAGACTCTGCGGTGGGAACTGAAGGACAAGCATGCAGAGGGAAGGGCAGAGCTGGTGGCCGCGCATCCACCAGTTCTTTGGGGGACCCTGCTTTTCCTGCCACCAACTTTCTGGCTGCACAGGGACATCTCACCCTTGCTACTCTCTTCATTCCTTGTAAGTCGTCTGAGACAAGACTAGAAAGTTCAAATGGGACGTTAGCAAATGCTGAAGTGAAATACAAACTCAAAGCAACATGGGTTATAAATTGGCCCACGGAGCTATAGAGATCATGGGATCCAGAGAAGTGAAACTTGCTCCAAGATTGTGTGTAGAACTCTGCATGAAGTTTCCGCTGCCTCAGTCAAGCCCCAAAATGGAAAAGAAACCCAGCAGAGGGGCAGCCGGGTGTCGTGATTAAGGGGCCAAACCCAGGGGCAGATGACCTGGGTTTATGTCCCAGTTCTAAATAGTTCCGTAATCTTTGGCAAAGATTTAGTCTCTAGTGGCCTTGGTTTCCCCATCTTAAAAACAAGGGCGAAACTAGGGCCTACAGCGTAGGTTCTTATAGGAATTAAGTCAATTAACACGTATAAAGCACTTACAGCAGTCTTTGGCTCATAGATGTTAAGCTTGGAATTTTATCGTTAATAAGGACATGCTCAATGGGACTAAAGGGAGAGAAGAGATGGAGGCCACCTGGGAGATAGGCAAGGAGGCAGGAATGAGATAGACAGGAATGGGTCCCCAAAAATGGAGGCCACCAAGAAGGATGGAGGAATGAGAAAAAAATAACATCTAGGGTGGGACTAGGGTAGGGCAGAGGAGACACCCAGGTAAGTGAGACAGATGGGAAGAGGCACTGCTACCTTTAAATCAGAGCAAGAGGCCCACTGATGCTGAAGCGCCTATACTTTGGCCACCTGATGCAATGAGTCGACTCATTGGAAAAGACCCTGATGCTGGGAAAGATTGAGGGAAGGAGGAGAAGGGGGTGACAGAGGATGAGATGGTTGGATGGCATCACTGACTCAATGGACATGAGTTTGAGCAAGCTCCAGGAGATAGTGAAGGACAGGGAAGCCTGGTGTGCTGCAGTGTGAGGGGTCACAAAGAGTCGGATCGGATACCACTTAGCAAATGAACAACAAAAGACCCACATGTCAGAGAGCCTGGCTGTGTTATGGTTCTTCTCTAGACTCACCACTCGCCCAACCAGGTAAGAAATCCTGGGGGCTATGGGATGTGTCTCCTTGGCAACCCCCTTTTGGCTGCTGAGGACTCTGAAATTCCCTGCCCCCAGGAATTCCTACCCCTAGGAACCCCAGGTGCTGCCCTCCCCTGGTCATGATGTCTGGAGGCTACAGACGGGCACTGCTGAGCACACCCCTGGGGTCAGAGGGGGCCAAGGGACCACAGTTTGCAAGCATATGGACGGACTGGGGGCTAAAGTGTCCCTGCGTGCACTATGGGGCCCCCTTCAGGTGCAGGACGGAACTGGGGGTGAAGGTGGAGTGTCCCTGTAAAAGGGGTAGGTGTTCCCAGTTGGGGGCAGATGGCTCCTAGCTTTCCCTTGAGGTCTTTCCGATACACTACCTCCTTGACCACGAGGTAGTGTCCTTCCCTGTCAACATTCCTATAGGATCCAAGTCCTGAATCTCCCCCAGTTAACCCAGTGGCGTGCCGGAAAGGCCTGGAGTCTCTTGGTGGACCTCTGGAAAACGACACCAAAATGAAAGGAGGAGAAAACCAGGTGATCTACTTCTACAGGTGCAGTTTCCTCACTGGGGCTGGTTTCTGCCCAGGTGTCCCAGGGGCCAGGTGTCAGGGTCACCCCAGGTGGGAGGGCTGTGGACCTTGCTCCAGGACCAAGCAGGCAAGGCCGCCCTCCCGCACCCTGTAAATGCCCTGTTTCTGGGCTTCCTTCTGAGCCGCCCCCCATTCAGAGACAAGATGGAAGATAACCTCCCCGGCGTTTTAAGTGCAGGGTCCCCAGGTGTGTAGCACGGGAAGGGGAGCCCACGGGTTACCCACACCCCCACACACTGGACTGCGGCCCCCGTGGCCACACTGGGCAGGCAGAACTGGGCTGAGACGGTGCCCAGGTCTCCGAGTGTGGCCAGCCCCATCTTCGGGATGTTACTGGTCATTTTGTCCTGGGGAAGGGGAAGAAAGAAACAGGGACAGGAAGGCACAGGGTTAGCAGCGGTAAGGGAATGGATCGGGAAGAGGGATGGTGATCTTAGATGATGCTGGGGAGTGGGACCCAAACCTAGGCATGACTCCCCCTCCCATCTCTCCCTCCTGCCCAGACGCCTCTCCAGCACCTCACTGGGTCCCAGGGGTCAGTTTTTGCCCTGTGGTTACTCTGGGATCCTTCAACCCAAAGGGGACAGCGTAGGATCCAGCGAGCCCCTGAAGTGTGTGTTAGTCATTCAGTCGTGTCCAATCCTTTGTGGACCTCATGGACTCTAGCCTGCCCACTTGTCTGTCCATGGGCTTCTCCAGGCAAGAATACTGGAGTGGGTAGCCATTCCCTTCTCCAGGGGATCTTCCCAACCCAGGGATCAAATCTACAGTCTCCTGCATTAGCAGACGGATTCTTTACACTCTGAGCCACCAGGGAAGCCCTCTCCGCAGTGCTTCAGGGAAGTTGTATTTCCAGGTAGAACTTAGAGGGACTTGTTCTCTGCAAGATGCAGCATGAGGACGGGGCAACCTGACCCTAACCCTGGAGGATTTGGAGAAAGGCTTTCGGGGCTCTGGGGGCTGCAGAGTGCCCAGGAGCCTTGGAGTGTAGGTTCCGAGTAGGGGCGCACTCCCCACTCTGTGCGGTAGTTCCCACCCTTACCCTGCAGGACTCAGGCTTCAGCCTTGAGATTGAGTGCCCTGTATTGTCCTGCTCTGTGCCCGCAAGGTGGGAAGAGAAGGCCCTGTCCTGCTGACTAACTGGATTTTGCCCTTGTTATCCAGCTACCAATCTGTCTTTTGAGAAAAGCACTTTACTGGGGGAAGATCCGCCGGCAAGGGGAAAGGAGGCAAAGTTCTCAAACCTGTCTCCTTAATCCAGGCTTCAGGGCTAAATTTAAGGGGTTAGGGGAATTTCAAACTTGGAAGCTGATTGGCTGCTCTTGGATGAGTCCCAATAAGCTACTCCTGTTGCTAGAAGCCAGATTTTCCTTACTGAAGGACGTCTTGCTTTTTAAAGGGCTCTGGTGGCATCCTATCTATTCTTTGAGCACTGTAGACTGAAGATTATTGGTTCCAGGGTCATCCTGAAGACAGGCGTCCCATCTTGCACTGGGCACAGTGCTGTTTCTTTAAAATAGAATCAAGGTTTTTATTAATCAATCAACCTATTTAAGGAGGCAAAACCGGTTTCAGCTGATGCTTTTTTCTGTGCTGTTTCACCCTGGTGCCTCCATCAGTGACTGTAACCATCAGGGGGGTCTGAAGGGCAAGTTCTCCCAGCTGATCTTTCACTCCATCCCCAGATGGTGACACTGACCTGGCATTGGGACGAGGAGTGTTTGAGCCAGAGCACTGCAAGAGTCAGGGACCATCCTGCCCAGGGGGACCAGCAGAGCCCCCATCCCCCAGTGGGCAGAAGTGGAGACCAACCTGCTACAGGGAGCCTCTATGGCTTCCTGTGATGTTCTGTGAGGAAGCAGGGGTATCTTGAAGTGGGCTCTCCCCTGGTAGGATTAGGGGAGGGGAGGGTCTCAGAATAGGAGTCTGTGGGTTCAGGTGGGATTAGCGTGACGTCAAGTCCCATTTCAAGGTGACCCTAAGAGCAATACTGTCAATGTTGCTGTAGATGTTGCTGCTGGTTTGCCTGATGATTTGAGTTGAGACGATCAAGAGACAAATGCAGAAGGTACAGGTGGGGAGCAGACCAGCCTGGGAGGCTTTAAAGGGATGCGATTTTTAGCCCCTTACTTGGACTAAAGAGTGCCAAACAGTCTTTGAAACAATGAGAACAAAGTTAGTCTCAGCCCAGGCTTTGGGACTACCAGGCTTAAAGAAACCTTTCAGATTATATGTCCATGAGAGACAGAGCGTAAGTCTGCAAGCATTAATTCAAACTCCGGGGAATATCCTTCCACCTGTTGCCTACTTCACAGAACAACTTGAACAGACTGTTAAGGGATGACCGTCTTGAGCACTTGTGACAGACTTCAGGAAGTTAAGAAGTGTACCCTGGGCCAACCTACCACTGTGTTTTCCCTTACCGTGTCCTTTCTTTAAAAAAAAAAAAAAAAAAGACTTATTTTTAACTGAAGGATAATTGCTTTACAATGTTGCTTTGGTTTCTGCCATACATCAACATGAATTAGCCATAGGTTACATATATGTCCCCTCCCTCTCACTTCCCACCCTTTCTCACCCCTCTAGGTTGTTACAGAGCCCCAGTTTGAGTTCCCCGAGTCATACAGCAAATTGGTATGTATATACTAGAACACAGCATATGGTAATATATATGCTTCCGTGCTACTCTCTCCATTTTTCTCACCCTCTCCTTTCTCCCCACTACCTGTGTCTGTAAGTCTGTTCTCTGTGTCTTCATCTCCATTCTAGTGAGGTGCATGAACTATGTCCTTTCTTTACTGGAACAAAACAGGGGCCGTTGACTGGCTTCTGGGAGAATGTGAAAGTGCTAAGCCATCCTCTTAGACCCTCCCAATGTAAGATTTCAGGTCTGCTGCTGCTGCTGCTAAGTCGCTTCAGTCATGTCCAACTCTGTGCAATCCCATAGACGGGAGCCCACCAGGCTCCCCCATCCCCGGGATTCTCCAGGCTAGAATACTGGAGTGGGTTGCCATTTCCTTCTCCAATGCATGCATGCTAAGTCGCTTCAGCCATCTCTGTGTGACCCTATGGAAGCAGCCCACCAGGCTCCTCTGTCCACAAGATTCTCTAGGCAAGAATACTGGAGTGGGTTGCCATTTCCTTCTCCCAGATTTCAGGTCACTTAGCCCTAAATCCCGGAGAAGGCAATGGCACCCCACTCCACTACTCTTGCCTGGAAAATCCATGGTGGAGGAGCCTGGTAGGCTGCAGTCCATGGAGTCGCAAAGAGTCAGACACGACTGAGCGACTTCACTTTCACTTTCATGCATCGGAGAAGGAAATGGGAACCCACTCCAGTGTTCTTGCCTGGAGAATCCCAGGGACGGGGGAGCCTGGTGGGCTGCCGTCTATGGGGTCACACAGAGTCGGACACGACTGAAGCAACTTAGCAGCAGCAGCAGCAGCCCTAAATCCAGCCATATTGTTCCCGGTTGATTCGGTACCATCCCCAGAGCACTGCTGCCTACATGTCATGGAGCTGGTGTACTCTAGCCGACTGGGCTTAACTGGCCAACCCTTGGTTGAGCCAGATATGGAACCGTTTACCAATGGAAGCAGCTTCATGGGCCAGGGTAGGTAGGTAATGCACTGGATACGCAGTGGTAACTCTTAAAAGGATTGTTGAAGCCCTGCCCCCAGGGAGCTCAGCCCAGAGGGCAGAAATCATTGTTCTGACAAGAGCCCTACTATTCGCTGAAGGGAAGGGAGTAAATAAATATACTGATTCTCTCTATGCATTCTCCATGCTGCATGCTCACAGGGAAATCTGGAAAGAAAGAGAGCACCTCATTTGCAACAATATAGGCATAAAACACGCTTCTGAAATCCCGTTTCTTTTAGAAGCAGTCCATAAGCCCTCACAGGTGGCCACAGTGCACTACCCAGCCCACTAGAAGACCAAAACTCTTAATAATAAAGGGCAACCAGTTGGCCGACCAAGCTGCAAAGAAGGCAGCAAGGAAGGGGATTGTTGAGCCAATCAACTTCTCCCGCAGACTGACCTGTCAAAACACCAGCTGGGGATTCACTCTTAACCACACCTCACCTGGCTGGAAATGTCATGCACAAGGAATTGTTTTGACTCCTGAGACCCTCTTGGACACTGTGCTGCAGACCATTCGTAATAGTACCCATTATGGGAGAGAGGCCATCTTACAAAGGATTTAAAAATATATAATGGGATGTAACCTACAAAGGACCATCTTCAGCCAGTCACTGAAAATTATGTGATTTGTGCTAAAAATAACCCAAAGACTGCTGTCAGACCTCCCCAGACAGTGACCCAACACAGAGGAACCTGCCTTACCCACAAGTGGCAAATAGACTTGACTCAAGTGCCCCCGGACACAGGAAATTTCAGATACCATCTACGCTGTGAGGACACTCTTTCGCGACAGGTGGAGGCATACACGACCTGAACAGAAAAAGCCTCCGAAGTGGTTAAAAGTCCTTAAAGATATTATGCCCCAATTTGGACTGCCTGCCTCTCTTCAAAGTGATAATGGGCCTGCTTTTGTCTCTAGTATAATCCAACAGGTGTCCAAAGCACTATGATTTAATTGGAAGCAACGTACATCCTTGAGATCACAGTCAGCAGGAAAAACCAAGAAAATGAATGTAACATTAAAAAGGAGCATTGCTAAAATATGTCCATTTAACTCGGAATAAGGCACTACTACAGATCAGAGAGGCTCCCAGAAGCAGGCTTAAATTAAGCCCCTTTGAAGGCCTTTCCAGGTGTCTGGCTGGGTGGGAGAATCTGTAAGTGCTCTGAAAGACCGTTCATCAGTCACCAATTACGTTTAAACTATGTGTGCCATGTCAACCTCTGTTCATGAGTTTACCTCCAGCAAGTGTGATATCCAACAACTGAAGTAGTCTTACATCCTTTCTGACCTGGGGACTGCTGCTGCTGCTGCTGAGTCGCTTCAGTCGTGTCTGACTCTGTGACCCCATAGACGGCAGCCTACCAGGCTCCGCCGTCCCTGGGATTCTCCAGGCAAGAACACTGGAGTGGGTTGCCATTTCCTTCTCCAATGCATGAAAGTGAAAAGTGAAAGTGAAGTCACTCAGTCGTGTCTGACTCTTAGCGACCCCATGGACTGCAGCCTACCAGGCTCCTCCATCTATGGGATTTTCCAGGCAAGACTACTGGAGTGGGGTGCCACTATCTCACTGAGTCCTCCTTAAAACCTAGAGAGAGCAAGGGCCTGAACACCAGCCAGCTGTGTGGTGGACAGGGCCACACATGGTATTACCCACCACACGGTCATCTGTTAAGGTAGCTTCAGGAAAGCCATGGATTCATCCCACTTGAGTTAAGGGAGTCCCACTGTCATTAAACATGACCCAACTCCTGAGAGGCCTAGAGAGCCATGGGTTTGTGAACCCTCAGAAGATTTAAGGTTGCTCTTCAAAAAAGATAAGCATTGAGACTAAAATCTCATTGTAGAAGAGATTTCAATAGGTTCAAATAGTTGTAGACAAATAATTGTATTACTTACTAAAAATTTTAAAGAATATTCTTGGCCTAAGGCTGATCAGTTCCATTCCATGATCACCCCCTCGTGGCCCCTGTTCAGCTGAAAGTGGCCACGGTGATCATCACCCCCTTTTTCCACAAGACTGTGGAATGGACACTGACAGTGGGGAATTGTATTAAGGGTGAGGCAGCCATTGGCTGTCTCCACCAATGGGCAGCCTCACAGTGGTCCTCGCAGTCATCAAGTTTATAACAACCAGTCACACCCTGTACCCGCTCCCACTTCTTGTATAAAAGAAGCCCAAATTTGGGCTGGGGGGAAGTTGGCTTTTTTTTTTGAGACACTAATCAGCCATCTTCTCAGTCTGCTGGCTTTCTGAATAAAGTCATTATTCCTTGCCCCAAAAACTTGTCTCCTGATTTGCTCGTGTGTCGTGCAGAACAAGCTTGGACTTGGTATCAGAGACAGTTAGGAGGTTAGTCTAACAACTTATGCCTGATGGGAGGTAGTCTGTACTGGGGATGAGCAATGAAATGGTAAGAAGTGGGTGGATGCTGAGCCATTTGTACCTGCTGTTCCCTTTGCCTTGAGTGCTCTTCCCTATATATCTGCTTACTCATCTTCTTCAGGTCTCTGCTGAAATAGCACTTTAATTAGGGAGGATTCTGTTGAACAATTGGTATAAAATAGCAACATCATGCCTATATGGGCCCTACATTTCATCCTCATACTAATTTTTCTCCATAGCATTTAGCACCATTTGACATCGCTCTTTCCTTTAGGGCTTCCCTGATGGCTCAGTTGGTAAAGAATCTGGCTGCAATGCAGGAGACCTGGGTTTGATCCCTGGGTTGGGAAGATCCCCTGGAGAAGGGAAAGGCTACCGACTCCAGTATTTTGGCCTGGAGAATTCCATGGACTGAATTCCATAGACAGTCCAAGGGGTGGCCAAGAGTGGGACACGACTGAGCAACTTTCACTTTCACTTTCTTTCCTTTAATTATGTCACTCCCCTGACTAGAGTAAAAACTCTGATAGTAAAGATTTTGTCTAATTTTTTTTTCACTGCTATACACCCAATACCCAGGATCATTGACCCATAGTAGCAGCTCAAAAGAAATGTACTAAATGATGAAATGAAAGAGTGGATCCCATTCTCTGTGTTGGTTATCTATTGTGCAACATGCATGCATGCTCAGTCACTTCAGTCATGGTCTGACTCTTTGCAACCCCATGGAGCCCACCAGGCTCCTCTGTCCATGGGATTCTCCAGCAAGAATACTGGAGTGGGTTGCCACCCCTCCTCCAGGGGATCTTCCCAACCGAGGGATTGAACCCAAGTCTCCTGAATCTCCTGCATTGCAAGCGGCTTCTTTACCACTGAGCCACCAGCATCCAGTCCCACCACTTCATGGGAAATAGATGGGGAAACAGTGGAAACAGTGTCAGATTTTATTTTTCTGGGCTCCAAAATCACTGCAGATGGTAACTGCAGCCATGAAATTAAAAGACACTTACTCCTTGGAAGGAAAGATATGACCAACCTAGATAGCATATTCAAAAGCAGAGACATTACTTTGCCACAAAGGTCCATCTAGTCAAGGCTATGGTTTTTCCAGTGGTCATGTATGGATGTGAGAGTTGGACTGTGAAGAAAGCTGAATGCCAAAGAATTGATGCTTTTGAACTGTGGTGTTGGAGAAGACTCTTGAGAGTCCCTTGGATTGCAAGGAGATCCAACTGGTCCATTCTGAAGATCAGCCCTGGGATTTCTTTGGAAGGACTGATGCTGAAGCTGAAACTCCAGTACTATGGCCACCTCATGTGAAGAGTTGACTTGTTGGAAAAGACTCTGATGCTGGGAGGGATTGGGGGCAAGAGGAGAAGGGGACGACAGAGGATGAGATGTCTGGATGGCATCACTGACTCGATGGACGTGAGTCTGAGTGAATTCTGGGAGTTGGTGATGGACAGGGAGGATGATTGCAGGCCTGGCGTGCTGAGATTCATGGGGTCGCAAAGAGTTGGACACGACTGAGCGACTGATCTGATCTCTGACCAGGGACGCCCCCTATTGTATAACACATTACTCCCCAGTTTAGTAGCTTGAAATAACAGATATTCATTATCTCACATAGTTTTTATGCACAAGAATCTGAGGGCAGCCTAATGGGTCCTTCTAGCTCAGAGTCTCTCATGAGGCCCAGTCAAGCTGTCAGTCAGGGCTGCAGTCATCTGAAGGCTTGAGGGGGCTGAGGATCTGCTTCTAAGATGATCACTCACGTGATGTGGCTTTTGGTAGAAGGCGCGGGGTCCTTGCCTCATGGGCTGCCTTGAGTGTCCTACATCCCTCAGAGCAAGCTAACACACAGAGAAACAGAGACAGACAGACAGAGAGCTGTCCCAAGGACTTGTATAAGCTCACCTCAAAGATGACATGCCATCACTTCCGCCATATTCTCCAGTCATACAGCCCAACCTTGAGACTAAGTGGAAGGAAGCTACATAAGGGCACAAAACCCAGAAGGCAGTGATCCTGGACTGGGGGCCATTCTGGAGCCTGAGGTCTTGATAAAAGCTCTTTCATCAAGACCTTTCTCCTTATGCGGAAAGTGGCAATGGCATTTCCTGGCAGTCCAGTGGTTCGGACTCCAAGCTTTCACTGCCAAGGGCACGGTTTCAGTCCCTGGTCAAGGAACTAAGATCCTACAAACCAAAGCACAGCCAAAAAAAAAAAAAACCCAAACGAAAAAAGATCTTTTTCCTTCCAGCTCCAGCTATTCATCTGTAAGTCACAGGTAATGAACTGTTGACCCACAGCTATATTCAGGGTAACTGTTTTCTTTTTAAAAAACATTACCATGTTTTAGATTATTAGACTCAACATTTAAAAATAAGGGGAAGGGCCAGAAAGCCATTGGGATGGCCAGGTGGTGAAGATCTGGTGGGATGACAGTTGGGCAGTTGGAATGAGGCAGCCGTGAGGAATCTGAGAGACCGTTGGAAGGCAGCCCTGACCTGGGTGGTGCGATGTGGGTGACAGAGGCGAAGGGTGGGGCAGGAGCAATATTTCAGAAGCAGGAAGAAAGGATAAGTAACAGATCCCTGAGCAGAAAGAGGGAAATTTGGAGGGGATCTGATCTGAGAGAGAGTTGAATCAGCCTTCGGGGTATGTGAGGCAGAGAGAGGCCTTCAGGGGACCAAATTCTGCTTTTCGGCAGCTCACAACCGGTACAGGAGACAGGCAAGCTGGCCGGAAGCTAGTCTGCAATGCTGAATGAAAGAAAGTCACTGATCTGCTGCAAGATCACATTGTTCAATGGCAGAGGAAGAGGTCTGAAGTAAGTATGGGGTTCTCTGATCCTGAGATGATTGCAGGCCACCAGGAGGAGGTGTCTGGCAAGCCCAGAGGAGGGAGGTGGGCTGGGAACTGAGATGTGAAAATAAATACACAAGGCTCTGTAAACAAATAAAGCAGGGAAAGGGAGAGTTGCTTTGAGGAGGAGCGAGGAGTCCCAGCCCCAGCCCAGAGCACTCAGAACTGCAGCAGAATGGACTCGTGGTTAAAAGCAAGGAGCTTACAGCCAGACGGACGGCTTGGATCTGAGCACTGGTCCTGCCCGCTGTTGGCTGTATCTTCTTGGGTCGTTATTACCTTCTCTGTGCCTTAATACCTCCATCTGTTAAATGAGTTCTATTGCAGTATCTACATGAAGCCTACAAATACTGAGAAAGTGAGATGTGGGGAACACGGCTTGGGACACAAGGTTCAACTGATGCTAGCCAGCTTCGGGTGCATTCGGAGGCAAAAAGAGTAGTCAGGCTGAAAGCAGAGCTAAGGGCTGAAATATCACTGAAGTTCTGGGGAGGAGGGGTTTTTGAGGCGAATGGGGTCAGGATGACAAGATGGAACAAACGTTGAGCACGTGAGTGAGTTATTTCATTAAGAACTGTGATCAGCTCAAGTTTACAGATGAGGAAACTGAGGCTCACAGATAGGAATTAAGTGGCACCAGGTTGCACAGCAATGGCACACACTCCAGTGCTCTTCCCTGGAAAATCCCACGGATGGAGGAGCCTGGTGGCTGCAGTCCATGGGGTCGCTAAGAGTCGGACACGACTGAGCGACTTCACTTTCACTTTTCACTTTCATGCATTGGAGAAGGAAATGGCAACCCACTCCAGTATTCTTGCCTGAAGAATCCCAGGGATGGGGGAGCCTGATGGGCTGCTGTCTATGGGGTCACAGAGTCGGACACGACTGAAGCGACTTAGCAGCAGCAGCAGGTTGCACAGATGAACAGATGTGTGGAGATGGAATTTTGATCCATGTCTATCCAGTCCTACGGCCCAGGTGCCCACACTGCCCTGGAGGAGCCTCCCAAGAAGGCAGGGGTGCTCCAGAGTGGGAGGGGAAGGAGCAGGGCGTCCAGTGAAGCGTGAGGCTGCAGCCGGGTGTCTGGATCAGAGCTGGAGAGAGGAGACAGAGATGGTGGATGTAGGTCCCTCATCGGAGAACTTTGGCCAAGAATGAAGTGAGGAAGGAGGCAACAGCTGGAGGGTGGAGAGGGTCCCTTGAGAGTTTATTCAGAGCAGGGACACAGGCCTGGTTATCAAGTCAAGAGGAAATGCAGATGGAGGTGCTGGAGAGGCTGGAGGTGTCCTTGAAGGAGAAAAGCCCTTTGGGTGTGGGAAAGACTTGAATCGGGGCCACTGCTGCAGGAGCTTAGTTTTGAATAAGGAAGAAAAGGGAGATACTACTCTACCAAAAGAGTCAAAGCGGCACCTCTGTTGGCTCTGCATGGGGACAAACTGAACTCCACCTTGAGACAGAGACACAGGTGTGGGAGCCAGTAAGGACACACCGGGCTGGAAACCTCAGCACTGAAGTGAGGGCTTAGGCGTGGAGTGGGCTCAGGAAACAAGAGCCAACTGGGTCCCAGCTGGGGGCCAGACCAAGCTGCACTCTGTCCATCCATACCCTCATCCCGCCAGGCTCTCCACGAACTGTGAGCACTGGAGATTTAACAAATCAGAGGTTCTATCTTCATAGGCTGTTCAGTCCCTGAGGGTAGACTGCTGTGATTGGTGAAGCGCGTGATGCTGGGGTCACCCAAGAGGTCACGGCACAGAAATGAGGTCTAAGTCAAGAGCGGGAGGGAGGGGTCAGGAAGGAAGAGTTTGTGGGCAGCTTCCACCTGGGACAGGAGAAGAGAGAAATGGAGCAGGGAAACTTGGGGAGGCTCAGCCAAGCAGTGCAGTGGGCTTGGCTGGGCTTGGAGACGGTCGCTGCAGGCCGGCAGAAGAGCGTAATTTTTGACTGTTTTTGTCCACAGGACTCGCAGCTCAAGTGCAGGGGAGGAAATTGACAGGAGGCTGAGGCTTGGCCGAGCACAGATAAAGGAAAGGCTGTGGCAAGCACCCTGCGTTTCAAAGGTGTGAGCTGAGGTATACGGGAGAGATGGCGGGACAGCCCGGACAGGCATCTTGCCCACACAGTTTGAGCTGTCCTTTTGTGAGACTGTAAGGAGCTGCTGGGGAGAGACGTCAGCCCGAGAGGACTTGAGTCCACTTCTGATCACAGCCCTAGTGATGATAAAGGCAGAGGAGCGCCTGGAGGGTCCCACAGGCCAGCAGCCGAGTTCAGCGAGAGACGGCCTGTTTATGGGAGCATCTGACACATTCATGGCAGCCCTGAGGGAAGAGGGGGAGTCTGCCCATGGCTCTGCAGGAGGAGATGGGCTGGGGGAAGCAGGGTGACCGTAGGTGCTTGGCTTAGCTTCACACTGGCAGGTGGTGCCCAGGGACGCTCGGTCCACATTTGTGCACGTGGACCATCTGTAACACAACGCTCGCACCCACTGTGTCCAGGGCCCCTGATCGGCCAGAACACGTGTCCCCCAAGGTCATCCTTCAGTGCTCACAGCCTCATGGAAACGGGCCCTTGGATGCCCATTTTGTAAAAGAGGAAAGAGCAGGTTGGAGAGGTTAAGTGATATTTTCCTAAGATCACACAGCTTGGGTGTGGTTAAATCCAGTCTCCGTTCATCCTCATCTCCCTTCCTCTCCAGCTGACATGTTGCAGTTGTTACAAGCAGCCTTTGGCATACACCACAGCTTCCCTCCTTGGGCTCCCCCAGCAAGAGGCAACCCTGGTCAAGATCAGCTCTTAGCCTGCTCCCCTCTCCAGGAGTATAGCTGGAGGTGGCTGGAGAAACCATTCCCCCATGACCAAATTCATGACCTTTAGCCTCAGGCAGGCCCACTCTCTAGTTCATACCCACTCCTTGTCAAGCCCCCATCTCCTGGGCGCACCCAGGGTCCTGGCATGCTCTGTGGTTTATGGTGGGATAGAGCCATCTCTGACCAGAAGGAGACAGAGGTCTGGAGGTCGGGACCGATGACTGGGCTGGGCTCCAGACTGTGACTCCCCCATCCTGCGTGATGGAGGGCCGGGCCTGATACCTGTGCTGACCACTGCCCTGCCCAGGCCGTCGGGGTCGACTCTGCAGCTCCCCTGACACTAATTCACAGATTTAATACTCTCTGTGGGAGTGAAGGTATTTTGAGAAGAGGTTCCGCTGATGCCGAGTTTTTCTCTGAACGTGGGGGTGGCTGGAGAAAACTGGCACTAAGGAGGAGAATGATGTCGTTAGAGCCAGATTAGTCCTCAGTTATCAGTGCCCGGCTCTGCCCAGGGTCATAGAGCAGAGAAGTGGGATTACACTCCAGTCTCTCCTGACCCCAGGGCTACCGTCCTCTGCTTACAAAGATATTAGCCAAAATCATTTAAGAGCATTCAATTTCTAATAACAGTCTAGCTCCATAACTATTCATATCTCAGCAGCTGCTGGAAACAGGCACTTCCTCCCTAGGCTCCAAGCCCAGGTGACCTTCCTTAGCGGTCAAGGTCATTTTTTAAAACCACAAATTTCAGAGTTGACTCTGGTAGGTTGAGTGTCCACACACATAGGCATGCATGTGACATGTCTCTTGCCTCTTCAGGGTAAGACACAACAGGAATCAAGGTGAAGAAGTGACAGATGTCCATAAAGTCCCCTCCATGGAGGAGCCGGTCCAAATGGACAGGGGTGGAATTGGTGTCCTTCTGGCAGGGAGACCAGGCTGGGTACTTTGCTGGGAGTGGCACCGTCGGATTCCCTGGCTGCCTGGATGCTTGGCAGCCCTGGGAAAACCCAAGTCTGCAGACCAAGATTTCTCTGTTAGGTCTCGGGGCTCTGGCAGCTTGCTGTTCTGTCTGTCCCTGTGCCTGCCGGGCCAGTTCCCCACCCTTAGCCCTCAGTTATTGCTCCACCCTCCTCACTCCATGGGTGGATGCCTTTTTTGTGAGCTTCCCAAGCACCCTGCTCCCTGAGAGCCCCACTGTATCCCCAAGATCCCAGAGCCCTGGAAGTCGCAGGGGCCTGGGAAACAAAGCAGAAGTCTTCGGGGGATGCCGGCCCGGCTGCGTGCCCTCAGGCCACAGGCCTGGAGTTTCCATAATGATGGTAACAAGTCTGATTCTAAACTGAACTGGCAGCCTCTTCAAACTGCTCAAATGAGACAGTGATGGGGAGAAGAGGAACCTGGGGGAAAAGGAACTCCGAGGTGAGGGGAATGGGGCGGGGTGGAGTTGGGGAGGGCGCAGATCTGAGGTCCATTTTTTGTCTCCCACTCTCTGAAATGACTTTCACACCCTCCCATCACACCCTCCAAAACTCTCACACCCTCTCTCTCCTCTCTCTCAGCTGCTATGTTGCTGCCTGTTTAACCAAGAAAAAAATAAACTGTCCCTATTTTATCCACAGCCTGTGGACCCCACCCCACTTCCTAGTCAAGGACATCTCTCCTGCAATTGACCCCTATCCACCTGCATCATGAGGTGTTTCCCTCCCTAGGGGGTCGTTGTTGAGCAAATAAAATCACGCCAGGAGAGTGAGTTTTTAAAAATCTGATGAGTTGTGATGTGGATGTAAAAGGCACCCACCCACTGTAAGTGTAAAGTTAAGAATTTTGACAACGGTATAACCCCATGTAATTGCCACTGCCATTGTCAAGTCAGCGAACATTTCCTGAACGTTTCCCTTCAACCCCATGAGGATTCCCACTGCTGAGAAGTCTTCCCTTGAATGGATGCAGCACATGTGTTCATGCCTCGCCTGTTGATTTGCAATTGGGCTATTCCTACTTTTTGGCTATTATGAATTTAAAAAGTGCAGTGACTATGCATGTATAAGTATCTGTATGGGTGTAATCATTTCTCTTGAGTAAATATCTGCGAGTGAAACAGCTGGGCCATATGATAATCTATGTTTAGTTTTATTAGAAACTCCCAAACTTGTGCTCCAAAGTGCTTGTATGATTTTACATTTCCATGGTGGTCCTTGGACGTTCCTCTGGTCTGGCATGTGGCCCCCACCATCCGTGGTGGGCACTACAATCCAGCCCTCTCCTCCTGCCTCGCCTCCAGGAAGCCTCACCTTGGCTGCATCCACCTTCCCTCCCTCTCTTCCGCCTCTGGTTTCCTAGAGCAGGTGGGCTCTGAACCTCAGCACTCAGGTGGTGATTTCTGTAGATCTGTCTTGAATTTTTCCATCAGGAGGAGCCTCTTGTGCCAGGGACCACACAGCCCTGAGGTCAGAGGGGAGGGAAGAGCTGCTCGCTGCTGGCCCCTGGTGTCCAGGCTGGTGTAAACAGGCTGGAGAGGCGTATGCCATGGAGGATCGATTGCAGGCTGAGCATCAGGGTCCTAGGCCCTTTTCTTCCATTGATCCCTGGGCCTGTTGTTTCTATCTCTGAGCCTCAGGTCCTGAAGCTGTGAAATGGGGACAGATGAACTGGGCTAGGTGATTCCTAAAAGCCCGCTCCAGTTTTCAGGATTCAGTCTGCTCCATTAGTGTTTCTTAACCCTTTGCAGATAGATAGAATCACCAAAGAAACTTAAAAGGCTAGCAACGCCTGTGCCCCATTCCCAGGGATTTAAGATACAATTGGCTTGTGATGGAGCCCTGATATTCGTGATTTTATAAAAGTTCATGGGATGAGCAAGACAGGATTGGGAACCTGACATCCTCACGTTTGGTGGGTAAGCCACTCATTACAAGGACCTGGGTAATGTTCAGGCAGAGCCATGGTCTCATGCTGCTCTCTGGTGGTCAGATTGTTCACTACAGGCAGATTTCCACATCAAGTGTTTCACCCTAGGTTAGGAAAAACGTGTAATAATTGAGCTGCTGCTGCTAAGTAGCTTCAGTCGTGTCCGACTCTGTGCGACCCCATAGACGGCAGCCCATCAGGCTCCCCCATCCCTGGGATTCTCCAGGCAAGAACACTGGAGTGGGTTGCCATTTCCTTCTCCAATGCATGAAAGTGAAAAGTGAAAGTCAAGTCACTCAGTCGTGTCCAACTCTAGCGACCCCATGGCAGAAGAGGAAAAGGAATTGAGGAAGAGGAAGGAGGAGAAAGAGAGAAAGAGAAGGCCTGGCTTCTCCATTACCCATGGGTACAGTTCAGTTCAGTTGCTCAGTCATGTCCGACTCTTTGTGACCCCATGAATCGCAGCACGCCAGGCCTCCCTGTCCATCACCAACTCCCGGAGTTCACTCAGACTCATGTCCATCGAGTCAGTGATGCCATCCAGCCATCTCATCCTCTGTCGTCCCCTTCTCCTCCTGCCCCCAATCCCTCCCAGCATCAGAGCCTTTTCCAATGAGTCAACACTTCGCATGAGGCGGCCAAAGTACTGGAGTTTCAGCTTTAGCATCATTCCTTCCAAAGAAATCCCAGGGCTGATCTTCTTCAGAATGGACTGGTTGGATCTCCTTGCAGTCCAAGGAACTCTCAAGAGTCTTCTCCAACTCCACAGTTCAAAAGCATCAATTCTTCGGCGCTCAGCCTTCTTCACAGTCCAACTCTCACATCCATACATGACCACAGGAAAAACCATAGCCTTGACAGGCATTTATTTCCCTTCCCACTTCTCTCCTACAACAAATAATGTGCCCCCAGGACAAGCCCTCTGGGTCCCCACTCCCTGCTCCATGGATGCAAGGGGAATTTAGAAGGATAGAGGTTCAGATGAATTGCTTTAGGTCAGTATTCCTCCAGTGGAGGGAAACTTTGATGCAGGGATTCCAGAACCCAGCACAGGGCCTGGCCCATCACAGGGGCTCAATACATTGTTGAACAAATGAATCCCACCAGGAAAATACTCTTTCCTAATTGTGCCATATTTATTTATCATCCCCAATTTTTTACTACCATTAAGTAAAAGTAGTTCATTTCAATTCGGTTGGCACAGCTACTTTTAGTTAAAAAGTAAAAAAGTAAAATGTAAAAAGAAATCATTGACTTTTTAGGCTAAATTGAGAACAGATTATCCACACATTAGAAATGGCAACAAAATTAAGATCTTAGCGTATTAATTTTCATCTTCTTTCAAAAATACTTTATCCTAACATCCTTCCCCTTGCTGCCCATGTGCCCGATGGCCTTTCAGCTTTGTTTCTAAGTGCTCACACCCCACCACTTGAATTATAATGCACTCGCTATACTGGCCAAGGGTCATGTTTAGCTCCATAAAATTCTGTGCCTGGCCAGAGACAGTCCTGGCCAGAAGCTCATGAGTAAGAACTATTCTCATTTCCCTTCCACGAGCTGGGGTAACTCTAGCAGGATGGTGCTACTCAAATATGGTTCAGAGACAACACAGGCATCACCCTGGAGCTTGTTGGAAATGCAGAATCTCAGTCCTCACCCCAACCAAAGCATCAGAATATGTGTCTTAATAAGCTACACTGGTGATACACACGCATATAAAAATTCAAAAACGGCTCTTCTGGGTTGTGCGAACACCAAGCTGTTTGAAGCTCAGGGAATCTATGCAGAAAGTTGAATACTTACTGATCTGGGTCTGGAAAACTTTATCCAACAACTTTTCATGAAATTAAACCTTAACTAAATCTGCAAGGGCTAAAAAAAGTTTGTCAAAAATTTTCCAAGTCATTATGATTAATACCATTTTCAAAATCTGTGTCGGCCTTCTCTCTCTGGTGAATGCTCCACACTCCCCTCTCTCTTATCTACTTCATGTTTACACATTGGTTTGGCAAGGGGGTGTGGGGTTGGTCAATATCAATGAGCTCTGGCCATGATTAGAGGCTCACTCTTAGAAAAATCAATCAACTTTCAATTAACAATTAACTTTCACAGCAAAAAGTATTTTTAAACCTAGACCTGTCTGGCTTACACATCACATGAGGCCATGGAAAATCAGATAAAGGATAAGGATAGTTAAGCACTGATGGACTCTATAGATGTAGGGTTTGTGAAAATGAAAGATAACTCATCTCTTTGAGGTGGACTAGCTCACAAGAGCTTTTCATGTGACAGCTGGCAGCTGGAATTAGCCTACTTTTGAAGCTCTGATTCCTCACTAAGCAAGAAATCATGCCTGTTTTGTGGTTGTTGTCAATGGTTTTCCCTCCTTGAAAAAAAAGATAAACTGCTAAAGTGGGTTTCTTATCAAAATCATATGAGTTTAGATATCCAAACTATGTTTCCAATGATCTGACAATTAAAGAAGATGGAAAAAGACTTTGTAGACCAAATTTGGCAGCTTAGACTTTACAAGCAAAACATAAAAGCTACCCTTTCGTAACCAGTCAACCTAATCGTAATTCCAACATTGGATAGTACAAACTCTAAACAAAATAAAGACCTGTTACAGTTAGCAGAGCTCTTAAAGATGTAAAACCCCAGTTTAGCCATCTTATTGGTTCAGGTGATACTAAGATATTAAATGACTAGCCCATGATCACACTGCTTGTTTCTATCGAAGCAAAAGCTAGCATCTGGGTCTTCTGATATGGAATTAGGTGTTATTATCATCTATATTAGGCTTCCCTGGTGGCTCAGACAGTAAAACGTCTGTCTGCAATGCAGGAGACTTGGGTCTGATCCCTGGGTTGGGAAGATCCCCTGGAGAAGGAAATGGCAACCCACTCCAGTATTCTTGCCTGGAAAATTCCATGGACGGAGGAGGCTGGTAGGCTATAGTCCATGGTGTCGCAAAGAGTTGGACGTGACTGAGCCACTTCACTCACTCATCTATAACACTGTCCATGTGAAACATAACGCCCCTCCTTACAAAGAATAACAAGAACGACAAAACAGAATAAAGCACAGAAGGGTACAGACCACATCTGTTTATCGCTTTATCTGGTATAGACTAAACTCATGGGCACAGCACTCAACACATATTTGCTGAATAGACTTGCAACAGATTACAATTCAAGAAATGTTTTCTGAGTGTTTCTGAGCTTCTAAAACCATTGGTTAGGCAGTATATGAGGCACATTTACGTCACTACCTTCATTTTATACAACTCTAATCCCACCACCATTATTGTGATTATCAGAGTTGCACACAGGCACTACATAAGGTATAGATAGAGGTCATCATTTCCTCTGATTCAGGAGAGAAGAAAAGGAAGACCGGCAGGAAAGGGTGGATAGGATATCTTGGAACTTAGAGACAAGCTCACCTTAGACACAATTTGAAATTTTCTGCAGTTTATAAGCAATTGTCTTTTTTCACCAAATATATTTTCAGAGTATAAATGGTGATCCTTAAATTTTGCCCAGCTGATGCAATCCCCAGAGGACTATCAGTCTTAAAGGCAAGAAGTGAAGGGAGATGCTCCATGGGTATTTCAATGGTTATAGGTTTTAAGTCTTCCCTACAAATTGGTGCTTATCAGATCCTTTCCTCCCTCTGTCTGCACGAAATAATCTAGAGGTATGTTAACAAAAGAAAAAATGACTTAGAACACATAAAGGCAGTTAAGCCTAAGACTCTGCCAAAGCTGTTTGATCAAAGCCTTCAGAAATAGCCTCTCCAAGGGAGCATGGTTTTTCACTGTGGCTCAGGGAAGAAATGCAGACAAAACCCCATCCTACAGATCTGTTGGTTTAGCACTGTTTTATTTTTACTCTTGAAATCTTCTATCTACTAAAACCTTAAATGACAGAGAATATACTATAGATCAAGATGGAACTCAGTTACAACTCAAACCCTGCTCCTGACTGCTGCTTAGAGTGGACCCTGATGCACCGTGACTGCTGGATAAATGCTAGCAATGGCCATCACCACGGCTATCACCTCCATATTGCCATCGTGGTGGCTGCTCCAAGCCTCCTGCTCCAACGTTGACGATCTTCCCTCAATCCGCATGGATCCTATGGATTTACCAACTCCATTGCTTTACCTGAGGAGACAAGCCATTTCTGGACTTCTGGACTTCAGCACTGAACGCCTTATCTAGATCAAAAAGTACCAGCTCCTGTCTAGTCAAATAACCAAGAACCATTTTCAGGTTTTTCTTCTAAGATGAAAGTAAATTTTTTTTTTAAAATCTACAGCATGTGACACCTATTACTACTAATGCAATACTAATAAATCTATTAATAATATAATACTAATAAATCAACATTTATGTCAGAGGTAAGGGCAAGAGACAGATAGAGACAGAGAGAATGAATACAGCTGAGTGTAGGACACCAAATACAGTTCCATTGGTCCTGACCCCAGTAGGGACCTAAAAAATAAACTCAAAATGGATTAAAGACCTAAATGTGAGATTGGACACCATAAAATCTTAGAGGAAAACATAGGCAGAACATTCTCTGACATATATCACAGCAGTGTCTTTTTTGATCTCTCTCAGATTAATGGAAATAAAAACAAAAGCAAATGGAACCTAATTAAACTCAAAACCTTTAGCATAGCAAAGAAATCACAAACAAGATGAAAAGACAACCCACAGAATGAAAGAAAATATTTGCAAATGATGACAAGGGATTATTCTTCAAAATTTACAAACAGCTCATGTAGCTCAGCATCATCAAAACAAACAATCCAATCAAAAAATGGGCAGAAAACCTAAACAAACATTTCGCATGTTCCAACAGACATATGAAAAGATGTTCAACATCGTAATTATTGGAGAAATGCAAATCAAAATCACAATATCACCTCACACCAGTCAGAATGGCTATCATAAAAAAAAAAAAAAAATCCACAAACAAATGCTGGAGAGGGTGTGGAGAGAAGGGGACCCTCCTACACTGTTGATGGGAATGTAAATTGGTGCAGCCTCTATGGAGAACAGTACGGAGGTTCCTTTAAAAAACTAAAAATAGAGCTACCATACAACCCTGCAATCCCATTCCTGGGCATATACCTGGAGTAGAAAGGATACATGCACCCCAGTGTTCATAGAAGGGCTTTTTACAATAGCCAAGACATGGAAGCAACCTAAATGCCCATGGATAGAAGAATATATAAAGAGGTGGTATGTATTTACAATGGAATATTTACAAGAATGAAATAATGCCATTTGCAATAACATGGATGCACCTAGAGATTGTCACAATGAGTGAAGTAAGCAGACAGAGAAAGACAAATATTCCATGATATCATTTACTTGTGGAATCTAAAAAGAAACGAACACGTGAACTTATTTACGAAACAGAAACAGCCTTTTGCTCCTGGGGACTGGCACATTTAAAATGGATAGCTAACAAGGACCTACTGCATAGCGCATGAAACTCTGCTCAATATTCTGTAACAACCTAACCGGGAAAAGAATTTGAAAAAGAAAAAAAAAACATATATTAAATAAAATAAAAACAGCAAAGTCAACCTCTTCTGAGGAATATGCCCTCAGTTACAGAGTCCAAGCCTTTCAACCATTTTAAGGTCATCTTTGAAAGTTATCGACCCTCTCTACGGAGAAACATTCACACACACACTAAATATTGAATAAATATTACTGGCTGATCCTTGAGAGTTACTTGATTCCCTGAAGCCCATTTTAAGAAAACCTTGGCTAAGATTGCTGCTGCTGCTGCTAAGTCGCTTCAGTCATGTCCAACTCTGTGCGACCCCATCAATGGCAACTCACCAGGCCCCGCCTTCCCTGGGATTCTCTAGGCAAGAACACTGGAGTGGGTTGCCATTTCCTCCTCCAATGCATGAAAGTGAAAAGTGAAAGTGAAGTCGCTCAGTTGTGTCCCACTCTTAGCGACCCCATGGACTGCAGCCTACCAGGCTCCTCCGTCCATGGGATTTTCCAGGCAAGAGTACTGGAGTGGGGTGCCATTGCCTTCTCCTGGCTAGGATTAGCCCTATACCTTTAAAAATGAGACAAAAAGTCAACATTCAGCCTCAAAGGAGAGAAGAGAAAGACAAGGGGATTCCTGGGCTACCAAGGACAACTCAAACTCTGCCCTGAGGTAGGGACAGGTGTAATAGAAGAAGCCCCATTGCCCCAGGGAGTTATACTGCCACTAAAAGAACACAGAGCCGCCAAGAGCTGCAGAATCTCCCTAATGCAGGATTCCTACAAATAGGTTTTTTTCTTTTTTTTCCTTTTCTTGGTAAGAGGGGAAATTTTGATGATTCTATCTTAGAGGGGTTTTAGGAGTACAGGTCATTCTTGGCAGTGCCCTTGGCCCACTGTTTATAGAAGTCACCAACAGGGGTCGCTATGAATGTATCTACTCTACCTTCAAGGCCCCAAGGCCGTGCAAAATAATTTTGTCTTGACAAAAGAACGGACTGCTACTACCCCACCATGCGAGCTCTGATTTCTTGCAGATTCAGGAAATATGGAGCCTTGTCTTGCGAGAGAGGGAGGGGGTTAGGGACTGAGTCCCAGACCTCGTCCAGGTTCCCACCGGTCCACTGTCTGTAATTGTCCTGGAGCCATTCCTGGTTTTCCCACTGGGCCCTAAACCTCTCAGGTGTTTTGCCTCCAGGAATTGGCAAGATCCGCGCCGGGTTTTCCTATGCGCCCACCTGCCTGGCTGCGAGTCTGGCAGCGGCCGCAGCCGCCTCTCCATCCCCTTTGCTTCGGCCACCCGCCTCGCTTTGGCAACCTCGCTACCAGGTTTTTCCTTTTGCAGCGAACGTACCTCGTTTTTTTTTCCCAAACGGCGCCTTCGCTGTGGGGCTCCAGGGCCTGGCAGAGCCCCTGCTACCGCTTTGCTCCCCTCCCAGGTCTCAGAGCCCACCCCTTGCAGCTGAGTTCCCGAACTCCGGGGCCTCCTCCTGGTCTAGTCGACGCCTGAGACCCTCACCCAGGCTCCAGCTCTTCCTGAGACCTGACAGGACCCTTAAGAAGAAATTTTGCCATCCCTAAGAAGCCCCGGCTTCAAATGAAGTGTTAGTCGCTCAGTCGTGTCCGACTGTTTGCGACCCCATGGACTAGCCCGCCAGGCTCCTCTGTCCATGGAATTCTCCAGGCATGAATGCTGGAGGGGGTTGCCATTTCCTTCTCCAGGGGATCTTCCCCATCCAGGGATCAAACCCGGGTCTCCTGCATTGCAGGCAGATTCTTCACCATCTGAGCCACCAGGGAGGCTTCAAATGACCACCTCCAAAAACTGGAGACAAGGTGGATGTGTGCCTGGGTAGTGAGAACACTCATGTGGGAAAACAAGGGTCCCCACCCCTGAGGTAGCACCCAGGTACAGATAGAGTTCATGGGACACCTAGGAGCAGGGGAGGGAGAGCCTCCTCGCCACCCTCAGCTCTGCACACACATGTGTCTGCTCGGGCAGAGCTGGCCTGGGCACTGCAGTAAGGTCTTGGCCAAGTGATGCTGTTACTCCAAGGGGGAAGGGACACGGGAGTCTACGAAACCGCATGTCTTCCTGATGGAGGACAGGGCTTTGCTGGAAAGCAGGTGCCCCTGCAGTGCAGCCTGCCTTTCTTCTGCGCTCACTCAGACCTGCTGAACTAGCACCTTGAGAACAACCAAAAAGGCAGGGCCAACCTGCCTGGGTCCCTCCTTAAGCAAGCACTGCCTTTCTGCCCCCCTAGGGTCTTAAGAGCACAAACAACATCACATTCATCTCTGTAACCCCCCTCAATACTGAGGAAGGGAAAACCAGCCCTGCCATTCATCAGGTTGAGATAACAGACACGGGTTTTTAAAAAGACAGCTGCAAAGTTATCAGTAAACAGTATTTCTTCCAAGGAAATGCTGAAAAGTACCATGTGATCCCTCTTTGGAAAGACTACTGCTGTCTTACTCACTGGAAAACCTGTCCTCTAAAAGCAGACCATCAGAAACTTGGCTGTTTGAAATTATTTCAGTACGAATGAAACCCCTTCAGCTTGTCTGGAGTAACTAAGACACTCTGACACAGAGAAGCAAACTTGATTTACAGCCCAGGTGCAGACATTCAGATAAAGGTGTCTGGACACAGGAGTACACATTTAATCTAACTTAGTGGTTTCCGAGGAAATATGACCCTGGGTCCATTTTGGTTTAGACCTGTTGTGACCCTTTTATTACACTCACTTTGCATTGCTTTAAATGCATTAAAACACTATTTCATCTGAATGTTATCCAGATTCTATCCTTCCCCTAAATTCTATAACTCTACTTTTCCCTTTGTTGAGAAGTTCCATAATGACTCTACTGCGTGGTTCTCCTCCTTGCAATGAGACAATAAACCTGACTTTGTCAAACTGCAGGTTTGTCCCTAGTGATCTTAGGCTGATTGGGCTCTGACAATAACAGGCACAGAGACCCACTTGTAATGGAAGGGAATTCTGGTGGGTTTGTTGAACAGTCAACATGGACCGTGAAACAGATGAAGATACGGCACAAGCAGAGGTGAGCGGTTTTCATTATACTAAGTGAGTAGAATCATTTCCGCAGCACTATCCAATTCTTTTCCCAAGAACAGGTAGAAATGAGAAAATGATCACCTTGTTTGTAAAGTGTACCATTCAGTGGTTTTTCAATACAGTCACAGAATTATGCAGTCATACCCACTGTCTAAGTTCATATATTTTTATCATCCCCAAAGAAACTGTCCCTGTACCAACCACTCCCCAACCCTTCCTCTGACATCCTCTGGCAACCACTAATCTACATTCTGTCTCCTTGGATTTGCCTATTACTGGACATTTCCATGAATGTAATCATACAATATGTGGTCTTTGGCGATTGGCATCTTTCATTCTACCATAGTCCTCCATTTTGTTTCATTTCTCTCTCTTTTTTTTAACCTAATAATATCTGATTGTATGGATTCTCCGTATTTCATTTATCTGTTCAGTTGATGGACATAAGGGTTATTTCCACGTTGAGGCCATTATGAATAATACTATGAATATTCATGTATAAGTTTTTATGTGAACAAATTCTTTTAATTCTTTTGGGTTTATACTTAAGAGTGAGATTGCCAGACTATAAGATAACTCCATATTTAACTTGTGAGGAACTGCCAAGCTGAGAGGTCTTATGCTAGCATAGGACCCATCTTTTGAAGGAACTCTTACTATTATATATAAGCCAGTCATTATCCGCTTGGTCCTTAATACAATTTTAATTTGGAAAGATTTATACTAGTCATGTCATAAGTATCAACATATAAACTTATTCGAATTTTTTATCAAAAAATGTGACTGAACAATTTTACATTCCCACCAGCAATATATGGGGTTTCCAATGTCTGCACACCCTCATCAACACTTATTATTGTCTGTCTCTTTTATTATAGCTGTCGTGGTGATGTGAAGTGATATATTACTGTGATTCGGATTTGCATTTTCTTGATGACTAATGATGTTGAATATCTTTCCATATGCTTATTGGCCATTTATCTCTCTTCTTTGGAGAAATGTCATTTCAAGGTTATTTGTCCTTTTATTGTTGAGTTTAGGATATACTTTATATACATTGTATATAAATAGTATGCAATATAAGTATATATAGTATTACAAGTCCCTTATCAGATATATATACTTGCAAACATCTTCTCTCATTATATGGGTTGTCTTTTCATGTTCTTGATAGGGTCTATTATAACACAGAAGTTTTCAGTTTTGATGAAGTTCAGTTTATCTTTCTTTTCTTTTGTTCATGTTTTGGTGTGATATCTAAGAATCCACTGCCAAGGTCATTAAGATTTACCTGCATGCTATCTTATAAGAGTGTTTTAGTTTTAGGTCTAATTTAGGTCATTGACTCATTTGGAATTAATTTTTGTATAAGGATTCAGTCTCATTCTTTTTTATGTGACTATCCAGTTGTTCCAGCCCTTGTCTATTGAAAATATGATTCTCTCTTCACTGTTGTCTTAATATCCTCATTGAAAGTCAATTGACAAATGTACAGGTTTGTTTTTAGACTCAATTTTATTCTATTGATTTATATAATTCTCCTTATTCTATATTCTCATGATTGCTGTAGTTTTCCAGTAAGTTTTGAAATCAGGATATGTGAGTCCTCCAACCTTATTTTCTTTCTCAAGATTATATTGGTATTCTGAGTCACTTGCATTTTCATATGAATTTTAGGATCAGCTTATCAATTTCTCCAAAGAAACCATCTCGGATTTTGATAGAGATTGACTTGACTCTATAGATCAATTTGGGAAAAACTTCCATCTTAACAATAAGTTTCTACTTATTAAGGTCTTCTCTAATATCTTTTGATGGTGTTTTAGAATTTTTAGTATGCAAGTCTTGTACTTTTGTTAAATTTATTCCTATGTATTTTATTAGTTTTGATGCTCTTATAAATTGGATTGTTTTATCTTTCATTTTGGATTGTCCATTGCTAATGCATAGGGATGCAGTGAATTTTTGTGTCTTGATCATGTATTCTGCCACTTTGTTGAAACTGTTTATTAGCTACAGTATTTGTCTGTGTGTGTATTCCTTAGGATTTTCTACAAAACAAATCATATCAAATGCAAATACAGTTTTACTTCTTCCTTTCCAACCTAGATGTCTTTTATTCCTATTCTTGTTTAATTGCCCTGACTGGACTCCTCAGTAAATATTAAGTATAAGTGATGAGAGCAGACATTTGTCTTATTCCTGATACTACAGGTAAAAGCTTTCAGTCTTTCCCGGTTAAGTGTGACATTAGCTGTGGGGATTTCATAGATGTTTCAGTCTACCAATTCAGATGCTAATCTCATCCAGAAATACCCTCACAGACACATCCAGAATAATGTTGGACCAAATGTCTGGGCACTCGCATTGTATTAACAACAAGACAATACAAATGTATAAAACAAAATAAAATAATTATCTCCCTTCACTCCCTCTCATTTTCCTTACTCACCTTTTCCACACCATCCTTGTATCTGTCTCCAAGGAAGCAGTATTAACAGTCACTTTAAAAAAATGTATATCTTTTTACAGCTTTCTCCCTGATTTTACACACATACAACCATGGTAACATTGTTCCTTTTCCCCGAAAAGTAAGTCAACTGAATTTATCATGTCTGAGTTTTGAAAATACTCGTAACAACAAGGACAATAAAAAGTATATCTTTCTGGGAAAAGAAGTTTTACATAGCTTATTTTTCCTGTTGCATACTTAGTGTACAAAATACTAGAACTTAGTCATGGGATAACCTAGAGTAAATTCCTAAAAATTTTAAATTAATGAAAAGATTTCCATATGATTTAACAGACGCTCTATTCCTTGACCACACTTAAATCCTTGCAATATATCCTTTTCATCAAGTAAAGTAGGTTTTGAATATAGCTCTGCATGCTAACATCATCAGCTAAGTACAGATAAGAAGTAAAGACATTTAATCTCTATGAAGTTCATTTTCTGCCATAATTACTAGTAATATAAAGCAGACTCTAAAAATAGATTACCTGAATCAAAAGAATCACAGCTTTAAAAGAAAGCATATCATTAAAAATGATAAGGCTGCATAGTTAATAATCCCATGAATGTCTCAGACTGATTAGGCATGGAAAAATTTCAGGCACCTTGAGAACATTTTCACACCCTGGCTCCATTTTCCCTCTGCAAGCATTTTACTTGGCAAAATCCGACCCATCCCACGATGTTCAGCTCAGCTGTCGCATTCTGTGGGATGCTTTTCTTCACTGACCTTCCCACCACTAGATTAGTCACTTCCACATCTGTGCCTTCATGACGCTCTGCTGCCACTGACATCATCCCAGTTAATCCCACTGCACGTGTCAACTAGGGTGAGGTTTCTCTTATCTTCTGAACTGTTAGCAAAATGTGGTAAAGTTTTATGGTGTCCTTGCTCCTTTGAGCACATGTGAACACACACACGCATACACACGCATAGAAATGCACTAACAGTTACACATACATAAAGTGAGATATGGAACCTAAATGTCAATTCCACTATTTTCTGTTCCTAAGAACTGTGGTGTTGGGCAAGACTCTTGAGAGTCCCTTGGACTGCAAGGAGATCCAACCAGTCCATCCTAAAGGAGATCAGTCCTGAATATTCATTGGAAGGACTGATGCTGAAGCTGAAACTCCAATACTTTGGCCACCTGATGTGAAGAGCTGACTCATTTGAAAAGACCCTGATGCTGGGAAAGATTGAGGGCAGGAGGAGAAGGGGACGACAGAGGATGAGATGGTTGGATGGCATCACTGACTCAGTGGACATGGGTTTGGGTGGACTCCGGGAGTTGGCGATGGACAGGGAGGCCTGGTGTGCTGCGGTTCACGGGGTCGCAAAGAGTCGGATATGACTGAGCGACTGAACTGAACTGAATTCCTTCTATTAGACTTTTCCTTAATTTATACATATCTGGCTTCCCTAAATGTATTTGTTCTTCTACAACTTGAGTGGAATGATTTGTATATCTATTTTCCTTCCTTGTCTAATACAGAAAATATTTAAGGTTTTTAGTTTGCTTCTAGGTAAGGTTTTGGCAGAAAAAATTTTAAAAATTATTATATGCCCTTCTGGTTGTCATTATTGTCAAATAATTCCATAACATCTGCTTTAATTTCTTTGACTAATGAGGTTTTTAAAGGATGTTTTTATTTATTTGCTTTTTGAGGCCAACTGGGTGGGGCTTTGAGAATATACATTTATTATTTGTTTCTGATTTTACTATATTTGGGTCAGAGAATATGGGTCTGTGCTGCTTCTATATCTAGAACTCAAGGTTTTGTCTATAACCTATTTTGAGAGCCCTTTAGAAATATGTGACAAACTATTAAAAAGTTTGCAAATTTGACCCAGCAATTCCAAACCTAAGATTTATGCTACGAGCATGATTGAAACAATTCACAAAAGTGAATGTACAATGATATTTATCAAAATGCCATTTATTATAACAAATTTGGAGATTTTCTAAATTTCTCATAATAGAAGACTAAAGTAAAATATGATGCATTCATATTTTATATTTGTATTTTCATTTTTATTATCTTTCCTATTTTATTTTTTCAGCTTTTTGAGGTATGAGTGACAAAACTGTAGTTATTTTAAGTGTATGACACAAAGATTTGATACACTCATACATTGCGGAAGGAGTCCCGCAATCAAGTTAATTAACTTTGTTCCCTTGCCCACTGAACATTCACAAGATAACTTGTGTTCTTCAAATCAACCAATCGGTGACAGCCTCGCTGCAACACCCTGCACTTCAGAAAGTCAGCAAATCACAGACCGCCCCTAAGCTGCTGAAACTGAGCCAATCAATGACAGCCAGTATGTGTCAGCACACCAGCTCACAAAGTAACTGTCCAGTGTGTTTGGTCGGTGATGGATGTTCAGTGGACAAAAGAGCAAACTAAGCTGGATGTGACCACTGTAGAAACCATCTCGTAGTGTAAATGAAACACAGATTCATTGTAAATGAAAGGAAACACAGAACTTACACAAGTGAAACACAATGTAAATGAAACACAAGACTTACACAAGCAACTGACAGATGGCCCAAGACAGCTGAACTGGTCAGGCTTGCAGAGACCACCGGGTCATCACTGGACAGACAGACAGAGTGGGCAAAGAACACAAGGCTTTTTTCAGTAACAGTAGCTTCTATTTTTGTCGAAAGAATTTCCAGTTGGGTATCCCCATCCTTTTGGTGGCGTCATTAGTGTCACAGACTCAGTGAGCTGATGTAGATAGACATGAAGGCCCGTATATGCTTCATCAGTCTTTTTAAGTAGGTTATTTTCCTCTACATTTTGTTGCTCTTCCACAGAGGGTGCCTGTGGACAGCTCGACAGCCAAAAATGGCATCTGAAGTTTAACCCACTGTTTAGCATGCCTAGTGCTGTGGGTCTCTGTGATTTATGGCTGTGGCATTCCATGGGGTTTGCCCATCTCAGAAGCAAGCTATTTCATCAGTGAACCATGCTTTTCCATTATATGCTAGTCTTGCCAAAAAGACACCAGTGAGCTAACTGCTTAGGCTGAACAGTAAGTTGACCTCTCTGAGTTTAATGGGTGGGCAGCCACCTGTTTCTAAATTTGGCTAAGGCATCAGGAACCTGGTTTGGGCCCTGGTTAGAGGGACCATCTTCATATCACTGCAGAACTGGCTGGATATTCTAGTTCAGATGTTTCAGGACCCAGTGCAAGGTAAGAGTATCAGGTGGCAGAGTCATTTTCCTTTCAGTGACCATCCCGTTTTCCCAGAATGGGCTAGTTTCAGGCTGGACAACAGAAGGAAGTCCTGATGAGAAAGTAGAGCCCCATTTCCACAGTGTCCAACCTGTTGTGAGATTGAACCGTGACATCTGTGAGTCCACGGGTCTGAAGGAGGTAGGAGGAGGCCTCCAGCACAAGGTCTGCTTCCCTGATGACTGGATCACTTTCCAGGCTTCTTGCCCCAGGTGCCCCCTCCACAAGTGTGGTTCTTATCTGATGTATAAAGGCTGTAGAGAAATTCCTATGTGTAGAGAGTGTTGTTTCCAAAATAGGCCAATCAGAGGTTGCGCCTCCATTCCTATGGCTGCTAGCCACACAGGAAGCCCCCAGGAAGGTCCCATGACCATTTCTTCCTTTCTTTTTCCCCCCTCTTATACAGCTCTATTGACGTTTAGTTGATATATACCAAAAGTTTCACATATTTACTATATACATTTTGATGAGTTTGGGCATATACAGAAAAACACAATTATAGTCAAAACTCCAGCTGGGGGAGACTAAATATCCTAGTTCCTCCTTTCTCCCCCTTTCCCCAGTTGCTGACCAGAAGCCAGACGACAAGGGAACCCAGATGAAGGAGTCCATAGAGGTCAGCCTCTCAGGGCACAGAGATGAGCAGAGATCAGAGGCTGAATTTTCCCTTCTTCCTGAAGAGTATCCCCTACCCCCTAAAAAAAAAGTATCGGCCCATCCAAGCCTGCATACCAAGCATCCCACTGGTTCAGCCACTCTTATGATATCTTTCAGGCACTATAGGAAAACCGCGCACAAGCTGACCTGTATAAGCCTCAAAAGGACACAGAAGGAGTCCAAACACCATGTCTCCCTCAGCCTACAGGCTATTGAATTGGTGGATGGCGTTATCTGGCACCCTGAACTGTATAACATCTTGTATGAGAACACTGCATTTTCTTTGATCCTGGGAGAAGTCATTGTTTCCAAGATGCAATCTTGGGAAACTCTGGGATTACAGACCATTCACCCTTAGAAGCCACCAATAAGGGACACTTCAAATGTGTTCAATAGGCAGGTCCATTCACTGTGCATCCAGAAAGTTCACACTAATTACAAAGGCTGCAAGAAAATAAGAAGTGTGTTCCAGACAAAACAAAACAACACACGTATGCTTTAGCAAATTCAGGAATATTGAAAGTCTTGCCCATGTGAGGAGCAGAGGACCAAATCCCAGAACCTCATTCATATGACTGCTGGAACCGTACGTTTAAATCCAGGTTTTTATTAGCCATGGGTTTTCCTGTGTTTGTACCACAGAAACAGCTAAATCCATTCCAGATTTTTGCATCAGCTCATCAGGCTGGATGCCTTTCTGAGCAAGTGGCAGCCCCTAATCTCCCTACCACCCTGTAATTATATTCCTCTCCCTGCTTTCAGCCCTGAAGCATGAGCATACTCTTGAATTTTCCTGAGCTCCACAGAGGCAGGCCTCCTCTTCACCAGTCACCAGCAGCCTTTCTCCCGGCTTTGTTTTTTTTTCTGGATGGCGCACTTGTTTGGGGGAGCTGGTGACTGGTAGTTCCATCCTGGTCTTCCCACTCCCTCATCTCCTGGGCTCCCAATGCCAGGCCTGCCTCACCACCACTAGAAGAGCTGACAACAAGGCTTGCATAGTCCAGTCCCAGGCCTGCCCTACAACCTGACGGGACCCCATGAGAACTTCCTGAGAACATTTCCTGTTTCTGAGAGGCCCAATTGGTCAGAGCCATTTCCGCAAACACTTAGCATGAGACAAAGCAGTGTGTGACCTCCAGGTTACCTCCAGCAGCTACTGTTCATGGGCCCAGGACACACACTACCCAGGCCATGCAGTATAAATACAGAATGTTGGTATGGGTCTACAAGCAGAGAAAAGGAGGAAAATACACAAAAATGCCCTACTTCCAGGCCCACTCCCATCTTCCTCCCCATCTCAGTTCACAGCTTTCACTGTCCCACTGGGAGGCAGAAGACTGGACACATCCCAGAGAGTGGTCAATACAGAGGGACCCTAAACTATGATGCTTTACATATGGTGGGGTTGGTGGGGGCGCGTGGGACATGCGAGGCCACCATTTACAGCATTTAGCAAGAGCCTCTAAAACTCAGTGTCTGGCAACTGCCTGTTCTGCCTCCCAGCACACTCAGATCTGCTGATGCAGCTAGTTGCTAAACCCTGAAAACGAGGGAGAAAATGAGACTTCAGGGCCATGTGGATTTGCTTCTCCCCAAGCAAACAGGAAGTGTATCTCTCACCTTCTAAAGAGTGATTGCATCCAAGTAGGAACAGCACCCTGTCTTGATTGCTACAGTCCTGAGCCTAGGTCCTGGCAAGTAATAAGGAATGAATGAATGTCTGGAGGACTTACTGAAACAGCTGATGGGAACCTTGAAGACAATGAAGCTAGTAAAACAAAGTATGAGTTGTTCAGTCGTGTCAGACTCTTTGCAACCCTATGGACTGTAGCCCGTCAGGCTCCTCTGTCCATTGAATTCTCCTGGCAAGAATCCTAGAGTGGGTAGCCATTCCCTTCTCCAGAGGATCCTCCCAACCCAGGGACTGAACCCATGTTTCCCATATTACAGGCAGTTTCTTTACTGTCTGAGCCACAGTAATGAAGTGATGAAGTGATGAAGGATGTGATGAAGGGAGTGATGAAGCTAAAGTGTAACTATGTGTAAGGAGGTAGGGTATTGGGCACTAAGAACTACTTGCCACTAACCAAGGTGACACTGGGCTTTTAAAGAGAACATGTGAGTGTATTTATTTCTCAGGCATTATCTCTCTCTCTTCCTGAGAGAATAGACAAATCTCTTCTTTTTTAATGCCACGTATGAACTCTTCTTTCAGAATCTTGTGCATTCTGATGTACCACAAGAATATTAATGGCAAATAGAGACTTCCCTGCTGGTCCAGTGGTTAACACTTCGCCTTCCAATGCAGAGGGTGCAGGTTCGATCCCTGGTAGGGGAGCTAAGATCCCATATGCCCTATGGCCAAGAAACCAGGACATAAACAACATAAGCAATATTGCAACTAATTCAATAAAGACTTAATTTAAAAAAAAGAAAGAATATTTATGGCAAATAAATGCTATTTTGGTGAAATCCTTCCATGCCCTTTAGAGACTAGCTTCCAAAACCATTAGCAGACTTGGACTGTCGCTCCCACCCAGGCACAAAGGCTATGGAGCCCTCACCCTTGACCTTAATCCAGGGGACCCAGATAGCCAAGTCCCAGCTCCTTCTTCCTACACCTTTCCAGCCATGACTGGGGGTATGGTGGGTGGGGGGAGGGCAGTGACAGGAAGCCAACAGCCTAGAAAAGGGCTCTCCTGGGGACTGCTCACCTGCATTGCTCCCCTCAACCTCCTCGACCTGCTTCCTACCATGTTGGGGAGAAAAATGGAGTCTGGGCTGAGGTCACTTCCCCGGGGAGGTATGGTCTATCACAGAAGGGGCTGGCAACCTGATGGTATCCCT